>NC_060263.1:24780924-25487590 GCF_021901455.1 Neodiprion lecontei
TTATTTATTTTTATTAATTTTTTTTTTTTTTTTTTTTTAACAAAACATGGTAGGAAAAAATATTTCCACTCAATCACGGAGACAACGGGATTTTGATATATTTACATATGTACTCGAAGAGTTTCGTTACACTCAATCGGGCTATAAGCCAAGATTTGAGTTGAGCTTGCCGAATGAAGGAATTACAGATTCGTATTTATACTGAAATTAGACCCAATTGTTCAGGAAACAAAAAAATAGGCCGAAAATTAATACTTTTGATAATCTTATCACGAAATAAATTCGCTGAAAGACTTTTTTCTTCATCATGTTGGCATCGACCAATAATTACTCGGCTACGGCAGAAAAGACGAGCTGATTCATTGATGACTATGTAGAAAATAGTATTCTGATTAAAATGAGTTGTCGTAGAGTGAGATCGAAAGAGTTTATTACAATTTTAACACTTTGAAGACAATTGATATGAAGCTTCGATATTTATAAGGCTTTCGTTTATAATTTCAATACTTCATACTTATTTGTTTCCAAAGAAAATTTCGCACCTTACGAACATCACATTTTGACGAATACTCCGGTGAGAAGAAATTATACGCCAAACTAGAATAAAGTGCGGTTCGTTGGTAATTGTAGAAAATATTCGGAAATCGTAAGAAGATTGTCCAAAAGCGTGGACTATTTTGGAAATTGTTGAAAATCGTAGTATTTTGCATAGAAGATTGCAAATGTCTACAAAAAATGGTTACCCTACAAAAAATGATCTCCCCTACAGCATTTTTTCCAGCTCTGACTCGATGAAAAACATTTTTTGGAGTTTTATTCTCATGTTTCACTTATCTCATATTTTGTCCAAGCTTCGCCTGAAACAAATGTCATTCGCAACACGTGTAGTATTAATTATATCGGTACCTAATCCTCGTTTAATTTGCCGAAGAAGAGCGACGGATGTTTCATTCGGTGATTTTTTATTGCAAGCAACATTGTCGCGAAACTTGGCCAAACCCCCTATTGAATATGCATCAATCGAATGAATAATTTAACCCATTCACTTTTTCTTCGTATAGTTCTGCCTTTTTTAAATATGTACATACGCAGTCCGTTCCATGTTAACTCGACCAGGTCCTGATCCTCACATTTGTTCCGATGCTTTTTTATTTTTTTTTTAGTGTAGTCGGACCTCAAAAACACCTGAACTAATTTCATGACATTTTTATGACAAATCCTCTATGGTCAATGACTGTTGAAGATCGTGAAAGAACGACCATATTGTTAAATCTCAATGAAAAGAAATACCAAAGAAGCTGGATTTTTTTTCGATATTTTTAGCACAAGACCCGTACACACACACACCTACCAGGTGTCTAAACATCTAGAACATTTTTATTCGTCCAAAGCGTTATTGATAAACAAAACATCGATTTCCCATAGTAATTATTCAAATTAAATCTCATATGTTTTCCGGTCACAGCAAAGTCCTTTATGCGATACATGAAAGATGATGCAAGTAATATTTTTTGGACCACCTAGATATACGAGTTAATTATTATTATTGAATAATTGTGGAAAATTGAGATTCCGTTACATTGTGAATATTTTCAAAGAAATTTTGTTCCTCAGACGAACAGAAAAACATCAACGAGTAAAATAAAGGTCAAGTGTTCGTTTATTTTTTACGTCACTTTACGTTAATAATTATGTACAAACAACTTGTTAATCAAAGTAAGATAAAGTGTCTCTGGGTTTCGAAAAAAGAAACCTGCGTCTTACAAAGAAAGAAAATTTACTTACACCTTTTTAAAGAGCATGTATAGAAATGCTGGTTTTGTTTGCGAAATCTTCATTTCTAAAAAATTGTAGTATTCGTTGCAAAATTTGGCAATACGTAGTACGATCGTATTTGGTCATGTATTTATTTTAACTAACCGCCACGTCAAGCGTCAAGAAATTCGAAATGGTATTACGAAAAACAAACTGATTTAAATAAAAGGAGAAAAAGAAAACGAGTATTAAAAAAAAACAACACACCGAGAAAAGGAGATTATATCTCGCTCCGGATTCTGACCGAATCTTCCTGTCTCTTTTCCTCTGTCAATTTCACACATATCTATATCTTTCCGTACCTCACCAGTCGATATAAGCCAATCACCTCTTATTATATGTACCCGGAAAAGAGATCTTGCACGTCATTCAGCCTGCTGGCTACTCCGTACTACATTACATCTACGATATTCTTTCGGCCAATACTGCAGACTGCCTGATTTTTACACAAGAGGCTGCAAGAACCGCGGCACGTATATCAGAAGGATGGGCATCTCGGTATAAACCTTCTCTAACGGTCCGAGTTTTACTCTTGCGAAGAGAAAAAAAGAAAAAGAAACTAAAACGTCAAGTAAAAGAAGAAGAAGAAGAAGTAGAAGTAGAAGGAATAAAAAAACTATTAGACCCGTTATGATGGACGGTGCTCGTTCCATCAGCCGAGGATGCTGCTAAAGTACGTCACGAGGCTCGTTCGCCCGTGCAGCGTGGTGAATAATAACCCATTGTACATATTTGAGCGGAGTTAAATCGAAGAAAAAGAAAAAAAGAAAAATGATTTTTCAAAACGAAAAGAACCGCACAATCAGGAATGAAAAACGAAACGAAAAACTGCGTCGTATAAGAATAAGAAAGCAAAAAATTGGGTGGGTAGATGGTGGAAAAAAATAATGACTAGACGCCTTGCGAAAGGCGCCTAGCTGTGGCACTCGATCGCGTCTGCCGTTTGATCGACTGATTTATACTCGACCGTCATGCCTGCAGACCAAGAACGCAAGCGATACGGTTATACTGGGAGTTTTCTGTGAAACTTGTTGCTCACAACTTGCGGATAAGCAGGCGAAACTACGTTGGCAAGAACTTAATTGGCGGGTGATACGCGTTCCGTCAGCCAAATAGGGATAACTTTTCGGAAGTCGTCACCTTTTCGGCACCTCGAATGCAGCTTCGGTTGCCTATCTGAAAATGCTGAGCAGCAAGTTTCACAGAAAACTCTTTGCATTTACGTTGTAAATTTTCAATTTCGTTGCTGCATGAAATCGACGATCAGTCGTTCGGCTCTGCAACGAACAAGCGAATTTACAGGTTCATCTTTCAAAATCACTTGTATGTTCGAAGAGCGTCGGCTCCCACTTACAATCGGACGTGAATGTTGTAAATAGCTTGTGTGGATGTGGAGATTTTTGTGCGGCGATTAACACGTTTTTGTCGTTGATTTTTTTTCTCGCATTTTGTTAAACTCGCATAAATTCTAGAAAGTATGTCATACGGTAAATTTTACAGGAAATTGCAAATTTTGCCTCAATTTAACTGTGTCGACGAAAAAGTGTACCTTTTCTCTCTAGCCCGGGAAAATTATCAACACATCTGATCTGATGTTTAACAATAGATAATTTATAGATCCATTTAGATCCAGGATATTTCGAATTAAAAAACTAGAAAACCGTTCAAAGCAAGGAAATGGGATTTAAATTTCAGAATTATTGCTCGACTGTAGCGAAAATTTTTTTTTGATTTCGGTCACTCCTCTACTTTGGGTTGTATGGTTAGCAAAGAACTTCATAATTCACTGTCGTACTGATCGTAAGATTTGACAAATCGTTGTGCTATTTTGAAATGGTTTTAGGGCAATTAGCGATGAAAGGATGATCTTAATTTTACCCAATTTTGGCAGGTGAAATTAAAAGAAACCCGAGTCGACGTATCATTAAAATATCGACAAATCATTGATTACTAACATTTGCTAAAGAAGGTGATGAAAAAATGTATTTTTCTTCTGCAAAATTAATGTTACTTCTCAGTGATTCATTTTATCAATAGGTGCTATATTTATTAAAAGTGTATTTACATTGAAAGAACTATATAAATCATAAATATTTCGTGTACTGAGTGAAATGCTTCGAAATTGATGGTATTATTTGATAAAAAAAATGATCTTCGGTTTTGATAAAATCGCAAATTATGGTTATTGAATACAGATCTTTCGAGATCCTCTCGGTTCGTGAAATATTATTTAAAATATACTCCGAATTAGACGACCCTCAACCTTGTGACAATATTCGAGTACAGGTTTTACCAGACATACACAATTCGATCAACAAATTTTTTTATTAGGGGCCGGTTAACGATGGGAGAAATTTTCCATATATTATACAGACTTGGCACCCTGCTCGCCTGTGAGGCATTTCGAAGTTCAAGGTCAGCAGGTATCCACCCAGACTGAAATAATCTTCCCGGGCGGGATGTACGTATAGAAGCGAATTCGCGAGGGTATGCAAGCCGGTTCTCGGGACGAATTACCGAGCAATCAATCCTCGGCTACGACTTAATCGAAGCCTCCCTGCACTGCACATTCTCATAGAGACGGGCCCAAACGAGCGGCCATTTAATTTCATAAGGGATCCCGTTATCAGCAGATGCGTACGTACCGTTGGCGCCTTCAGCATCCTCGCCGAGGTCCGATTTAATCGATCTTTCACTAGCTCTTCTATTTTCAACCGCGTAACGTGTCTGCAGTTATTTACGGTTCGCATTTACGAACTAGGTGCGGTAGGATAGGTATGTTAACGCGTTTTTTTTATACACCAAAATTGTAGACTACATGTGTACGCAGGTGCGTTTATTACGGCGCGCGGCGCTAAACCCATCTACATGACGCGGATGAGAAAAAAATTAATCGATCATATCCAAGATGCAACAACAGATAAACACCGCTTCTAGTATATTTTTATCTTTTTTTACATCGTCATTTCTCTGAGCGTTCAATTCTGTAGATACGATCTGAGAACACGGACGATAAAAATGGAGCATTCATTCGTCTCAATTTATTTCCTGTTCATTTATCCATGTAATCTGATTCATCGATCGTAATGAGATATCTTATGCGGTGTTATCGATTGGTCAACCTTGAAGAAGAAAATCCTTAGAAACAACATCTTCTTGGGTGCTAATTGAGGATTGTTAGATATACGGAGGCGAGTTAGTTTTGACCTGAAGCAAAAATACACTAGATACAACGGCGTTGTAATTGTATATTCGAAGTGCCCAATTTTTCAAATTAAAAAGATCGACGACATTAACGAAGATTCAAATCTTCCTATGAATGAATAAGGTCTCATCGAGTTCCCACGATTATTAACAAAATTTTGTTACGACGACGGTTTGCTTGCACAGTTGCATCACATCGAGAGAGTGAAGAATATTTCGATTCACCGCGGTTCATCGTTGCCGAACAAAACTTCGTGAGTGACTGCAAGTGCTGTGTGTAAATCGGTAGTTTCTCAGATGCATGTTGACTTTTGTAGTACTCATGTACTTGAAAAATCCATGACGAACAACTGTCACTTGTTGAGTCGTCTTTGAATCTTCATTATTCCATACTTGCTAGTCAACCAGCCGAAAAACCAGTACCCGCTTACTCTTTAAACATTCGCCGGAGTGTAGTCACAAACAGAGTTGAAATGAAATGGAGATCTTAGCACATCCCGTGGAATACAAGGCGTGTGTTCTTTGCTCAAACGAACATGTCAGCTGCGGATTACACTTGCAATTCTAGTTATTAAATTTTTATATTTGTTAGCTACGAAGATCTCTAATGAAAAATGCAAAAATAAAAAATACTCTTAAAGAAAGGCTCAAATATCGATGCTCCCTTTCTTTTAGTGAAAATTATTTTGAATCAAATTTTATTTCACTCGAAAAATTGTTTAGGAGAAAAATTAGCGTTGCAAGAGTTTTTTCGCGGATTTGATTCCTCATATCCTTCGATAAACCATTTCTCGTCGGTTGAACGTAGGGTTCTGAAAACAAAAACTGATGCGAGTAGTTATCATCAATCATCCATGTTTTCGACAAATAACCTGGTAAAAAAAAAACAAATGTTTTTTTCAAACATCTCACATTCATACGAAAAGAAACGGCAAAGAATATGAGGCATCGAAAGAAAGAACTCGGCCGTCGCGTCGTTGGGTGAAAATTCTTGCAACACGAATTTTGGCATCCAAACATTTTTTGACGTGATACGAACTTTGACTGAGAAACAATCCAATTTTGAATCATGTTAATTTTCCCCAAATAATCTCCACCAGGCCCCTAATGTGCATCTCGATAAGCACGCTGCGTGCCAGCTTCGCGAAGAGTGATTCTTCCCAGCCACCGCGTATAGATCAGCGTGGTTTATAGCACGAGGAACATACGTGTAGCTATCGGGATACGAAGGAGAAGGGGTTCTATCGCGTTAGCAGCACTACGTGCTGGGCCTAGGCAAGGCCCGTAAGACGGCGGAGATGGTCTCCTGGCGAAGGAAGTCGCAGGGCCCCGCGTGTTTAACTTTAGCTTACACGCACACACGGATAGACAAACACATCGGCGAGGCTTCCCGCTAGTTTTTATGCAAGTTGCACAAGAGAGTTCAATAGCCATTGGAGAACATCACCTTTTTACGGGATAACCGTAGACGGGATAAAGGCCCTTTTAAGACGATGCCAAAGACGCGTGCAGCTCTTGCTCTCGAGAGCTATCGGCTTCCCCGGCTAGAACCGCACGCAGCCTACGTAATTATATTCTCTCTATAGCACCGCGATAAAACGAGGCGCGGAGCTTAAACAAAGGCGGAATCGTGACGGAACGGACGATCGATTTCCATCAATCGGGTTTAATGAGATTCCGGCCCTTGGAGGAGGGGCATTGAAGAATTTGTAGAAAAAAAAAACGATAAATCAGATGCTATTTCCAATTCGAGATAACATTTTTTTTTTAAATAAACTCTACACTGGGAAAAAATTCATTTACTACAGCGGTTACCAGGATTTTGGTATTATTATAATAATATCGTTTAAATATTGCCGCAATTTAAAAAAAATTTGGTACCAATATAAACTATTTATACTTCGATTACAGTTCTTAGTATTGGTTATTGAAACATTAAATCTGTTTATTCGGATTAGTACGGTTTTTCAGTTAAATAAGGACTCGATACCAATCCGTTATTCCACCAATATCAAACTATTGCAATAGTTATAAAGAATTATTAAGGAGAATAGTAGTTTTTTTGATTATTGTTAGAAAATTCAATTTTATTTTGTACCCAGAACAATATTTTTAGTTCTGGTTAAAAATGAATCAAGTACTGTACAGTAATTCGTAAGTCGGAATTTCTTTCCGCATAGCGGATCATTCAGGGTAAAAAATGTGTTTTCATTAAAAGGCGGATATTTTTATTCAAAATAGGTTTTCTTGTCATAAATATGACTGAAACATTTCAGATTAAAAATATCTTTTAAAGACTAGGTAATTAGATGTGTTTTCGAATTTACCGTATTTTTTACAGCGTGAACTCAGGTAGCTGATTTTTCAGACCAGAATTTGATCGAAAATCATTCTCGTTGCAGATGTGAAATGAAAACAATATGACAGCCGAAAGATAACCGGAAGTCACCAAAAGTCAACTTAAGTAGTCAAAAACGACGTGAAATTGCCGAAAAATTTCACTTCAACTGGTTAATAGAGAAACACGAATCTACTTATCGCACTGGATGAATTTACATTCAATCGTCACGTACAGCGCTGAACTTATATGAACAATAAGCAAATACCAGAAACAGGCAACGAACGGCTAAAAATTCAGGTCAATTTCAGTTTTTATCCGGAATTGGTTAAGAATATATTCAACTTGATGTTACAAATTTTTGGCACGGAAAGTATTATTTTGTGAGATTTTTTTTTCCATTTAAGACACAGTTGTATAAAAATAGTTCTATACATGTAAATATATTGCGAACGATTTTACAAAATTTCTTGAAATTGTCAAAATGATGTCTTGTTCTGCCAATTTTCGACTGATGATTATAAATTATTGCTAAAAAATCGAGTCACCTGATTTTACCGAAGAAATTGAAAAATTCTTCATTTTGTCGAAGATAATATATTACAGTCGCGATGCGATTCGAGTTTCGCTCTAAATGTATTCCAATTCCACTTCTGACGGGCTAAATCGGTTCCTGGGAGAAAACATCCTCGGAACTTGACTGCGCGACGGAAAATGGTATTTCAGAAACGTTGCTTCGTATGAAAAAAAGAAAAAAGAAAAAAAAAATCGAAGTGATAACTTCTGATAATAACTTGTGGTTAGTCGTGCTATAAAAATGTTAATGTCGACTGTAAAATATTCAGAAGAATAGCGCGACGGGACAATTTATGTTGGCCACATATTTAGCCTAGTGGAATCCGAGTTAATTTTCTTATTCTCTTTGTCTTTCTACTTTTTGTTTTCCACTAATAATATACTTTTTGAATTCCTTACTCGGAAGGACGCGAAGTATGGCTGCAACTTTTTAGACACGTGTTTTTTTGTCAGAATTCACCGTTTTGCGATCCGTCACGATTTGTGAGAATTTTAATCGACACTCGGATATATATCATTGCAGCGCTGGCTGTTTTGTTCAGGAATTAAGTATACATGATACGACCAGCGAGGAAGGGAAACAGCTTCTCTCTGTGTTTTCTGCGCGGTATGATAATTATTCGGCTCAATGCAGGGGAACGTTGGCTATTTTAATCCTTTCCATGTGTGCACAGGTATGCCTGTGTTCCATACAGCGTACAATCCCTGTTTCGCCCCTCTCTCGTCGTTAGCAGACTCGCGCTAAACGTCCCCTTCCGCAATTCTCCAGGAATTTCTATGAATTCCCCCCCTGCGGTGTATCCGTTTTGCGTATTTGTTTTATCGCGACGAAGTATGACCGAGGCGTTTAGATCGGGCTTGTATACGTATACACGGACAGCATGGTTGGTAGTGGTCTTTTTCTTCATCCTTTTCATCGGTCACAAAACCATTCTGACCGACGAGATATTCTCCTTTTATGGGAAAGATGGTAAGAAAATTTCTTATTTAAATAACGGGTGTTAACCGCGTGACTTTTGTCAGAAGTGGTTATGTATACCTATCCGTACACGCCCCGTCATCATCACGGAGCTGATCCGCATTCAAAATCAAACTCGAAGGCTTAAATAACGGGCGAAAAACAAAGCGATCAACACGTGCTCGATTCGATATTATCGACGCCGCTCTCGGCGCAAAGTTGAGAATAAGAACGGAGGTGAGCCCGTGAAATTGCGAGGAGAATCGGAGGGGAAAAAAGATGTTTCATTATCCCGAGGTACAACCTATACGTGAAAGGCCCTGTATCCACAAGAGCTATTGTACACCCCGTTGACCAGTGTCCATCTCCGCTCGGCTGGTCCCCGGGGACGAGCATGGCAACATGAGGCCCACAGGTGGGGAGATCCTCCGGTCATCGCTCCTGCCCCTCTGCAGGTTAATGTATATAAAGCCCAGAGATCTGTAATCTTGCGGCCAGATCGTTAAGAATGCTGAAGAAGATTGTTCTCGTATTCGCGGCCTTAGCTTTGGCTAAGGCCCAAATTCCCAACGTGGGATGGTGCCCCGATTACCTTCCTATGGCTGGCTTTGACTTGTCCAAGGTGAGTCTTTCCGTACAATATTCCTCCGCCTTATTTTTACCCAACGCTGAACAATGCCGGCTTATTGGCCAAGAACCGAAACGTGTTAGCAATTTTATCGCGAGATAATCGTACGTTGAACATATTTTACCACATTGTTATAATCCCAAACTGCGAAAACCTGTTTAAAAATACGAAAATAATAGATACCGGTATTGTAGGTAAGAGCTTATTGTTAGATGTCGATGCTTCGTTTCAAAACACTTCAAAATGATTGAAGGTTTAATGGATTCGTTCGATTTTACTCCCCGACGATTTTCAAACACTTTATCTTCGTTGCCCCGGCATCGCTGAATATTCAATTTTACAAGATCGTACCGATGTTGATTGTGATCAACAACTGGCAATATTTAATAGACCAACGGAGTGAAAAAAGAATTTGTTCCAGTGCTATTGAAGAGTATAGTTTTCTGAATATAATTAACTATCGTGAAATGAAATTCAACGAATCAACGAGATTTTCGAACCAATTATTTGAAGCGATTTGAATCGATGCATCGATATCAATTTTCCGTACTCTTCAGAGATTATTGTACCTTACGAATTTAATAATTTTACAAATACTCACTATACGAATATCTCGTAATGAAACAAAGTAAATAAGTATCGATTTTTGTCGAACCAACCCCTCAATTTTTGCATCAATGATTTTTAATACTTCCAGCTAAGGTTGCTCGACAATAATTTTAAACACACTCCATCGCGAGGACTATTCAGAATCTTTTTCATAAGTCAGTACAATACGAATTGAGTGATGTAAAACAATAAGGGGACTTCATTTTTATTCCTTGGCAATAAAAACCTGATAGTAGCTGCAGTATATAAGTGAATGATTTGCCATTCCTCGGTAATTAGCTCGGTTAATGCGATGATCTCATGTTATTCGATCCAATAAGTTTCATTTGAATTTGTCAGAGTCTTTGATCAATCTAGAAAGAATCCTGTAAATTATGAACTCAAAAACTCTTATTCTGAAAACAACTTGGCAAAAAATATCAACTCTCACCCAAGATGCTCGATAATCTTGGAAACGATCACAATTTTTCCGAAATAATTCTATCGTATAAAGAATTATCTATTCAAATTATTTTCTCCGTTTACATAATTGATGCTTTTCACATAAATAAGTGGATTTCTTTCAGTACTTGGTCCTGATTTCTATGTAACTGTCCTGTTTTGCTGATAATCAATGTATACGAAAACAAGTTATGCACTAAAACACGAAGTTTTTGAAAGAATAATGAACCTATCAGTTAAAATTACTCTACGTATACTTGATTCTATGAGATCACAGAAACTTAGAGAAGAATTATCGCTGCATGTATTGAATTAATTCGAATCAGTCCTCTTCAAGATTTAATACGTAAAATTCTGACGAACCGGTCTAAGAATTCTAGGACCAAATATACGCGATCAACGAACCGTGTTCGTAAGTTGAAAACAGTTATGTCGGAGCGTCACTATTGAACACCCGTCAAGGCGGATGTGAATAAAGACGCACTGCTCTGCTCTGGTGCAAGAAATTTAAAATAAAAAATAAAAAATAAAAGTACCAGAGTTAAAGTTAAAAAATAAATCATTGACTATTGACTCTCCTTAAATGTTGCCTTTTTATTTTAGTTCTTGGGTGTTTGGTACGAAGCCGAAAGGTACTTTCAACTGAGCGAACTTGTCTCGCGATGTGTCGTTTCAAACTACACCCGAGGATTCGACGGAAAAGTGCGCGTCAGCAACGAGGTTATCAACCGACTGTAAGTGGATTTTAATATTCAGTTTACGACGGCTAATTCCAATTTCTAACTCGTCTGAACGGTCGTAGGACTGGAATCAAGCGCGTCGTGGAGGGCGAGTTAAAACCCTCGCCAACAAAGGCTGAGGAAGGACGACTCCAGGTCAAATACCCGACCATACCCTTGGCGCCCGAGATGCAATACTCGATACTGGACACCGACTACCGTAATTATGCCGTCCTCTGGAGCTGCTCCAGCCTCGGACTCGCCCACACTCAGAGCGCTTGGCTGATGACCCGACAACGTATCCCAACTACGGAGGTTTTGCAGATGGTAATTTGAAACAGTAATAAGCACAATGTAGGTTTTAGTTTCACGCCGTGCTTGATGAAGTGCAGATATAGTTCGAACTTTTTGGGGAGGTTCATCACCGTTGAAACACGTTTGCTCTTATAATTCGGTCAGCTTTAAAGAAAAATTTGATTTAAGCGTACACGAAGATATTTCCGCAATCAAGGAGTCAACGTTCTTTATTGCGGAAAATCCATTTGACCAATGGGCTGGGGAGATTTTTTTTTTAATTTCAAACGATGGATATGATGGAATCAATGCAAAAAATTTTCAAATTTCGGATCTAGTATTAAAGTTATGAAATTTTTTAAATATCACGTGTATTCTTATGGGAGAACAGCGGCTTTGACTGTGTCACAATAAGATTTCAGTTAGATTTGCTCGAAAACGCACTTTCCTAAGTTTCACGAAACTTTAACGTCAACTTCTTTCCATTTGAACTAAACTCAGCGGTATGTAAATTTTTCATCGAAATTTTGGCATCATCTTCGGCAAAGGTGTTCAGTATCTTCAAAGAAATTTAGACGATGCAGGATTTGACGACGTTGACAGTAAATAAACCAAATCACGTGTACAAAATAAAAATTCGTAAAATAGAAAGTAATATTCGTATTGAATCGAAAATCCGAAATTTTTACGACTTTGTCCGCACCGTAAATTTGACTGTCTAGGCCTACGGCGCTTTGGACAAAAACGGAATCTCGAAGAGGTTCTTCGTGAAGACAGACCAGGCTCAGTGTGCCTACGACCCGGCGCCCACTCCAGCAGTTGAAACTCCGGCTCCAGCCGCTGCTGCAGTTCCAGTCGCAGCCCCAGACGCAGCTCCGATTCCAGTCGTGGCTCCAGCTCCAGCCCCGATCAAAGAGGAAACCGTAGTACCGGAAGCCGGGCTCGAAAAAGCGGTGCACTTAAGGTCGAGCGGAATTCTGCAAGAAGCTGAGCCAGCGAAGGAGATCCCGAAGGAAGAAATCGCTGTCGAGTCGAGTCCAGCCGCGGAGAAACCGGCGGAAGAAGTGCGAGTCGCCGGTGTGGAACCGGCTAAAGAAGCATCGGCCAAACCTATCGCACCGGAAACGGTGCCCGAGGTCATCTTGAAGGTCGCTGAGAACGCGAAGCCGGCCGCAGAACCGCAACCCGAAGCAGCTCCGATCGCCGAGGAGTCGAAGGTTCACGAAGTCGTCGTGAGTGCCGAGCCGGAAAAGAAGAAGCTCGACGTCGCTGCCGAACCGCAAACGGAACCGGTGCTGAAGGCCGCGGAACCGGTTGTGGCCCAGCCGGCGAAAACCGCGGTCAAACCGGAAGAACCAGCCGCGTTTGAGGAACCGAAGGAAAAACCAGCGGTGACGGTCCCTGTTCTCAAGTCAGCTGAACCAGTTCCGGAAGCCGCGCCGGTCACGCAGGAAAAGATAGAAACCCCGGCCGCCGCCGTTCCGCTACCGGAAGCTGCGGCCCTGCCGGCAAAATCGGCCTTGGCCGAACCCGCGAAGGAGGAAAAGCTCGCCGAGGTTCCGGTGGCCGCACCGGAAGCTATTGAAAAGTCCGTGCCGCTTCGGGAGGCCGTAAAGACCGAGTTACCAGCTGCGGAACCGGCGGTGCCGGAAACTCCGATTGCGGTTCCGATTCCGGTGAAGAACCTAGCGGTCGCTTCTGAAGAACCGAAGCCGCAGGTCGTGGCCGAGCCGGCAAAGATCGCGGAACCGAAGCCTTGAAATTGACGCAGCTCGATACCGAATAAATCACCGAATCTGGTACACCGCAAGACTTTAGGCTCATCCCGAAAGGCTGACGATAATTCCGCGCGGCTCGTAGCGGCCGATTTTTACTCTGGACCAGTTCGGAGTTTGAGTCCGGCCAGTCTCGCCGCACAAGTGCCAAATAATTTATTTTCATAAGTTAGGTTTGTATTTATCCAACGATGCAAAAATTCCGTACGTATATTATGTGAAAGATTTGATGGTTAGAGCAAAACAAAAAAAAAAGAAGAAGAAACCAACATAATAATAATAAAAAATTGTAAGTTCATAATGGAAAGATGATTCAAAAATAAAAAAAAAGAATAAAGTGTTACGTAAAATTTTACCTCGAAAATGTTGTTGAAAAAGGTCTACTGGGAGCAGACAACAGTAAATTATTCCATGCCTACATTCCATCCGATGGGTACCCGTATACCTATATATTCGCTTGGAAAAACATTAATCTACGTTTACAGTTACTGCAGTGAATTGAGAGTTTTGAACAATACGTTTTCCTTATTTACATAAGTATGTTATACATTAAAGCGTTTCGCAAATAAAATAATTTGCGACTTTCCGCCGTGGCAACCCCTAAAATATTTGTTTAGGTTGAAAAAAAGATTCTGTAAAAAAATGAGAGTTCTACGTTACGAGGAAGATTGCGCTTACTTGATTTTTCACTTTTTTTATCATATTTTCGAAGTTGTAGAGAATAATGTTGAACGAAAAAATTTTGCTCGTTACTTATATTAATCAAAATGTCAACTTACGTCGTAAAGAAGACCTACACTGATAATATTAAATCTTCAGGTGAAGTTTGACAAGTGTATTTGATGAATTTTTTTTTTATTTAATCTCGCAGAATAGTTATAATTTAATATGAATCGTGATCTTTGGATTAGATATAAATTTCGACAAGGGAATAACAATTGGAATGCTAAATAGCCGTTTCTTCGTAACTTCAAAAGAATGTGAGTGAGATTTTGAGCTTTTTAACGTAAATTTCTGCAACATTTTCGGTTGCAGGCTCGAGGAAAATTTATATCACATCACGCCCCAGCAAGTTTCAACATCTTACTTGGAAATTATCGATCACGAAACGAAAATAAAATGTATGTATTATGTAACTATCGGAAAATATTTTTGTACATTCTAGTTCTTTCGCAATTCTTTCTTTTAATCCCGGATGTAAAAAGAATCAATGGTAATAATCGTTGGTCGTGAAAATAACGTACGGCAAGCAGAATTAGTCTCAATAACGGATAAACTGTATAACATGGCCGTATTTCAGTCCTTCAGAATTAGGAACTTTCGGATTTTATTTTAGTTTTATTACCTGCAACGTTGAAATTATCTTGTTTGCGAACAAACGTACATCACGACGGATGTCACGCAGTCGTTTCGACCGAAACTGCATTACTGATTTTCTTTTCCTTTTTGCTTTCCGTGACCGATTTGAAACTTACCGATAATTTTTATTGAAAAATTGACACGATTTCTTGTTGTTTGTGTTTTTGCGCGGTTCCGTTCGATTGAAAATGCTTAGATACTTTGAAGACGGAAAACGTACCTCGACAGATTTTTCTATCACAGTTATCGTCCTGGCAGTTAGTCGTCAAGCCATTTTCCAAATGCATGCCAGGCAAAGTTCTGTTACTTTTCTCGTAATCAAATGTCACAGCACCTGACGCATTATCTCACACTCTGTGCGAAATATCACATATTGCAATCCTCGGACCGTCCTGATTACCCTACGTGTAGTGTTTCCCGTGTACTTGAAAAACACATTCTCAGGTTCGTGATCGTAAAAGTAGCGCAGTTTACGATTCTCGTGATGTCCTGTGTAGCGATAAGAGCGCAATTTTTTATTGTTTCTATTGTTGTTATATATTTATATGCCGCAGATGTGCTATATATAAGGTGAAGAAGAGGAGAATTTGGTCAGTCCGAAACTTGTCAGTCAAGCCAATCCCCTGTGGCTTTGCTTGTATTTTGAATTTGATTTTGAGATTTCCTGGAGATCTGCGTCTGATTTTTGCCCAAATTTTGAAAATAATTTGGAATCATTCCTGAAAATGCAGTGGTTTGCGTTACCGTTGCTTTTCGTGAGCGGCTCATTGGCTCAGCTGACAGGTTGGGGTGACTGTCCTACGGTGACCAGTATGACAGATTTTGTGCCGGCTTCGGTAAGTCAAATTTAAAAAAATTCAACACAAATGAAAATGTAATAAAATTCCGTGGGGATTTTCGGGGTGAGCATATAAATGCCGTTTCAAATAAATGTTCTTCTTAAACGGTGTTGATGGAAAACGTATTCTCGGTGTAATTTCTTTCAAACAATTTTTTAACAGTCGATCGAATTTTAATAAACATACTAACGACGGCAATCACAATGAGCACTGAACTTGTTATTCTTTCTCAGTATATGGGACTTTGGTACGAGTCCTACAGAACCGTCGCTATCTTTGAAGCAGGCGCCGTATGTGTCACTGCGACTTATACGCTGAACGATAACGGCACAGTCACAGTCGAGAACAGTGCAAAATCAGTTCTGTAAGTACCGTCTAAAAATACAAATGTGACACGTTGGCAGATATTTTTTGAAGTACGAGAACTCGGAAAAAAAAGATGCAACCATTCTTCGAAATCACAATTTGAATATCGCTTATACCAGTAGCATATAACCGTAACCTCAAAGCGAGGGTGAATCTGGTTTAAGTGTTTGCCTACGCGAGATTCTCATTGATTTTACAAACTTTATCGACTACTCGAGCACAATAGCAAAGATTGTCATTTCCCACGGTTTGAAACGATTTCGTCACTCTGAAAGGAAGGGAAACTGTGAAGTACGATTCGCTCACTTCGTACGCACTTTGACCTTTGAGCCTTGATGATTTTTCGAATCAATCGTGCAACGTTCATCACCGACCATAGGGCATAAGTTTATCACCACGAACAGATGTAAAATCTGATTTCAAACAAGATTCTTGTAATTGGTTTTCACGCTGCTCTCTTCGGCAGCTCTGCTTTCTTCATCCCAATTTTCGATCTCTGTATTGCCACTCTTTTCTACTTTCGCGAAAAATACTCAAAACGACAATGATGTAATGAAAATATTTCTTTACAGCCTGGGAAGTTCTTCAATCACAGGTCTAGCCACGATCGTGGGTGATTCGGATAATGGCATACTGTCCGTCAAATTTTCGTCACTACCGTTCGTCGCGTCATACCAAGTCCTCGACACCGACTACACAAATTGGGCCTCTGTGTTCAGCTGTACGAAGTTTGGACTTTTCAAGTAAGCACTGATCTTTCATCATTGTATAGTTATTTTTCATATACCTTCGTATGAATGGTCAAAATTTATTCCTATGAGACTGCAGGTTAATTTCGATTAAATATGGAGGTGAATATATAGTCAAAACTAACGTGAAGTAAGCCGAAACAAAATGTTGCTTGCATATAACGTCATTTATAATGAGCCGTTGTTGATTCCTTTTTCTTCCCAGCCTCCAATTCTATTGGGTTTTGACTCGGGCACAAAGCCCCTTAACATCAATATTGGATGAAGCTTTTGCAGTTTATACGACCAACGGTTTGAAGACGAAGTACTTGGCTCAAACGAATCAAACGGGTTGTTAGAATTAGTAATCACGATGATTATCGCAAAACAACTTCATCAAAATACTATTTACTATGTCTAATCCAGAGTGTAACTGTTACTCTTAAGGTGTGTTACTTTTCTTAATAATTAGCACAAGTGATCTTACTACACATGTAGCGATTTCGGTGAATAATATAAAATGAATAGACCGTTTTCGTCTCTTGAGCACCCGATGTAAGAATGTGTGTAGCTGAATGTTCACATGTTGGACTCTTAATGATATGCACATCCGCATATCATTTATTAGACGGCTTTGGCCGTCTTGCGTGGCTTCCCATCGGAAGCGTAAAAGTCCAACATGTAAACATTCAGCTACACACATTCTTACATCGGGTGCTCAAGAGACGAAAACGTTCTATTCACAAATACCAAGCACAAGAAAACAAACTTGAACTCATTGGTGAAGAGAGAAGTTAACGACAACAGAGTCAAGCATCTCTAGACGTCAGGTTCGATTCCTGGCTCCGTCGTTAATTTTTCGAAATCACCAGTTTTTCGAATTTATATCTCCCGATAATACAAAATCATTGGGGTTGTTGTACATGCGGTCTTGAATTTCATTTCTACTCATACCAGCTCGTCATAGAAGTTTGGAAACTTACTGATCAGTGAAAAGAGCTATTTATGTGTCATAATTTTGAAGATTCAAACATTGTGAAAATTGTTAGTTAGTCGACAGACGAACGGCTAAATGGTTTGAATTTTACAAAAAAGCTGTAAATAGAAACGATATCCAACGCAAGACTCCCAAATACAGGATGGCCAGTTCTATAAGACTAACTTTCACAAAGTTTCAACGTGTACAAAATTAGTAGTAAATATTTCAAAAAATTGAATATGAGTACATTCGCTTATTTATTGTACACAGACTCACCAGTTGTTAGAATAGACCTTTTCGAAATAATCGAATCCTTATGTCTGGTGAAACTACGCGTCAACTTGCAAAGAAGATTTCCGAAATTACTGTTTCGCAAATATTGAGAGTAAGAAGTACCTTGTTTGGAGAGATAGCGCTATATGTGGATCATTGACGTAGGATCCGTGAGTCAGTGATGACAGCCAGGAGTGAGTAAAGCGGGATGATGATGACAGATAGTTGATTAACGAACGAAAGATATGCTTCACTAACACACACGATAGGAACCGTATCGCTAGAGATCCGAACGACAACTGGGGATTTCAATAGTCCAGGGAAGATAGGAAGTACACATACACAATACACAGACATGATTTCGAAACAGTGGATAATTGAACATAAGATACAGAGCTGATTTGTTTTGAGTCGCGACACGGGCAGGTAAACATCGCACGCGAGTGTGAGTACGCATGTGAGGGTGATTTCAGATAGTGAGTGAAATGAGAACGTGATCGGTGCGAAATACTTTCGTTCAAACTTACGCGTCGCTACTTTGCCGAAACATGCCCGATTTATTTATTCGCGTATTGCAGCTCAATTTTTCATTACTTTTATTCAAAAAATCTGCATAATAATTTGTAATTCAAAATTCAGTGCAAACATTCGAGTTCTCTGATTTATGAGTTATCATCTTCGCTTCCAAAGATGTAATCACGAAAGAATAACGTGTGCGTCAAATTGTAAAAACAGAATGTTTTAGAATTAAAAAATCTGGGTTCTTTAAACTAATATTCGAGTTTTACTTTTCATCCCCTATTGTGAAGCAGGAAAAGTGTTGGTTCCGGTGTGAAATAACGATTTCCAATTTCGATAAATCCTATAGTCTACACACCATTAGTATTCAAAAAACAGGTTTTCAGAAAAATTTCGGCTTGTCTGTCCCGATAAACTCCCACGATAATTCCGGAACCGGTTTGATGAGAAAATCTGCAATTCATACGAGATCACATTTAAATTATAGGCATTCAAAATTACTATGTGCCGGTTTTTTTTCTGACCGCATGATTCTACCAAAAGAATGCATAAAACTCGAAGGGCTCCGACACAAATCATGCAATGTTCATAAAAAATGTTCCACAAACTGCTGTAAATCACATGAAATAATGCGATAGGATACAATTTCATAAAAAGGAAAGGAACCGTTACATGAAAAAAAAAAACGTTTCAACGACAAAGATTCTGTCTTCGAAAAGTAAATCTGTTTTAAGTATTACCTCCTCAGTGTTTTCGTCGGTAATAAATAACGTGCTGTAGAGATTGTGACGATCACTACGAACTTGCATCTTTCTTTCTTATGGCTTATTTTAACTATGCATACCTAATATCACTGAGAGCAGAGAACTCTTAATCGGTAATTTGTGGCCACTATAACGATATCCTTATACATACTGTGTTGGATTTTGAACACTCCCTATACCTACGTTACAAGTCACTGATTCGTCGACAACTGTTTGCATGTGACGATTTTCACAGCTCAAAGTTTGACAAGATTACTAATTTGTCTTCTAAGTCAATTAATCTATTGTAAAACGATAAACATAAATTACGTCATTTCGATTTTTATTAGCGAAACACTAATTTTAGTAATGTTTCTTCTGAAAAGTTATCAGTGATTTTGAACGTTCAACGAAGATGTGTTGTCAAATAATTTGCGCTGGAATAGCACACTATTCATTCAAACGCGACTGAGTGAGTCGGTAGCCATAAAAAGATCGACTGAGGATCTAGCCTTCCAATCTGTTTTACCCACTGAACAATTTACGAATTTAGTCCGCAAAGGAATAAGTCCCTGCCCAGCCGACTATGGAAAAGGAAATTGATCTACAAACGTGGTCAGTGTCTACGAATGGAAAATCGTTAACTCGCCGTACCAACCGAGGCGAAAAGATTTCAAAGCTGTGCCGATAACACAAGTAAAGATTCACATCAACAAATGAGCAGTGGCTGAATTGGATGAGAATCTAGGGCTTGCAGAAAACGGATAAAATAAAGTGTGTATCATCTTGGTATATATTCTGTCTATATCGAAAAATTCATTATGGACATTTTGTTGACTTTGACTACCGTAAAATTTCATTTTTAACTAATAAGGAGCTCAAACGTTTAATCTTTACCGTATAGAGGATGTTATTGCGACCAATTCAATAACTTTACTTATTGCCATCGTGCCAAAAGCAATTTATATACTTTATGTATGCCTATGACTGAATATTGTATTCATATATTCGTTTATTATTCAACTTTTTCTATCGAGCCTGATCAGGTTCGAAACCTCAGGTTCATACAAGACTAAGCAATACAAAATGTAGCTTTCGTTGCCCATTCTCTGGCGTTAAGCGGTAAGTTTCACAGAGAACTCTCGGTAACTCGAGAACGATTTGATCGATTTTGGATCTGATGTTTTTGAATAGTTTATTTTTTTCTTCGAACCAGGTTGGGTAGATCAATTTTTCTTTTCTCTCTTAATGCTGGCTGGTCAAAATTGAAGCTCGATGTTTCGGTCAACTACCCGCCATTCTTTACGCCGCGAAAAACATTTTTAATTATGAGAAAATATTTGGGATCAAGATCAAAGGGACACACTGTCCAAAGATATTATCCCCGCAATTGAAGTAAATCGGTCGAGCTTCTCGCGCGATGTAGTGTTCACCACAAACCGTGTCACCAGAACGCATCGATGACGTTAGCTGGAATAACAACTTTTTGTGTTTGTGAATTGCCATGCGGAGATTTGTAAATATACCAGATATAATCCAATTTAGCAAATAAGAAAAATCAATTTAAATGAACAGTTATTGAAATGGAAATTCTCAAAATTTAATAGTTTGTATTAGGCAAATAGAGAACATTTTTAAGCACGTCCAAAAATACTTCAAAATTTTAGGCGCTAGATAACGACTTAAATAGTTAAGATGACTAATATTTTGTTTTACCTGGGATTGTAATTCCGAAATCTACAACAATGGATTAGTTTACAGCTATCTTCCATTTCATACTCAAACTTTTTTCTTATTCAATTATGATCTTTTTGTTGATGAAATACTTAAAGATACATTAAAAGTACAATCTGGATAAAAAATATTCACCCACAGGCAGTCAAATTCCTTATTTTATAAAAAATAAAAATAATCATGGGTTGAAAATAGTAAAATAACGCTTTGACCGTGCGAAATTGAAAAATTCGACTTCAGCGGTTTGCATAGAATTTTCCCCTGCGCGGCTGCGGAGAGACCTGATTCAATAAAATTAGTCGAACGTTGAGCTTTGCCTATCGAGATAATAATTCAATTGTGTACTCCCATTAAAGTTATTGTAATATTTAAGAGATGTTGCATTATGTACCGTTCAAATTCGATTTACACATCTTTATAGGAAATATGACGAGCTTTTTTACAATTAATCAACTGAACAGAACGTTTTTCTTTTGCCAGCAAAGATGTTCCAAAACTGTTATGTTTTTATTTTTTTTTTATTTAAAGTGAGTAGTTTTCTCAAGAAAGGATAAATGGATTTTGAAACGCGAATATTAAATAACCCCTACCGTCAATTCTCGCTCTTCTCTCTACGCCATATAAATTTACTAGAATGTACGGTGATGTGGTATTTCGCATATCACGTAACATATATTAGTGCAGTAACATCTTAATCAAAGACACTCTATAACTTGTACCATAAAATGCAAATACGCCATGTGAATTTACCTTCTTAAAACATTACACAAACGTGCAAATTTGCACTTTTTTTTTTTGACAGCTGTATCCTGCTGTTTGATAGTACATAAATTTGAGAACAACAGTCACACGGTTGGACGAAGCGTTTCATCCGGGATTAACCGCGATTTTACACAGATATATCCATGAAGGTGGTTCAGCGTAATACCCGTATTTAAAATCTTGCAGAATCATGAATATAGCCGGTATTGTTTGACCTTTTAAAACGCCGCAATTATCTCACGTTTACTTTTACACACGTTTTCGTATCGTCACCTTGGCAGGAGATGTTCGTTCTCACTTTAGAAAATATCTATGATCTTATCGTTCAAGGCAATCATCTTCTTTTCATTTCCTTCTTTCGTTTCCTCTGAACACCGCGTTATCTGGGTTGAAGAATCCAAAGGTCAACAAAGCGTTTCAGTACAACTTGTAGGCAAAAACATGAGAAGTTTGAATTTCTTCGTTGCGTTTTTGATAGTTTAAATCCTGCGATAAATTCATCCTTTGATGAATTTATAACCGATGTCAGTTTGAATTAAAATAAAATGTACCGACAAATACTATTTCTTAATTAATTTTCCAAAACCCTCAGTTTCGCTCACCCAGCCGCTGTTTAACACAAATGAAACAGACCGCAATAAAAAGTTATTTCTAATCCATTTAATCAGATGTCACATTCGTGCTATTGTTTGCTAATCGTGATCTACTCTAGAAACAAACAATGAACTTCAACCTTTCGCTAAAGGTATGCGTAGAGAAACATCACGAACCGCATGAAATTGTCCACAATTTTCCTAAGGCAATCTATTCATACTATTCTTGCTAATTTTCCTATCGAAAACAAAACGAATTAACTTAATATTAAGATAGTATAAATTCAATCGTTAAAGTTCGCTTACTATTGCGAAAATCGAAATCTCAAATTCTAGATCAGCTTGTCTGAAAGTCATCGAAAGTTGTTTAAGGTCGCTTGTATTTCACGTTAAAACTGTGATCGTGGTGTTCGTCCTTTGATTTTGCAATTCGAAATAATTATTTGAACGATCATATAGCTCGATATTTATACCGATGCATGTTCAATCTCTAGCCATCTAACTCCCGAATTAATCTCGATACTCCTATACTAAAAACTTCTTATAAAAAAAAAATTAATGTTTTTTTACATTTTCACAGATACGGTATAAAGTTTGTAAAAAATAAAAATTCCTACAATAACTGAAAAGGCAGATCTACACTACGATCCAACACCGGAAATTAGTATCTGTCCATGACTCATCCCCGAGGTCCAAAACGCAGAGCGGCAGGACGTTTGTCAAGCATACCAATGACGTGCAGTCACCGTAAATAGTGATCGAGGAACCGAAGAAAACGTAAAAGGAAAAAAAAAATGAGGAGAAACAAAGAGAATTGCAAACCCGTCCAAAACGCGTGTTACAAGCAATTCCGCAGACGGGGTAAGTGGCGAAATGCGATGCGGAAAACTGTCAACGACCGAGTAAAAATTTGAAAACTAACAAGGAGAACGTGACGTAATTCGAGAGCCGGGTTACACACAGTGGGATAACAGAACCGCGGACGTGATCTGAAAAAGTGGCAAAAATTTGGTTACCTTGTTTGTTTTTTTCTTTTTTCATTTTTTTTTCTCTTTCTTCCTCTCCTTGCACACTTTATCACAACCCCGCGTTCCGAGAGAGACGGAATGGCTACTGTACGCCGGGTGTCATTGGTCGAATGTGGATTTGTGTCGAGAAGGGTTCCTTGAACCGCGGCGTCCCGTTACTGACCCACTATCGGACCCAGTGCGCCGAGAAAGACGCGTCTCCGACACAACAAATAAGTGTCGACCGCGTTACTGGTCACATGCTCGGCCCGCGGTCACTGTCAGACGACCCACGGCTCGCGGAGGAAGTCCATCTCTTGGCCATTCTCGCTCTACCCCAGCGTCCGGTGCCATTTACCTGTTCACGCCTAAGCGTATATCATTAGTCATTAGAGATACGAGTCTGGAACGGTGAGTTTAACGCATATTCAAACACATATTTCACCATCTCGTTAATTGAATACGTTGACGAGAGATCGTCCTTTGGGAATACCCTTCTTTCCGGTTATATCGTACGTACAGTTGTTGTTTTTTTTTTTTTTTCGACGTGTTCTGATTTTTATCAAACGACAAGAACATTTTTTTTTTAAATCCAATCTGCACTCCGTATTTGGGCTCATTCACCAAATTTCTACCAGATTTTTAGGATCGAATTGTGTATAGTTTACGGAATGTCTGTTTTTTTACACAAAAAAATTAATATAAACAACGCATTGTTTTCGCCTTCGCATTTATGGGAGTGATTGAGTAAAAATATTGAAGTACCTACGTTTTTTTTTTGTAGTTTCTACAGATGTACCTTGAAATGAATTTCATACTACACAGAAGAGATGAAACTTTTTGGCTCAAAAAAAAAAAAAAAATCAGGTCATATTTTTGTTTCCGAGGGCAGAGGGTGTTGAAAATCTTAAGAAAATAATCGTTCAATTCGGCAAAGCGATAAGATTTGTCAACCGCGTGTTTCTTATTATTGGTAATGCCTGAAAATTGAAAGACTTTCATACCTTATAATTTACACTGTAACGTATCCGAATCTCAGCCATATCGAATTTCTTACTACGAACAAAAAGCTGGCTAGATAGCCAAGAAGCAACATATTACAGTAATATTTTTATATTTATATTTATATTTTATATCTGGTACAAAAAAATTCTATAGAGATGCAGAAGCATCTGTACATAGAACCAGAAGTACATCTAGTATAGAAAATGAACATTATGAAAATGCAAAAAAAATTATTACTTATTGTCTATACTGCTTAACAAAGTGATAGGAACCAAAATTACACATAAAAGTACATAGTTATTAAAGTCAGGACTAGTAATTTGAGGAAATAATCCAACATTTCAGTTTCTTCCTCAAGGTTTTTTGCTTACACTCTAATGACTTTAGGCAGTTAGGTAATAGATTATAATACTTGATCGCGACATATTATGCATTTTTAGTGCTAATTGTCTTATGAATCTTAGGTAGAGTTAGGAGATTAGATCTCGTTTTCATCTGTAATTGACTATTAAATAGTAGATTTTTGCATTCATTATAATAATACATTATTGCACTAACAATAAAGGATTCGTTAATATTAAGGGGAGCAGAGACATCTTTGCACGACACTAGGAAATTTAATAATCTTTTTTGTATATTAAGTAACGGTTTTACAGCATTGTTGTACGCACCTCCCCACGCTATTAATCCATAATTAATTATACTCTCAAATAATCCATGATATATAGTTTTTAATATTACAGGCTTTAGACTTTTGCTTGGTTTAAAGAACAGAAAAGAGAAATACCTTATTTTTTTAGTTTGTTCATTTACATGTATATTCCATTTCTTATTTGAATCAAAGAAGATCCCCAGGTATTTACAATTTTCAACTCTACTGAGCTCTCTGCCGTTTATGTATAGATGATAGTTTTTGGGTACACTGTCACTATAGCTTCCAAAGGTGATATAAGTTGTCTTATTAATGTTCAAGGAAAGTTGATTAACTTTTAACCAAATGTCCAGCTTATTTAACCAGTTATTTAGAGTTACGTTCAGTTCAGTCCAATTTCTACCTGAACATAATACTGCAGTGTCATCCGCGTATGCTACAAGGGCATTTGGAGATAAAACATCAAAAATATCATCTATATACATGATAAACAACAGGGGACCCAGTATCGTACCTTGAGGGACACCAACTTTCACCATCTTAGTTTCACTTGTGCAGTTATTAATCTTAACACATTGTTCTCTATTAGTTAAATAATTCGTTAATAATTGATGAGGAATACCTCTTATTCCACGTCTCCATAGTTTATCTAATAGTATCTTGTGGTTAACAGTGTCAAATGCCTTTGCAAGATCTAGGAAAACAAGTACAGTTGGCAGGTTAATCCTGGCCAACAATTATTTCTGTGTATATTCGGAGACTTTTACGCAAAACAACTCGAGTTATTTCTTACTCGTATATGCGTCATGCATTCTTCCGTAGTTATTCTTTTTCACTCTTTTAGTCTTCAAATTGGTTTAAATATTCTTTTCCGGGAAAAAAGATTACTTCTATATCTTTCTCGCTGATAAGCGGAATATGTTTGAATTGCATTCAATGAATTGGGATTCAAATATGCATAGAAATTTAGAAACTTGTAGAATTGCTAAGGAACATTATTCAAGTGAGAGTGAAAACGGAGCGATGTATCCAATGAAACCAAAGTGCTAAATCTCAGTCACTCGCTTCACAATTAACCGTAAGTTATTCCAGAAGTCCAAAGTGAAAAAAATTTGATTTCTTATAATTACAAGAAAATTTTAATAAAACGGGTGTAATCGTTATAATAATGGATTGAATATTGTTGGAATTACAAAAAATGTACTTTTTAGTGTAATTATTATTGCAGAATTTCAAAAATGACCTCATTAAGGACCAGTCTAATAATTACATTAAAAAGTTGCATGCAGTAAATTTTCTTGTACGTCCAACAATATTTAAACGGTTATTGTGCAAACGATGAGAATTTTAGTCGAATTTTCTCGCAAGCGTAACGAATGAAATCTTTATCATTGCCAGTGCACGTAACTGAAACTGTATTGCCAAATCCGAAGTTCTGAATGTAACGCATTCTATCATTGCATTTACGATAGAAGCCCACATGAGCAGGAGTAAAGTTGCGAAATTTTTTCACAGAGCTATCGCCGAGAAATGATATCGACGATGTTGTATTTATCTAGCAAAAATACATTTGTACACATACATTATGTTGCTCTACCTTGAACACTTAACATCCTTATGTAATCACTTTTTCACTCAACAAGTATATATACTAGTTGAAAAAGCATCGCGAGTCAGTCCAACGTTTGCCTTGTCCGACGTCACATCGAACCTTTAACTCAGAATTCGCGTCTACTTCAGAAAAGTGAGTCTTCAACGGGTTTTTACACTTTTATACCATAACTGGAGGTTCAAATTAGGCTTAGATTTTTGCGTCACGTGGATAGATTGTATCGGTATTTATTATTGAGCCGAATGGCAAACGACCAGTAAATGGAAGAACCTTGGTACAGTAACTGGAGAGTTTATTCGTAAATAAAACTTCTGGCCAAGGCTGGAAGTTCAGAAAACATGAGCTAATGACCATTTTTGAAACACTAATCTTCTGGTCGATATACTCGTATCAATGCCCCCAGACTTCGATTGCGTAAGACTTTCGCTCATCTACCATTTGACCCGAGGAGAAAAATTTCTGTCCATCTCTCGCGTAGAAAGGAAATGTGATCAATAACCGTCAGCCTTTGAACCTTGCCAGACGTTTCAGAATGCTTGAAACTCTCGATAGAAGTCCGTTGATGAGCGACGTTCAAGAATGTGATTTGATTTCCAGATAAAAAATGCTGTGGATTACCCTGGTCTTATTCTTTGTCGGTGGTTCCTTGGCGCAGGTTCCATTTCTGGGTGTCTGTCCAGCCGTTGAGACTGTACCGGAATTCGATGCTGCGAGGGTAAGATGTTCTGAAAATTTCAAGTACCGACTTGTGATTGCCACTGTAGTTTGATGGTGCGAGTTTGAGGCGAGCAAATCTGTAAATACATGCGTTATTATACACTCCACACGGTGCGGCACTTGGCTTTTAGAAAGTTGTACTGAATTCACAACCAAGCATCGCATTACCGAATGACCGCATATTGTATGTTTACTGTTAAATTCCGTATCGATACAGCGTTCCAACCGCCTGACGTGTAAGTTCCGCTTGCGGAATGTAATGCGAAATTTTCCCAAGAACTTGACGGAGGCTGAGAGGTAAATCCTGGGCATCGTTATAATATTTATGACGCTGTGCGTTTCTTTGATTATGAACGGCGCACTTACAATGTGCAATTTGGCGTGGAAGTGCATGCCTTGAATAATTGTTCACTGCCTCAGGGGGTTCAGGTTTCCAGATGAAATGACGATGTACTGTTGAACTTGACAGGTTTAATCGCTGTACGGGAATCAGGTAATGAAAAACAGGCATAATACGCAACGGTGAAGGCATCAGCGTAATTCTATGAAGTGTTATAATAGTTCTACTCTTCCAATCCACTAACGAATGTGTGGCCATTATAACCCCAGGGGCCACCGTTGGTTCTGCATTCAAAGGAACCCTAGGTTCTTTCTAACATGAACCAAACGAACCTCGAATATATTTCATTGAAAATAATATTTGATGAACTCGCAATGACGATGCGAACAATAAACAGTGCGATGGTAGGATAAATAAACTTCTTTCCTGTTTCAGTACATGGGAAAATGGTACGAAGCCGAAAAGTACTTCGCCCTGTTTCAATTCGGTGGTAAGTGCGTGACAGCGAACTACGCACTCAGTGAAAATGGATCCGTCAAGATCCGGAATAGTCAGATATCATCCATGTGAGTATCGTGCTCGTGTAAATATACCAACCTATGTGGGAGAAAGTGTTTTTAGATTGTTAACGTATGAAATTTTCTACATTATGCATGTTTGAGAAAACACTCATCATTAGCCTTTTGCGTTGTTTCAAGTGATAGGTTTCTAAAAACGCTCGTGCGTTCTTATAGTTTGATTATACTGCTGACAAATTTCAAATTTCTATCAGATTTTCTTTTTCACGTTGCATCTTTGTTTTAGAATGAATAAGAATTCAAAGCATTACTGCACTTTACACGTAAGGGGTAATTCTTACTTTGATAATTACAACTTCTCTATTTAATTCTACGATTTGGAATATTAATTATAAGTTGGTGTTTTAGCAAATCGTGTTAATAAAACATCCAGTAATTCTTGCAGCAAATAAAGGCATGCATCTCAGTATTCAATCCCTCCGTTACGTGGCAGTATTTAAAGTTTATTTTTGCAATAACACTTATTTTGTGGAATGCAACAAAAATTACAGATTTCTACTTCATCATGAAATTTCCATTTATTACCAATGTTGCCCTTGATTTCCAATGATTTCCGATCGTTGTAGGCGATTTTCAGCAATTTCCAGATTGGATAAGATCACAGGAATTCTTACAACCATTCCCTGGAAACCACCTAGAATGCTGGGAAATCATTGGAAATCAAGGAAAATTCCTTGGTACACTAGAAATTAACGAAGACAAATGATGAGATATAAATCAGTGGAATGATAATGAATTGAAACCGATTGGCGTTTACCATCAAAACTTACAACAATTTCCATGATTTCCAACACTTGCTTCACAGTTTCTTCGTCGCTGTCAACTTCATGGCTTCAACTGATCGGCGTTGATTTCCAACAATTTCAGTCATGTCGATTGATTTCACTTTATTTTAAAAAATATTTCAGTTACTCGAATTCCTTTGATTTACAATTTAATTTCCAAGTATTAAATCTATGGCATCTTCGAGTAAATGACCCGAATCGACTTATTCTTATCCAGAACCGGAGTTGCCTCCAGTCTCGACGGTATAGGCCGACTCATCGGCAGGTCAGATGACGCAAAATTGACAATCACATTTCCTTCGCTTCCGGTTGGAATAGACGCGCCATATTGGATCCTCGACACCGACTACGACAATTGGGCTGTCGTATGGAGTTGCACGAATTTCGGTGTCTTCAGGTAATTATCGCTCGATAAATTCCCTTTAATCAACTTAAATTATTTGAACGAATGTCTTCAATTTGCAAAGAAAGTCATTTTTTCAATCCTTGATAGAACATGCTCTGTGCTAATCTCGGTTTTGTTTCCTACAGCGTCCGCTATTCTTGGATTTTAACGAGGGAGCGAAACCCGTCAGTCGCGGTTTTGGAAGAGGCGTATCGAGCGATCGACAGGAACAAGATAAGCAGAGCGTATTTCCTCAGAACGGATCAAAAGAATTGTCCAGCGATGTATTAGTCGCGATAGATCGTAATCATGCATTCCCGCGGACATCATCACTCGTCATTTGCGTAGATTAAAGTGTGATAAGTCTCATTTTCGATATAGAAGGAAGCGACAAATTTATTTATTAACTGCCACCCTGTTTTGGTGTAAGAAATTAATCCATAAAGCTTATAAATAATGTAAATTGATCTCAAGTGACCAAAATATTCGCATTTCGTATCACTTCCGATAGGAATTTCTTCGATCGTAATCATCTGTACAATATATAATACATACGTTCATATAAAACGACAATTTACCGCGGTGTATTTATTATTAGAATGATAATCAAATAAATGTAAACACCTTATGGGTTCTTACTGTAGATTTTCACCTCACTAACGAATCGAACAAACTGCCTCAGAGTTCACTAAAAATTATCAGAAATTAGTACTCGGCTGAGGAAATTTCCTAATAAAAAATAAGAACTTGAAATATTTCGTCCAGATAACCGTGTTCAAACTTTATGCGACGCGGACGGTTCATAAACTTATCGAATTGAATTTTACCGTCTTTTACCGGTTCTGACAACCTGTTTCAACTCACCATCGCAACGTGTGAGATTATCAGATTTTATCAATCGTTGTACATCAGTTTTGTACTGAAAATTTACTTCATAAGAAATAACTCCATATTAGGCTGACTCATTTTATACTTATTGTAAGATGTTTTTTCGTCGTCCGCTTGAAAACTCGGTGCAAAATTTAGCAAAAAAAAGAAAACGTTCTTGCGAGGAAAGAAGTTGATATCAAAATGGTTTTATTACCTTTATCTTAACGGCAATAATCCAAGTTTTGAAGGATTTCTCAACGAACTCACAATAAGAATTTTAAGCATATCAATTAAAGAAGAAACTGAACATCCTGGTTACGTTTTGTACTTTGGAAGATATTTTATTTAATGAATTTGAAAACAAAGTTTTATCGTAGTATGTAATATTATACAAGTGAATATCTTAAAAACTTATATGCTTGAATTGCATTTATCACGCCGTTCTGGCGATAAAGTTAGTATGAAAATTACATCGAACTGCATGCAAATATTGAAATTGATTTGTGCAGCACAGCCACCGAGGATTGGCCGTGGGTCTCGAAAGTGAATCGCCGATGAGGTTGTACATTGTCTAATGTAATTCACGATAATAAACCAAAACAGCAAACAGAAGAACTTGTAAGAACTGCGATGTTGAGATTGACCGGTTGTAATGCAGCCCTCCGCATGACGATGTGCCGTGTGAAGTTGACACTGATGTATTATACGTTGATACGAAACCTAGACCGATGTAAGTAGTAGAAGTGTTCAACTGGGAGTTGTGTTTCGATTCTGCCGCGATGTTTGCTGAAAGAATGGTTTTAGATTAGGTAAAGATTTTTTTTTTATAGTACATTTTACGTAATACATATTGGGTTATTTGAGAATTGGTGTTAATGGAAATAATAACGAATATACACAACGAAATATTTAATGTTACGCTGAAAGTCATTAACTATATTCAATTGCGTGACGAAAAACCGAAGAAATCCGCTTACAGATAGGAAATTCGCACAACGACGCTTGCGTGCATAAATCGCGAAATTTACCTGCGATAGAGAAGTTTCACGTGAGAAAAATGCCTACTTGTCACATGTGTATAAAGTAGAGTATTTGAAGACAATTCTGTTGTATTTTTTCATTTCCGTTAGAAACGGAATTATAATTGCAATGCCGTTTAAAAGTGATTGAATTTCAGTTTTTGATGCGTTGTACAGAATTACTGTGGCATAGGTGACGTCACACAGTACATTTTTCGAACCTTGTGTATCATGGCTTCAACTTGTTGTTTCGAATCAAAGGTTAGATAATTAGTGGCTAAAATATTTTTTCCGAAACTGCAAGAGTATGAAATAGCAAATTCCATGAAAGCTTTTCATAGTCTTGGAATTGCAGGAGTTTTGCAAATCAAAGATTGCCTGAATGCTAGGTCAGAAGAATGTGCTGGCTGTATGAATTTTTTGAATGAAATATTCCTTACCAAACATCGCGAAGATTACGAGGAGCGTAATTAAGTATGAGCTGAATCTGATTGTGAGTTTCATCGTGTTAAGTTATCAGCGAAATCACTCCAGTAGTTCTCCTTAAGTGTCACCCAGCCGAGGTGTTGTTCGACGTGAATTGCGATATGAACTGACAAACGCTTCGTCGATTTAGCAAGTTTCGTTTCATCCGGTGTTTTATCGGCGTGTGGTTTTCCTCCTCTGTTATCAGCATTCGTCATGTTACATAAATGAAAGCTTGGGAACACTACGCATAGCAGACTGTTAAAAATATTCTGATGTGGTCTTACATGGAATACGATTTGCCGACAGTTTAACGCTACTGCAATGGTGCACTTGCAACACTGTCTGGTTCTGACAAATCTCCTAAAGACTCATACTTTGGCTGAAGATTTATAAACACCCACAGTTCTGGGTTATTTTGCTTCACAGTTTGCCAGGTCCGGCCAGGCTTGGGGATATTGACAGTTTCACGTATTATCAACCAAGTGCAAAACGATGACAACATACCGTTTTCATTGTACAAAGTAAGAGAAAAATGAGAAAATCCCGTACAAGAAATATGTACGTCGAAATTATACAGCAGAACGTGTATCATTTATACTTACCCGAATATATCAAGTTTTATAGGTGACAGTAGCACCTCTCAGACACTCAATTTATTTTAAGTTTGTTGTAAAATTAACTTTGAGCTGCGAATATTTCGGACAAATTTCGAACTACTTCACTTTTAGTTCCAACCGTTTCAAGAATGTGCCCGTGACGAGTTTTTTTTTTTTCTCAGCTAAGCACTCTCAACATTGTGTATTGAAAAAGTTCAATGTTTCAAGTTTTGATACCCGAAATATTCTAAAGCGCTTTTCTCTTTGCTAATAGCACGTTGAAGATATGTCGAAGGTTGGAACTATTTCATGAGTTTTTCTCAAAATTTGGAAGCGGTAATTCGGTTTTAATTGGAAAAAATGACGCAAGTTCTTGATCAAATATAAAAATAAATAATGAAAACGAATCTATCATTAGGTTCGTTGCAAATTAACTGGAACAAAGAATAAAAGTCTTGTGGATTTATCTTAATTTTTGATAAGCTCTCAATATTGTGTTGTAGTAATACAACCTTTTGGAAAGGAGACGAAAACTAGATGAAAAAAAATTGTTTTACCTTCTGCGCAATATTGATGTAGGTATGAAACCATATTTTTCTTTTTAATTTTCAAAGTTTTAAATGTTCCGGATTGCATAAATAACATTATTGAAAAATCAACGGTTGTTTTTCAATGATTAATTATCAAGGGGAATAATCCGATGGCTTTCAAATCATTAAATCCCGTTACTAACGCATGGGTTAATTAGACAATGGCATCCTCCGGGCAGTGGGAAATTAGGAAGGATTCGCACCGGGGGCCGACGAATTAAATCCCTCTCACCTTCTCCCGAAATCCCATTTGTATTTACAGCCAATTGTAGGAAAAAGGAAAATCAAATTACAGTGTATTTCAGTCACACGTACTTGCGTGCTTTGAAAACTATTAAATGTCGCAGTAATATGTATATTAATTATATCACAACGACGAAATGAAAATATTATTCCTCTACGAAATTATTAATAAATTGAGTAAGTCGATAACAGAGAATTTATATGCAATAGAGGGTGAGGTCAGAGTATTACGGAATTCGACCATTTATTGACCAAGCACATCGAGTAATTTCATAACATATGATATATAGGTTGGTTAGTGAAAAGAAAATGTGTCACATTCCGGAGATTTATCTCGAACAGAACTCAACGAATAAATATTTGCCCATGGATGTGGGGATACGCCATACGTTTGAAAAAAATAGTTAATCGGGTTCCTAACTGCTTTCGCGATATTTCAACTGCCAGCGACAAATATGACAGTGGCGCCACGTACGCGACTCGGCCAGAAATGTAAAGGAAGGCAGCTTTGCATCGCTTATCGTTAGTGCTCGCTGGTCCGCGGCCAGCGCAGCGGGAGCACGTAGTTGTACGATCGTACTGTTTTAATTAAATAAACTATTGCCTTAATTATATAAAGTATTGCCTACTTAACAACCTTCAATGAGTTCTATTTATTCGATAAATTATTCTTACCCATTGTAAGTTTTTTTTTTTTGTTTCACCAGTTCAATATTACGAGTTTCAAAATTTGGAGAAATTCAAGCAATTGAAAAAAAATAATGATTTCATGAATTTATTTAAGGAATGTAAAATTCAATTTTCAGCCCCCTCAATGACAAGCCTTAGCTTCCTGTCACCCGGGGCGGATTTTTTTCGGTTTCTCTAGCTTACGAATCTTCACTTACGATTCTGAAGAAGATGTGTGACTTTTTAATCGTTTTTCAAGTACGGGGCAAAGAAAGGGGGTTGACGTAACGTAACCCCAGCCCCCCCCCCCCCCCCCCCCCTCTCCCGACACTGGAAACGTGAAAAATCTCGATTTTGATATATTCACCGACGTCAGTTTTTGGTTACGAATCGTCACTAACGATTTATCAACCAAACGAAACCGAATTGAAAGAAAATCTTGTTCTTCAAATTTCGAAACAGTTTTTGAAATCTTATTCAGCTATGGAGATTTTTTTATTTCGTTTTCTCTTTGTTTGCGAATCCTTAACCCACGATTCTAAATAAATTGCATGATTTTTTAATCACTCTCCGAGTACGCGCGGGTCTGGCATAACGAAACGCCAGTAAAAATTGGTAACCAAAAATATAACGTTAGTAAATATTCTAAAACCAAGATTTTTAAGATTTCTGCGGGCGGGGGGGGGGGGGGGGGCTAGCGTAACGTAACGCATATATATATATATATATATATATATATATATATAACATATACCGGGTTATTTCCTTGATGCGCCCCACAGGGATGCCTAATTATAGGCAATTCAGGGTACACGTACACTAAGCAGAGCTTTCAGGTGGCTTTCAGTTTGTTGGTCGGCCGGTCTGATGTCGCCCCGGCGTGGCGAAACTCGAAACTGTTCAGAGTGTACGTTTATCCTGAATCGCCCATAATTAACAAAAGGGTATAATTTTTTTTCAAATCCCTGATTTTGCACAAAAGTTTCATCGATTTTAAAAATGTCCATCTTCGTGTTGAGAATATTTCCTCACTTCATAAGGTCGTTACACTTTTACAAAATGGCGGAAAGATTTAGAAAAATTAGAGATATTATTTTCGACCGAAATAAAGCAAAAAATCAGAATCGCAAGGAGTCAGGCCGATGACCCGTTGGTTTGACGTGGGATGCCCCATATGTACAATAAGTATAAACATTCAATCGAAGCTAATACAAAAAAAAGATCTCTGGAATTTTTGTGCCGATTTAATTACACTCCAAGTTTCATCCCACTTTAAAAGTTGCAGAAAACACTTCGAAATGTCTGCTTTTTCACGCGACAAAAATTGAAACAACTTCGATCAACGTTTTTCTCATAAAAGCTACGGCCTAAGGGCTTTAAGATTTTTAGATATTCTGCCATATCAAAATTTTAACCCTATAAAAGGTTGGACAAAAGTTGTACTGGATCGGTCCATACGCATCCGAATGACGAAACTCCGCGTGAGTTTTAAAAATGGAGATCATTTCGGAAACGGTGATGTTGATCCAAAGACAAAAGTGATAATTGCGTTTGCCTATTACCGAGTGTATTATTCATGCGTCGTAGCGTGCATTCGGCCAGGAGTACTTGGCAGTGATCACGTCTTCTTGTTTGACCTGAGCAAATCATTCCTTCCGTCACGTGAGTTCATACATGCGAAGGCGAGTAGCTTGCAGAGGTAAAATGTAAAATAACGACAAGAACAACAGTTTCTAATCTTCGTTGGTGTAAAAACGCGCATTATTTGTTCCTTGAGGCTTGTCACGTTACCGCAGGAACCAGTCGCGAGCTCTCCGTCGTTTCTTTTTACAACCTGTGTTCAACGCAATACTTCCGATGACCGCAGGAATGTCGTACAAAAATCGGCACAAGAAAAGCCAAGCCTTGCTTGACTGTAAAGGACTCTTCTCTCATTCTGGCACCATCCTTGGTCGAAGAGCAATCTGTACCGCTTCAGCGGTTCGATTGAAAAATCATGGATTGAAAATTATTACGAAATCAAAGAAAAACTAACAATAAGTGCGAGACTGAAGAATGAATGTTGGTTTGCTGATTCTTGTAACGATAAAAGTCGATATTGAAGGATACTATTTTTTTTAAATTCGTGTATAGAATTATCGAGGTAGTTTCGATTAAATTATGGTAATTATACGTGACAGAAAACAAGTTTTTCATGCTTTGTGATATCGTTAGAAAGTTGAAAAACTGGTTGAAATTCTGTTGTATTTAGTAGATATTATTTTCAGCAAATTTGAATAACAGGAGCTACGACAGCAATGTGAGGCAAGGTTTTGTAATTGAAACGTTCAAAGTGATTAAGCTCTGGTGTTTTAAATTTTAATGTCTTGGGCTTATTTTATCGATCATATAAATCCCCAGCAGTGGTCTGAAGAATTTTTTAAGAATAGATGTATCTAAACTGAATAAAAATGAATTCCTGTAAGCAGTGTAAAGAATCGGATCAAAAGCTTCAAGATTCAATTATTCCTAACGCTCCAATTGCAAGATCTTAATTCAATTTAATAATAAGAAGGCATCCTCTTTGCTTGCGTTATTCAAATTTGCTGAGATTCATTCTCAAAACTGAACGATAGTCACCAAATTCGAAAATTGACGCAATTCTGCGTTCTACTCAGAAATAATTTCGTTTGTTCATACAAAATTGGCCCTTCTTTTTGAATTCGAGCAAAATGGACTCGAATTTTGAAAAAAAAAAAAATGTGTGAAGATAAACGTACGCCTTGAAAAATCGCATTGGAATGACGCTTCGAAATTGCTCTATTCGTCCATTTCCAACCGTTCTCCGAAGAACCTAATTAACCAGCTACCCGAATTCCCACGAAGAAAACAAATCTCCGTTAGCAGAGATAACCGTGACTTAATACACACCCTCCAACGAGAGCTCGGCGTGGCTGATTCGAGGACGTGATCAGGATAGGGCGAGGGACCGGGGTCAAGGGTTCACTTCCATCAACCCTAAAGTGATTCGGGGCTGGGTCGGGAAACAGGACCGCGTAAATACGCCCCGTACGGTAGTAGAGATCGTAATCTCAAGTCTCTTACGATTAAGCGAACTGCAGCTCTGCAGCGGGACACTAGTGTGCCTTCGAATATAAGCGCCGGGGACGCACTAAATACTACGTAATTGATACAGGACTCCTAAAAGCCTTCCATCAAAGAGTTGCGGACCCTTTGCGCTTCGCGGTAAGTTCCCGTTACAACAAACGGCGGACGTTTAACTGGACGAATGAATGTTTTCTTCCGTACTCGAAAATTCTGACGTATATAATTCACTAATGAATTACGATGAGAATCCAGAACTCGGCATAGCTTTAACGAGGTATTCTGCACTTCGGCGCATGGAAGTGGAGTGCCAATTTAAATATTGTTTGGTTTTATGGCTACTTAGAAGTTAAACCAGCCTCTTGGTAAATTTCTGATTATAGGGATGCCGGGATAGGAAATTAGCGGTAATAGCGGAGTTTGCAGTTGACCGATTTTGTATACTCTTTATTTTGTAACGAAAATAACAATCACTCGAAATGATCGCAACTCGTAAATCGCTATACTGATCGTGGGAAAACTATCATTTGTTACAATATTCAGAAAATTGTGAAAGGTAAAAGCGGAACAGTCGTTATGATAAGGTTTCAATATTATTATAGTTGAAAGAAAATGTAGAACGAATGATTATTTCGAGTTTTTACAAGTTTCCAATGTCACATTTTCTGATTACTGCAACATTAAGCCTGAGGGGTTTCATATACCTGGGACGGCTAAAACTAGGGTTATGCTTGAGAATTTCTTTCGTATACAAAACTGAATTTTATTGAACAACCATTACATATCTTTTAAAGTATGACATTTTGTCCATGTTGTGTGAAAATTTGGTTGAAAAATTTTCAACGGTAAAAAAGGTACGGTTATTTTCCTGGAATGTGTTTTTGTTGTTAACTTTTGCGGTACCAGGTGTGCTTCCGCCATTTTTTACCTGATAAAATCAAATGTCTCAAAGTAAATAGATAAAACTAGTACTTATCGAACCGGAATTGAAAAATGTATAAAAAGTCTAAAACATACAAAACTTGAAAAATAGAAACTTAGATCATAAAGATCCAAAGTATCAATTTCTCAATATACGAATTTACGCTTTAAAATCCTGCGAAACAGCTTTTCGCATATTTTTGATTATTTGCACGAGAACTCGAAACAACGCTTAAATTTACTCGAACAATCCTGTCGAAATCCAACAATCAAATAAAATTTCAACAATCAATCCATGTCCGCTAAAAATCGTAGCGTGAGAACGGCTTATATGCAGAAAATGGCGCATGCAGAACAACCAATAAAATCTCTGCGAACGGCAAACGAAGTTAAACCGAGCAAACACTGGAATCGACTGTCGCTCTGCAGGCGTCGGCTGGATATAATTCGAAAATCCAAATTAAACATCAGTTTTGCCCCGGGGGAGATGGCGTTAAAAATGCATGAATATATATAACGTAGCAGCGACGCAGGCGCACGCGACCGCAATTGAATCAAGTCGCCCTTCGTCGGCGAAGCGACAATGCGAGGAAATTGAAGAAGTAAAACGGGCTGCGTGTGAACCCTGATCCAACAATGATCACCCGCGATTTCTGCAACTGTCACGTGACACGTGTCGTCTCTGTAAATAGACAGACACCGTCGCATTATATCGTGTCTCGACCTCGTGCCTCATCAGCACCGTATTGTGTCCTTCTGTCGAGGCAAAAAAAAGGGGGAAGAAAGGAGGAAAGGGAAGGACGGAAGGGCGGAAGACACCGGAAAATAGAGAAGGAGGGGAAAAACACCCCGGGATTCAAATTCGCATTCATCCCACCAACTTACGCGCCGCGTGAATCACCGTCCGAATAATCATAATTCAGGACCCGAATTCGATTTTTTCGCGTTCTCGTCAGATTTTTTGGCCCACTTGGGTAATTTTTTTTTTTCGTAACAAGGCGTATCGTCAACTCGAAAATGTTTCGAAACAAAAACACAACTAATTTTGAAGAAAGATTTGTATTTTTGAACTATAAAGTTGATAAAGTTGAATGTGATTTGAAATGGACCCGTGACCTGAAGAGAAAATTATTGAGTGTTGAATTTGAACTGTAAAAACATAATTATTCAGCCAAACATCGACCCTTTGAATTAATTTTAGTATTTTAAATTTTCAAATTGAGTTAGTTCATTACGAGATGTGGATATCTCTCTAAAAGTATAAGCATAGAAAATACTGGACTTTGAAACAAAAGCTCTTGCTACTTATGGTTCATTTCAAATCACTTCAAGATTGTTAAAAGCTTGGTGAATTCGTAGATTTTAGTCTACGATCGATGGCTCATTTTATCCCGAAGGCTATTTTCCGTTAAGTCACGGAGACAGCTTTATTTTTCGGTAATCAATTTAATATTGTAATTTGTTGATCATAATCAATATTTGCGCAATATTGTAAAATTAATTCTTCAACGGTGACAACATGATAAGGAGAAGAGTGTACCAGTAAATGCTCCTGAAAATAGTATTCTGAATAAAATGAGAGTCAATTTATTAGATTTTTAACAATTGCAAAGTAATTTCAAACGAAGTATCGATATTCAAGCTTTTTTGCGTGATTCTAAGTTTACGTTGTTTTGAAATTGAAACTTGCAAATATAATAATTCAATAAGAACTCAATGTAGGATTATCTCCTAATATAATTAATACAAAGTATGGATTTTTGTCCAACTAGCCAGCCTTTTTAAGGAGATTTGATCCCCCCGAAATGTATTTGCTCAGGTAATTCTATCGAATCACACATCACGAGCTAATTCGAATATAACCGGGTTATATTAAGTAATGATTTTATACCACTAATAAAGAATTCTGATAAATGTTCGTTGCATGTTTTTTAGAACATGTTTTATTTTACTGACCGTTGCAGCGTTGGTAACGAATCGTTCTCATACTCTGACGATGAGTTCATGCGGTTAGTTTAACTTCAACTATTATAGGATCTACCAGCTCTCCGAATAGAGAGTGTAAAATCTTAAACTACGAAGTTTATACGTAGATTATTATCGGAAGAAGACAAATGTAACAACAGAGTCGTGTAAGGAACAAGAAAAAGTTTGAGATACGTCCTGCATCGAGTTTCTGATTTCTTTTAGGATGTTTTTTTTTTCTTCATTCGTAACAAATTATAACGTACGGGTTGACATTATAGGTACCCATATCTATACTCTCAACACGGTATGCATTTTTTTTTTAAATTCTTTTCAACTTTTCTTTTACTTTTCATCCATCTTTCGGTGAAGCGAAGAGTGCAGTAAATTGATGTGGTTATAATTTACGAGGGCTTGCCGGGTAGTCATTGAATTTTAAAGCCACGATAAATTAACGCGATAATCACAGACGGCTGATGTTGAAAAGATAACACTACATGTAGAGCTGTCGGATTTTATAAACGGTGGAATAATTAAGTCATGTACTATATTTAGTACTTGCTCCGTTTGCTGTGTCTTTTTTCAAACCTTTACGAATGCAGACTCATGAGCGATGCAGCATGGCGTTCGACACTTTCCATCTATACACTGTATTGATTGTAAGAGTATTTTTTTTTATTTTGTGTTTTTTGTTAATCATTTATAATGTTAAATTGCTCTTTGGAATATTAATTTTCATGGAATATTCTGCAAGTTGTTGAATAAAAAAATTTTAGAAATCAACATTTTGTTACTTGAATCAGAATATTACATTGGAAAAAATTGAAATTGTTGAGTAAAATTGTTTGTCTTCGATTTTCATGTTTTTATGATCGTCCGACTTCTTTTCGCCAGATCGCAAAACACTCGGAGTATCTCATAAAACAAGACATTACGAGTAAGATCTATTAAACCGATGGTTGTTTCTTTTTGTTTGCTTCAATTGCATTTTTGCAACAGACTAGTATCTCGATTCTTAGTATATAAATCTTAACAGTATACATATCAGCCGTATTTTCAACTATAACATTTCTTCACCATTTCCGTAAAATAATGGTATAACAAAAACGGAAGCCAAAAATAAAGGCAATTTCAATCAAAAATTGGTTCTAAATTAAGCCAAATAAATTGCCATGAAGTAAGAAAACTTTCTCTCGTCTATCGAAGTCACACAGAAGGTGAAAGAAAAAAAGATAAAAAAAAAAAAAAAACATTCAAGCAGTTTATCACACGAGAAAAAAACTGTCGCTTCACAAGGGTTCAATTTATAACCTTTCCACAATTTACGATTGCGTTATAAGTGTAAGCGGCTAGACGATCAGTGCTAATAAATTTAAAACAAATGATAACAGGCGTACATATATACATATAGACACACGTGTACAATTGTACATATGTACGTACATCTCAGTTATTAAACTGGCTCGTTTCTCGACGTACGGCGTTTCGTTATTCGGGCCTCTCGGCTGTAGACGGATATTTTGGGGCCGTTTTAAGGGGAGCGGACACTGGGCCTAATAACAGGGTGCCGAGAGCTAAACAAACATACACGCCCACGGCTGCGTCTCTCGTCAAAGGAATAAAACTAAAATGAGGAGAAAAAAGAAACGAAAAAGTTTGAGAGAGAAGCTGAAGAGGGGGGATGAAAAAATAACGGTACATGTTTCGATGATCCGCCAGAGGCGTACAGGTAGCTTTGGTGAACGAAGAGGAAGACGATGAACAAGAAACAATTTAGAAAAAATATTCTACCCAAGATTTATCTAACAAGGGGAGTGTCAAACTTGGGAATCACAGATTTCCATCACTTTTATATATATTGTAGGGCAGGGTCCCCTCAATAAATATATAAAGCGGCAAGACGCCATTCGTTTTTATTATTGAGAAATTTCAACTCAAAGTTCTATATGTAACTTAAGTAGAAGGAACCTTTTTACCGGTTGCAGCAATAGTTCCGTGGCGTAGCGGTAACGCTCTTGCTTACTGAGCGACTTTATTTTTGATAATATTGATTACTTTGTTATTATAATTATTACAAATCCTATTTTTATCATTTTTTGTATTTTTTCCTAACTTAAAAATAAAAAAATAATTTATAGAAATATTAATTATTAATTATTTATTTTTGTATTAAATAATTTATATATAAAAAAAAAAAAAGTAACTCTAACGGAACTTGACCAGCCGTTCGGTCCCTCAGTAAGCAAGAGCGTTACCGCTACGCCACGGAACTATTGCTGCAACCGGTAAAAAGGTTCCTTCTACTTAAGTTACATATAGAACTTTGAGTTGAAATTTCTCAATAATAAAAACGAATGGCGTCTTGCCGCTTTATGTATTTATTGAGGGGACCCTGCCCTACAATATATATAAAAGTGATGGAAATCTGTGATTCCCAAGTTTGACACTCCCCTTGTAAGAGATAGATTTTCAACGTTACACCGCGTCTGGCGCCGTTTCATCCCGAGCTGAAGTCGAGTGTTCCATCACTTAAGTGTCTGCAGCCCGCGGAGCTGCTTGGGCTTGAAGTTTATTCGTTACTCGCCGATAACTGAGAGCCCCGAGAATTATTCGAGTCCTAGAGATTGCTCGAATGGCATTAGCCTCGATGTATTACCACTGAGAAACTTGTAAATACTTAAAATCCGTAAAATAATAACGCGCCGAATGTTTTTTGGTTTCATTGCTCGGTGAAAGGCCAAAATTTACGGCTGGAAATCGACGAGAGGAAAGGATATTGCATTCATTTTTCTCGTTTCGATCGAATTCTTGATGATTAAATTTATTTTAGACCGATTAGGATGAACGCGTTGCACGGAACTACTTCGATTATGATTTAAAGTTACATGCTTACGGTGAAATCGTTTTGTCGGACTAACTCTGTTTAGCGAATTTTTTTCACCACTGAGCATTACCATCTTCCGACTTATTTATTCGCCATAAAAAAGAGTTTAAATTACCGAATACCAAAAGCGATTAATTATTCTTTTTCCCTCATTGATAATATTGCAATAAATCGAGTCGAAATTGAATTGCGAACCGTCAATATATTTCGAATATTTCACAAATTGTGGATGTTATTCTCCGTTTTGGTTGAATCCCAACTAAAATACCTGTAAGTTTTTTCTTCATCGTGCAGGTAGGTACTTGCTAATTTTAAATAGTGAATAAATAACGAAGAGATAAACGAGGTTGATATCGTAATTCTATTGAGCTTTTTTATTCCGCTTTCACTTGAAAAACTTTATGCAAGCGCACAGCAAAAAAGAAATCCTGAAAGAACCTTAAAAGCTGGCTTGGGGAGATCAATTATTTTTAACATTGTTACTACTCAACCATATTGCATAATACAGAGATGATCCTGTAAGCATTTTGTAAAACATCGAGTGCTGCAAAAAAATGAAATGAGAACTTTCAGCCATTTAAAACTATTAAAGATGAATTTTTATATAAACTTGACATTCGAACTTAATGATCTACGAATTTCACTCAATAGGCTCTTTAACGCTGAGTATAATTCTCCGCAATGTGCTTCCAGAATTATGTCCATGTCATCGATTAGTGCGGCTGATTGATATCAATTTTAAAAAATTCCATTCAACTTCCCCCATGTAATTTAAACGGTGAACCTTTGAATTCCGAGATTGTCCCTTAAACACTGAGTTCGGGAAATATATTCGGTGAAAATCAGCGTCAAGTTTATTCGACGATGAGGTAAATGACTCGATGCTGCAGTGAAAAGTCGTCGGCAGTCACCCGATTGAAAGCAATAACATGCCGGGGAACGGCCCCCGTCTTACATCAGTCAAAACATACGTGACTTTAGCTTGGCGAGACCTTTACTACCTTGTAACGTTGAGTCAACGCTCCGTAAGCACTCCGGCTTGGACGTTGCAGACACACAATACCTAAATACCGACGTGATTAGATCCTCTTGTACTCAGCTTGATACCGATACGCTTGCGATTGTGGATTGAGATGGGCATTTTACTCTGACGACAATCGGATGTGCTGCTTCGGTCTTTGATAAGTATGAAATTGTACTCTGAAGTTACTTTTTCATCAACGTGAAAAACGATTCTTCGGTCCAGGATTATCAGCCTTAAGTTATTTTAACCGGAGGTTAACTAGATTCTGGTAATCCGGTGTACCTCATGCGTGAAACTTTTGAGATTACGTACGTCGGTTGGAGGATTTTGAGGAACCGTTAAAATCGCCAATACCGTGTGAAATCTCCAGGGGTTACGGAAATTTTTTTGAAATAATGGAGAATTTTTTGATACCATAGTGAAATCCACCGGAACATCACAAGACCTATTAAAATTTTTTGATGTATTGAAAAAACTCTTGAAAATCGAAATATTTTAGAAGTCTAGCAAAACTTTGTGTAAATTCGTCAAATTCTTTGAAAACAAGCTTTCATTTGTTGTGAATCTCTGAGATCAGGTTAATTTATTTGCAATCGACGGAAGCTTAAAAATTTAAATGACTAAATCCCATACATTTTTTAATAAACTGCCAATACTTGTTGAAGTTCATTTAAATTTTTAACAGTGCTCATCAACACTCTTAACCCTCTGAGAACTAACGAATTTTTCAATAAAACTATTACGCGATCTTTCGAAATTTCGACACTTCAAATACGTCAAAGTTTAGAAAATCCTTTTAAATCTTGGAACCGTCTGTACGTTCTAATTAGAAGTTGATCATTGTGTAGCCTCCAAATTTGGAAACCCTTTTAGTCAAGCATGTACAAAGTAGTTTACTATATGTTTTCTAACGATCTCAAACACGCGTTCGATGTGTGAAAAGCATGCAAACACATCGATGAGTGTGCCTGTGTATATAAGACGTAAAAAATTTCTCACTTCGAATTCTGAAATTTGACTTGAAGGTTCGAGACTGAAAAAAATGTCGTTTATGAATATTGTCAGAATATTTTCGTAAAATGAGTATCGTTATTATACAATAAAGATTTTTATATTGTAATACAGCACATACCAGACTTTCTGGCTTCGGTTACAAAGCTAATTAGAAGAATTTTTCTCTCAAGGTGTATAATTTCACGGCGGTACTCGACGAAAAGTTTCTCATACCTATGAACATGATTTTTTGAAAAACGATCATCCACGACACTTGATATCGACTTGGATCGAAAGATCTTTATACGTACTCTGCGTCACGGCTTCCCTTGAAACATGGCACAATATTCCGATTCGTCCGTACCCTGTTTGTATCACGGCGATAGGTTTTCGGTGCGTGGCCTTTCCAAATCGCGCAGTTAAAATTCCGAGAGTCGTAGGTGAGCGTAGTCGCAGGTGATAAATTCACGCTCTATACGATGTCTATAAAACCATGGACCGCCTGATAGATCGAGCGTGGAGGCACGGATAGAGGGAGATTCCTCCATGCGACTCGTGTCGTGTACGCAGACTCGTAACGCTGGAAAGAGGCAGCGCATCGTAGAAGGTTTTGAGTAAAAAGATGCGAGATAGATGACGAGGCGAGCGAGTCTGGTTTGTGGGCACAGCGCTGCCTGCAGCCCACAATTATGATAATGGGTACCGTCGTCTTGTTAGCCCAACATGCTCTCTTCTCTCCCTCTCTCCCCCCCCACTCCGCTGCTGCGTTCGATAACTATATGTATACACACACTCTCGCTGTTTTTTTCCACTCCCTCTTTTTTTCTATTTATCCCAGTTGTCGGCGGGTATCCTCTCGTCCTTTTTCCTCCGCCTTGAATCGCATCCAGGGTCACGCAGGTTCAACCAAAGCGGGGTGAGCCAACAATACGAGAACCCGCCGAGCGGGCGTATGGTACCATATGAATACATGTATCCCCCGTAGGAATATGTCTATATGCACACGTCTCTCGCGTGTATGTCAACAACAAGTAGCACCGACGGGGTTGCACACTATTTGGGGAAAAATTGTGTGCATAACACACACTGGACGCTCGCCGTATCCCGGCATCTCTTGCGTTTCGTGATCCTCGGGGTTTCTTTGCCGAATTACAGATGAGAGCTTCTCGTTAGTACTTCTTTTAATCTATATTCAAGCTTCCTTCGCGTCTGCCGCGCTGTTCTGTGATTCGCTGGTGCCGAATGCCGTCACGCTGGTGGCACACCTCGCGGTCATTTGCAGCATCAAATTCAACGGTTTATTTGAGATTCGGTCGCTCACCTTGACAACGTGCGGAAGAATTAAGTTGGCTGTGCTGAAATTTGTGATTGGTCTAGGTAAAATAGATCCACTAAAAGAATTTGCATGCGTGGCTAGTCTCACGATTTGTTCTTTCGAATGTCATCGAAAAATAAAAGTTCAAAAAAAACTACTTTTTTATGAATTTTTTTTTTTAGTTGTTTCTTATTTCTACACGTATATTGAGGTGACGTTCGTTTCAACCTGACGGAATATCATTCAGCTGAAGAGAGTGAAAATTCCTTCAACTAGTTCCTGTGGATTAAAAGGGCAAACTGAACCATTGAGGCCCGGGTCAAGCATGAAAGAGCATGAAACTGCAAGCTCATCAGAAAACTGTAAGTCTCGATAGAGAGATAGCGTTCTCATTTGTCGTTTCCGGAAATTTACGGAATGGGTGAGTAATTCCGCAGGGGCGTCGCGTCGGCGTGTCTCAGCGATAATTACAGACGCTGCAATCAAGGCGGATTGTCACCTTGTAAAGAGACGCGATAACGGCGCAGGCTACCTTTACAAAAACTTTGGTGGGCTCTGCGGCTGCTGTAGATCCTCGGTGCGCCAAAGACGGAAGAAGCGCCGCGGCCGCGGCTCGATCTCGCGTTAAATCCGCCGCGGTAGGTGCGGCTCGGTTAAACTCTGCGGCAGTAGCCGTAGATATACCGCTGTTTGCCCAGATTAGGCCCGACAAAGGAGCTCGTTCTTACGCGCGCCGCCATGTTAACTCAGTCTTGATTTAACCGAAGCGGCTCTCTGCATTTGCTCGAGATTAAGAAAAGCCTCCTATCTCTGGGGCCTTGTTTATGTTACCCTCTGAAAAAATTCAAAACGTCACGCGGCGCGGCTCGTAATCTTCGAAGGGGCGCGGGGAAAGCTCGCAAGTTTCGTATCGTCGCCACGGTATGAAAGAAACGAGCCTCTCTCTTTCCGTGCTGTTTTAAATGTCAAGGGGGTATATATACGAGTATGCGGATGAAAAGGTGGGTGAATTTTGGGAATTTATATCTTCACGGCCAATCCTTCGGGCTTCGTTTTATTCGGAAGTATTCTGTAGAGCAAGCTTCGTTTGCCTATTTTTGTAGTACAACAAATTAATCTGAAACATTGTTATTGACAATAGCGTCAACTATTTCTCTTGGTCGGATATTTTGCGATGCCCGTAATACCGCGAAATGACTGAACGGAATAAATTAAACGTAAAGATAGTATTCTCGGATATTTCATCTTCTACGGCATCAGTTTGGAGCTAAGCTTGGATTTTTCGGACAAAGCTTGCAAGTTTCTTTTATATTCGACCTAAAAATGTAACAATTTAAAAAAGGAATCGTGAGAGAGAGGATAGAATGACCAGGAATACTGTCTCCTGATTCAAAGTAAATCAACTAAGCCGTTTTTGAGATACCACGGACATTATACGAGATTAAAAGTCAGAACGGACAAGGCACACAGTTTTTTTTTCACGATTACTGTCATACAGTCTGCAATTATGTTACCTATAACAAATATTCAAGAAGTTGGCGAAAAAAATGGATTAGCGGCAAAAAATTCGCTAATGCATACCTCGTTGAAGCTGCTAAACGCACCTCGTGCATATGGATGTACGAAAGTAAAAACTGCCTTTGCATTCGATAGGCGTAGCTGTTGGGGAACGGAGTAAAGGGATGGTGGCTGTTAGGCGTCCGGGTGGTCTGTGAAATCAGCACGAAGCGAGGGGGGAAGAGGGTGAAAATCTTTTATTTTTCAAATAGGCTGTGCCCATGCCGTCTGATCTGACGGAGAGATATATGGGTAAGGGGAACAAAGACGCGAGATGAAATTATAAGTTATAAGTATGGAGTCGACGAGTCGTCGTCCTCGTCGTTCCGTATTTTCAGCACGACCTTAACAGTTTTCAATTAGCTGCAAATTTGCGAAACAAGTTTCAGACCGGGCGATTACTTCGCAGTCCTTAACTTATCCTCTCCAAGAGAAGAGATCTCGTCGTGCAGTTTCCCCTCCGGCTCACTCACGATGTGCACCAAAGTAGGTATACGGTGCAACGGTGCGCTGATCACGCCGTCAGGTAATTTCTTCCTTGATGAAAAAAGGGATCAAGAAATGATAAAGCAGGCCTCCGTCCGCCCGACGGAACGTGACGTCGAAAATGGACGAGGCGCAAAGGGGGAGGGGGGGTACATCTTGGACGGTCTAAAATCATACCTATTTTTAGGATTTTTTTTTTTTAAAGCAAATGAAACCACTTAGAGCAATTTGAGTAGAAGGGCTTTATTATTTATAGTTTGAAGAATATTTTAGATTTTTTTTCATTGAAATTAATAACAAAATGGCGGCATGCGTAACTTCTCGGGTGCTAACTTCTCACTTGGACGGCAGCCTTCTTGATCGGGCACGAATTACCAGACGTAGGCAATGGTATTACACCATCCACGCGGCTGCAGTGGAGCAATGAAAACGAGAGCCCCGAGGGCTGAAAGTTACGGTATCACGGATTACATTTTTGACTCCTCAGCTGCAGTAGCAGGGGCTCGATAATCTCCTCTATCACGTATCTGTTGCACAAAGCCATAACAGCCCGAGACCCTTCGGTGCACCGCGAGATTATCAATCCACTTGAGAAGACGTCACCTTGCCTCTCCGATTCGCAACGGCTGATACATTTCATTTCATGCCATTCACTGCCTGTCGACCTGCTGTTCGGACAAGTGAGAAGAAGAACTTGAGAGGATACGTATAGGTGTGTGATACCGTGAAATTGGATGACTGTCTTTGACGGACTGGAGTGTTGTACTCGGGAGAATTTTTCTGATAACGTACTTACCGCGCGGCTTTTCACTCATATAATAATAATACTATCGAATGGTAGGTCCTTGTAAAGGAAACGTGCTTTACGTTAGGTATATTATAATTGCGTCTATGTAATCGTCTGCGTTAAAAATATTCCATGAACGTGTCTTTGTCCGAAGAGTTATGCAATTTGAGCGTTTAGTGAAGAAATTTAACTGCGTACAACGTAACTTCATCTGGAACAATCGAATTACGAGTTAAAACTAGAGGATCTTGGAGGATGGAATGGGAAAACACTAATTGTTAGTTACTTTGACTATTCAAGCTTGTTTAACAATTGGAATATAATCCCATTCTAATTCAGCTTTATCGCATCGTATATCAGAGCAATAAATTTTCTACTACCTGTAATTATTCGTGAGAAAATTTTTTTGTAATGTAACGATCATAATTCAAAGGGTATCGATTTTACTGGTGTAACAACCCGCGTTTACAAATGACCAAATTTAAGCCCATTTTGGGGGATTGCTGGAAGATCTTGATGCCCCGCCATGCTGCAAGGTTGTTTTTAGTAATGACCACCAACGTTCCATCGTTCATTACTTATGCGACGGTCTCTCCGCATGCATCGTATACTTAAGTGTAACGCTCGGCGCATCGACGTAATCGCATCCCTGGCCACACAGACTGGCACATAAATATATCAAACGAGGATCTTGGCACGGTAATCGACGATCACAAGAATCGTACGAAGAAAGAATGAATCGAGGACGATCCCCGGATTGATCGGAAACGCCTTTGGAGTAGTCGTCGGCTTGTTGGGATGTGGATGCGATGCTGGAAGTGAATCGAAGTGAAGTGGGATGCACTCTGTCCGAAGTTCGTAGGAGAAGGACTGTGGTTTGTTACCAATCGGACGCGCCAAGCCGGCTCTAAATGGGAATCCAATTTTATGGACTTCATTTTTTTGGCCGTTGATCAGTAACGCCGATTCGCCACAGCTGGCGATACCACTGCGACAAGTGTTGAAACTATCTCCCCTTATCCTATTCTCTGATCCTTCGCAAACGGACTCTCGGGCGAGAGAGGAGTTAGAGCGAGACCGAGAAGTTGTTACTCCACTATTGTCGGCAAGAAAATCTCATTTTATCCTTACAATGAAACTACTGCAGTCTCCTCGCCGGCGAGCCTTCCGTGGATGAATGAATGAATGTTTCCTTCAATAACGCGAATCAAGTTGTACGTATACAGATGCGTGTTCCACACACGTTAATACGACTTGGCACTCAGAAGTTGGATATAATTTGTCCTTTACAGCTCGATGTTATGTCCAGTCTTACAGCATTCGATGAAAATTATATCCACGCTTTGTATTAATTGTTTCAACTCTCTGAAGTGATTTTAAGATACATTGTATTAAAAATACCACACTTTTTATCAATACAATGCACTCATGGATCACTGTACTAACAGTAACGTTGCACATGTGCGTACAGTGGGTCAGAGGCGTTTCCTATCATCGGAGAGTGGATAACCCTTTGAACCCAGTGCATGTTTTCTTCAAGATGTTTTATTCCTATCTTTTTTTTCCTTTTCAATGGACGACGCCGCGGAGGAAAGAAGAGTATAAGGTTCAAGCACACGTATGTCTACGCCAACGCATTGCTTACTTTCGGTTGTCGAGCTCGTATAATGACTCACATACTTGGATATAATATGCATACGAGGATGAAAAATAGAGGAGTTCAGCTAGAAGAAACGCTTGCGTTGTATGGCACAAGGCATTTAAAGATTCCTAGGCTATCCCCAAGTCGGAACCCGAAGGAGAAACATCAAAATTTAACGTGATCCGAATTTTAGATCTCCGTGCTGTTCCAACAGAATAGAAAATATCAGGCATCGTGATTTATGCCCTAAACTTGAATAAGAATCCTTAATATGGAAATGTGAGGTACTAATGTAAAACGAACGAAATTACAGTTGGAGAAAAATTTACTAACTGGGCATACGGTAGCCTACGCTACGTTTTTGAATAGTTTCGTTCGTTCGGTTCGATGTAAATTCAAGTGTTTTTCATGCTATGTTTCTACTGCTGTTTACAAAAATAGTCATATTTAAGTAAACTGTTGGGACAGTGGCTAACTGTAAATTGGGCCTCAACAATTGTGCCTTGTTTTCGGCAAGATACTTGTTACGCTCAAAAAACGTATGAATGAATATCACTAAGTTCTCAACTTTTTTGAAGTCACCGACCATATGACGTGCTATCATTTGAATTGCAAAAGATAGCTTCAAGCAACTGGTAGAAAATAAGTCGTGTATGTCAAGACCTAAATCACAAGCAATAACTTCCAACGTGACACCGCCGTTCGTATACATTTGAAATTTTATTTCGCCTCTACGGTTATTCCAACTACTGGCAACTTGTCAAGCGCTATTGGACGCCAAATAAAACGATGGTAAAATTAGGCCGAGATTATGATTTAGCATCAAATATTTTACAGAACTCGCCATAGAGTATAAAGCGAAATAATGCTATCTACCGTTTCGAGCACACGCTCAACTGTCCGTCTTTATACGATTATAATCGGATAGTGAAACTTTACATGAGACGTTTAAAGGAGTGTTCTAGTCGATTTCTAAGTGTCGTAGGCCTTTTTTGCGTTTAAGATACACGGACGTAGATATTTGGTGATACATACGACAATGTTGCAATCGACCAGGGCACCCCCTTAAAAAGGTACCAAATATGAAACACGTATCTATTTTTAAATCGGTTGAATCCTTGTTCCAATTTATTTCCTCCCCCCAAGGAAACTCAATACCATCAGTTAAAGGCGATTGGCAGGTTAACGTTAAAGCGAACTAAAAGATTTTGAATGAAAAAATTGTCGACTACCATGACTCGTATTTTATTTTGATTATACAACTTTTGCAATGAACATTTCTTAGCGTCTTTTACCCTTGATATGATAATTCATTAATCCCCTTCAATCATGATATTTAACTTTAATAAAACCAAAATTTTCGATATAAGGATATACGCGTTTAATTTTGGGAATCCTTCACCCGCCTACAAAAGCCTTAATCGATTTCAAGATGGACACTCGAGTACTTTGAAAAAAAAAAATTTTTGAGCTACAAAACATAATTTTGTATTTTACAAGCAATCAAATTTGATTGATATTGTAATATCCTGCTGTGCTCGCTCCAATATTTCATTTGTGCTTGATTATTTTCGATTTTTCTGTTACGTGCGCTTTCGAAATTTTTTTATTCAAGGACCGAAGGATGGACCCCCTCGTGAGAATTATTTTTTCAACGATGGCAAGGGCGGCGACGCGACGTTTCTAGGGACGAGAAATTGCTCCGAAGTAAGCACGAACAGACCGTAAGAGCAGAGCTTTGCTGACTTACGGCGAATGCACCATGGCACAGCGGGTGCTGCCGGGTCGTTCGGGTCTCTTCGGCCGCGTTCGGGCGTCGTCGTCATCAGCGGCGAAACGCGAGGCCAGCGTGAGCGGGCGAAGCCGATGGCTGAGCAGACAACTGGTTGTGAGTAGTAGAGTCGGAGCATCGCGATCGTTCGCGTCGTCGAATATAAAGCGTCGAACAGCATTCGATCTTTGAGAGAAAAACGCGGGTTCCAAAAGACACCGAAACCGGGGAAATTCGCGACGACGAATTCACCGAGGGTAGTAAAAAGCCCCGCGAGCATTCTCGTCGGCCAATATTCACTATTATCGACGAATTTCTACATCGCTCCGAGCTGTCAAACGCTCGGTTTATTTTCGGAGCTATTCTCGGCGGCTGCATTCGAGACACTCTTCATTCCTGATCGGAAAACTCGTGCAAATTTCATGTCAACACCCAACGAGCGAAAGGGGGATAGAGAGAGCTTGCGGCTGTTACGAGTGCGGGAATAACGCGCGAAATTTGAATCGCCGAACGGAAACCGTTCTGTTTTTGTTTTCGTTGTTGTTGGTCTTGTGCTTCACTCTGGACTCTGAAATTTCTTCCGCCATCCGAACGTGACAATTGACAAGTGTGTTTTAACCGCTTAATAATATGTAATGATTCCCTCGTCAACCCGGGTCGACTCCAGGGTTTTTTTCGGTTTTTAAAACTGTCCGATTTCGAGATGGTTTCCACGCTCTTCAAACTTGCAATTTGCTTCCTGATCCTTCGCCAAGGTGCGGGCAACTTCAACTTGTTCCTGAGCCAGGCAGAGGTTCGAAAACTAATGGGTAAGCCGATTTACTATTACTCTGGACGATCTGATTCTAATCTAGTTTAAACGCAAGTAAAAAAAGTTGTCATGAAATGGAAGCCATTCAAAATTGTTTCACACGTTCGTTCCATCGCGAATTCGTCTGCTTTACACAGCGAAATCAAATCTGATGATTTGTTTACTGCTTTTGGAGCTAATTTTACGGATAAAATTGAACTCGTAATGCCTAGTATCAAAAAAATCTTGAGGAACTATTCACTGGCTAGTTTGACATAGTCTTGAGTTTTGAAGTCCAACACTCAAGACTTTGTCAGACTCTCGTAAGCCCAAGTAAACCACAGTACCAATCAAACTGGGCATTGAAAATGAAATTTTCTTCCCTCTGATCTGACACAGATCGATCAGTTTCGTTTTTTTTTTTTGTTTTTTTTTCTACCGGGATCTGAATTTCTAACTCACAAAACGAAAGGACGATAAAAGATAAACTTATGGTTTGTTCTGCCACACATAAGCGAGTACATAAATGAATCAAGTCTGCAAGTTCTTTTACACAACCGGTGGAAAGTCAAATAAAAAATGATTACCGAACCACCAAACGTCCGTGAATATCTGGTAAAAAGACGAAATGGAAACGATTCTATCTGAATCGTGATGCGACGAAAAGTATCCGTCAGGTACACGCAGCCACGCCTTTAACAATGCCAATATCAGCAAAAAATAAAAGGATCCGAAAAGGCGTGCGATTCACCTGATGCTTGAGAAAAGAAAGAAGAAAGAGAAGGAGTTGACTTTAGTCAGACACACGGTGTTATTAGCCGGCCACAAGCCGTGCGGCGAGAACTACTGCCTACCTACATAAGTTATTTACCAGTTATCTCATCACTCGTCGTCTGTTTCAACTCACGTACACGCTGCACTCGAACTCTCAAGTGCATAGTTTAAATTCTATCAAATAAATCTCACGGCGCGACGGATTATCTTACTTTTAACGAATCACGCGACGTGAAAGCGAGCCACGCGTTAAATCTCATCGCAGACGGCTCGCTTCAAGCGATACGGAAATCTTTGTCGATTTTTGGAGAATCGGTCTTCTTACCCTGAGCATCGATTCACAGAATCGAACGAACGATAAAAATTAATCGGTTTTCAGAACCAAATTCACGTATTCGCATTACTGCCGATCGCTCGTTTCGGCAGTCATCATTTACCCACCGAGCGGGATAACCAGAGACGTGAAATAAAACAATTGCGGAAATCCCGGCGTTGCTTCGCCTAATCTTTGCAATTCGCATCCGGTATCATCCGGGAAGATTTCCTACCGTAACATCCGCCTGACTCTGCGGTGATCGCACATTTGCGTTTATTGCGGCTCAGTGGGCAGCCTGCGAAATTTTGTTCGCTCTGTTGAACGTTTCACGCAGGAAAGCTTCTCAAAGACGAGGGTATGGACGGAATGAATTTTCAGAGGGAGCGTGGTCAGTCTCGGCGAAAATTATTATACCTGCAGCACTCTTGTTTGCGTAAACAGAGTGGATACGTTATTATAGATGAATCGGCCGTACCGTCTGAACAAAAAGTTGCGAGGAAAAACGGAAAAACGTCCCTGCCGTACGTGTACTAATGGATCTGATTTTAAGGTAGGGGGGATTTAGGAAAAGGTTTGATAATTGAAACGTTCAATATGATTAAACTCTGGTGTCTTTGAGCCAATTCCAATGTTTTTGCAATCGTTCTACTAACTGAGCCCTGAAAATCTTTGAAATTTTTCTGAAAAAACATTTTCAAAAATCCTGCATTAAAGTAAGATTATAAAGTTACAAAGCGCCAATGTAATCGTTATCCGTTGAAAAAACACGAGATTTCAATTATTTAGAACGTTCGAATCGTAAGATCTTTTTTCCAGTGTTACATACGTCAGGAACGTTAATTGTTTCGCTCGCATTCACGTATCGTCAGCGAAAATAGCATCGCTGAAGATTTTCCAAACGATTTTTGTCTCATTCGATATTCGAAATTTGTGTGAAAAGCGCGATCGGGGATGACTTACGCCACATCCAATATTATACATACCTTATACTATAACCGGAATATTTACGATCCATTATTCTCGACTCACCCCGCCAGCTCATTGTCAGCCAGGCGACGTATGTGCCGAGCTCTGCAGTGTAGGTACCCACACACCGGGGCTGTAATAAAATATTATAACGAGGGCCTTGTTAAACCGTGGAGGCGTGGGGCGCAACAGGACCGGTCCTAGTTTGTTTAGACACCGAATAATCGACAGTCACTTTTTCGTCCTTTATTTCCTTTCCCTTCGTTTCTCTCGCCCTCTCTTTCTATTTCTCGTCACCTTTCTTCCCGCTCTCACTCTCTCTCTCTCTCTCTCTCTCTCTCTCTTCATTTTCTGTTTATTTTCCCGCTCCGCGGCTTCTCCTCCTCCTCCTCCTTCTTCTTCTTCTTCTTCTTCTTCTTCTTCTTCTTCTTCTTCTTCTTCTTCTTCTTCTTCTTCTTCCTATTCCCAATCGTCGTTTCTCTTTTTACGGTGGGCCTTACGGAAAGGGGACCAGAGGCCCTTCGGATCCTTACTCCCCGATGTATACATATATATGCTGACGATGGGTTGGTATATACCTACTTCTTTCTGACCGCTGCCCATATGGACTCCCAGACTCTGGTTCAAGGAAAACTGGGTTTCTCATTTCGAACCCGAACTTGCTACTAGGGTTCCCGAATGGGCGTTCTCTGGGGTAACTGATCGTGATGAATTAACACGAGTATTATGCAGCCGTGCTGTTTCGTGAATATGCAACAGAACCGCGATTGAAAAGAAAGAAAAATCTCATTTCGAAAAGTGCTATGAATTTTGGATTATTTTTTCGTTGTTGCTGCTGGTCAGGAAAATATATCCTCACGAGGATATATTTTCTTTTTACTTGTGACATTTCTTTTTATTACTCGACCAGTCTTAAAATCCTAATCAATTATTTTCAAATAAATTATGAAAAATCCTAGAGGGAATGTAAACGAGACGTAAAAGAGACAAAATTTCGATCAAACCTGAATGCAGATTAATGCAGTACAGCCATACTCGCGTCAGCAGTTGCGATACAACGTGGGCGACCTACCGTACCTACTATGTAGTATAAATTAATATTCTATAGCCGTGTAGGACAAGGTACATAGTTGTAATCGGCGCTACTTTATATTAATCAACGCTACGACGTCGACGGCTGTTATATACGCATTGTACGCGTGCGGTTGGTAATTCAGTTGCACCAGCACGCGCTTGACAAAGTTACACAATTACGTACAATACATACCGAGAATAGACATACACGTATAATAGATGTGATATGCCTATGCGCACGAACCACATCACCCTAAGAGCTATTACCGTTGGATGTATCGTTGCATTAATAATCACGTAAACCAGAGTAATTATACAACGCACGCTTTCCGCTTTAATTTTATCCCACTTAGTTAACAATATCGGTTGAGTGTGTTACGCAACGTGTAACGCACATTCATACGCTTAAAGTTTAACTCTGGAAATAGCACCACCGTATTGATTGCTCGTTCCCTTGATTATAACGTTGCAAAATATACCGTCAAGTTGTCGGTTTAAAAAATATGCGCCTAATAATAATAATAATAATAGTAGTAATATTTCAACACCACGTTAGATAGACCAAATTTTTCTCTCGCTTTCATCAAATATCTAGTGTGACCAAGGATAGCGAATTTTTACACGGTTTTGATAAACGTTGATCGTATATTTCTATAATGATTTGCCCAAAAAATGAAAGTTTGAACACTTGGAATTGTTAGGATATTTTTGTTACGAATTGTGTGGCTAGGCGAAGGTTCGTTTTTATAGAGTTCGTTATTATTGTTGGAAAAATAGTGTCGTAAGAGACAGGAGCTAACGAAAGAATAAATGATTGGAATTTCGTTCCGAACTAATGAAAATATTAATATATTAATCCGGTAGTCGATGTGTTTGCAGTAACGTGAAATTTTTTTTCTTCGTGATATCATAAACGAATTTATTCGTTAGAATAAATAAATGACGAAACGATGAAATTTTATTTCACAATATCGACTTGGTTTTTTGACAAGCAAATAAATTACTCGACTCAAGATTCACATGAATAAATATTTTTATGTCCAAACCACTTTTTTACGATCCTTATTATTTAAGGATCGGTTTTTACCTTCATCTGCATAACAGTTTATCTGAATTTCCAAGAAATCGTGCAAATTCATCTCGAGATTCCTTGTATAATAAATGTCAAACCAAAGTATGGCATACGATCCCGCATACCTGACAGCGTGACCCACGGCGGCGAGAAGAATCGATAAAATTAGTGCTGCAGCCTATGAGAATCGAGGTAGCGGGGTATAAACAGGTCCCAAAAATCTGACCGTTATCTAACAACACCGGGATTCTGTGATCAGGGCGGCACCTCAGGGTCGTATATGGCATCCTATTTAGATAAGAGAGTCTGAAATTTGTCTCGAAATAAGGCTTGCTTGCCTGCCTCTGGTGACCCACTCGAACGGAACTAATCTTTGGCATGCGCCCCTTATAACCGCAAGTTTTAAACCCTGCCCGCCGGAATCAGGCGCCTTTTAGTCCAGCCCACGCTGTTAAATACTGTTGAGCTTAAAAGGAAATTGATTTTTCGAATACCTCTGGTCTCTGAAAGAGTCATCCGGTATCCTAAAAGACTTTCGACGTTCCACTTTAACTTGTTTGCGATTTTATAATTCGCTTTTGTGGTGAATTTTTGACTGAACTAAAGCAAAGACTACAATTTTCTCGAATAGAAACGAATAGATTTCATACAAATTAGCGATTTGATCACAAACTTAAGGTATTGATTGAAACGCAGCGGCGTTGCAATCTGCACGTCAACTACGGTACACACGTGCGTACATCGAGCCGACTTGTAACAGGATTATTCACATGCATTGCGTGTATAATATCTATATCATCATTGGCAACTGAAATCTGAGGTTCAATCTCACCTGGCTCGTCATCACGCACGTCTGACGAGGATTGCCTGCAGCAAGAAGTAATATCATAGGTTGCAATTTTTCGTAAATAGCTTAATCCAGGGTAAACTGCCACTCCTTATTGTATGTGAAAGAGCGTCCATTACCTTGAAACTTTCTTCTGAATTGACTCGTGATAGTAGAATTGGCTATTTCAAAAATTAGTGTCTATTACGCCGGTGAAATTATATATTCATTAACCCAAACCACAATCGACGTGAGTTTTTCATAATAAAAACAACAATTTTTCGGTCTACTATGTTCAAATCAGCAACTATACGCATGACGTGTCGTTCGTGTTAGGATATTTCACCGCTGATTACAGGATCGTGAGATTGTGTCCATATTTCAGAACGATGACGTTTTCGTCAAATCCAACTGAACGACCTCTTAGTGATCGAAAATTGAGAGATAGTACGAGGCAATTACAGCTCGGGAGAAGCTTCGAAAATAATTCCGTACAGTCGAGTATAACCGGTGAAATCAATCACCTTGGGGTGACATAAATCATTCGTCAGCCAACATCGATCCTCACCATACGCCGAATATTCTTATAGATATCTGATGGATCGACGTTACGCGTCGAGGGAACCGTAGGCGGGAAAAAAACGCTGGGGTATAAAATAATAACCATCCGAGATTAGAATCCCGTTTAATTTGGCCACGTCAAATCACTGGAAGTTGAACAGGAATCAACTGTCACGGGGCAGTGTCAAAACACTAAAACACACCGAAGCGAGGGGCTGGTTGGCTTGCTGGCTGGACGCTGCGATCCCGCAACGCTGGACCCAAAAGCCTGGCTTAGCGTTGTGCGTCGGGCTTTCGGATCCTACCTAGTTAGGGTCTGACAGGCCCATCTTGATGTTACCAGCGGAGTGGGGGAGACCTCAAAGGGCCCGCTGGGACCCCGTGAAAACGTTTATGTACGCTCATAGGCGCCGAGAGAACAAATTTCGACGAAAAATATCGTCCGGATTCGAGATTCGTATTCGCAGCGTTTCTTTACTTTATCATTAAATCAGCTTTCAGAGACTCGCGATTAAGTTTAAAAGCGTAACGATATCTAATTGTTCAAATCCAGCCAATTGGTTAATGATTGGAATTATTTTCAGATTTATTATGCTTATCGTGGAAAATAGTTTGAAGATTGAGAACTTTGGCACTTCTTCAGATTTAATTAAAAAATTTCTAAACCTGCGTGTAACGAATGAATTCTCGAAAATCGTAGTTTTTCACTGTCGCAGTCAAGACTGATTGTAAGTATACATGTATGACTATGTGACCACTTTTTCTTATGTAAGCAGAAATTTTCAATTTGAATCAATTATTGGCACATTGTGTTCTCAAAATTATTATTTGACTCACTTTTTATCGCAATCGTAAAAAAACTTTTCGACGAATATTTTTCGTATGCCATAAATACGAAGCTGTCAAAAGAAACGTAATCACCTTAGCCTGGTCAGGTAATATATGAGAAATTTCAGAAATTTATTTGGAGGATTAGTCAACTGGAAATAAAATTGAGGCCATAAGAGATTAATTACGCTCTCAGTTCAAAAGGATATCTTGCTGGCTCCTTCAATAATTTACTACTAAGTAAGTTTAGTAATAAAGTTTTATGATCTCAGCGTTTCTGAGTAAAATAATTATACCTACACACTTTCGAGAACAGTCGGCCATAGAGATCCACCACGTCAAAGCACACAATTCACTACAAAACATCATCTAAATAATTCTGTGGTGAATTTCGTGCGTTTAAAATATTTCAGTGACTTTTCCAAATGAAAAAGTCGCCATTCTTGTATTGTCGAGAAAATTTTCTCAGCGATAGTTCCATTCATTTCTAATTAACCCCTTACCGTATAAAAACCCACATTATAAGTGCCAACTGTCCAACTATTTGAGTAAATGTAAAATCTTTGTTTTATCTCCATCATAATTCATGCAATAATGGGTTAAATAGTTCACTGTTCCCGGCAAATGCCTTGAAAACTCGTCGCTATTACGACTGTTCAATCAGTTGTCATAAAAACGTTGAAAAAAAAAAACAAATCACCAAGTCTGAAACGAGATTTCCATAGGGAAGAGAGAGACTCGTACGAAGCATCGGCGTTGGATTAACTCCAATCTATCACCGCGTAAGACTTATTGTCAGTTTGCAATATAATTGAGAATGAGGCCTGACGATGTTCGCCGTTTTGCGTACCCACGTCTCGCAGGCAATAAGAAACGACCGCAGTCGAGGGACGTCGAGATGTCGGACGGCATGAGAGGAACGAGCAGCGACGCCTCTGGTTCCATCAATCTCCGAGCTCCTCGTTAAGACGGTCGCGTTATGCGCGATGCAGGATGAGCTTCAGAAATATGCGTGTGTCAGTCCTACGTGTCCTGATTATATCCTTCTCCCTTTCCCTTCCCGCTCTGCGTTGAAATAAGAAAAAGAACAACGAAGACGACACGCGAAGGACCTTCGCTCAATGATCAGGAATATTGGACATTTATATGCTCGGGGTCGACCCGGCGATGGACCCCCGTCGATTCCTCATCTCGAACGAACCACGGATTATTATTGTACATATTATATACGCCTATGTACCTATAACCTCACCGCGATTTATGTGCCTACTTGTGTATTTCGAATGCCGGTTATGCTTCTTCTCCTTCATCTTCTTCGCGTTGATCATATATACAAGATACTACACCTGTAAAACCGATCGTTATCCGCTGACAAATAATATGTTCGTTTTTAGGACACGAGTTCTTTTTTCCAACGAAATAGTTTTATTACGGCGACAATGGTTATTTGTTTTTCTTCTCCACTGGAGTATATTTTTTTTTTCTAAATTTTTCATATTGCGTAAAAAGTCAGGGTGGCCACAGTTCGTCTGAAAAACCTTAGCGAACGTCAGGGATTTCTTTTGGTTTAGACAAATTCTGTAAATTAGGATTTTTAATGCGACGCGGTATTTCAATTTTTCAACGATTGTAGTGTTAATTTAGATTAACTCTTCACGATTTTAATACTCGCTCACTCGATTGTTATAACATACATCTGTATAGAAGATGTAAAAGATGATAACAATAACAACGCGAATATTTTATAGGTACGTGCTTTAGATTTAAGATTTATTCTTTCGTGTATTAATGAACTCGATATTCAATTCCAACGTTTTTGAATATCGAGAAAATATTGCAAAACGCGATATGTCAAAGCAAGCAGTTGAGAAAACGACTCAATTTTAAATCAATTTAAGGACAAAACTAAAGTGTGTGAGTTTTAATTGAAACAAGGCGGAAAGTTTTGAAAAATCGGTGCCTAAAATTTCGACACAAAATTTGATATTTTAAAAAAGAGAAAAAAACAAAAACGGTGAAACAAAAGTCAATTTATGGAATTTCCCACAGTTAAAAATTGACGGAAATGATGAATGATATCTATTCTAAAAAGTTACTCTGTACAGGAAACATTTTAAAAAGCATCCTGCACTGAGTGTTTTTCCTTTTATTTCTCGGCACATTAATCTGTAAAGATTTGTCAGGGAAAATTATCACCGAAGAAATTACGCAGAGTAGTTGGAAAACAGGTTTCACGATAAACAAATACATCCCTACACAAACATTGGATGCCCTTCCTCTATAAGCTTCTCCGGGAATTGAATTGGTAAAAAGTAAGTGCGGAACGGACGCGGACTCTGTTGCATTGGCTCAAATGCTCAGGGGATATTCGCCAGAGACTGTTTCAGCCCTCTCGGTCGTATATCTAGTTCTTGAGTAGTGGGTACCTGGTCGAGTGTCTTTGAAATCCCTCGGGGCATCGGGGGAGCTCAGAGTCAATTCCATTACACGGCGATTCAAACGAAATAATTTCACACCCCTCTGTCACCCCATTTTCGAAAGTTTAAAAAGAAGGGCGTTTCGCGTTGCGACCCTAACTCAATTCGTTTCGAACCCGTCACGATAAAGCTACTTCGCTGTCAAAGTCAGCCAGTGAAACCGGAAATTACGCGTCTTCGCAGACAATAATTCATGGTTGATGTATAGCCCAAGTCTTCCACTTGCAGTTGGTCATCCGTCTCTTCTTGTACGGCTAGTAAATTTGTTTGATTCAACTTGAGCCACTTGACATTCTGCAATTATTTGTACATCTGCGATGTGATATGTGTATTAGCACGGTAAAAGAGAGACCATTGACTACATTCAGTCACAAATGGAACGGTTATGGACATAGAATTGTTATCAGCGAAGGAACTTGAATGACTGAAGTATTGTTTGACATCACGAGGAGTCAATAGAGATAATGGCAATCACTGAAAATCATTGCGGGTTAGTTGAAATCGGATGATAACGACGAACAAGTCTCGTAGCAAGCTTTGGACGTCAGTGGAAATCACGTGATAAGTTATCGAAATCAATGTCAATTAACTGAAATTATTCCTTCGACTTCGAAGTGAAAAACCTTTCGGTAATAACTATTTTTAAAATAAAAATTTATCTGTAATCCCTTTGAAATTAGAGCAGCAATCAACTTGAAATATATATATATATATATATATAGGTAGCTATATATTTCTTACTATAGATGTTAAATAAAATTATAACAAATAAAACGTGACCATTACGTATAAGACCCGTATATATTTTCTCAATTTGTCAATCTCGGTTCTTTCTCTCTCTTTGTCTCGTTATGTTTCTTACTTCTCTCCAAACATTATTCTTCGTTCTCAGACCTCGCAAGCTTGCGAGGCAATCTCTTGAAAAGCATAATTTTTGATCCGTAGCAAGAACGTTCGAACACGTCCCATTCAACTCTAGTGTGCCATTATGTACACTTTCTTTGTACGTAAAAAGTATTATAAACGGGATAGAAAATATGTGATAGGTACCCCAACGTGACGTGCAGGTTCAAAATCGCCCCGAGACCGTAAGTTAAAGTAAAACGTGTTTGAGTGACAGGATCTTAACGAGCATCTCCGGCTTCTCCCGCAAAGATGAGTCGTAACTTTTTACTGTTATATGCATTACACCGCGGCGGCGCGCCAGTTGAATATATTTATATTTTAATTGATATTTCATTTCATTCCACAACGGACCGAAATCTATTTTACATGTTCAATTTCGAAGAACGATTTTTTTCTTTTTTCCTCTTCCCTTATGAAATTTTCTCTATCACGCTGTTGTTATCATCATTATTGCAAGCCGCGACTGCTTTTAGATGTTGAATTCTGTTGTGTCTACTTGTACATACCTATACGCACACGCCTGTATATGTATAAGTATACATTGCACGTATACCAAAGTCGGAGGATCATAAGGGAGCAGCTAACGAGACTGTGAAGTGGAGTTGGGTTGCGGGGCAGGGGGGGAGGGGGGTGATTTTTCCATTACCGGCAAGGCGGACAAACCCTTATGCTAGGTGACTCGACAAGAAGCTCTGATGGTTTCGAATACACGAACGTATCATGTATAAGTGTGTGCGTGCGTGTACATTGTACACATATATACATATTTTTGTTGAAAGAAACAGCTTTTGACAAATCAGCGTTTAAGTGGTTCGTATGTTGCAGCCGCGGCGGCTAGCTCCGCTTTCCTGTTATACTTCTTCTTTTTTTCGGTCCATTTTTTTTCAGTTTCACACACGTGTGTATATACTCGTATATGTATATTACCTCAGGCATTTTAAATCAAAACCGGTAAATGGGTTATTATTTGTTATTGTTATTATATAGGTACGTTTGGTTCTTGCAGCGTATTAAGATATCGTTGGCATGCTTTTGTTCATTATCTGATTCTATCAAGATGCGTAGTTGATTCTGTAATAAACATTATATAGATTAGCTGCGAGTGGAATAATTAAGATTTTCTTTTATGAATCTTATGAAATTTTTATCTCGATATTGAGAATTATGGGTAAGACGTATAACCTATAAACCATGTTTTATACAAGCGATTTTCATTCTCTTTTCATCAAAATAAATTATTTACACTGCTTTAGTTGCCCAATGAATTACATTTATCGGAATTTCTAATCAGCTCCAAAATATATGTTATAATATTCATGAGAACGTTTGCTGATGATTTAGAAAACTTGAATTATTACAAGGCTAAACTGGCAATTATAACGCGATGAAATATTGGAAAATAAATTACTATCTTGCAATTCAACAATGACTTTGAAGAACCTTAGTATTCAAAATATGAGTTTATGTTAAGATTTATTACAATCTGTTGAATTTCAGAGAATTCCAAAATTGCGAAAGAAAGATTTTTCATAAAAATGCGTCGTTACAATTCAACGTTGTTGATTAACTTGAGCGTCTTGAATCATTCCCTCTGTCGGGCCGTGTTTGTGTCTCGACTATTATCTGATGAAAATTCACAGGCAACGAGCGAATGAGTAAGTTTGATAATGTGTCCGAAGTATTTTCATTAATGTAAAATATGCATTTTTGTATTTATGCTAAATTTGGTGAAAATTGTCGCACGCAGTAAAAAATTTGTGTGAACTCTCGGAACCTGAAGCACACGTTTTAGTCCCCATACAAACTGTTCTCACATTTTTCGTCACACGTACAATAACAACTATAAAAAGAAGGGTGAAAACCTACAAATATTGAAATTAAAAAAATTCAAGCCGAAGGTGATCCTTATCGCGCATGTATGTATATGTATATATGTATGCACGAGACCTCTGGGCGGCTTTGCGTCCTCGACGGAAAAGGAGCAACATTGGAAAGCTGTTTAAAATTTTGCCGTTTGAAAAAAAGAAGGGGAAAAACGTATACGCGGATATCTCGTCCGGGGATCGGGCCAACGGGGGGCCAACAGCCCTGCCTGGTGCAGTTATATGGACCCTGTCTGCCAGTCTGCCTTTTTAGTGTGAGCCTCATCCCCCTGGAGAGGCGGCCGCCTTGTCCTGCAGGCAAAGTGATAAATGGTACGCGACAATCCCTGTACACTCCTCGGGGAGTCGGTCGGTGAGGGAAGATATATCTATCCGAGGATCTCGAAGGCGTTTCAAGTGTGCGTACATTCGTGTACGAATGTATTATACAACGAAACCTCCACCGATCTCCAGCCAGGTCTCCGAATAGTCACCGTCACGTCTGCAGGGTAGGTCAGTGTTTCCGTCCCTTTTCGTGATAATGATTACGGCCAAAGTCGGGAGGGGACTCGGAGTTTATGCCCTACGACGGGGATGAATAAAAATGGATTATTCCGCTGGATCTTGACTCGCCTGTCAGAATTTTCTTGAATAATGGAGAGGCTACGGTTCACTTATTCGTAAATTTTCTCTTGTTGTTCGTTTACCACTCAACCATGCCACATCTTTCTCTAGAACCGACGTCGGGAGAAAAAGGAGCATTCTGTAAGCGTCAACTGTTTTGCGACGTTGGAACCCCGAACCCAGGCACTTGACTGAAATTATACCGAATCATCGTATCTTGGAAGAAATTCTAGAATCACGGAATTGTTTTGCCGTACGGAATTAACTAGCAGGGTCTTAAACTTACTAGGGAATCGTATAATTTCACGAAATCATTTAAACTTCTTGTTAGTTAAATAAAGTATTACGACACAGTGGTAAAAGTTCGATTCAACCATTTGCCAATATTTTTTTCACCTTCGAAAATCAACTTTATTCACAAGACAACATGCTTACCGTGAAACATGAATTGTCAGCTATTGTCTTGAGAATGTTGAATTTTCATTTCATGAATTTGAAAACAGAGAAGATTGGCGGATAAATAGCCAATGATGTGATTGTTTAAAAAGTTTAAAATTTCAACTGGATTTTCGATCTTTGGGTAATCAACGTAAACGTGAGGTGAAATTATGGTATCCCTTGAAAATATGTTGTATTTATTTCAGTGAGTTTTCGAACTAATATGAACATTCTTAAATAAAAAAATGTCACGTCTGCCGCAGGTGATTATCACAATAACTAAATTCCGAGGCATGATCGAGCAACTTTTTTTTCCAGGTATAAGGATAGCAGTCTTGAATACATAATAGGGTGAAAATTGAAATCCCCGTTTGCACAATCGGCACAGAATTGAGCCTCGTTAATGCGGGTATTCCTAACTTTGGGTCAACTTTTGTTGGACTTGTATTTGTTACTATATTGTTGCAAAATGGTAAAATGCACAGTGAAAAATATAGACACGCACTTCCTGCTGCGGTTTTCGTAGCGGCCATATGCTCGGCATTGTTCGCTAATGTCTCAATCACGCTTCCATCTGTCACACGAAGCCGTGGAACAATGCGCGGTATTATTTCTGGGATCAATCGGCTCCCCTGTGCCAAGTGCCAAGTGCCAAGTGCCACCTGCACGTACTTAAATGCTGGTTGAATTCTCTGCTGGAATAATAATGAGGAACAGTTGATTAGCGTTCCTTCTGTTATCATTATTCTTATTACTTTTTCCTCTTTTGGTGGGGCGAAGAATTTGTCCTATTTACTTTGGGAGCTGCAGGCTCCCTGAAACTACTCGTGTGAACAAATAACAGAGATGTGAACGAGGCTGGTACTTGAGTTTGCGTGGACCTACCGCATGCACTGCGTACACTCTTCAGAACTCGGGTGCATGACGTACTCAAAATTTATTTTCTCACAGTCTTCATCCGAAATACCAGTGTCATGTGGATAAATAACGGATGGCGTGTGGTTGCTGCATTAGGAACAGAAGTGTTCGTCCGAACTTTCTGATCTTTCGAAGTAAACGACGTCTTTCAACTCACGGACTGATTTTTCTAATTGGAATACTTTGTATCATACTTCGTTAAGAATTCGTTACATTTTCCTACCACACGAACGTCGCGTATCTGATACGTTCGCAAAAATACCGCAACTACTCTCGAGTGGTCAAGAATTTGAACATGTAACGTGATCGTGGATTGGATTGATTTTTTTGGAACTTAGCTGATATACCGATACCCTTGCTGATAGATCGCCGGGTCCTACAGGACGAGTTTATGTGCACAGAGAGTAAGAGGGAAAAAGTAGTCGAGGGACTCTTGACGATGTCGTGGAAATTAGAATTGGGACCCTCGTTGGCGTTGAAGGAATCACGAGGGTCGGGGTGAGGAAAGAACGGGTGAGAACGTAATTTTTTTCTCGCCTTTTTTTTCACTATCGCCGAGTTTTACGGCTATGAAATTTCTGAAAACTTAGGGTAACCGGATATATCGGAGGGTTTTGGAGTGCGGCTGCCGCAGGCCGTGTCTCCCGTTTCTTATAATCCTTAAAGACAATTCTCGTAAAGCAAGAAGCCCAGCTAGTGCTTGATTATTCTCGTAACTTTATACAGCAAGGTCTCAAGGTGAGTTACGACCGGTGTCACTTAACTTACGCCTTCCTGGACTGCAGGCTGTTTCCTCGTCCTCAAGCTCTCCTATACTCGTTCAGGACCTTTGGGTGTATACAGACTTATGCGTTATTCAAAAGACCGACCTGCTTCCACCCTATTCCCTGAATTACACCCTTATCCTTCGAACCGCCCTAGGATCTACCGGAAAATATGCTAAGCACCGGCCTGACGGCTACGTTATCTTGTAAATACGACACGCCACGGATTCGGAGATCTTGCAGAGTCCAAATCGTCTTGTAATACCATGCTTTTCCGATTAGTGCTGTATGGGCGGGAACAAAAGTTGGGATGAAGTAATTCCGTCCTCTAAATTAAAGTCCTATTTCCTTGTTGCGGACAAGTCGTTCGATTCATTTACTTTCCAAGTGGTCTGTTATTGTTGAAGAGTAGGTACCGATGTGAGAAACAACTATTTTATTCTACCTACATACGTTACTGACGTACGAAAGTTACGTGCAGTAATGAAAAAAATTTGAAATTTTACATTTTACGCATATCTACTACTTGAGTTCAGCGTTCACCGCTTTAGAAATTTCATGACAGGTTTTGAAACCATTTTGGAATTTCGGAAATAATTCGTTACACGTCTTTTGAAGTGATTTGAAAGCCTGTATTGAAATTGAGAAATCTGTAGTTCGTCGAGTTTGCATTCCTGCGGATTTCGATTCAAATAATAATCTTAATTAAGAAAAAACGTGATACTTGTGAATGAATATTTTCAAAAGGTATAGTCTTATAAACCCTTGCATCCAAAGGTGAAGGCTGAACCGAGCTGCTTGTTGTAACGACACCGAAGCGAGCAAAGCCGCGGTCAGAATCTTGCTGGCAAGTTTCGATTTTGTAACCGTGCCATGGGTGGGCATCGGTCGTGATCTCTGATCTTCTCGATTACATCTCGAAGATCGGTTCGAGTCAGATTTCGTCCCACGTCGATTCTGCGCGAATTTGAAAAGGGACCTTCCGAGAGACGAGAATTCAAAAAGAGGCAAAAGCGACACCGAAAAATGAAATTACAGTCATCCTTTGTGCGCGGGCGTTGGTTCGTGGGGATCCGATATACCGTACTCTGCAACCGGTGCGTTTCTCTCTCTTTCTCATTCTTCCTTTTTTTCTCTCTCACACTCGGTCCCTTGAACGGCAGTTCCTTATTCGTCCTCCTGCACACCGAAGGACCGAACAGGGCTGAAAGGGAGGTAGGAGGCGCAGGGTTCGTGTTCGAAGGTGCCGGGTTTCTGGGCCTATTCACACCGATCCCCGAGAGACTGGGCCCCGGGTCTTTATTGTAGACGAAATTTCTCTCTTTGCCCGGCTTCGCCTCGGCTCGTCAAACGAGTGAAAAGAGTATTTTGACAGCGGGGGACACGGCTGCCTGCAAAATTCTCCCGGCCGTTTCACGCCTCGCAAAAACCAAAAAAAAAAAAGAAAAAAAAAGAAAGGACAGAAATTCTCCCTCTTTGGTCGATTGTGCCAAGTACTTGCAGCAAGAGCCTCGGTGGCGCTTCGAGACGACAGGTGTTTATTGATTATAAACTTAATTGCTCCCCGCCACTCGTTATCCTCGTTTTAATTGCACGCCGTCGACTCGTTCCTCTTAAGTTGCGACGCTTGAACACTGTGTGCAACGCTTTCGGTAAATACCGGGCACCGTTGTTCCTTCTGCTATGAAATGCTTGTTGAAATATATCTCAACACTGTATTTATTTATTGTCTTTTGGTTATTTTCATAGGCCGTAAGATCGTTCGGCCGAAAGTGCGCTTCGGGCCTCCATTCGAAAAAATTGTCCCCTTTGTACTCGAAACTGCAGCAGCTGCTTTTGTCGGCCGAGAATAACTCGTTTCACGGCGTATTTTTGTATTTCATATTAGGATGTTTCGTTCCTCGATATTCGCGAGAAATGAATTTTTACCGATTTCGGGGTGAAGTTGTTCCATGTATTCAAACCTTTCTTAATTCTGATTATGAAACGGAGATATAAAATTTATATTCATTCGTATACTTCGACATTATTGAAAACATTTTAACTACGCTCTTCCCATGCGACAATATCATATTTCAATATTATTATCACCTGGAATCGATTATTTCCTGTCATTCATTTCATGCATTAATGAAAATCACTCGTCAATGTGTCAGGGATTATTGGCAATCATCTTGGAAATTGGAAAAAGTTCGAGAACGTCGAATGCAAAAATTTTTCAAAATCCCGAATCAAGCTCTGTGCAACGAGTGTCGTTCTATATATTTTCAATTTGCAGAATGAAAGCTGACGAAACAATGAATCAGCCATGCAATTAAATAAAAGTTATCAATTAGACCAAACCACGTATTAAGTGATAATGTACGAAATCATTTGAAACTCGCTGAATCGCTTTTAGTTCTAAAATGCGAGCCTTTAAATCATGCAGCAAGCTATTGAAAATTCCACGACATCTGAAGCTGTGATTTATGTTGACACGCGCTCGTGCCTGAAATTGCAATAAATTGAAAAGCCTGCTCATTTATCCAAAGGGTTTGAAGTTCATCTACCCGTGCATGCGAGTATACCAGCTACGCATGTACCCCAGGTACAACGTATATTTAATATATGTATACACGCGAGTGTACGTAACGTGTATTTACCTGCACGGACAGTGTTCGAACCTGGTAACCGCAGTAATTCAATTTAACGGCATCGTTAATAATTTTGCGTTTACCTTCACTTTGTACATCGTTTGCGTCGAGGTTTACCGTAGATTCACTATAGCCTGCGGATAGCAGTTTCTGCTGTTCCCGCAAAAAGCTGGGCAACCTCCGGCAGACGGACTAAAAGAGAAATTATTTCATGTGCAAACCGGGATTCGAGAAGAGTGGGACTGTCGTTTTTTCACTGTTTTGTGTTTTATGTTATGCTGATAACTGATAACTCTTCGGTATGTCGTGTTTTTACGCCTGCAGATACACGGCGCTGCAGGTCTTGGGTGAACGTTGTTGCGGAGAATTTTAAGATCGGACAGTGCTCGATTCTGTTGAAGGAACTATGAAATATCTGGATGTATCAAAGAATAGTTCAGCCTTCGAAATGTCAGAATATTCTAGCTACGGGCAGGGAAAGTTTTCTAAAGAAGTATACCTGCGACAATGATGAATATGGCTAATCTCGTTGTCGTGAATGGAAGTAAATAGAAATATTCCAAGTAACAAAATTCCTCGCTACGTTTTGCAACTTATGGTCAATTCTTGCTTTGAAATAGCCATGGGAGAATTTATACTTTGATTGCGGGAATACAGCGAATTTAAAATAACGTTTTTCTCTCTCTGTAGTTACCCTGCATATTCATCGAAAATCCGTATGTTGGACATTTCCTGAAAGGTCACACAATTTTGTGCAATAATGTCGATGATTTTTGCGACGCTACCGACCTTACAAGAGTTCAGATTCCAAAGTAATTTCAGAAAATAAGTCTTCAGGCACTTTATAGATATATGTAGTAGGTATATACCATTTACTTCAATACTATTTACAAAAAAAGTATGCCAATTCAAAATTGCGACGGACGTTGAAAGATGAAAAACGTCAAAGAATTTAGATCCATTCAATATTTAGAGTTTATAATCCATTCAAATACGAATCTGTTGAAAAAATATATTTTTCAACAGATTTGAAAGCAAAAATTTATCCAGCCGAATGACATTTCACTGCACAGTGAATGAATCGGATGAAATTTCTTTCTTCTCAACAAAATTGAAAGAATAATTTTCCCGAGTTTAACTGCGTGTTCTGCGATTTGTTTGAAAATGACTTACTTATAACGCGCCGCTCGAAAAAAATCGGCAATTGCGCGGAAAATAATTGCCTCTATGTGCAGGGTGGTCAGCATCTCGGTAACTACCATGGCCTGCAATCATCGCCAGACTCGTTGGCACTGATCCCACGCAGCCGGCCGGTTTAACTCACTGCAAGAAGGAGTCGATACGCATGCAGCTCGGTACACAGTCCTGCTTTTTATGCTCTGTGGTAATTTCTCCCCAGAAGGACCTCGGCATTATTATACCGTCGTCGGTACTTGTATTTGAGGCAAAGTTACATTGTGCCGTTTGTAGAAAAGCAGGGTGCGAGAGGTGGATAGGCGCGACTATCGAGTCGTCACGACATGAAAATAGCCATGCACTTGCTCCATCACGGAGAGCGGTGGTGAGCTACATGCCTGTGCAGAACTCGCTGCCGCAGGCTTTGGAAAATGGCAGCTTTCACCCCCACCTTCCTAAATGCTACCCTTGTCGAGGTCTAGCACTTCTGAAGGGTCGTACTTTTCATTTGCAGTCAGGGGAGCTCTGGAAATTCAGACATCAAAGGCCTGTGGCGGAACTCGCTTTTCAACTCCGTACCACATTCTATATATATATATATACACACTCTGCTATCTTACCTCGGGGGCTCGCGAAACTCAGGAAATATATTTCTGGGCTATTTTCTCGCTCAAGTAAAATCTATGATATACCGTATAGCGAATTGGTTGCGAAGTCGTTACTTGTTGATGGGTCATTGAAACCTGGTTAGCATAAATGGGCGGACTTCAGGGTAATAATCTGTTATTTCGTTAATGGAATACAGTGTTGGTGACTGTTGTGCCGAGGCTTCAACTCAGTTTAATTCTTGACATCGAGTCGTTGACTTTAGTGTATAACAAGATATTTTTTCTCTGCACAACTAAATCAATGAAATCTGGACATTTCAAAAATCCCTAAACTTCAGGCATCAAGCTCTATAGTCTTGTGTGGCGTCAAAGAATGTTTCAACTCCTCAACCGAAAATACTGTCATAACTCAGCCGCACAGAATAAGTACTTTTTGTCAAAATTGTTCCTTCGACGAAGGTGAATGGAGCAACATTAAAACCGTTGCAAAACCCGCGAATCAAAAGTGAAAAATCCACATCACAGATCGTGGACGCTACGAATGTCGATTCTGGAATTATACTTTGAAAAGTAATCGTAGGATTAAGATTCAATTTTTCGTGGCCACCCCGTATAGAGAAAGATTTAAGGAAGTTCGGGCCGGAGTCGGGATCCGGTAACGAATGGCGATGATAACCGAGTCGAACCGCTGCACGAGTAGTCGAGGGTAACCTGCGAGCCGGTAACGAGACACGAAGAGGAAATTTTCAAGTGACTTGAATGCACGCGGTTGTGTACGTTGTTTGCTGCTGCATACCTGGTACAAGGCATAAGCCATGCGGGGGCGCCGATGTGTGGAATAAGTGTGCATACCGACTTATGCAGACATTCGCCTCGAGGTCGACCCACCGTGTCGCACGAATTCCTTTTGTTTCACCGCAGCAGATCGGCCTTTACCGGTTTTCTGCATCAGATATCGCACCCACGACCCAACCTGTGCCCTCAGCCCTCCTTCCTTTTATTCCATCTCTTTCTCCTCCGGTGCTGCCGACTCCTGGGTTTCACTCGCGCACTTCGTTTTCTCTCCGGGCCCAACTCGCGTCCGGGTCCATGCAGGAATTGGTTTACCCGTGCTGGCATCGGCTAGTCGGAAGTTAAGATTCGTTAGTTTTTGCACCGTCAAGCAAAAGCTACACTACTATGTAATAGAAATAAACATGAACGAATTCGCGTAACAAGAGTTAAGACATCAACCATTTGAAAAAAGATTTCATAATCATCACGTTCCAAACGATTAAACTAGTGCTTTTAATCTGATTTTTATGTTTTGGATTTATTTCGTTCATCGTGAAGACCTCGTGAGATTGTCTGAAAAAAAAAATTCACCCATAGTCCTCTCCAGAGTGGATAAAAATAGATTTGTGTAAGTACGGCACAACAGTTTTCAGCTAAGTTTTGACGATCTCGTGATGGACCAAAATAAGCCCAGAAACATTAGACCCGGATCAAAAACACCAGAGTTTAATCATTTTGAATGATCTAATTATGAAACGTCCGCTTCAATCCTTGCTATCTGACGATTAGCCTGTGCTTCGAATTTGCTGAGATTCATTTTTATCTCATACTTGCTAAGGTTTTCATTTCATTCGTGTATACCATCGTTCGTGGGAATATCGTTGTTGGAGATTTCTTGACGCGCCTTTTCCTCTACCCAACGATAAGTCTTTTTTTTTTATTCACAGTGAATCCCATTCACCCGTCAACCTTTTGAAACTAAAAATTGCTAGCTTTGGAACGTTTCTTCTATCCTAAGCTGGTAACTACGAAATTTTCCACGTTTACTATAGAATATATTTACATATTCCTTTATAATTATTACATAATCTTCACTAGAACTATAGATACGTAAACATACGTATCCCGTGGTTGGCACACACCCAGTCAGCACAGTCCAATCACTCGTGACCAAAGGTTTCTTGGAAATCCCCCTTAATCTTGTGAATCAGATTCGCGTGACACCGCATAAGAGGGGGATTGATCAATATCTCCTAGTCATGGGATGCATGCTGTTGAATGGCGGACGAGAGCATTCGTCAAATTGGAAACCTCGGTCCGTCAGTCGTGTGCACTCTCGTAAGAAACGTCGAGGAATGCACGCGACATGCAGGCGTTCCGGTGCGAGCGGAGCAACACCTGCCCAGCATGTGTGCCGGTGGTAGAACTCGGAGGTTTCACGGTTAGGGGAGTCTGAGGCCGGCGGCGCGAGAACCGGGGTGGAGTTGTTATTTATTTTCCCTGTCAGGACCTATTGACAGCCTCCCTAAATCAGGAAGAGGATATCCTTGTTACTCGAAGCAGAAAAACCCCGGCTCCTCTGATTCTTTCCATTCGGTGTCGACTCAAGTTCAGTTCCCAACAATGCCACTGCGTCTTACAATCGGGGTATAACAATAATTACTCGACATCGCGAGGGAGGCAGCTGAACAAAATTAGCTCTAATGGGACCGTATTGAGTTCGATCCTCCGGCACATTGAAGTATTGGACGTATAATTTATTGCGAATTGGTTTGACCTCGATAGTCCCTGATTTTGTGTGCCCAAAGTCCAATAACTCACGGTCCCTTTGTTTCTTTCATCTCTGGAATGGCATAGCGGTCGAGGTAATCAGAACCGGGGTCTATAAAATATCGAATGTCGAATATACTCGTATATCGGATATCAAATATCGCTTGTACATTGCGTCAGGCTGAACCCGCAAACAAGCGAGCAAATCAATAGACTGTAATTCTGTAAATTGTTGAACAGACTTTGAAGTGCCTTTCACTATAATGATCGATTGCACGAAATTCACTCTATGCAGTCTCACATGAAAGACCGAGATGCCGCCTTCATTTCCACGAGTGCACAAAAATAACGTACCAAGAATTTTGATTCGCACCAGGATATCGTGCTTGCAACTTGTACGCCGGTTTTTAATCGACTGTTCTAAAATAAACTTACCGCAAACTCGTCGTCAACTGAGATTGTGTGATTCCAAGACATGAACTGCAACACTTCAAGTGAATTCATAGTCACACTTGTTACTACTTGAATATGAATAATTTCTACGGATTCTATCTAACTTCTAGTATGATCAAAACCTCGAGTCGCATCACTTTCAGCCGTTCGTAGTGCCCGCCAACAAAAAAAAAAAAAACTAACCAACGTGGTTAATTTCGGTATCCTGAAGACTTCTCGTTTTCTACTTTGTTACATGATGTAAGGAAATAAGGAGAAACAATGCGCATACACTTTAGTTGAACCATTCAGAAAACATATCCAAGGTGACGTCATGTAGGCTCGATATTTTGTCCTTTAGTGTTTACATTATCATTTTTACAACTTTTGACTGCACAAACTGGCAATCTTCAGCAAACATAATGTATGGAAATAAATAAGTAACCTCAAGTAACCTATTTACGTGATTTCTGTGACGTCACCTTGGATATGCGCAGACTGAGCGAAAATCGGTCTTCAGTTCCGGCACACCTTATTTCCTTACATCATGCTTTGTTAATTGAAAAAACGTCGCTGTAAGATCACCGCCAGATTTAAACGTGATCCTGAACTCCGTACCTGGAAGAAATGGCCAAGGGGTGAGGACTGGTCCCTAACGACGTCCGGCTCCGTTGCTGCGAGCCCTCGGGTCACCATGGGATATGCCAATTTCGTGTATCTCAGATTTACCCTGGAGAGGACTTCGCTTCTCCTCGAGGTCCCTGGCGTGTAATCGAGGGGCAAGATCTCCGGGGACCTTTCGGGCGACGGACCAACCTTCGGGTATAGTGCGCTTTTATTTTCTGACTCATCCTGCTGGCCATTCGTTCGTTATCGGATACACGATGCCCGTAGTGCAGTGCATCGCAGTCCAGCAGCCTACTTGTCGGATCCCTTCTCTCCGGAGATGGGTTCTCGATAAACGCCCGACGACTCCCTCGCGACATATCAAACAAACCAACTATGCTGCCCCTGGCAGTAATGTACTCACTGGCCCACCGACGCCCCCCTACGCTGCTTTCAAACAGTCACCACACCAACCTCTGACGTCTCATCTCGTGTTACGTGACGTCATCTAATATGTTTAGACGCATGAACGAATGGTGCATTTTAGAAATACGACGGACCTAGTTTCGTTTGATTTTCTGAGATGCATTAGATTTTAATCTGCTCTGATTAAAGCCAAAAGAATATAGAAAATTGAAAGATCCGTTGGTGATTGGTAATCGTGGTTTTTTTTTGCCCTTCGGTCGTCGTACTTTTATCTCTTCAGTTAATTACTGCGGCAAATTGAAATGGTCCCATGGTCGCATTCGGCGCCAATAACACTTGTCGTAAAATATGATTACGTATCTTTATAGACCTATAATACGAATTTGTTCTCCATAAAATAATAGTGCCTACTTTGACGAAAACACAGATTTGTCTTAGGAAATTCCTGAGGGAATCACTTTATGAGTGAACGTCTACAAATGGGGAAAACAGCAGCAATAATCCGAGGAACTAGAGTTGATCAAACTATTCAAAACAATCACTGACACAATATAATCGTTCAAAGTGTCTGAAACTCATTTTAGCTAATTAATCATAAGCAGGCGCTAGATTTATACAAGTAAAGAATTGACTAGTTGTTAAGGAAATTGTTATATTGCTGTTATTCGTTTCGTGGCCATCTACGCCCGTGAACAAAAAGTCGCGTGTGAGGATCATTTGTGTACCTATTCTACGGAATTAGTCTCGAAAAATGTTATTCGTACGGTAAATGCTTCTTCTTTTCTCAAGTGTTCGAGGCCGTAAAAATTTTAACGAAATCGTACAGATCTATTGCTACAATGATAAATACGCTTGGATCACGAGTTCCAGGAAGCTGATTTACTGTTTGAAAAATAGTGCAGTTCTTTAGAAAATTATTACCCCCTGACATACTTGTGAACATTGGACTTGACCATAACCATTCATAAAAAATTCCATCTTGTTCCAGGGCTTCAGGCCGAGCTTTACTACGTTCGCAGCGGTGTAATCAACGAGTATGCAATGACGTTCGTGGTCCCGGTACCGGCGCAGGTTCACAAGCTGCACTTTACATGGGAAAGTCTAGCAGGTAGACCGGTAAGTCGTTTGAAAACAATTGCACCGTACCTTCTAGCAAAATATGAACTGATATTCTTTGTGGGCAGGTAAATGCACGTGTATATACGGCTTGTCCCGGCCGTAACCATTCCGGGTAAAATGTATATATTTCAGCTCGTAAAGTGCAGCCGCGGTTGTGTACCCTTCGGTAATCATCCAAGCTGGCAAAACACTTCCAAGATTCGCCGTATGGTTACACGAGCGTATATAATTCCGACTCTCCGCTCCTTGCATCATTCGCGAGCCAGCAGACCGCGTGTATCCACTCTTATCGTTAACCCAGCCATCGAAGCGTGCGCGCAACTCTGCAACCCATTTCGTCCGCCCGTTCCGCAACCTGGTGAAGATGCTTACTGATGCGCGCTGCTGCCCAATGACGCAAAACGAATCGTATAAGAGTATCACGGAAAACCCGCTACTGTAGCAATCCGGAATCTGTTGATTGCGATGAGCTTGTGGAAAAGACGAAAGTGTGTTTTTCCCCCATAGAATCACAGTATTGCTTCCGATGATCTCGGGAAATGATCGATGCACCTAGGTTCTTGGGATAGGAGAAGGAAGATCGAACGTAAGGAGATTAGCTGCAAGGTCTGTCCCCCTAATGCCCCTGATAACTCGTATTTACTTTGAACCGGGAAACTTGAAGTTCATTAGGAACTCAGCTGTTGGACAACCTGAAAACGACCATAAGTAACTTTCTTGGAAAACTATGCACTGCGCTTATCCTCCGGAATAGTGAGGGGCGGGAGTCTTCGCTGAAGAATTACAGCTCTCAAGGAATGGCAGACTGTACGGGCCCCGAAATTCACGGCATGTGGCGTACCTCGCGGTGTCGGATTGACTCGTTCAGGAGGAGTTTAAAAGAAATCCACAACCACCCGGGAGGGGACAAAGTATAGCCACGGCTTGAGCCTCCTTCGGGTTGACACGGAAGAGTGACGAGCTGCTCGAAGACATCTGTCAGACGTCTTGACTTAACGCACGCGGTCGGTGTCCCAAATAGCTTTAAAAGGCCCGAACACGCGATCCTCGGCTGGTTGACCAGTGGTATTGGTACCTGCGATACGCGCACACGGCGCACGATGCGAACACAGTCACTTTGACCGGAACTTGAATTCTTTCGAACTGCAGAGCACGATGAGCGGTCGATTCGTCGCCAATTTTGCCAACTGCATTTAACGCTTGAGTTCCTCGCAGCTGAGCACCGATCTGTGCAACCGGATGTCCTTCTCTTTTTGTTTTCTTCACAAATCGTTCTAGACTATTGTGATCAGCGCGTACTCGCCGAGTTTATATATACGTATATACCTATAGAAGCGGAAATTGACCCGCTGGGACGGAGAAAAATAGAGGGCTGCAAGGATATTGCATTCGTATTGTATCAACATGAAAAATGAAGATGATTAAATTGGAGATTATCTCATCTCAAATTTCGATTGGTTTCCGAAGTCACATCATGCGTGTTCTCCTCATGAATTACTCACTCGATACTAAACTTAAAACTGTAATGTCTTTCGTTGTGGTGCGATTTTTAGTTTCAACAAAACGCAGACGGATGATTTTCGGATTCCTTTGCACGAACAGCGGTTCAGAATAGACAAATTCTGGTTCGCGGTATTGTCTTATTTAACACTAGAACTACCAGACCAGTCAAAATGACTCGTTTTACATGTTCACTTTAAAATCCCTACTTTGTGTCAAATTTTTTCAAATAAAAATTCAAATAAAGAAGAAATTCTGACGGCTGATCTGTATAAATTATATACGTTTTCAATTACTGTCAACCATTTTGATTCCAGCTACCTTATGCAATGTCGGTGAACATCAGCAACCCGTCGGCGTTAACCAGTTCCTTGAACGTCTCTCAAGTTGGTGAAATTCCAATAGGCGGAGTGCAAACTTGGGCCTTGTCTCTAAACTGTGGGCCATACGACGCAGAGGTTGATCTTGCGCTTCGCATCGACGTTTCGCGGTCTCGTTATAACACAACGAGCGTAGTTCTTCGCCGGAAGAAAATATGCCTGAAGGATAACGGGTATCCCGGGCCGGAAGAAGTCCTCGTTGCTGCCCCCGGGTCCAGTTCCAGTGGCCAGATATTTTACGCCTCCATAGGCTGCGCTTGCGCCTTCGTTGCGGCCATATGTGTTCTCGTCATCGCGTACTATGTGAGGGACAAGAAGACCCGAAGACATAGAGATCCTCTGCAGTAAGTAATCCTGAGAAACCTAAGGATGTCGGAGAATTTTTTATCAGGAGAAATTTATTAAATTTCCGTTTCTGACATGGGAAAATCAAATTTTGCATTCTTTATGGGGAACGATTGTAATTTTAATGCTAGAAATTTTACGTTCTCGAAACACTTTTCCTTAACTCGTTCATCCATTCGTTCTGGTAAACGAAGTTCGAAAAATTTTTCGGTGGAATATTATGGGCCACTTTGGCAGTGTTTGGATAGGAGTGAAAATGGTTGGAACTTTTCGACCGATGATAAAGTAAACCGGCTTTTCATCTATCGCCTCCAGAGAGTCACGGGGCCTCAGCTCTGCCTGCAGCGTAGAAAGGGGCGCGGGTGTTGGTCCAGCTCAGACCTTCTTACCTCCGGAAACACCCCCGCCTTTGTCGGCTGCTTCAACCTCCAGTTACAGGAGATTGGACGACAGACCCAGCCGAGAACTGCACGAAAGGATCCAGGAGATAACCGTTCAAAGGTTTGTTAATGGTTTATGCGTAAGCTGTTGTGACGGGGTTCTCAAAGGTTCAGAAAATCTGGAAAATGTAGGGACATTTGTCTCAATATCCGGAATTCACAATAGTTTTTTTTCTCTGCCGAATCTTATTCCGGCCTGTCACGATTCGCAAGTTACTGGATATTTTGATGTATTATCATTTTCTGAGCTGGCAATGTGATTGTAAAATTCACTCATTGTTAGGGTTCTAATTTCATGAATACTACTTTTATCTCCGAAGTCCGAGTGCTTGACCACTTGCCACTTTGTATATATACGTCAGATTTCAAGCTTGTACGATTTCGTAAGATATCACATGGTTTCAAATACTTTATGGAATTTCGAAATATTTTATAGAACTACAAAGATATTAGAGATTTCAAATGATTTCAGAAGATTTTATGGAATTTCAAATGATTTCAAGAGGTTTCCAATAACTTCGCGTGATCTCATGAGTAATGTACACCGAGTTCCAAACGCGGTCAACCCCTCGCCAAAGTCCAAAGTATTTGTATTCTATCTCCAGAGCTCAATGTTACGTATCTTTCTTTAGAATATTTACGACAATGTCATGCACACATAGTTCCAACTCAGGGCGAAAAGTGCTTTCTCAACATGCGGACGTGAGTTAAGGACGATTTTTCACGTCACTGTAGGACCGCGTCGACGTAAAAGGTACAACGATCAACAGCTCGATGCCTGAAATAAACTCTGTGCAGAGCTTCGGAACGCAATAGGTTGATCTATAGTCTTTACACGGAGTGAGGACGACGTGCACGTTGGTCTAATTTAGTCCGTTTCGAAAATAAAGGGCTGCTTGATCGATGTCGATGATCCTCGCTACGTGGAACAACTATTCGACCATCGACGCGTCCCCTGGTATGATTTATTCAATCAGTATTCCTTCCCATCTCAAGGTGCAGAGTTCGCCTACTGAGCATCGAACTTGAGGGCACTTTTGGTCGAGTATACAGGGGCAGCTATCACGAGGAAGGCGCTCAGGCGCCGAGGGACGTTCTCGTCAAAACTGCCGCCGAACACGCCTCTCAATCACAGGTGAATATCGAGTTCCAAAAATAAATAAAACGTAAGAAAAAATAGTAATGTGCCAAAGTTTGGGAGATCAAAATGAATCACCGTTCAAAATGAAGATAAAAAAATTTGCCTCAAATATAGAAGCGATCAAAACTATCTTGATTTACTAGCAGTGGCGAAGAAAATACAGACCTAAAGAAAGATCGTCAACAGGGTCTCGAAATATTTGCAAATGTTTGTTCTCCTTTAATTTTTCAGAATCACCAGAAAAATGAAGGTAACATTAGGTACTTCTTTCAGGGTTATCCGTGAACTTGACTTCCTTCTCTCCTCAAAACTTTTCAAATCAAATCCGATTTAGCCGGACTGACTTAAATCCGCTTTAAACGACAAAATACCGTTGCTCTTTGACAGGTCGCTTTGTTGCTTCGCGAGGGTTTGGCTTTATACGGACTCAGTCATTCGGCACTGCTCCCAGTCTTGGGTGTCTCCATTGAAGACAGAGGCGCGCCGTTCCTCTTGTATCCGCACACCGGCTACAGGAACATGAAGAGGTTTTTGGTCAGATGCAAATTGAGCAGCGAAGGCCCCCCCAGAGCTCTTACTACTCAGGGTGTTGTAGAGATGGCTCTACAGGCTGCCAAAGGTGCTCAGTACCTCCACAAGAAACGCCTCGTGCACAGAGACTTGGCCGCGAGAAACTGCGTGTGAGTTTTTTTGCAGTTTCTAACTATTTATGCGACGCATTTGTTTTACGTCTAATCTTTATCGTCTCACAAACCGATCAGCTTGTTCAATTAAGGATGCAAGTCGAAAACCCATATTTACTATTAATTTTGTTACGAAATAGTCGTAACTTAAGTATTTATCTTATTATTATACGCGTAAGTTACGAAGATATCTTTTAAAAGTGGATAAATGTAGAATACTGGAATCACACAAAGATTTTCTTTTTTCTTCGGGTGTCAATTCAATATTGCTATTTGTTGTTCATTATCAGTTTCGGTGCAATGTAGTAAAATTATATATTTCATGATGCCAACGTGATGGAGAAAAAGTGTCTGACTGTTAATGACTTTGTAGAAAAAGTCTTCTGAATAGAATGAGTCATCGTGGAGTGAAATCAAACTAATCATACCACATATTTATTCATTTTTAAGTAAAATTATTTGTTTAAATTTAAAACGAAACGTTGGTATCTCCAATTGTATCATCAAGCGCGAGGTTCGGCAAAAGTTTTTAAAAAATTTTTTATTTTTATTTCGCTCATCGGAAGTATAAACGCCTTAAAATTTATCATGATCCATTTTTCGAAATTTCAGAGTGGACGACGACTTGAGAGTCCAGATAACGGACAACGCTTTGGCCAGAGATTTGTTTCCTCAGGATTACCATTGCCTGGGTGACAATGAAAACCGTCCGATCAAATGGCTAGCCATAGAAAGTCTGACAAACAAAACATTTACAACTGCTTCAGACGTGGTAAGATTTAAAAAGTCATAGTTCTAGTTAATGGAAATCACACCAAATCTGGTTACCAACTTATGACAAAAGATTATATTTTTTCCCAAACCCTTTAAAAATTCGTCATTTCATGTCGGCCCGCTTCCGAATTGGCCTGAAACGCGCTACTTTCAGCCTACTTTGCATGCACGAAATGACGCGTTTCAAAAGGGGCGGACAGAAAGTATTTTGTACACCACGGGCGGAATGTGAAAAATCGCCTCCTAGCCGCCCTTGATACACGATATACCATTTCTTTTCCCTGAAAGTTCCACTCCATGTGGGATAACGCGTATATTTATTTCAGTGGGCCTTTGGCGTTCTTCTATGGGAGTTGACCACCCTGGCACAACAGCCGTACGTCGAAGTCGATCCCTTCGAAATGGCCGCGTACCTGAGGGACGGATACAGATTGGCGCAGCCGATAAATTGTCCGGATGAGCTTTTCGCCGTGATGGCATACTGCTGGGCGATGTCCGCTGACGAGAGGCCGACTTTCAGCCAGCTAATTGTGTGCCTGCAGGATTTTCACACGCAACTGACGAGATACGTCTGAGTTGACAACGAAGGGGGAAATAGGAGAGTTGAAAAACGCAGAAGAATAAAACGAAAACAATAATCAATAACAAATGTACAAATTTAGTTTGATTCCGAGAAATCTCAACACGTATTGCTGTATGATCTATATATCTGTAAATATTTTTTTTCGACTAGTGTCTGTTGTAATTTTATAACGAATAACTAATTGCCGGGTCTACTTTAAGGGGTGAAGAAGTCCAGATCTGATTATCAGCTTGCCGGGCGTCAATTGACCCTGAAACTCAGGGTTAAATCGAAGAATGTCTAAGTTATCGAGAAAACGTCCAAGAATGTGTCGGTAAAATCGAAAGTCGTGAATAAACGATAGACGATAGATGTCACGATTAAACTCAGGTGTGTAGAGTTCCAGTTTTGTGTTGTCTTTCTGTACATACGAACCACAGTGAAGTTCAGTTTTAAATCGAAAGTGACAATGATTCGCGGTTGTTATACTTAATTTAGAATTGTAACATAACTAAACGAGATTAAAGAGACTAAACAAGTATACAGTATGCTCATATTCTTCCAAAATTTTCCGCGAACTATTATACTTGGAGGGAAATACTAACAATAAAAGACGGTATTCCTAAACAAAGGAATTTGAGACGGATTGGAAAATTGACTTTCAAGTTTCAGTTGACGCTCTGGTCTCGATGCGATCAGAGAGAAAACAATTCTTCGTTGATTGTAACTATCGCTACGCTTACGTGCGCAGAATTGTATGCAACTGACTATTAAATTCCGTATCGATCATTATTTGACAACACGTTGAAACTCCAAGGCCACGATTTTCACGCGATGAGAAAAGATAAGTTATGTTACAGGGGGAAAAAAATTAGCAAAAGATTGACTGCGATCAAGTTACTAAAGCAAATTCGGTGCCCGTGAATTATAAGCATACCTATGATATACGTATACGTAATTAAATTAAGGAAAAGAAAGAAAAGATTTTTGCTGTTGGCAATTCATCACTGCCAATATTTTGCAAATTTATTTTATTATTCCTGAAATTTGAAGAGAGTAGATAATAAAAGAAAATATACAGTTAAGACTAGATTACAGATGTGTATATGAGAATTTTGTATACCGCTTTGCTCGTGAAAAAAAAAAATGAAAAAAAAACTATGAACGTTCGATGTGCCAATTTTTGTATTTTTGTATATATTTATTATAACCTAAATACCTTTGTAAATAGATAAATACATACTATAACTTTACATGTGCTAAACAACATAACTACACGATGATTACAATAAACGTGTCATTGTTTCTGTAACCCGCGTCATTCTTCTGTTTGGTTTTATTTAGTTAACCTGAATAATTATTCGCATAAGTTAATAAGATTTTCTTACAATTTTCTAGTAATAACTACTGAAAAATAACTCACGCACTTGAAGATAAAATAGCTCGAAAAAGGACGTTCACGAAGGAATCATTCGTCAAGCTATGAAATATGTCTTGTCTGAGCTCCCAACCCTGTAATTCATATCTAGTGGGCGGGTTGGGTAACGAAATTAATGGTGTTTCGGTGACGTCTTGTTTAAAATGACAAATGACAAACGTTCTTTGAAATCGGATATCAAACGAAATTTATTCTCAAAAGGATCGTGACATCTGCAACCGAGTTAAAAATGAGACGGGACCTGGCACATGCTTCATTTTCTCGTTTTCTTTTTTTCGGTACCTTTTCTATTTCCTTAGACGTGATGCCGCATGGTGCTTCAATGTGGTGATCATTTGAAAATTAATTCCTGGTTTGATATGTATTACAATTGCGAACTTGAAATTAATTGTTATGAATTTTCAGATGAAAACCAAAAGGAGGAAATTCATACACCACAAACTGCGGGTGAAAAATGAGAAAAGGTTAGTAAAAAATGAGTCGTAGTCTTGCTGCACACTTTGTTGTTCTCAATAAATCAAATCACCTTGAAGCACCTATGTAGGAATTCTTAAAATTTAATATTGAATTAGAAGCAACGTGTATTATTGTATACTCGATCAAACTTTTGTTAGCAAATGTCAGTTTTGCACAATTTTCGTAAATAAGAGAATCCATTCAATAATAATATTCCGAAGAACCTAAGTTTTGGTTTTGAGAAAGTCCTGGGAAAGTTCAAAATCACTGTATGTCGATTGATTGAACACGTTTTTATGACGTTGCGGTAAAACCCTTGAACAGTTTCAGGCAATTTTCGCAGCTCAGAAATATGATAATTTATTAAATCATAAATTTGCGGATATCCCATGATGAAATTCATAAAAACTTTTCATTTTTAGGCAACTGATCTCCGAAAGGCCACTACTCATAGAAATAAGAGGGAGCTTTCGAAGCATGAATTAAATCACCTAACGCACAACACGTTGATTTTCAAAGAATGCGATAAACGCGTCGGTGGTTCCCATGTTTAGAAATCGTACAGTGAGCAATTACGGCTTGTGATGTGTTTACTTCTGCATGAAACGGCCATCGATCTATGGACATATTCGAGCCGTCATTACCAGCTGTCATTTTGCCAATGCTTATGGCATCGATTAGTCACGGAACATTAGCCACAGTTCTTTATCAACTAGGCCCCTCTGCAATTCATAGGCCTTGGGAACGACCCGGCCAACAGGAAGTTCGAACGTGTGAAAAACCTACACCGCTGTTCCACTGTCAGATATATGTATAACAGTTAGTTAGGATATTTTTTAGGGAATTTCACGTATCTCTTTGAAAACACCATTGAGGATATATGTATGCCGCGTCGATAAAGTCAAATAATTTAATTGAAAAGGCTAGTTCTTGATTGTCTTTTATATCAGTTTGCTAAAACAGAAACATCGGTGGTCTAATTTTTATTAATTGATATACATTAATATTAATCTTTATACATAAAGAACTGCCAGACAATATATTTTTGTTTACATTTTTCGTCTTGTAAATATGCGAAGGAATGAAAAATAAATCGTGATCAATTCTCTGTGTAAAGAAGTAGACATTTTGTTTATATCCCTGGAATATTTATTCCGAGGAAGGACAAAGGTTTAATTAGAAAATGCGATAAGATTTTTAAATGTTTTCCTCGTAAACGGTATAAAACATGAAGGTTTAAACATTGGAGGATATTCCGATATCAATGTACACTGCACATATCCAAGTTGTAGCCGGATCGAAATTTCGAACTATTTCAAAAAGCTGATCGAAGGTTGCTGGATCAGCCCAAATTTCGTAAACACGAGAAACCTTTTTAGACCTATCAACACCTGCAGTGAACGGCTGAACTGACATTCAAGTGACTGTCAAATTGAGAATATCAATCCATTGACATTGAAACGAAACAACGCATGATGTAAGAAGCAGATAGACACACGCGTGTCGCTTCTTGGAACAAATCACGGGGACTCAGCCCCAAGCGGGTCAATTATATGGGACCCAGAACGTGGCCGTTGGCATGAGGTACGAAGTACAATGTACAAAGCTGCGTATAACGATGAGATGGAAGAGGAGCGGTCATCGAACGCGGCTATCGGAACGTGACTCCAATTTGTGGCCGAGGTTCTGCGGTCATTTTATCTCCAAAAAATAAACATAATCCATATCCGCAGGCGGCGACCGATGCGGTACACTTCAATGTGTATTATAATATGAGTAAGTACAGGTGATGCCCAAGGTGAATGTTGATTTTCACTTCTACCATTGACTTAAGTATCTCGTTGATATTTTTTGCCCGAAAATAGCCGTCGTATACTTCAGACTGTACGTAAAGTCTAACGCGAGTCTCACGAATGTTTAAAAATGTTCCCACGAACTCATACCCGTTTACTCTAAGAAATTGATTTTACGTATCGTAGCCTTTGGACTCTGGCAGTAAAAAGTTCAGGTACTCCGAGCAAATTTGTCCATTAACTGACATCGAGATCTCGGATGCGGATCACTTCAGTCGATTTTATACATTATGTTGCGATATGAAGTTGTAAACTTGATTAAACGCGAGAGGAGAGGTTCTATAAAGAAACGTTGCACACGTTGTATAGATGCGTGAACCACGAACAGAAAATAAACTTTACTTAAGTGTGGGGTGGGGTAGGGTGGGGTAGGGTCCTGGGGATGGTAAGAGGTGTAGGAGGTGGTTGGAGGTAGTAGGAGATGGTAGGAGGTGTTTGGAAGTGGTTGGACAGGGTAGGAGGTATTTAGAGGTGAATGAAGGGGGTAGGAGGTGTTTGGTGGTGGTCGAGGAGGATGAAGGTGGTCGGAGGTGGAAGGAGGTAGTTGGGGTGGTTCGAAAACTCTGGTTTCGAACTTCAATACTGTGTATGATATAACATTATGTATAATGATTTTAGTTTTCACATTTCAGACAAGAAATACGCACTTTATCTTTCCTGCCGATTCCAGACTCAAGCTACACTAGGTGGGGAATCAAAATCACAAACGCATAGGTAGAATGTTTCAGCTTCAGTTTATTTAATATGTCTTAACACGAGGACAATCGTTTGTACGTTAATGTACAGCACTCTCCGAAGATGTGAAATAATATTCAAGTCAAGGTTACAAGAAAATGGTAAAAAATGATTGAATATCAAATAAGAAATCTGACTATCATGCAAGGAAAAAGGAGTACATTGAACATTACGTCCATCTGGAAATGAAGAATGTTGTATGAGTAGTTGGCATAGTAGTCTGTAAGTATTGCTGAAGTGCGGTGTTGATTTCAACTTCTCAACGTCAAAAGCAATGAAGCTGAACAGCAGAATTTTATCTAGGTAGAAATGAATTACGATGTCAGTTAACTACTCCATTTCCACGAAATAAAGGATACCGTGATTTTATTTGGGACCATAATATTGTTGGAAAAAATTATCACGATTATGTATAAGATTGGTCATTTTTCAACAATTCTGAGTGAAATAGAGTAAGTTCATCTATTGTAAGTCGGATCGAAACTACACAGAGGGAAATCGAGTTTGAATAGTTACAAACATCTTCAAGAACGAGCTGCCACAAAAGTTGCGCAACATGCACGCGCTATGTACATAAATTGTGTATGTATATGTAATACATATAGGTAGCTAGGCAATTTACTTCGCGTATTGCTGTAATTGCAGGTCTTGACTTCGGAAGGTGACTGTCTAACCATACGTTCCACCAGTAAAAGGAGAAAAAGAAGAAGACAGAGAGGTGAAAAAAATGTTGGCATGTGTACGTCGCGACGTATCTCAGGCGTGATAAATCCGAACGATTTCGCGTGTCGTGTTTGTCGGGAATTGTTGTACTCAACAGATTCTCACGAAAAATAATACGTTAACCGTTTACAGCCTGTATAATCTCGGCTCCCTGACTCACGCATGCACGGCATAAATAATCTTCTTTTTCCTCGTACTTTTGTATATAGGAATATAATACATGCCACGATATACGGAGAAGATCAGAAGGTTCATGCAATTTGAAATCCCGTTTTTCTTTTATCGGGCTTCAGACGTCAATATTCTCCGGAACCTAATCTCGCGAGCGAGTTGCGTAAATATTTGAACTTACGAAATTTTTAATGAATTCCAATGAGCTTTAAGCTGTCCTATACGCAACGCGTGACGTTGTATGGAACCGACAATTCGACCCCCGTTGTTTGTTGGAAACTTTAGTTGGATCCTCGGAGGGTTACCGCTCACCGAAAACGACAGTGTTTTGTACTCAGCGTAGGAAAAGTTTTTATGGAGCTGCCAATTTCATTTCAATACAACCACAAGCTACTGCAGGGTGTAGAATTCTGCTTCGCACCCTCCTCGTGTCAATAGAGAGGCTCAAAAGCCTGTTCGTTTCAATCTTCGAAAGTAGGGGACGACTTTATTGCCGCCAAAGAATTCTAAAGCCGCCGAAACGATTAATCCAGAGGGTGCATAACTCCATATCATTTTCAGTTTTAATCTTATTTTACATTATTTTCTAAATTCTCTTCTGCCAAGGGATAGGCGAAAATGCATCTTATCTTCCGACTCACGTTTACTTCGAAACATAAATGAAGTTAAAATATTACTAACCGTTTAATCGTGAGGGGAGCAAATTTCTTGTAATTTATGGCACAAAAATCGTTTGCAATCATTATAATGGAATATAATATGCAATAGGTATTTCTCTGTTCCTTGGCAGTGCTCATTTTTACAAAACAAGTGTGGATATGTAGCGTAGGAAAAAAGAATTTCTTGAAACAAGTGTGGTATTGCATTCAATCTTTGTAATAAAATCGTGGTATATGACTCACAGTATATGGTGAGAAATTTCATGTCTAGAAAAAGCCTGCAATTTTATATCCAAACCCGTTAATCGTATCAGTGAAAATAGCATTGAGAATACTCGATGAAGATATCTTCAACAGTTCTGCAAAATGCTGTTTGCCTTTTTAGTTATTTTATTTCATTAAAATATTTTTTGTCCTTTAGTTTATTATTTTTAGTAAATTTTAGGGTCTTTGAAAGAAAGTGAGAAGATCTAATTCAATACTTATCGTACCTTATTCGATTGGAATTCTCTCCCATGAGAGTACAAGCAGTAATTTAAAAGTTTTATAATTTGAACACCAGTTCCCTACAATTTGTAGAAATTTTCTTGGCGTTTTATGATACTCACATTACTTGCTGAAGTATCGTCTAGAATTCCATTACCACTTTCATGGTAATCGGTTTTTTTTCTGCATCATCCGCTAGTTGAATTAGTTTCCTTGACTGAGAAATGTTGACTGCTTAGTTAGAGACATCTTCTGACGTGTTTCAATCGAGTTTTTCTGGCGAAGCGGCTGATTATAAGAACAACGGTACTCCATAGTTCATAAAACTCATGGATTCGCGAAGCTGTAACGATACGTAAAAAAAAATTGATCCATTGCTCGCAGCGTATTCGGGCTGCGCCCAATCGATTTCTCTCGCATACTTACGTCGGAATGGTGCCAAAAAGAATTTATTCCAGCACTTTTCAAAATCGCCAAATTTTTTGCCAAAAACACAAAGCGGTTAGCCTTAGTTTTTCACCATTTTTGGGGTCGAAAATTTTTGGTCTCAGATTCGATCTGAATGACCCTTTTCTGATTAATCAAACCCCCAGGAACTCAGAAAACGCAGCAAAAAGAGCGTAGGACCAACAGGAAAAAAACGACGACGAAGAAATCACCAGCTGAAAAATGTGAAAAACACGGGTTCTGATTTTTTGCATGTAACTCTTGATCCATTGCTCGCAGCGTATTAGGACTGCGCCCAATCGATTTCTCTCACAAAATTACGTCGGCTTAGTATATGTAAGAATTTATTCCGGCACTTTTCAAAATTGCGAAAACTTTCGCCAAAAATGCAAAGGGGTTAGCCTTACTTTTTCTTCATTTTTGGAGCCGAAAATTTTTGGTCTCAGATTCGATCCAAATGACCCTGTCCTGACTAATTGGTCCCCCAGGAACTCAGAGAACGCAGCGAAAAGAGCGTGGGATCAACAGGAGGGAAATGACGAAGGAAAAAGCACCTGCTGAAAAATGACGAAAACTCAGGTTCTGGTTTTTTGGCTGTAACTTTTTATCTGCTGCTCGCAGTGTATCGGGACTGCGCTTAATCGATTTGTCTCACAAAATTGCGTCCGAATAGTGCCAGAAAAAATTTATTCCAGCACTTTTAAAATATTAATCTTCACGTAATATTTTTGATGTGTTCTGATACTGAAAATATTTATTGCTATTCCAGGTACAACCCGAGGTGGTTATCGGTGGTTGTTCGAGGTGGTTGGCGATTGTTGGAGGTGGTCGGAGGTGGACGAGGAGGAGGACGAACTGAACTGAGTCTCAAAGCCCTGTTGACATAAAAGCAGCTATTCGATAGAAATTATAGTTTGTAGTTTACACAGCCCATTGCATGATATTTCATTATAAGTACATATGTTTCAATGTATTTAGGAATAATTTATCAAATATACAGAGGTCATGTGCAAATAATAAATGAATTCGACCGCAGTTTGATGTATTTATTAGAGCTTTAACAATAAATTTAGGCTTTGTTACTTCTTTTATTTTATTATGGATAATCAAAAACATTTCCGACTAATCGTGCTGTGGAAGCATGGGGATTGAACCAAAGGTAGCAAAAGATTAGAGACAGTGTATGTAGAGTACGGGTATTTTTCTAATAATGCAAATAGAATAGAATACCACGCCTTGCGAATTAGCTTTCCAGTCAGAGATGAATGATGAATTTTAAGGACTGCATTATCGTTGTTGAATACACTACGCCTCATGGGAAACGAAAATCTGTAACGATAAAATTGATGCACCGGATCATCGTCGACTTTAACTTTTGAAATGTCCTACCATTTTCGAACACCTCCTACCTCCCCCTGCCACCTCCGACCATCAATGGCCACTTTCGACCACCCCCTATCACCTTCTGCCAGCGCCGACCACCTCCTAACATTTCCGAACACCTCCAACCATCCTATTTAGCTATATTACCAGATTAGCTATGATATGAAAAGAGAAGAATTATTCATTTCGAAATGGGATTCTATTCGACGCGCGCTCGATGTATTCCATAACATTAGTATTCATAATTATTCCAACAACTTTTCATTTGCTCTCTCGATCTTGAATTTTCATAGGCATAGAATCGAAACGTTGTTTTAGCTGGTCGCAAGTGAAGTATCTGCGTTGGGTAGAGGAGCAGAATTGTTTTTCGAAAAGTATTCGGATGGAAAAAAATTCAGAGTAACTGTAATACATCACGGATGCGCTGATTTTGAACGAGATGAAATGGATGCTTCGTATATGAGACGGTATTTAACGCTGCGTAGTGGTTTAAAGACCTAGAAAGGTGACAGGGAGAGAAAGAACGACGCTTCTTAACACTTCGAGTGTATTTTAACACACATTTGGAAGATACGTGCGAAATTTTTCATCATCCAACTGTCGCAGAACGGCAGCGTTATTAGCCGACCCGTTCACTGAAGAATATATCTTGGGTCAACGGCTGACCATCGAAGGGCCTGGCCGCTTGAGTCTGGAATCGGCAGGAGAGATAAAGTGCGTATTTCTTGTATGAAATGTGAAAGCTAAAATCATTATACATCATATCATATCATCATACCTCATACATCATACCTCATACATCATACATCATACATCGTACATCATACATCATCATACATAGTATCAAAGTTCGAAACCATAGTTTGGATGTCGGACGTTCAGAAAGTGACGTCACCAATTCAAAATCAGCTAGCCGAATTCCTCAGTCTGGAAACAACCGCGCAGTAGAGCGGACGGATGAGAGGCGCGCTCCGCAAATTTCGAGTACCGGGTTCTCAACCTCCCGGATCTCGCGCTTCGGGTCCGCTACGCGGTGAAACTCGACTTCCAGGATAAGCGCTCCGTGGTTCCTGGTTCATGTTTACAATAAATTATTTCAATTCGTTTTTCGCGCAACCCCAAATTCGGTAGCTGTCAGTCCGCTAATAAAATTTCTCGACTTCCAGGATAAGCGCTCCGTGGTTCCTGGTTCGTGTTTACAATAAATTATTTCAATTCGTTTTTCGCGCAACCCCAAATTCGGTAGCTGTCAGTCCGCTAATAAAATTTCTCGACTGCCAGGATAAGCGCTCCGTGGTTCCTGGTTCATGTTTACAATAAATTATTTCAATTCGTTTTTCGCGCAACCCCAAATTCGGTAGCTGTCAGTCCGCTAATAAAATTTCTCGACTTCCAGGATAAGCGCTCCGTGGTTCCTGGTTCATGTTTACAATAAATTATTTCAATTCGTTTTTCGCGCAACCCCAAATTCGGTAGCTGTCAGTCCGCTAATAAAATTTCTCGACTTCCAGGATAAGCGCTCCGTGGTTCCTGGTTCATGTTTACAATAAATTATTTCAATTCGTTTTTCGCGCAACCCCAAATTCGGTAGCTGTCAGTCCGCTAATAAAATTTCTCGACTTCCAGGATAAGCGCTCCGTGGTTCCTGGTTCATGTTTACAATAAATTATTTAAATTCGTTTTTCGCGCAACGCCAAATTCGGTAGCTGTCAGTCCGCTAATAAAATTTCTCGACTTCCAGGATAAGCGCTCCGTGGTTCCTGGTTCGTGTTTACAATAAATTATTTCAATTCGTTTTTCGCGCAACCCCAAATTCGGTAGCTGTCAGTCCGCTAATAAAATTTCTCGACTGCCAGGATAAGCGCTCCGTGGTTCCTGGTTCGTGTTTACAATAAATTATTTCAATTCGTTTTTCGCGCAACCCCAAATTCGGTAGCTGTCAGTACGCTAATAAAATTTTTATAACTTTATCATCTTCTCATAATCTTTCTGGTAGATTATATCGATAAAAAAATTATATTCAACCTTACACATTATTTTTGAATTGTTCTCATGCTGAAAATATTTATTACTATTCAAGGTATAACCTGAGGTGGTTGAAGGTGGTCGGAGGTGGACGAGGATTTGTGCTGGGTGAGTAAAACACTTTTATAATATTTGATGGCAATTGTGATTATATTCCATCTGAAATATTACAAACTTGTCACATTTACAATAAATTATTTCAATTCATTTTTCGTGCAAGCACATATTCAGTAGCTATGAATAATCTTATACAATTTATTATATTATTAATTATTTAATTAATATTCTTATAATATTTAATGGCAATTGTAATTACATATCATCTGAAATATTACAAACTTGTCACGTTTACAATAAATTATTTCAATTCATTTTTCGTGCAGGCACATATTCAGTAGCTATGAATAATCTTATACAATTTATTATATTATTAATTAATTGATTAATTACATTAATCCTTACACAATATTTTTGATGTGTCCCTATACTTAAAGTATTCATTACTATTTCAGGTATTACCCGAGGTGGTCGGAGGTGGACGAGGAGGAGGACCAGGTGGACGAGGAGGAGGACGAGGTGGACGAGGAGGAGGCGGGGTGGGTCGTGGGAGAGGACCTCTCCTCTCCTCATAGGAGGGGAGGGGGAGGGGCAGGGAAGTGGGCGTGGCGGGCGGGGAGGGGAAAGGGACGGGAAGGGAAGGGAAGGGAAGGGGCGGGTGGCGGGGAGGGGGCGGGAGGGGAGGGTGGCGGGGTGGGGGCGGGAGGGGGGAGGGCGGTGGGGGAGGGAGGGAGGGTGGGAGGGAGGGAGGGCGGGAGGGAGGGAAGGTGGGCGGGGGGGCGGGGGGGGCGGGGGGGGGGGTGTACTGCTCTATTAACTATAACGTGCTCGCATTGACATCCGTCCCCCACTCTCTCCCTCCCTCCCTCCCTCCCTCCCTCCCTCCCACCCTCCCTCCCTCCCCCACCGCCCTCCCCCCTCCCGCCCCCACCCCGCCACCCTCCCCTCCCGCCCCCCTCCCCGCCACCCGCCCCTTCCCTTCCCTTCCCTTCCCTTCCCTTCCCGTCCCTTTCCCCTCCCCGCCCGCCACGCCCACTTCCCTGCCCCTCCCCCTCCCCTCCTATGAGGAGAGGAGAGGTCCTCTCCCACGACCCACCCCGCCTCCTCCTCGTCCACCTCGTCCTCCTCCTCGTCCACCTGGTCCTCCTCCTCGTCCACCTCCGACCACCTCGGGTAATACCTGAAATAGTAATGAATACTTTAAGTATAGGGACACATCAAAAATATTGTGTAAGGATTAATGTAATTAATCAATTAATTAATAATATAATAAATTGTATAAGATTATTCATAGCTACTGAATATGTGCCTGCACGAAAAATGAATTGAAATAATTTATTGTAAACGTGACAAGTTTGTAATATTTCAGATGATATGTAATTACAATTGCCATTAAATATTATAAGAATATTAATTAAATAATTAATAATATAATAAATTGTATAAGATTATTCATAGCTACTGAATATGTGCTTGCACGAAAAATGAATTGAAATAATTTATTGTAAATGTGACAAGTTTGTAATATTTCAGATGGAATATAATCACAATTGCCATCAAATATTATAAAAGTGTTTTACTCACCCAGCACAAATCCTCGTCCACCTCCGACCACCTTCAACCACCTCAGGTTATACCTTGAATAGTAATAAATATTTTCAGCATGAGAACAATTCAAAAATAATGTGTAAGGTTGAATATAATTTTTTTATCGATATAATCTACCAGAAAGATTATGAGAAGATGATAAAGTTATAAAAATTTTATTAGCGTACTGACAGCTACCGAATTTGGGGTTGCGCGAAAAACGAATTGAAATAATTTATTGTAAACACGAACCAGGAACCACGGAGCGCTTATCCTGGAAGTCGAGAAATTTTATTAGCGGACTGACAGCTACCGAATTTGGCGTTGCGCGAAAAACGAATTTAAATAATTTATTGTAAACATGAACCAGGAACCACGGAGCGCTTATCCTGGAAGTCGAGAAATTTTATTAGCGGACTGACAGCTACCGAATTTGGGGTTGCGCGAAAAACGAATTGAAATAATTTATTGTAAACATGAACCAGGAACCACGGAGCGCTTATCCTGGCAGTCGAGAAATTTTATTAGCGGACTGACAGCTACCGAATTTGGGGTTGCGCGAAAAACGAATTGAAATAATTTATTGTAAACATGAACCAGGAACCACGGAGCGCTTATCCTGGCAGTCGAGAAATTTTATTAGCGGACTGACAGCTACCGAATTTGGGGTTGCGCGAAAAACGAATTGAAATAATTTATTGTAAACATGAACCAGGAACCACGGAGCGCTTATCCTGGCAGTCGAGAAATTTTATTAGCGGACTGACAGCTACCGAATTTGGGGTTGCGCGAAAAACGAATTGAAATAATTTATTGTAAACATGAACCAGGAACCACGGAGCGCTTATCCTGGCAGTCGAGAAATTTTATTAGCGGACTGACAGCTACCGAATTTGGGGTTGCGCGAAAAACGAATTGAAATAATTTATTGTAAACATGAACCAGGAACCACGGAGCGCTTATCCTGGAAGTCGAGAAATTTTATTAGCGGACTGACAGCTACCGAATTTGGGGTTGCGCGAAAAACGAATTGAAATAATTTATTGTAAACACGAACCAGGAACCACGGAGCGCTTATCCTGGAAGTCGAGAAATTTTATTAGCGGACTGACAGCTACCGAATTTGGCGTTGCGCGAAAAACGAATTTAAATAATTTATTGTAAACATGAACCAGGAACCACGGAGCGCTCATCCTGGAAGTCGAGAAATTTTATTAGCGGACTGACAGCTACCGAATTTGGGGTTGCGCGAAAAACGAATTGAAATAATTTATTGTAAACATGAACCAGGAACCACGGAGCGCTTATCCTGGAAGTCGAGAAATTTTATTAGCGGACTGACAGCTACCGAATTTGGGGTTGCGCGAAAAACGAATTGAAATAATTTATTGTAAACATGAACCAGGAACCACGGAGCGCTTATCCTGGCAGTCGAGAAATTTTATTAGCGGACTGACAGCTACCGAATTTGGGGTTGCGCGAAAAACGAATTGAAATAATTTATTGTAAACACGAACCAGGAACCACGGAGCGCTTATCCTGGAAGTCGAGAAATTTTATTAGCGGACTGACAGCTACCGAATTTGGCGTTGCGCGAAAAACGAATTTAAATAATTTATTGTAAACATGAACCAGGAACCACGGAGCGCTTATCCTGGAAGTCGAGAAATTTTATTAGCGGACTGACAGCTACCGAATTTGGGGTTGCGCGAAAAACGAATTGAAATAATTTATTGTAAACATGAACCAGGAACCACGGAGCGCTTATCCTGGAAGTCGAGTTTCACCGCGTAGCGGACCCGAAGCGCGAGATCCGGGAGGTTGAGAACCCGGTACTCGAAATTTGCGGAGCGCGCCTCTCATCCGTCCGCTCTACTGCGCGGTTGTTTCCAGACTGAGGAATTCGGCTAGCTGATTTTGAATTGGTGACGTCACTTTCTGAACGTCCGACATCCAAACTATGGTTTCGAACTTTGATACTATGTATGATGATGTATGATGTACGATGTATGATGTATGATGTATGAGGTATGATGTATGAGGTATGATGATATGATATGATGTATAATGATTTTAGCTTTCACATTTCATACAAGAAATACGCACTTTATCTCTCCTGCCGATTCCAGACTCAAGCGGCCAGGCCCTTCGATGGTCAGCCGTTGACCCAAGATATATTCTTCAGTGAACGGGTCGGCTAATAACGCTGCCGTTCTGCGACAGTTGGATGATGAAAAATTTCGCACGTATCTTCCAAATGTGTGTTAAAATACACTCGAAGTGTTAAGAAGCGTCGTTCTTTCTCTCCCTGTCACCTTTCTAGGTCTTTAAACCACTACGCAGCGTTAAATACCGTCTCATATACGAAGCATCCATTTCATCTCGTTCAAAATCAGCGCATCCGTGATGTATTACAGTTACTCTGAATTTTATTCCATCCGAATACTTTTCGAAAAACAATTCTGCTCCTCTACCCAACGCAGATACTTCACTTGCGACCAGCTAAAACAACGTTTCGATTCTATGCCTATGAAAATTCAAGATCGAGAGAGCAAATGAAAAGTTGTTGGAATAATTATGAATACTAATGTTATGGAATACATCGAGCGCGCGTCGAATAGAATCCCATTTCGAAATGAATAATTCTTCTCTTTTCATATCATAGCTAATCTGGTAATATAGCTAAATAGGATGGTTGGAGGTGTTCGGAAATGTTAGGAGGTGGTCGGCGCTGGCAGAAGGTGATAGGGGGTGGTCGAAAGTGGCCATTGATGGTCGGAGGTGGCAGGGGGAGGTAGGAGGTGTTCGAAAATGGTAGGACATTTCAAAAGTTAAAGTCGACGATGATCCGGTGCATCAATTTTATCGTTACAGATTTTCGTTTCCCATGAGGCGTAGTGTATTCAACAACGATAATGCAGTCCTTAAAATTCATCATTCATCTCTGACTGGAAAGCTAATTCGCAAGGCGTGGTATTCTATTCTATTTGCATTATTAGAAAAATACCCGTACTCTACATACACTGTCTCTAATCTTTTGCTACCTTTGGTTCAATCCCCATGCTTCCACAGCACGATTAGTCGGAAATGTTTTTGATTATCCATAATAAAATAAAAGAAGTAACAAAGCCTAAATTTATTGTTAAAGCTCTAATAAATACATCAAACTGCGGTCGAATTCATTTATTATTTGCACATGACCTCTGTATATTTGATAAATTATTCCTAAATACATTGAAACATATGTACTTATAATGAAATATCATGCAATGGGCTGTGTAAACTACAAACTATAATTTCTATCGAATAGCTGCTTTTATGTCAACAGGGCTTTGAGACTCAGTTCAGTTCGTCCTCCTCCTCGTCCACCTCCGACCACCTCCAACAATCGCCAACCACCTCGAACAACCACCGATAACCACCTCGGGTTGTACCTGGAATAGCAATAAATATTTTCAGTATCAGAACACATCAAAAATATTACGTGAAGATTAATATTTTAAAAGTGCTGGAATAAATTTTTTCTGGCACTATTCGGACGCAATTTTGTGAGACAAATCGATTAAGCGCAGTCCCGATACACTGCGAGCAGCAGATAAAAAGTTACAGCCAAAAAACCAGAACCTGAGTTTTCGACATTTTTCAGCAGGTGCTTTTTCCTTCGTCATTTCCCTCCTGTTGATCCCACGCTCTTTTCGCTGCGTTCTCTGAGTTCCTGGGGGACCAATTAGTCAGGACAGGGTCATTTGGATCGAATCTGAGACCAAAAATTTTCGGCTCCAAAAATGAAGAAAAAGTAAGGCTAACCCCTTTGCATTTTTGGCGAAAGTTTTCGCAATTTTGAAAAGTGCCGGAATAAATTCTTACATATACTAAGCCGACGTAATTTTGTGAGAGAAATCGATTGGGCGCAGTCCTAATACGCTGCGAGCAATGGATCAAGAGTTACGTGCAAAAAATCAGAACCCGTGTTTTTCACATTTTTCAGCTGGTGATTTCTTCGTCGTCGTTTTTTTCCTGTTGGTCCTACGCTCTTTTTGCTGCGTTTTCTGAGTTCCTGGGGGTTTGATTAATCAGAAAAGGGTCATTCAGATCGAATCTGAGACCAAAAATTTTCGACCCCAAAAATGGTGAAAAACTAAGGCTAACCGCTTTGTGTTTTTGGCAAAAAATTTGGCGATTTTGAAAAGTGCTGGAATAAATTCTTTTTGGCACCATTCCGACGTAAGTATGCGAGAGAAATCGATTGGGCGCAGCCCGAATACGCTGCGAGCAATGGATCAATTTTTTTTTACGTATCGTTACAGCTTCGCGAATCCATGAGTTTTATGAACTATGGAGTACCGTTGTTCTTATAATCAGCCGCTTCGCCAGAAAAACTCGATTGAAACACGTCAGAAGATGTCTCCAACTAAGCAGTCAACATTTCTCAGTCAAGGAAACTAATTCAACTAGCGGATGATGCAGAAAAAAAACCGATTACCATGAAAGTGGTAATGGAATTCTAGACGATACTTCAGCAAGTAATGTGAGTATCATAAAACGCCAAGAAAATTTCTACAAATTGTAGGGAACTGGTGTTCAAATTATAAAACTTTTAAATTACTGCTTGTACTCTCATGGGAGAGAATTCCAATCGAATAAGGTACGATAAGTATTGAATTAGATCTTCTCACTTTCTTTCAAAGACCCTAAAATTTACTAAAAATAATAAACTAAAGGACAAAAAATATTTTAATGAAATAAAATAACTAAAAAGGCAAACAGCATTTTGCAGAACTGTTGAAGATATCTTCATCGAGTATTCTCAATGCTATTTTCACTGATACGATTAACGGGTTTGGATATAAAATTGCAGGCTTTTTCTAGACATGAAATTTCTCACCATATACTGTGAGTCATATACCACGATTTTATTACAAAGATTGAATGCAATACCACACTTGTTTCAAGAAATTCTTTTTTCCTACGCTACATATCCACACTTGTTTTGTAAAAATGAGCACTGCCAAGGAACAGAGAAATACCTATTGCATATTATATTCCATTATAATGATTGCAAACGATTTTTGTGCCATAAATTACAAGAAATTTGCTCCCCTCACGATTAAACGGTTAGTAATATTTTAACTTCATTTATGTTTCGAAGTAAACGTGAGTCGGAAGATAAGATGCATTTTCGCCTATCCCTTGGCAGAAGAGAATTTAGAAAATAATGTAAAATAAGATTAAAACTGAAAATGATATGGAGTTATGCACCCTCTGGATTAATCGTTTCGGCGGCTTTAGAATTCTTTGGCGGCAATAAAGTCGTCCCCTACTTTCGAAGATTGAAACGAACAGGCTTTTGAGCCTCTCTATTGACACGAGGAGGGTGCGAAGCAGAATTCTACACCCTGCAGTAGCTTGTGGTTGTATTGAAATGAAATTGGCAGCTCCATAAAGATTATGAGAAGATTGTAAAGTTATAGAAATTTTATTAGCGCACTGACAGCTACCGAATTTGGGGTTGCGCGAAGAAGGAATTGAAATAATTTATTGTAAACATGAACCAGGAACCACGGAGCGCTTATCCTGGAAGTCGAGAAATTTTATTAGCGGACTGACAGCCACCGAATTTGGGGTTGCGCGAAAAACGAATTGAAATAATTTATTGTAAACATGAACCAGGAACCACGGAGCGCTTATCCTGGAAGTCGAGAAATTTTATTAGCGGACTGACAGCTACCGAATTTGGGGTTGCGCGAAAAACGAATTGAAATAATTTATTGTAAACATGAACCAGGAACCACGGAGCGCTTATCCAGGAAGTCGAGAAATTTCATTAGCGGACTGACAGCTACCGAATTTGGGGTTGCGCGAAAAACGAATTGAAATAATTTATTGTAAACATGAACCAGGAACCACGGAGCGCTTATCCTGGAAGTCGAGTTTCACCGCGTAGCGGACCCGAAGCGCGAGATCCGGGAGGTTGAGAACCCGGGACTCGAAATACGTAGCGAACCCGAAGCGCGGGATCCGGGAGGTTGAGAACCCGGTACTCGAAATTTGCGGAGCGCGCCTCTCATCCGTCCGCTCTACTGCGCGGTTGTTTCCAGACTGAGGAATTCGGCTAGCTGATTTTGAATTGGTGACGTCACTTTCTGAACGTCCGACATCCAAACTATGGTTTCGAACTTTGATACTATGTATGATGATGTATGATGTACGATGTATGATGTATGATGTATGAGGTATGATGATATGATATGATGTATAATGATTTTAGCTTTCACATTTCATACAAGAAATACACACTTTATCTCTCCTGCCGATTCCAGACTCAGAAAAAGCACCTGCTGAAAAATGTCGAAAGCACCGGTTCTCGTTTTTCGGCTGTGACTTATGATGCGTTGACCGCAGCGTATTGGGACTGCGCCCAATCGATTTCTCTCGCAAAATTACGTCGGCTTAGTATATGTAACAACTTATTCCAGCACTTTTCAAAATTGCGAAAATTTTCGCCAAAAATGCAAAGGGGTTAGCCTTATTTCGTCTTTATTTTCAGAGCCGATGTTTCTTTTTGTCTCAACAAAAGAAAAAACTGATATAGACGGACATAGAGATAGTAAACGCATCCTCGAAGCACATAAATAAAGGTCATAAGATATAACGGTACGGCATGAATAATCAACAAATCAAATGTACCAAACCACGTCATTGAAATAGTGAAACGGTTTATAGTTTGGAATGGGAAATGTGAGAGATATATGTATAAATTCTGTGATTGGTTAGTTAAAGTTGTACGGTATTTTCGGAGGTTAACTAATGTAGGGAGCCTGAAGACGAGGCTACTAGACGGCGGAACATGCATAAGGTGTACTGTTCATATTTTTATCGCAACCGCAGATCTGCGGAGGCCATCGCAATTTACTTGAGATTATTATTACATCCTAAGACAATTATCCCTCCTTTGTGCCGCAGCTCGTTCTTCGCCTTGTTCCGTTGTTCACCTTCAAATGATTCTTATAGTCTAGATCTGGAATCCACAATTCCAGTCGGTTTTAGTACGTCCCTTGACTCTGCGAAGCTAGGCAGCATGGCTCCCAGTTCGCGGATCGTTTCCCTGCTAATTACCTGCAGCCTTACCGTTTTCGTAACTTATCCGGCCCGCGGGGCTGAAATATCGTCGAAAATTGACCTCGACGAGGAGCTGACCACACCGCCGTCCACCTTAAGCACCTCCGTGCTGAAGGCGTACGTCGACATCAATCAGGGCGGAGGACTCGGCCCTAAACCCCAACGAATCTCTTCGAAACAGCCGCCACGTGGATTCGGACAACCCGCAGGGAGGCCGGCCAATAACCATGAGGACGATGACGACGAGAACGAGTTCGTCAGCATCGATGATCTGTTCGAGGGAAACAGGCAGCAGATTCATCAGAACCCTTTGACCGGTTCACCCGCCGGCAACCGTCAGGTAAGAGGACTGAAGAGACTCGCTGATTGGGCGGAATCGGCTATGAATACGTTTGAATTAGCTATTACTACTCCATGGGATTATCTAATTCAATGTTTTAGCAGTTCTGGGTTAATTGCCATCCATGATCTCATTGGGATATCTATTCAGTAATCAAAATTGTCGGCATTGTTTTTCGCCGCTCGACTGGATTTTGAAGAGGTTTAGCTCCCACAAGTTTAGCTTTCACAGAGTTATACAATTGTTCTCCGTGCGATTTATAGTTAGTCGAATAAGGGAAAATAAAATCAAGAAACTTAAACTTAATGTTTATTCGTCGTAATAAAATCTATTTAACTTTCCAATGACAGTTCAAAGATAAGCCGAAAGATAAGCTGTCCACCTCAAGCCTAACAGGTTTCCATGCCAATTTTAATAATCTATTCATTTAACATGGAAAAATTTTAGTTCTATTCGTAGAATATTCAATGTTTTTCAAATTCATGCATAACTCCTTGGAGACGATTCTTCAAGTTTTCCGAAACCTCTGTAACAAAATATCGTTATCATCACTAGAACACACTAGGGAATTGTGTTTAAATTATTTAGAGCCGATTTGGGGGATTAATGTTAAAAAATTCGTCCAAGCCCTAAATAAAGACCACCCTATTATATATGTATACATTAAATGTGTTTTCATGTAACTTTTCTTAACATTGTTGAATTTCCTGATGAATTTACATTGAAATGAAAATAAGAATTGATGGTATTGATGAACAAAAATGGAAAATGAAAAAGGGCATACCTACGTTGTTATACTTGTATCGCTAACTTCAAGAACTGTTAGACTAGAGAAATACATCTCGTGACTAAGGTTGACCAATTTCGTGCAGGGATTTTACGGAACTGAGTCTGGAGTTAGGCCAACGATTATAAACAACATTCACGTAACAATAAACGCCAACGACTCCGGGCCCGGAGTGAACGGCTGCAAAAATGGCGTCTGTGACGTCAGGGTATCCTCGAAACCCGACGCCGAGGGAAACGTGATAACAAATGTTCACCTGAGCGTCGTCACCAAGTTGAATAAGCCGCCGGTGCAGGTTACCGATGTTCCTGTGATTGAAGGAACGGCGGGATTACCAAGTCCCGATTTCGATCAGCTCCCGGCTTTTCACTTTGTCGATCAAAATGTTCGGCATACTGGCTCCTTCTTCGACAACAACATTCCTCAGGTAATGATACCTAATTTCGCAACAATGTATCTGCTTTCTGGAATGAGATTACTTCGTGCTAATGTGTATTAAAAATTCGGTTTTCGAATGATTTATACACCTCTACTTCAGAGAAACGAATTGATTCAACGTCAATCCATTGAATAATTACACGTGACAATTTCATATTTATTCATCAGAAGTATAATATTTTTTTTGAGTAAAAGACAAACATTATGATTCACAAAATAAAAATATTTTAATCTAATTACTTTCGCGAAATTTCGATGTGCGAATAAGATGTTAAAATTACGAAACATTATTTTTCCTGTTCTCTTCAACTTTTGACGTTAATTAACAATTTCTTCTGGCCAGTTTCTTGTTAGCTCAATATTCGACTCAGTTTTGTTTGTTTATCAGCGTTCTCACCGATGATACATTGGTTGCCGTTCATTTTTTCTTTATAAATATTATTTAATTTGTCGATAAACTATTTGAAAAAAATTCCGCTATCACGCATCACGTTGATGAATCTTTATATTTATATGACTGTAGATTCCTTTACTGAAAATAATTAGAGATTTGAGGAATCGAAAGCTGAGACAAACGATGAACTTTACATCTAATTCAATTCGATCATCGAGTAATTTGGGTGAAAAATGTTTATTTGTTAATTCGCATGACAGACCATTAGCAGATTGATAATAATCAATAAATTGAAGTGAGTTTCGCCCAGAAAACTCGTAACGTCGGCTAATTCCTATATACATTTTCTACTATATACCATATACTATCTATTATGTGTCTCTATCATATTTGTCAAGTTAGTTTACACTGCTGTCATTGCGCGTTAAAAGTCAAGGCTAGTTTCAAACCGCTGAAATAATAAATCGAACGACTGATCGCACCAATTAATTACAGGTGCAGATCAGAATAATTTATTAAGCATCTCAGCTTCGAACGCGTGAGACGGAAGGCCCTTTTACATCTCAAGCATAAATATTCAGTTTCACTACGAATTATCAAAGTGCTGATGTAGCGCTTGAACGACAATTACTGTTTTTGAACAATCCTACAACGTTCTGAAATAACGACTTATTATTATGCGGTGTAACGTTAATAGCACACCTGCCTGTGTAATTTAAATTCATTTCCATATACGTTAATTTTAATTAAATTCAATTCAGATAATCACGTGAAACTGTGCCAGCTGTACAATACAGAATAACGGATTGCTGAACTTTTTCTCACTTATAGATTCCAATTCACAGACAGGACGTTGACTCCTGGTATCACCAGCCGCAACCCCTTTTTCAGAGAGCTAGACCCGTTTGGTACTACGGGAGAAATTTGGACCGAGGTTTCAAAGAGTCTCGCGGATCTTGGCAAGGCCCTCGTGGGTGGACGGAGACCGGAAATTGGGGAATTATTGACGATAAAATCGATCCACCCCTCAGCAAAACGAAACTCAGCAACGAACGGGATTGACGGAGACTTTCCCAAGTGATCAGAAGTGTCTATTTTACGCATTTCATTAAATGACTTACTCATTCTTCATTTTATTCATTCTTGATGTAGGTGTAATACCTGCATGGTAGTAATAACGGTAATCAATAAGACATGATATTAAATAAAAACCTGATTGACTTACGAAATCTTTAAACCGAACCATATTCCACTCCCGGTCCTGCGTACCTGACTTGTTGTTATTCTTTGGCTGATGAATTTGGAAGTGAGATTTCATATTCACGGAATTCAAATCATTGATGACGCAAAATTTTCGTCTGGTTTTGGATTAGTTATGGAAGAGCTGGGACACAAATAATGTCTTCGATTCTATAATATGCAGAATATTAAAGCGATTATTTCGCGTTTGTGTTATTGATCTGAGTGGTGAGCAGTGGCACTGTTTGACACTTCCGATGCTTCATTTTCCGCAGTTCTTATTCCGAATCAAATGGTAACTCGATAATCGATCATATTTCCTCAAATGCACGAATTCGGTGAGTGATATCCAGCTGAACCCAATCTTTATTCGAAACAAAACGATCCAAATCGACCTACGAACTTGTTCTAATTTTAAGTGATTCTCATACACGTTCTTCGTCCGATGCCATCACGATGCCTGGCCGAGCATATTGGCGTACGTGAAATTGCATTGGGCAATAGCAAATCACTAGCTACCACTCTGACGCATCTTATACTGCGTGCATTATGTATACCAAATAACGAATTCACAAATCGCTCACATGTATAGTGATGAAGAACAGTAATGAAATGGATGAACGCATATTCTGTGAAAACAGCTGGAACATGAAGTGATAGGAACAAAATCGACGGAAGAAACTTCCGATTTTATGTTTCAGGCAAAGACACTTGTTAATCAGACTTATAAATGATTGCATTACATGGGAAAGTATAAAAATTCTCGTTAGAATAAGAAAACTCATAACAATATGTTCATCGTACAGAATTCTTCACACGAAAGTCGCGGCACTCGGCACAAGAAGACAATCATGAATTTACGATTTCGACGTTTCCATCTTCGAACATTGGATGCTAATTTCCATATTTCTTAATAATAAATTGAATAATATGCATACGCACAACAGATTACGACCTAATTCTACATGCTGAGGTACATAAATCTGATCTGTTTCATCGTTAGAATTTCACGCCGCTCAATTTTGCTTACAACGTAGGATTAATGCATTATAAAGAACCATATTAAATGGTTCATCGGTGCGGAAACATTGGACGGAAATTCGAACAATTTAACAGTAAACAAGATTTCAGGACGTTAGTGAGAACGGAATTATTGATCGTGCGAAACGCGCAGATGACTTCAATGAATAATACTAGGATAAACTGACGTAATATTAACATCGACGTATCCGCATTCGGTCAAATTATTCTTCGACCCTCTCGATAGTCACCTTTCCGTTATCATTTATTTCTTTGACATTTATTTTACGACTGTAGGGCTTGCCATCGGGACCAATTCCCGATATCGATTTGGAATTGGAGAAGGTTGAGTAACTGTTGCTGTTTTTTGACCCGGAGGCTGTTTGAGAGAATTTGGATTTGGCGCCGGGTGAATCCTAACGAAAAATAGAAAACTTTCTTAATTACATAATTTCGCTTCACACATAGCGTCGACCAACAAGTCTTCCTCTCCCGTTCAGAAAAGTGAAGAAAGTGACTTCCCGATCAAGCTGTTTCGATTAGCATCTTATACCGTTCAAAAGCTCACCGAATTGATTCCTGGACTTTCACTGGTGCTATCCTGGACAGTATTACCAGCAGAACTTAGGTGATTGAAATTGGATCCATAGACATTGGGGAAAACGTTGTTAATTCCAGATCCAAAATTGTTTGGAAAGTTGACATAAGCCGGAACTCCATATCGCATGCGATTATTCTGATTGAAGGACCTATTGATACAAAACAATACTGTTTTAGATACTGGTAGAACTTTCATCTGGGGGTGTACTTTTAATGTTTAATGTCACGTTAAGTTAATAAATTCCGAGTGTCATCAGAATATCGTCACTTCCTATAGATTCTTTAATACTCGGCTTGGGTCTGGATACCCAAGAATAAAAGTAGGAATCTCCCCGCCCCTATCAATGCCTCTCCGCGGGTCCAAGAATGAAGTAAGAGTGCATCTGCACAGTTTCGTTCCTTGATATGTTTCAACAAATTCCGTCCGTGGAAAGTGTTAGTTGATTGGGACTTCCCAACTCTACTGGTTTATACCTAGTTGCTAGTTCATTTACCGTTTCAAATGAGAGTATGAAAGAGACATAATGCCGATGAAACCACAGCCAAGAATAATAAATATATCAAAGTGGAAGGCTATTACAGAGAATGATTGGATTCAATATCATCTTTGTGAGGTTTGACCCCTTTTACATGTTTTCTAATTTGATTCGGTTAGTTATATTATATGAGAAGTTATTGTTGAAGTTTGGCGAATCTTCGAAATTCGAAACTCGTCTTATCACGTTCGAAAAGTTGTGGCGGGCAGCTAAGTGTGCTGATTCATAAAACACTGAAGAAAAATAAACACGAAGTGAAAGTTTAAACAACGCAATGCGTGCTATTGAATAAGAAGGTCAAGCCGGTAAGTCATCGTCACTTCTGAGTATGATTATCCGAAATCGCAGTATCTTTCTACTACGTAGAATAAATCATGGTTAAAACGCATAGTCGTGCACGTAATGAAAGCACTAGTAGATCCGCATGAGACAATGAAAACACAAAGTAAGCTGTTTTGTCGTTACATCAATATGTGACCATATTCGTGACTAAAAATAAGAGTGACGATATGCCTGGTTTGTTTCTACAGGTGCTGAAATTAAGGCGCAGGTTGAGTAACGCCAACTTATTTGCAGAAGAATTTGTGTCTAATGTAGTAGAGGTACTCACAAAATGATACCGAAGGAACAGGAAATACGAATATGAAACGTAATCCAAAAAAATGTTCATCGCTAGTTAGATACAGATCTTCTTGCAATACACGCGTATTAGGTTTATTTGTAGGAAAAGTAAAATTTGTTTCATATTACGGTTGAAAGGGGCCCTTGGATCGAGCGCCGAATGCCTCCTGCTGCTCTTTGAGGGGATTGTCATTCTGCCGGAAAAAATCTCAAAAGTTAAAGCCGTACGATGGAAAGTCAGTGATTTCGTATCGATTGACTTAATAAAGAAAAGCATGAATGTCCACCTGAAAATCCTCCGTTGACGCGGTACCGAAGATCGATTTTCCAGTGGAATCGATGTAGGAGTAGCTAACCACTCCAGGATTTTCAGAGTCAGTGTGTACTTTGTAAGACCAGGAGGATCCCGGGTTTCTAGAGGACGATGCACTGCTTGACGAACTATATGTTGACTTGCTGTCCCTGGTTAAACTCATCCCTGAGCTGCTGTATTCTTCCTGCGAGGATACTATGAATATTGAAAAAAAAAATTGAAGAAAATTTATAAAATTCATTACAGTATTGAATGTATAATATTCTTCGAAGATACTACAATCGAGTAAAAAACATGGATTAGAAGGCTGTCGACAGTAGTAGGAATAACAGAGAAGCAGACTGATTCAACTTGTCGTTAGTCAAAGTGTTACTTTTTTCTTATCTTTCAGTGCGATAAATTCAACCAGCGGGACATTCAGTTAGATTTCACTACTTATGAAAATTTGGGATTTTGTTATACACAATTATGATATTTCTGCATCCTTTTCGCAATTAGATTTTAGATTAAATTTGAAATTTTGTTGTACCACGTAAGAGTACCTTCCCTGATTTATAAAAAAAAAAAAAAATCAGACTTCCGTTCTAGATTTTCTAGCTGGCAAAGTTTGAAAATTGTTCAAATCCAACAATTTTCAATTATTGTGGGGTTGAAAAGTTGCATCAGCGAAAACTACGTGAGCATTCGATTGGAACTTAGTTCATCTTTCTGGAATAAGGAATTTGAAATTTTTCAAATCATCTTTCGGTCGCCAAATATTAATTTGAAAGACTAAAATCGATAGTTCGACAACTTGAACAATTGTTACTTTTTTATTTTACGAACTTCTTTAAAGGAAGATAAAAATTTCAACGGCTTATTCAAGACAATACCTTAAATGGTTTGAAAGTTATACGTCGTTTGGAGAGGGAAAACGTGTTCCATATTTTCAATCGGCTTTTCGACTGGCAAGTGGATTCAATTTCGAATCATAAAAATTATGATTTTTACTCTCTAACAAATCTATTACTACTAAACCATTGCAGATATCATCTCGAATAACCGCTAAAATACCATTATTAGGCAGTTGTTTAGTCTGTTTGACTTGTAACCATCATCGTAACTAAAACAATTATTCGGTCTCTCCTTTTTTCACATTTGAATTAAATCATATATGTGGTACTTAATAACGCATGAACGATTAAAACTTTACTTCCAATTTTTTTACAACTTGACAAATCAACGATACAGCATTTTAAAAAGGTATGCAATCGCATGCCATTACAAAAAATTCGGCAAATCATGTCTTCCAGCCGACCATAGAATGGTTGTAGATTATGAACATAAAAATCATAAATGCCCATGCTGGTGCATCAAATCTACTGCAACGTCGGACCATGGAAGATAACATTCAAAATCACGACTGTGTCATTGTTCAGATAAAAACTGCAACAAGGAGAAAAAAAAACGGAGATAGATTTGCGTACTCAACACATTACTAACTTATTCCAACGAAACCTAATCAATTAGTGCGTGGTTATCGGGATTCAATGAAGCTGACACATCTAATTTTTCGCTATTTCATACTTCCAAATTCCATTAGTTTCTTCGTTATCCAAAGATCAGTAAAAATCATGCAAATTGAGCCGCTAATAGTCGCGAAGTATGTCGCAACAAGATGCTGGAGAAGGTTTTATCATATCATGTGGAAGTATCGACGGAAATGGAAGCTGACGTTATCAGAAACAGAAGATGCTCCGTGATCCCTTATTTTACCAATTTGTTGTTTCTTACAAATTTGCTGAGACTCGAGAGACATCGGCATCGTTATAAGCGTACATGGCACGTGTTAAACAAAGTAGGAGCAATTCAAAATGGTATTAAAAAATTAGACGCACCTTTTGCTCCGGCGGACTGCAAAAGGATATTTACCATCACTAGAAGGCAACAAAGCGCGCAAGTCCACTTGACGCTCATTTTAGCCAGAAAACTTGTAGTGTTAAAAAGGATAGAAAAGCTTTGATGGTCTTCTTCGTCAACTTGTACAGTATGACTACACCCTGTTGATATTGCGAACTGGTATGCTCTTATCACACTCTAAACGTTGATGCTAATAACTGGGGGAAGCAGCCACTCATCAGGTTATATAGGATCAGTAGCTTCTGTTTACACTTCAGGTCTGTAGCAGCACGTTTGGCTTAACGAGGTTCAATACTTTGCAAGCATTGTCAAAATTCTCAATCAAATGATTTGAGAACACTCAAAACCACGAAAAAACTTTTGCCATTTGCGTTTTACTGACAGTCATGGGAAGATTTTTCTCAATAATAGAGTAATGCCAAGAACCTTTATCGTCACTGATTTCGAATCGGATGTCAAAATTTCAGAATTCAACACGGTCGATGTTCATCACAAGTCGAAAATCGGTTCGACTTCCATGATAATTCTTACGTTAGGCTTTGAGGAGTCGCTGATCCAGATTCCAATATCGAAATCCGGAAATTCGAAATGGAGGACCCAAACTGGCAGACATTCTTTGTCAATATTGGCTGGAATTCCATGAAAATTAGTATTCTGGGGGTTTCTGGACAGCAGATCAATCACTCATAAATGGCATATTGTTATTTATAAATGAAGAAAAAGTATATACATACCCAGATCACCTTCCATTGCTTCCTTAGATTGTTTTTGAAGAAATCCAAAACACGCTTGTCTTGTTTCGGCCGTTCCTAATCGTTTATGGAAGGAAAAATATTTCATTTAGGTACAAGGACTGAAGCCACAGAATTGGTAGCTAAACTCATTCACTCATTCTACAAATAATGTTTTAGATCTACGACGATGAAGTTCAGAGAGTTAGACTACAGCTACGGGATACGAAATGGTAGATACCAGAAAATCACCTTCCATCTTTGGGATTCGAATTTAAAATTGTGAATTAACAACTCCGATTCTCGAGTTACACATTTTTATATGAAATTCAAAGGGACTTTAACAAACTCAGGCCTCCATTTTCAGCGTTTAGGTTTGAATTTTAGGTTTGAAATCAGCAACCCTCAAAACTCTGTGGTAGAAATTTGTTGCAATTTGAAGCTGCTTCGCGAGCAAATGTTTGGTTATTGCTATGGCATAAGTGTAAAGAGCTTACAATGTAAGAGTAAAAAAAACTAACCCTATTTAACAATAATATATTTCGTTTTGTCATTGTTCAGCTCTGCAAACATATTATGCATAATTACATATCTTTCTTGATATTCATTGTCAGTCACTTCGCACGGATTGAGCATAAGATTACATGCATCGAAAATGTAATCTACTGGTAATATTTGAGACATCGCCTTAAATTATTGTATTCCTTTACTAGGGCAAAAGACCAAAACGAAAATATCATTTTTTGTGCCAAATAATACAATTTACGTAGAATAGGATTCAAACCCTTTATAACTTCCTTCATCAAGGAACAGCTTCTATCTTTATCGTTCCTAAAATATCCTCAGTCACGCGAGTAGATCCTCATCCCGAAATTATTTATCATCCTTTATTGGAGAAAAATTATCTACTGAAATGTAATTACTAACTATTTTCCAAAACCGCGACCACTGCGAAGAGGTCACCTGTGGTCAACCATGCTCAGATATGTCCTTTAAAAGTGAAAAAACTTATTCTGAAATTGCAAACCAGTTGACGGTCAAGAAATCATTTTTTTCTGAAACAAATGTTCTTTGCTTGTATCAGAATCAGTTACTAGTGACTTATTCCAATGAAACACACGGCATAATGGAATCATTACAAGTACAGTATGTTTTGGACATTAATATAAACATGCCCTCCGAGATATATAAAAATATGTACGCACTTAAAAAAGCCGGAAAAGACCATATTGCAAAGTTTCAAGCACGTGTGTGACATTTGGTTTTCTAAAATATTATGCATACTCGTGGAAACCTGAAACGCTGGACATGAACCAGGCTACACCTGTTTAAACTAAGTAACCACTTCTCAGAAGTAGCTCTGACGGTCGTCGCGTTTTTACATGACAAATAGTTGAACAGCTGGTTTTTTCTTACTAGAAAAAAAAAGAAATTAAGCTTATCAAAGTAGCTCGCTCCAAGGTGACATGGGGAGTGCAAATGCTTTGCTTATTATTATCAATGTACGTACCTAACGATAAGATGTAGATTTGAAACCGTAGCTACAGTGAAAAAGCTGAACTGATAGTCGATGGTACATTTGATGGTAGCAGCTGAGGCTGCGTAAAAACCGTATGACACTATCCGGTGGTGGTCAAGTGGGCACTATGTAAATTTGGAGATTGTATCTACTCTACATATAGACTACAGACTCGTGTCAGTTGTACGTAATTCTTTTAAGGTACATAGCAGAAATGGAACATAGAGCTTTGATACATGGTTCATTGGTGAACATTAATAAACGGCCAGTCATACTTTGGTATAAGGGAAATTGATTGACATCAAACTGGACAGAAGATTTTACAAATAAAAGATATAATATTAGTATAGAAATATATGTGAAAAATCGTGTATTATTTTGGCTTCCTTTTGACAAAGTTCTTCTTTCAGAATTTCCACGCTGTGTGAAACCATTCATCTTATTTTAATGCTGTCCACTTTAACTTTTTAATTACTAGCAACGCCAAGGAGCGTAACTCGATGTAGACCGTAATATTTTGATGTATTTGATATTCGTTACTAGTTATACGACTAGATTATTAGTTGAGTTTGACGTTGAATATAGATTGGTGATACGAGAGCCATGATAATACAGAGACAAGTTGGCTGGTCATAAAAAAAATTCTACCCGGGTGATGTGGTTGGTTGAGAACAAAAATCTCTTATGAAAATTCTAGGGGCACAATCAGTATTTCACAAATTATAAACTTGAAATCCAATTACAATTGGTAATTGAGTAATTCTGGTATGAAACTGCGAGTCGTATCGAAGACCATCAGCAAATTGGTGATAACAAGCTAATTCAGGTGAATTTTTGTCAGAAGGCTTCAATTATGTCCACATTCTGAGAAATTACCTTTCGGAGAAAATGCGAATTGTAACGTGACTAATTAAGAATATACATTATACACGTTTAGTACATGTATTTACGTCGAATGTTATTTTAGCTAACACTGGTCTCTTTAGTACGTTCTAAACTCGCAGCCATTCTTAATCAGCTGGATAAATAAACTGAATCATTAACGACACCAAAGAATTACACGTGCATTTCATAACGATTTATCGACTGTCTCGATTCTAAACATATCAGATGAAAACACCTTCTAATTCTCAAATATAAATAATTAACTCTATCATGAATATTATCAACGTGCTGATATTATAGCGTAGTGTTAATTGTACACAATGGACTCACTGTATAATCTGATTTCATTCCCGTACAACTTGATTTCAATTAAATTCAATTCCAGTAATTACGTCACACCGTAGCAGTCGTACACGCAGAATAATGGATTACTGAGCTTTTTCGCGTGTGCAGATACCAATTTTCAGACATGACGTGGACTTCTGGTATATTACCAGCAACACCAAACATCTTTCAAGACAACTGTTCGGTATTACGCAACGAATTTTAATCGAGGTTTCAAATATTCAATACTTCAATAGATCTTCTTCCATGTTGAATGAGTCACGAAAAAACGCGACAGAATCAATATTTCCGACTCTATGTGTAGGATATAAAAGATATTACTATCTGGTATAATGCTAATCTGTGGAGCTAGATTACCCGACAGTAGCGAATGCTTCATCCTCTGCAGCCGTTCTTATTCCGGATCGAAGTAGGTAAGTGACATTAGAATGTACCTAGTCTCTGTCCTCGCCACTCAATTCATATCGAAATGGCTAATTCATTGGTGTCAAATTTGAATAGAATCGACTGAAGATTTGAATATGAGAAATAAAGGGTACTGTAACGATTCCGAAGTGAACAGAAATTATATACGTGTAACGAATGTTACCCTCATCTTATTGCAACCCATTACTGAAAATCATCTAACGCAAAACGAGAAACGATCGAGAACGAAATGATCCACGATCGACTAGCGGACTCGTTACAATTGAAACATACCTGCTTTTGTCTGATTCAATTACGATGTCTTACGATCAAGAAACACAGCGTGTGTCACGTTAATAATTAGTGAATCACTAGTTATTTTTTTAGCTCTCGTTACACTACTCGCATATTGAGCAACACACAAAGAGCGCACATGTATACAGAGGTAAATTGTGCGGGGGAAAGTTGAGCCTCAGAAAAGACGGTCATGAATGCACGATGCGATGAATGTGGGGAGAAGGCCTTGGAGTGCCCCGTAAGAAATTACTGCGTTCCTCCGTATACGCCTGTTATAATATCCATTGTGCATACAATGCCGCGAAACAAAAACCGTCGGCAGTATCGTGTTTCCAAGTTGGACAATGACAAGCACACGAAAATTTTATATACGATTCTTTTTCCATGTATTTTTATTTTTTAGTCTATATATTTATTACACACGAAGAGCTCGTTGCAACATTTGTTTCCAGTAAATTGAGCTATACGCATACGCGCAACAATTGATACGAATTAATTCTACCTTCTTAAGTAATTATTATATGTGCTTTAATTGCTAATGATTTAACGTCACTCTATTTCGCTCGTTGTATCGCGTTGCATGAGATTGAAAAGTATGGGTGAAAACTTAACCCATGCAACAGTGAACGCGATTTCACGACGTGGGTATAATTGCCGAGAATAGATTTAGATTACGAATCAGGAGTGATCGAAATAAATAATCATACGTAAGTAACGATATTAAAAATAATAAAAATTTCATCAATATACCCCGGTGACATTTTTCTTCTTACGCGGACACCTATCGGTGTTTCGAAAGAACTGTGAGAACAGAATTTCCTAACTTGCCAGATAAAATTCAAGTCAGTCGAGATAACTTGAGTGAAATTTCACTAGGGTATAAGTAACATTATTCTCATATCATTGATATCCTGGCCAATATGCACGAGTATAAAAATTTACCAACATTGAATATCACATTTCGTAACAATTGACCATTAGGCGTATCTAATTATTCGATACTCATGATATGTACTACGTTAAACTGTCGTATAATATTAGGCTCGACGTGTAATGTGCTCTTTCCAAATCATTCTTCCAGCTTCTTGCGCGTTACTTTTCCGTTATCATTTACCATGGTCTCCGTTGATTTGTGACTGTACCTCTTACCATCAGGACCGACTCCCGAGGATGACGACGAGCTTGAGGAGGTTGAACGGTAGTTACCTCCCGATGTAGCAGGTGCCGTTTCATAGTAGGTCGTTTCACCGGAGTCCTGTTAAGCAGTTGAAAATTTCGTGCTTCAACTTCACTCGACACAGAAAGTTGATCGCCCACTTTTCTCTTACAGAAAAGTAAGGAATGGGACGTATTGATTCGCGGAAATGTCTGAACACGACTGTCTGATTGCACCTTTGTGAGAATATAATATGCCATGATTAAAATCTCACCGAGCCTATCACACCATATTGTGAGGATCCATCTGAGCCGACACTGGCCGAGGAAGCGGCATAATCACTGTTGGCATTGGGACCGTGGCTCATGCCATTGCGGACGACATCATTATTAGCGAAGGGAAAATTGTTTGAGAAGAAATTTGGTACTCCTCCATATCCCCCGAAATTATTCATACCGTAGAACCTGTTAATAGTGTAACAGAAAAAACGCTTTGTTGAAAATAAGGGGAGTACTTTCGTCAATGTGTATTCGGGGTTAATTTCACTTTATTATGCTAGTCCATTGACCCTGTCACAAGGACACCGTAACCTCTGATTATTCTGAACCCGTTGATAATTGGGCGCATCGTGCTGCCGCCTTGCATGACCTGCACCTCCTCTAGATTCTTCCATAGTCAACTTGGGCCTGGATACTCAAGCGTACAGGTAGACCCTTGGCCAGGGCTGGACCCGCTCGGAAAGGGCCGTCATGAATGCCTGTTCGCGGATCCAAGAGTATCCGTTACGCTTATCCCGGCTTCGAACGGGAGCGTAATAGAGAAAAAAAAGTACCGAAGAACCACCACCGAGAGAAGTTTTTACAGGAAAGTGAAAAGCTCCTCGATAAAATGGCGGGATGAAAGGTTGCCCCAAATGGGTTTAGCCTCTTTTGTACTTATTTCATTCGATATTTATTTGTTTCAACAACGAAAAATTCTTCCTGATATTTTATCAATCTTACGAAGCCTCGCTGCGATTAGGTCAAGTGATATTTAGAGGGGCTGAACCTCGTCGAAAGCGTATTGGTCATACAGTCACGTCTGTAATGCGTCGATGAAAAATAAACACATAACGAAAACTTCCAAAGCACGTCGTTCACGTCGTATCTGCTTCAAAGCGTGCGATGAAACAGGGTCTGCTTTCGCCCTACCGACGTATGATTAATCAGGAAATATCTTATAACCGTTTTAACCAAACTGCTCGTAAAGCTGATATCTACTCGCATGCACAAAGCGAAGGTAACAGTCACGATGCTCATTAGTTGAGAAGCAAATGACTGTATCTTATGTGTAAAATAAATAAACAATGGTCGAGTCGCCCAGTCTGTGGAGTAGATAGAAACACCAATAAACCACATATAGTTGTCAAAATGTAAGAATATAAGCCGTTGTGTAGTTACAATAATGTATAGCTGGTTTCATGCAAGCTAGAAATGCGTGTGGTGTCTGTAAATGTATAAACAAGTCGTTCAAAAAATGTATACTTGTTCACGGGACAATGGCCGTCTAATTACAGAGGCCACCGTCACCGTAGTATTCACGAAACGATAATGGAGGAACATAAAGTAAAATTCTTAAGCATAATTGAAGGGAACGTTTATTTGAGTGCAGCGTACATTTATCATTAGCAACATGCAAGCGTAATTCCTATAATACACATGCAATAAATTTGAGAGTAAAATTTGTTTCAACTTACGTCGGCAAGGAACTCTGGATCTGAGCTTGAATAGTCGCCTGTTGAGCTTGAATGCTTTTGATATAGTCCTGAACGAAAGCTTGCAAGTTAAAGCCGTACGCAAGATTAGAAAATAAAGACTGATAAAGTGGAAAAGCACCAACGTTGGTTTGAAAGTTTTGAGCTGGAGCGCGACCGGTAATTTTTTTCCCAGTCGAATCTGTGTACGTGTATATAACCTGTCCTGGATTATCGGGATCAGATGTTGTCGAGTAAGCGAAGGATCCTCCTGAAGGGTTACCGGAAGTGCTGGTAGATACAACCGCTGCACCGTCTTCGCTGGTTACGGTTTGGGTTGTTCCCTGACCGGTTCCTGTAGAAATTACGGAAATTGAGCAGAGCTCATGAAATTCGACAGCATCGTAGACGAAAAAATTCATTGATGGTACTGCAGGCGAGTGTAAAACTACATTTGAGCTGATCCATCAACTTTCGGCCTAAGGGTCAAAATTTGGACTGGCAGCCATTTGGATATGTTAAAGTGTAAACTAAGATACGGGAATCATTCAATCTTTAGGCATTCAATTATTATCGTTTACAAGAAAAGCATTGATTAGTTATGTCGCGTCTTTGTCGTTAAACCTTGGTCATCGAATGTTCAGCACTTAGTGTCAAAGACAAAAAATATGACCTCGTGTTTTTTATGTAAAAAAAATCTGATCTTGTATTTTTTGGCAGTTCCTTAGGATTCATCTCGATTTTTTCACGTAAGGAACACCAAGAATTCGAAAATGTGATGAAATTGATCCATGTGTTTTTCATAAAGGATACGTACTTGAAGAAACAAAAATTGAACAATTGTCATATCTCAGTGTTTGCAACATATCCAAATTGAAGTCAGTTTGATATTTTCACCGTAAAAGGCTGGTCGAAAGTTGATAGACCGGCTCATCCGTTACCCAGGGGAAAAGTGCTCGGTGTCACGATGTATTGCAAAACATTTGCGTCGAAGCATAACGTACTAAAAAATCGAAACGACTATGAATAAAAGCACATGCGTAAAAGCGTTAAAATAAAGATGACGGATTAAAACTTTATCAGCAACTCTTTGAATAATTTCCCGTAAATAGCGAGAATGAATTGAAAAACAGACCAACTCAACTTATTGTTAGTCAACGTGTCGATCTTCTATCTTGCCATTGTTCAATATTCAATTGATCCAAAAAATGGGAAAAGCTTCCCAGAAAGTTATCTCCGTAATCTCAAATCGGAGATATTATTTCGCCGACCATCAATCTATGCGAAACTGCAATCTATCAACTTCGTATGACTTTGATTACCTGAATTGCTTGTAGAACTACTGCTGTAAGCGAATGCCCGTTTTTTCCTGACCATCGAAGCGGCTGCCGAGTCGAACTCGTTGAGGCTTCGCCGTTCTCTAACTGGCAAAAGAAAAAATTTACAACATAATGAAAATTTCACTCGATCACAAAGATACGCGTTTACTCAACTGAATTTTGTTTACACGCGAGACAGTCTCTTATGGTAACCTGTATCAAGGTTATACCGCACGTCTCGCGTGAACGTCATATAACTTATGGATACAGATATGCGTGTCAATAACGGTTTTCCACAATATAACGCAGCTGAATAAACCATTCGCGAAATGGCACGATGTTGATATTTTTAAATTTATCATGTGACAGTAAACATGTTTATGTACGTGTTTTGCTTTTCCTTATTCACCGACAGCGGAGAAAAGGGCTTTAGAAAATTTTTGTTCGCGCCATGTTACAAGTAGATAAAAAATTATACAGCAAAACGGTGATTAGATCATAGATCTCACGTGTAACGAGCCCTTTTTTCGAGATCTTTGCTGTTTCAGGGTCTACACATCACTCTGGCTAAGCTGGAGAGTTTATAATATAAACTCAATATATGTCGCAACTTTTTTTTACAATTAATTTAATATCTATGTATACTAATTGTGGGCACTTCACGAACTCTTAGCTCTCATTGTCACTGCAACAACATGATTCCTACAGCGCGTGTCTAATGGCATAAGGTCGTAGTGACCAAAAATACAATTTGGTAGCAAAAGGGGGTAGAATTTTATTTTTTATTCTTTAATATTTGCTCTGAACATGATCGAAACGGATAATTCTATTGAAATCAAGATTTTGAAAATATAAAGGCAAACGGTCGTATGTTAGGCAGATGCAACCTTTTTCCATTAATAAGTATACATGAAAACAAAGGTAACCGCCCTTTTATTTTTTTTCGACTGCTCTAAAAGCAATTGGAACGCATAGATTAATCGAAATCTGCGATAATTCAAAAATCTTAGAAAAAAATTATCGACGATAAACCTAAATGATCGTAACCGCAAATTTTTTCTTTCTCCAATCAAAAGGCGTTGGTGGCAAACGCCTTAAAGACTACTGCAATACATAAAAAATTGAAGCTAACAAAGTTTTTTATGGTGAGGATGTCGATCTTATAAACGAAAATTATTCAAATCGTTAATTATCGAAATTATAAGGATAACAATAATAACTTTGGGTGGTTATGCCCTTATACAATTAGTGTAGTAGATATTTTTTTTCATTTCTAATCAGGAGCAAAAAGTCGCATCCACTAGCATATACGACCTTTTGCTTTTAGTTGATAAATTTATACTTGAGGTCAACAAAAGTGGAAACAATTATTCTCGGTAGATGCGATCTTATGGATATAGTTGATAAAGGTTTTTACAGCTGAGTCAGTAGTAAAAGGTTGTATCAACAAGTACGTACGACCTTTTTCTCTTAGGTTTACTGGTATTAAACTTCAACGTTTCTCACCATATTTTCATGTTTTAAGCGTAGATACTTTCAAGAAAAAAATACACGCCCTTGTGTCTTTTTCAACAGCAAAACGTCGTAAGATGGCGCTTACAACCTCACACCATTAGACAGGCGATATATTGTTTTCGAATTTATTCATATGCGTGACACTTTCACGAACACTAACTAATAGTTTTCCACGAATTCAGGTTAATTTCGATAAAACAGCGATTTCATATTTTCTACGAGTACGAATGTGTGTCACTGTAAGCAATTAGCGGTATTATGACTTTCCATCGACTCAAGAACGATTAGATTAGAATTGAGAAGATCGTGACGACCCATGCATGCTGGCGCAGTAAACCTGCTGCACTATCAAACCGTAAAAGCGATACGTGGCATCAAAGAAAAACTAGTAAGTATATGTAAAATATGAAACCAATATATGTTTCACGGATAATCGTAATGTATTTATTAATATATGTATATCTTCATTGCCATATATCACCCATTCAATGCAAACACTAACTGGTCAATAAACGAACCACGTATTTCGCAAGTTTATTCGATATATCTACGCACAGCGATTTGTTGGTCAATACATGCCCATTACTTAGGTTTACTCTGTGGGAAATAAATAGGTACATACATTGACAATATATTGGGTGTTTGTGGTGGAATTGCATGGTGATCTCATAGCGTCTTGTTATGTGTAAAATGTTCAATCTAACAATGACAACTGAGTATTAAATTTCTTGCGAAAATGAAAGGAATAAAATCAAATTCACGAATTGAAAGATAAAGCGTGCGTGGGTTAAGGTGCATCGCAAACTTGTTCTAAAAATATCTGTATCGCGCATCGATGGGTTAACGCGATGTTATCGGGTTCAAGGTAGCGTATCCATGTTGGTGAAACACGACATTGCACAACGAGACGCATCGTGTATTTTTACGTCGAAAAAGTGGCATCTAAATGTGTGGGAATTCTTCGTCGCCGGCTCGACTCACTTCCGTTGCATGTTTATGTTCGACCTGACGACCGACTGATTGGATCAGCGATTCCGCAAAAACTATCGCAGCAAGACTCGGGAGAAAAATTCTCCAATCAGTGTAGTACCCAAAAGCATAGATGAAAACGGAAGCCGACGTTATCGGAAAACCATAATTATCGGTGGTTCCGGGTTTTACTGACGTGTTGTCTCTTTTATACTCGTTAAAATATGAGATAAGTGAATTCCTCGGTTGGACAGCCGACGCCGGGTCGTTACCTCAGCGTCTACACGATTGCGAGTGAAAAACAAATTTGGTATCACCGAATTCCGACGGAGCAAATTAAGAAGACTTTGAAAAGAACTAGGTAAGGTATCGAAAGACATCGACTCACTTATTGTTTCGGGTTTCGAAGGGGTCGCCTCGATGGCAATATTTGCTATCGCCAGGAGGAGAAAAAGGGCGCAAATCCACTTGACACCCATTTCTTTAATGAAAACTCGTCGAGCTGAGAAAAGAGTGAAACTTTGCCGGGTTCCTTATCCAACTTTTACGATATTATGCTACTTTAATACGAATGTTAACCGGTCTGGTCTTGTTACACTCTGGACGCTAATGCGAATGACTGCGGGGACTGGCCGCCCATCAACTTATATAGCACCGGTAACCTCTGTCTGCGCTTCAGTTCTGCAGACGTTCGTTCGACGTAACAAGCAACAACACTTTGCCGGAGCTCTCAATTGCACGATTCGAAGAGTCCAGGTGAAGCACACTGCCCGAGATTGTCGCACTGATATGGTTTTTGCAGCAGCATCATCTCGTATTTCAGAATTTTCAAACTAGTTAACACGGAAATATTGCATCGAGATTACGCTGATTTCCTCCCACATCTTATCGCAGAACAATTTTTCATATATTGATCTTTGCTGTGAAAATCCTTATCAGATAATTCACTTAATCTAACGTGAAGGGCTATTATAGTTCCGAGCATTGTGCTGTCAGCTTTTGTCAAGCTCAAAATATTGTGAACGAATATTTTGTATGAATAATATGTACCTAAATCAGAGGGTTGAAATACATGGTTAAAAGTTGTCCGAAACTTATATCTATTACATAATGTATTCCGTTTCAATGAAACTCCTGAAATTCGTTCAAATCCCGAATTAGTACGAAACTTTTTATCCGAGCATCGAATTTCCATGTCGAGTTCCTGTGTTGAGAGAAACAGCATTGATCTTTCGGCTGTATAATTCGACAGAATGATGTAACAATTTTTGTTTCTCAGTTTTCTCATTAATCAGTAATCGCGATAGAACGTCTGTACTCGCCTCGTTTATGATTCGTTTATGGTTGCAATTAAAATGCGATCAAGTTAACTTCCAAAGATCGATGCGCCTTAATTAATGTAGAGAATAATTACTTTTGCGACTATATTTTTTCAGATACATTCGCGGGTGAGCGGAATTGATTAAATTCTGATGTTGTTTGCTAGAAAAAGAAGCTCTTCTAGCTCTTCTCGAAGAGCGACTGTACATGCAACTTGTAAACTATGTCCTTAGCTTGCATGGAAAATCATGAAAGTAAGAAACGGATTCAAAACCGGTTTTCATAGACCGATTTGCAAAAATTATTTCGCGGACTGGCTCAATTTCACCTCGACTCCGATTATTTACGTTTAAGGATATGTATATATGTATGGGATGTACAGTCAGTTTGAAAAATGTATTGGAAGAAAAACATTATGGAACGAGGGTGTAGACAGTGCCACTTGAGTCGATCTAGTTACAGCCAACTAAAGAAATTCATTGGATAGAATTAAAAGTTTTCAATCACTAAATTTTGAAGTGTAACCACCTCATTGTTTCAACTATATCATAGAAATTACGTTACTCTACTATTTTTCTTTTATTATATTTTAGCTCATTTTATTCGTAATTAAATTTATCGACGTTAATTTTTCCGAACGTTAATAACAAGCTGTTTACACCTTGGAAATTCAATGGTTAAAAAATAATGACCCGAATAACAGATACTTTGTTAATCACATTTACTTTAATTTCTTTCAGGCGCATCTTATCAAACTTTGTTATGTTTCTTTTTCGACATATTGGTGACCAGAGTGTACTCCCCGTACATCCTTAAATTAATCGTTATACCCATCGTTTATTTTCATCCCGACCCCTGCGTCACTAAGTATTGCGACTCGAGACTGCAGCTGCGGCGTAAATCCGATAATTAGACACAAATACTTTTGTTAATTTTCCACATCGCAATAAGTCTATGCAAAACAGTCTGGAATAATCGTGAGCATATCGAAGTTTCAGGGGTCAGTTCTTGGCCTCGCGGGGCATGACTCTCTTTGCATTGACCGTGATCTGTGAATTTATGGATCTGGTACATGCTAACTTGCGATCCTATATTGTGCTACGGTATACGTAAAATAATAATAATTTCTTGCTCGCCGATCAAACGTGTAACAAATTGAATCCGACGTTCACAATCGCTGTCTGAATCATCCGTAAAATTATTAATGCGAAGAAAAAAAAATACGAAGCGGAACATCGTGGTTCCCGTTTTTCAATTTCTCCTCCCGAAGGGCAAGTCTACGTGTCAGGGTCATCGGGAACAGAGACCGATGATCATAGTCGACGACCCGCAGAGATAGAAACTATTTAAAGCCGGCAATAGTTGGTGTCAACAACGACGCATGGCTGTCACGTGCCGTGGCAATCGATCCAAGATCATGGCCAAGGCCGTTTTCTGTGAACTGCTAGATCTCGGTTTGTGAAAGATTTGCACAATTTCGTGGAAACCGATGAACATGATTAAAACGTCGATCCCTCTCGATGGAAGAAGTCCCAGAGTATGCGGTATGCGAACTTTGTATTATCATACATCCACATGCTCATGTGTAATGTCAGCCTTAACGGCGCCGGATAATTAAGTTCTACAGTGACTCGTAAAACGAGTATTTAACTCTTCGAAATCGTGATCGCGTTGTGATACGCATAGATATCCGGCGTTTCTTTGGCGTTGTGTAAAACGAAAATTTGAATGGTACACGGCTTACTTCATCTGGATGGATACTGGCCTTGGCCTTTTTTATTGTAAGCAGCATCCTTGCGCATCGGGTTCAACCAACATCCTGGTTGATTGGTGGGAAATTAGCTGCGCATGCTTCTCACTGACAGACCGAGATTTAATAAGATGTAATTCCCGATTCACTGTTAAATAGCTGGAGGCAAAGAAACAACAACAATCCTCGCAAATTATTGTTTGATTTTATAATTTGCAGCTACACTGAAATACTTGCAATGCCCGATCAATTCACGGTACAGGTAATCGATTCGTATACCATGATCTAGCAGCAAACGTGATAATTGGATGCAATAAAGAAGGAGATTGCCGTTTTTTTCCTCGCCTGTGGGTTGAACTTTGACTTGCTTATTTTTCCATCCTTATAACTTTGTTGGAAAAAACAAGTGAGTTCCAACCATGTTTTTACGCCCCAAAATATTTTTACAAATATCTACTCTAATCTAATATACATAAGCATGCAATAGTTGAGTAGTGATGATGCTGTGATTTGAAATTTCCATAGCGTCATTTAGATTCTTGAGATTATCGAATCACGGATGATAAAATTAAATAAGAATTTAAATACTTTTATGCGAACATGAATAATCTCGTACACATAATGTTTTGATCTACGCATAAAGATTCAGATATAATTCCAACTGAACACAACATCAATGGTATAATGTTTAAAATTGGACATTATACATCCGCGCTGAAAATGCATGAAAAATATGAAATACCAAACAAGTGCTGAATGACATCAGAAGTTGCGCCAGAGACCCAAAACGGCAGCAGTTATCGGTAATCTCGATAAAAAAAAAAACCTGCTATCTCTACGCCTTTCAAATCACGATAATTAGTAGTTAGACTAGTTATTAATATGTTGTGTCGCATATAAGTGGAATGTAACTAACACTCGACATTACATGCCCCAATCCGTCAGTCTTTTGAAAGTTTGGTTGTGTTGAAATTTTGCGAATTACCGTTAAATTTACCGTTCATTATACGCATAATGCAAGATAATTGACACCAATGCGATGCGAAAAAACAAGTTCTAAAACACGTGATAATCCCACGAGAAAAACTTCGACATTCACACATATTACATCGTGAATAAGCCGATGCGGGTCACATTTCGAGAATTGAATGAGATTTGAGAGACGCATTACGTCGGGGCCTCTGGAATCCAAAACTTTCTAAAAGATGAATGATCCTCCATTGATGTTACAGCTTCCAGCAAATATTAGCGCAGGTCGTTAGCCCGAGTAATGAAAACGTCACAGACCCAACAATATTACGCCATAAGGAAAAACAATTTCAAGTTGCGGTTACTGTACAGTTTTTAATCGTTTTTATTTTTCACCATAGGCAAAAAATGTAGTCATGGATACGAAATAAAAATGAGCTTTGTGGCTCTAATTAAAAAATCTGGTACATGCTACTATTCTTTTTGATCATGGTCACTCGTACTGTACTTATTTTCTTCTACAACCGTTATGCTAATTTGATTATCGTGCAACAATAAGTTAACTGTCTGAAAAAATGTAGCTAATCAAGCAGCCATATTTAATGCTTCAATAATTAAATATTGTAAGATTACCAACTGTAATTACCGTAAACAATTACTTGTGGTAAATTTTTGTCCACATATAACGGAGAGTCTCTGCCTGCGAAGTGGCGTATAATAAAAAAGGTAAAAACAAGCCACGTAAGCAGCTGCGAATGGCCGTAATACGATATTATCGGATGGATTGTATTGTCTTCAACTGATCATCCGCGTGACGCAAGCTCGGAAATTCCCGAGGAGAATGTCAGACAAAACTCGCTTACCTTCCGACCGAAGATTATACTCCATGTTTAATTCTCGAGAACCTCACCGCCGACGGTCTTAAATCCTTCTCACCTACAACTTTTCTTCTACGGGGTCAGCCAGTCCAGCTGTAACAAATCACGCCTCGTTAAATCCCGTCACGATAATCTGCAATGGGCTATTTGCACATGAATTTTAAACACTACCGAAACCCCTGACTTTTGGAATTACATCGACAATTTCTTTCAGGCCATCCAGTGGTTCCGAGTTCCAGTTTCCAGCAGTGTGATGGTCGAACCATTCCCCCTATTGTCCAAAACATGTTCCATCGGTACTCAAGGGTGAAGTTTAGCGGTAGACGCCAAGTCTTTGTAAAATAATTTCAATTTCAATTTCAATTTTTTTTCAATTTGAGGCAATAAATTTCCAATACAAATCCTCCCGGCATATAGGATCGTCAGTTCAAGTTAAATAGGTATCTTACAGCACGTGCCTTTTCCCATTCAAATAACGTATAGAACAATATGCTTAGTCCAGTTTCTTGACGAGATTTTTGCAAGATAATCGTGAATAGGATTAGTATGGATATAATAGTGTAAATAATTGAATCAATTTCGAAGATCATACAAGCTTGTGTTACGTAAGAACAACCAGAAAATAAGTATTATATTAGATAAATCAAGTCTTTTTGGAACTCTTGTTCAAAGTGGTGGACTAAATCCGGCCTTCCAAGGTCCACGAAAACAAAAACCTCGTTATTTATATTAAAATGAATACAGTCCATATGTCAGATAGGACTACAGGATTATTGTTAAAAATTCCGCGGAAATTCTGGAATGAATATGTTATTCCACGTGCTATTTGAATGGGAAAAAGTTACATGTTTTTAGTTGGGCAAAAACTAACTTTTAAGCCAAGATTCGTCAAAATCAAGAGAAAAAATTGCCTCCAATCTAAAACAGTTTGATAACGATTGGCCGTAACTCTGTTATGAAATTATTGATATATTTCAATAAACAAACGATAAAAGGTCTCTCTCTCCATTACACATGAAAAAAAAAGGAAACGTTTACTCATGAGATGACAGACGACTTGAACATTCTCGAAGATTTGAGGGTTCGAAAGTTTATGCATGAAAGAAGATAATATTATTATAGGATCGGACGGATGTTACATGTCGGAGGGTCACCAACCCCGACGATTTACCAGCTAAGGAATCCAGATATTCTATTATGAGCTTGGATCCGGGTCTAGCCTGTTATTTATCTTCTTTTTATCCTGAGGTAGGGCTGGCTTCTGGACGCAAGGAGACCTCTCAGGGCTGCTAACAAAAATATAGGCAACGCCTAACGGCACTAGACTTAATCTCGTAGAGATAGTTTGAGATAGACCCTCGCTATCTTAATGGTCAACTTAAATACCTGTGGGACTCGAAAGGTATATAAACCGGATCCTTAAACGACGGTCCCTTAGTGTGGTTTGGTCAGTCGAAAAAAATCAGGTGCTCCTGAGTGTTAAAATGAATTTTAAAATCATTCTCTTTCTCGCGGCAATCGTCGTCGTCAGTTACGCTGAGGTTGAAGGTATAAATTTCACACCTTGTCTAAGACTTTTTTTTCGACATAGTTATTCTGCGCGTATTTAGTTTCTCACGCTTCGTCGGATTGTCAAGTACATAATTTTACCGAAAAAACCATTTCATTTCAATTATATAATGATAATTACCGAAAAACCGTTATTGTTTACAAGATATTTTTACAAGATAAAGCTGTTGGAGAAAAAAAAATTACAAGAAACTGCTCAGTTATATGGATCAAGTCTGTATTCACTGCAGCTGTAGTCATTGCTATTAGATTCCTATTCAAGTTATATACTTTTTTAGATAAAGTACGTTCGCAATTTCCGAGGGAAATTCTCGAGGATATCATTGCCTGAAACCATTTTATTCAGACAGTCGACAACAACAATTTTACAAATGATTTTTTTATTGCGAACATAAGCTTCATCAATTGAATATTTTTTACTTATTGCAACTCAGTTATTGATCTTGAAAAAATTCTGACAATATCGAACTAAAATATAAATATTCAGTGAACAGAATCATTCGTCGACTGGAAAATCGTGAATTCAAGTCCAGGATAATCACATAACACGAATGACAGTGATATTTGTCAGGTAGTATGGCGTGTAACTGATAAATTTGAATTATCTGAATAAACTTTCATTATTGGTATACAAAGAGACATCAGCTAGGGAAAAACGGTAAGTCGAGGACGGGCGTGTTGTTACAAATGAGAATGTATGAATGTCAATCGTGACGTGACAGATTATTGAGTTGGGCAACAACGGCATAAGAATAATCTTTACAAAGTGAGTAAAATATAGATTATGTTTTCAATGACTCATTTCTCTCGCATTTCCATCGCACGGAAATTATGACTCAGGTTATACGGTGTATTGTTCGTGTTCTGAGAACATGATTGGTTTGAATGTATGTTTTATATTATCTCCTTATATGTCATCATGTACGAAAAATGTATTTCAAGTGAAAAAATAACAGCTATACGATCAAATGTTACAAGTCTTGCAACAAAATCGAATAAAGATAAGCCATCTGAATCGAGAATCTCTATCATTGATGGTATCCCGAAATATTGTCTTATTTATGGTGGAAAAAATTTGAATTGGTAAATTATTGATTAATTTGACCGTAAAATAAATTATGTCTCCAAATCTTGTTAAATATGACGATGGAAGATTTCTTTTTCACTACACTCAACTCAAACAGGGTCATCAGTGAATCTGTAAATAAACAGTTTTTCATTCTCCACGATCCGTTCCATCGAAACTTCTAGGCAGTCTTTAGTCATGAGTAAAGTCTGCGAAAAATGAAATAAAACATGTAAATTTCTCGGGCCTGTAACTTATCAGTCGCAGTCAATCATCCGAGAAGAAATTTACCTAGCACAAATACAAAGAAGGCGTATAATATTAATATGCAATGAAGCGTCCATCTTTTCGAATCTTCATGGTTATTTCCCCGAGACCTGGCTGTCCAGCTTGAACAGGTGTAGTTTGATTGACCTCCGGTGTTAACGGAGTCTGGCAGTCCGCGAATATGCATAAATTCTAAATGTGTGGTATGCACGTTTTAAAAACGGCAACCCCTTTTCACGATTCTGAAATGTGAAAATATTTTTGCATTTGACAACGTGTAGCATGTTTATAAGAATGTCTGCTAGTATAATACAATGATAACGATTGCAGTACGTCGGTTATTTCAAAAGGTGTAAAAATAGTCGGCAGTTCCATTTGTTGAAATAAGTGTGTATATGTATAATCACAGAAGCCAGAGAAAGCAGAGACGTACAAACAGAGAAGCTAGATTACATCGCAAGTTCCGATGCTGCACTTTATAGAAAACTATCCGGCTTTCCCATGAGGAGAAAAAGGTACTGGTTTCCCTCCGTGTACGATGAAGAAGAAGTCGCGAAGCCTTCGGATACCGATAAGAAGCTCGAGGCCATCATAAAATCGCTAGAGGAACTCATCAAGCAGTTGCAAGTGAAAAATTCTGGTGAGACGCTAAGCGACCAAATTCCTTGTGACAGCCAGGAAAATTAACTAACCGTCATCGCGCGCGTAGCAAATCATTATCGGCTTCCGAGGGCATTAACCAAAGTGAAACTAACAGAGCATCCGTCAAACTAATCACTCTGGGATCGGACAACGTTGGAAAATTTTACAGCTCGTCTGATTCCATCACAGTAACTCTCGCTCTCTCTCCCTCCCTTACTATTATAGAAAATCGCGATCAAGTTGCTTATACACTTTTTGCCCAGTACTGTGACTAACCATATTTCATTCATTCGTCCATTCATTCAAGCTCTCTCTCTCTTTCCCTCCCTCTCTCTGTCTCGCTTTAACAATTTCCACATTTCTGAATAATATGGCTTCCACTTTAAGGTGGTATATCGTACAAGTAGGTGACTAGTAAGGTGAATGAATTTTCGTAAATTATACTCCGACAACCAATTATAAAGTTCAACTGGGATTTGCTTTATTCAAAAGTACGTAGATCGAGCTTCATTAACGTGCTTTTTCATCAGAATCAATTATCACTAGGCACTGCCGTCCGGTAACATTCCAACTGATATACGAATATTGTGAATCTCGCAGCTCCTCAAAATGCTCAGCCTTACGTCTATTACCCAGTTCCTACGCGTCCAGGAACCGGGCCTTCTTCAGGACCAACTGCTCATTCTGCTCCAGTGACTCCTGCGCCTTCGAGGGCGTTCTCACCTCCCGAAGTCTCGTCAATTCCCGAGTCTACGGTTCACACCATCAAGGTGGAGGTCGTGCCGTGCGCGAAATGTTCTCCTCAAGAGGAGCCGAGCAAGAAGAACCCGGAGGCAGAGTCAGAAAAGCGCGTGACACCCGCCAAACCGTCAAAGTCGGACAGGGACGCCGAAACGCCTGTATTGAACGAAGAGAAACCGGCAAATTCAAAGGAAGGTTCGAAAGATGATAGAGACACTCCGAAAGAGCCGCAGCCAATGAAATTACCCGAGTTTCCTGACGAGAAGGACTCGAAAGATTCGGATGTCACCGCTGATACAAGCGTGTGAATGCCCGGGGTCTAACTTCGGTCTAGTTTCACCTGATTTACAAAAGAGCAAAGCAGATCTAGGAATTAGTAAAATAAAATTCTATAAATACAATTGCTAGGCCAAACATCCGATTTTTTATCTTTGCGACTATAATTGATTTCGTTTCAACTCTTTATTTTTCTTCGAAATCTCGAAATCTCGATTTCCTGTTACCGAGGATTAATTACCTGTGTATTTATTCATAGAAATTTCATATTCTTCTGTAAGAAACCTCAATGCAATAATATATTAATATTTTATAACCGGTTAGGTTTATACAATGAGGGAACCTGTGACGTTTGATTTTGTGATTTTAAACAACGACAGATTTCATAAATTTATAAATTTATACAAAAAATGTTAGCAAAGCATTTGCCCTTGAACTTTTCTGGTGTGTGAAATAACTAATTATATTAACGTTGAGGAGAGGATAAACTATTTACTGAGACCATTTCTGACAAGATCATATAAAGTTATACGCATTATAAGACTGATTTAGTTTAGAACATACAATTAGACTAGAACAAAATAACAGATTGATTGTATCCCTATACTGTATTGATAAGGATAAAATAGTGATGAAAAAAATATATAATTATTAATCTTCGGAAACGACTTACCAAAATTGACAATGCGAATTTAAAAATATTTATTGTAGTTCGATATCCATCAGCTGTTCAAATTCGATAAATATTAGTGGAATGCAGTGTTGAGGTGATGAGATTTTAATTAAGAACAATTTCGCGTTAAGGTGACACGTCATTAAATCTGTGAATTTTTTCGAATGACTCTTTTAACGATTAATAAAGGTTCTTGTAACGAATATTTTCTGCCTATGTATTTGGATCAGAATTGTATTCGATACATTTCTAAATATTCGTTGAAATAACGTCGAAAATAAGTGCCCCTCAAAAACATGTTGCGTTAGAGATTTTTATTTTTTGTAAAACTTTGAGGTGATTCCAAGACTAAAAGTGACTATACCCCTTATTGAGACCGCGATATTTTCTGCTGCCTCATGATTGAGATGTGTTTCGAAGTCTCCACAGGTGATGCTTTTTGATTGCTACCACACGGTATGAAAGTGTGTCAACATTTTGTCATGTGTAAACGCTTCACTCTGAAATATGCAACATCTCGTTCCAGGTATTTCCAGGAGTAATAACGAAACACCAAGCTGTATCGGAGTAACCAATCGTACAAGCTAGTTCGTATATAATACGTTCTAGGATTATGTTTATTAGTTCCGAATAATTGTTACTTAACTCCGAGTATAGCCTCAGCCCCGCCACACAAATGCACGAGTGACAATGCTTTAATGATTCGGTAATCCCCAAGGTCCGAGACTACGTGTGTAGACGTGATTTTAGGTCCGTCCGTTTGGTTTCTTAAAATCTCTTAAATGGAGAGATTTTTTATGATGCAAAAACCGTCGTGGCATGGAGCATGAGATACGCGTTCAGTAAACTTGATTTCAGCCAGGTTCTTTGAATTTTTTTTCTGAACAGACCGATCGAGCGGTTGCATTTCTTCCTTCCAACATGACTACGTGATTGTGCGGCAATAACGACGCTGCTGTTACACAGTATGCGACGCTTATAGAATCTCAATCAGTGATCTAAGGTCGTTTATACTTGTTAAAAAAGGGCAGTCGTCCAACTGGACGCAGTAGAATCGATTCAACCATGGCGATGCGCGTTTCGATCGTGTTTTTGAGTACCTCGATCTTATGTTTCGCCGGGACATTGGCAGGTAATAAATGTACCATCCACGCTCTACTTTCCTCAAATCTTCGAATAACTCTTCACTCGGACTTTATACACCGACCTAAATCAACGTGCGTTGAAGTTACACTTTTACCGCTTCCAGATGATCGGATATTCTTCAACGCTGAGGATGAACGCCGGTGGAACACGCCGCCGGAACTCATACCAGAATCGGTTGGAAAATCTAAAGTGACACCGGCAGATCCCCAAGGAAGATTCCTGCCGTTTTCTGCATCATTTTCCCTAAGTGCAGGCGAGAATAATGCTCACTCACTGAACGTTGGGGCGAATGACGGAGGAGTCAGTCTGTCACAAAGTGCAAGTCAGGCTGACAGCTTTGGCTCTTTCGGCGGTAAAGGGTACGTCCATTCTTTTATTTCAGCTGAATACTCTGAAACAGATTCAGGGTCGATAGGGAAGATAATTAGGTCATGAATTCAAATCGATCTTCGCCATCTGAAAAGAATTTGTTAACTGCTCAGAAATCTTATCGAGTATTTGAACCCGTTGCTCTCTTAATTATTACAGTCATTGGAATGATCAGTGGTACTTCCCACGCTTTCGGTATTAGCATAAAAAAAACCGCCATTATTCAAACGTGAAATATCTGTACGTGAGTTTTTAGTAGAGAAAGTTGAGAAATTATTGATCAAAGTGTGTAAAAAATGAGTTGTGTACCAGAAAGAAATTCTGTTCACCATTGCAGATTATAAGAGTTTGATATCAAAGCAGCAATTGCTTTAGTCATCCGCATAAGTTATGCCGCCTGAGATGCTCACCCGAATTTACGTGACTGAACTGTAAAAGAGATCTCGGGTGTGAAAATCAAATTGTGTCACGAATAAATACCATTCATTGTATTATATTACATTATACACTGAAATTCAGTAAAATATCAGTGAAAAGTCACCGAATCGTCACTGTATATGCACAGATTTTTTTCCCAGTCGTATACTTGTAACTGGGAATCAGTGAACTTGAATGATTCAAATTAGGAGAATACTTCGATCATCCGGTAAAACAAAAACAAGTAATGTGATTTCCGTGAAGTTGTTAATAAACTGGTTTACGTAGTTGAAATTCGGTTTAAAAAAAAATTTCAAAAATCGCAATTTTCAAGGAACTTCTTTTAACTAAATTCAACTTGATTAACTCGAGTTACACTTTTTAAACCGTTTCTTTCCCGGCGTTTCAGAGTAAGTACCATGCATCATTAATCTCGGTTTCGAGACTCGTAGCCAAAATGATTTCCCCGGTAAAATTAAGCCAAAATTTCTCTCACTATCTCAGACCCGGGTTATCAGCCAGTCAATCTTCGTCCTTTTCCGCGGGTCTAACGGGGATCTCAGCGTCGGACTCGAACGCGTTCAACCTGAACCACCCAATCTTCGGAGGAACGTCGCAAGCCAACAGCAATTCGTTCAGTCTGGGCGAGGCGACTGCAACATCGCACGGCGGCGCGAACAACGGTCACGCGACATCCGGTGCGCAGTCCAACGTGGGCGGGGTGTCTTCGGGAGCGACTTCCGGCGCCGGTGGTGGACACTCCTCGGCCGGCGGCGAGGCCTCGGCCTTCGAATACCAAGGTCACCGTCAGGGTCGCCCGATTTGGACGAACTTTGGACCGAACACGGAACCGAACCGGAACAACGGCTGCGCGGGATATCGTCACAGGGGCAACTTCCGGTCCGGGAACTACTTCGACCCGAGCAGAGGCTGCGGAGGCGGAAACAGCGTCGACGCCGCGAATCGCCAACCCTCCACCCAGATATCAGCGGCCTCGGCCAGCTCCGGCGCCTCCTCAACCGGACACGGATTCTCCTTTGGCCAGTCCGTATCGCAGAGCAATTCGGGGCCCAACGGACCCTCCGCTTCGACTAGCCACAAGGTTCAGACGTCCGGAAACGCCCAGGGCTTCTCTCAGGGGTCCGCCGCCGCGGTGGGCCAGACGAACGGACAAACCGACGCGAGCTTCGGCTCTGGGACCCTCGTCGCGAGCTCCCAGGGGACCGGAAACTCCTTCGGGAGCGCCGTTTCGGCGAACAGAGGGCAGCACTCGGTGGGACAAGTCGACTCGCACACTCGCGGAGACGGGACGGTTCAGGGAACTGCCAATGCTGGATCCGTCAGCTTCGTTAGGTTCCCTGAGGAGTCTGGTCAGAATATCCCCCGCGAGTTTGTCAGGAGTCGGCCTGCTTCTCGCCCCGAAGATCAACGCAGACGCAAGACGAACAGGAACAGACATCCGGTTGACACCATCATCACAGAGATTACAGACTCCGTTGCGGATCTCTTTGATATCTGATCGAAGTGATCAAAGCGCGACGAATGAGCCGTGGTGACTTCGTTTTATCTAGTTATCGCAAACAATGTCTCGTGAAAAAAGAGTATGAATGTTTTTAGCCAATTTCACGTAGGCGCATACGGTTAGATTCTTAAGAATGTGTAATTAATTAATCGGTCCAAAGTGTTGACAAGACTTCGAAGAAATTCGAAATCGTATCAACAGGTATTTGTATCGTCTTATTCGGTGACTTAAAACGTGACTAATTTTTTCACAATTACTCTATGATGTGTCGAAAGAAAATTTGAACAAAAAATAATCACTTTTTGTCATATTCTTGGCACTAACTACCAAATTTTGTGGAATTATCGAGTCTATTCAGACCCTGACAGTGGACGCGTTTTGCACACAGGTTTTTTCCTACATTAGTTTGCTTGTTGAAAACAATCCTGTGAACGTGTAGCAAGATAAAGTTCTTTCAACCAATTACGCGGAATTATTTACTCCTTTCCTCCATAATTACTCTGGAATAACTTATTTTTAATTGAGGATACGATCGTACTGTCTTATGCAGTCTGTTGTTCTCGCTACGAGCAAAAATCCGACCGGAATCGTTAATGCTCTTCATGCAAAACGTGTCTTCTATTTATGGTCGTGAATTCATTATTATGTTAAAAGCTTGACACCCCTCGTCGATCTTCCAACGAATATGCACTGAGGCAGTTAGTCAGCCAAAAACCGATAGGTACGTTTTGTTAATTTTATAACGAAATGATCACATGTTGGATATTTATCAGATTATTATATTTATTCTTAGGTTACGAATCTAGCATATTCTTTTGATTTTACTCTGCCATGACTCATTTTATTGAAGAAAATTGTTCTTTACCCATTCACTGAGACTTTTTTTCCTCGTAGTCGAATAAATGGAAACGTTGAATTGAACACCGAATATGAAGAAATCTGTCTGAATGATTTTGTGAAAAATATAGTTTTCTGAATAAAATGTACTATCATAGAGTGAAATCGAACAAATCTACTAAATTTTTAACCATTTTCAAACAATTTTAATATCAAAATTTAATCAATATTCAACGTACCACCATCTCGTAATCAAACTGCTAAAAAAAATCATTTTCCGGACGACCAATGTACGATTAGCCAAGACGTATAGAGGTCGCCGGAGAAATCCTCAAAGTGGGTGAAGGTTTCGAACTTCAAGGTAAAGGTCAATGTCCCGAGAAGTTAAAGATTCGGTAGCGGCATCTACAGTTTCTTGGCCGATGGCAAGGCGAAAACGATGGCTACTGTCTTCGGTAACTTATCGACATTGGCAACTACGCTAATCTCTACGACTAACAATAAGGCGACGGTAAGTGTCAGATGTAACCGTCACTTGGAACGAAAGAATATCTCAGACGATTCGAAGTTACCGAAAGAACCGATGGAGAAAAAAATAAAAATTTCAATCTCGTGAGAAGTTAAAGATATTCGAACGTTGCAGAAATATCCCACGAATACTCAAATCATTGTTTTATTCGAGTTTTGTTGGGTTGTAAAATATTGTTCACCCGTTTATTAGCGCGCCTTAAATATTTTATAACTCCGTATCACACACTTGAAAACATTCCGGGACACGTTTTGACTATTGTATTTCAAGGAAAATTAGTTATCTTTTGCAAAATGGAGTATTGAGTATTAAAACAAAATTCATAAAACAACAAAATACCGGTAAATCGATCATTCTACTGAAACAAATCATAACTCATTCAATTTTCAACATTTTGAGCTGAAATTTGACCGAGTAACTATCAAGACACAGGTATTTAAGAAAGAAAAAAAATACGGAGATACTGTGTGACAAAAAAAGGTATTTATTTGGGTGAGTGTATTTTTGACAAAAGAATGAATTCACGATTTTTACGATATTTCATTATTTATCATGGATCAAATCGTATTAGGTGCCATTTTGTTTCTATTACCCCAGCGTCACCGTAAAAACGTACTAATTGTTGTACTGGGTAAGAAAATTAACTTCACTAAACAGTGCCCAGCCTTACCTTAGAGAAAAAACTTATCGTATCTAATTATTTGCATTCAGTTCATGTGTACTATACTTAATATTTGCGTTCGAGTTTTTCTCAGAATACTCCGTGGTCAATTATACAAAGATATTGCGATGAAGTTGTACAACAATTACTCCATGACTCGGGGATTCACAATCAAACTAAATTGGCTCTACCAGTGAGTCATAGGTAATTCACGATTTTAATTGCAGAAGAGAATTAAAAAGGTCTGTAACTGCCATTTTCTTTTTTTTTTTCAAATTAAATTTTGTTTCAGAAAACATTGCCTTTGCAACTTACATACTTTCCAGACAGAAATTGAAGGAAACAAATGTTACCGTCTTTTTTCTCTCTCTCAATCAGTGTGGCAAATAAACGATAATATTTGCAAGCAGCATGGAAATATATAAATAAAAAAACAACAACACAACGAATGGTCATCACTATTCGCAGCCATGTCTCACGTCGACGACGCGAAATGAAGTTTCGTTTTGCTTTCAGCCAATCATTAGCATTTTTAGTACGTTTATAGTGGTAACAGTCTCATCATCTGCGCGTATTATACTAATTTGCTTGGATTTCGTGGTATCTGAAATGTCTCGCACAGTTGATAAACCCTACGGATGAACAGTGATGCCGCTAAGCTTTCATCCCATATGCTGTTTTTACCAGTTTCCCTACCGATTGAGATCTCTCGAGCATTCCGACTTCGTAGTTAGTTCGAAAGGCGGGTTCTCAGACACCAGAGTGTACATATAATTGCAAACAGCATAACCATACAAAGCGTATCTTCTTCGAATGTTCTCTACTACCATAACGTTTAACATTGACCGTGGAGTCGGGAATCTCGTTGCTTATTATAAGTGCGGCTACTTAATCCACAGGGAAGAGTTGGATTACTGTACTGAAATTATCATCTTGGAATGTTAATTGCAGTGTTTTGTGCCAAGCCTTTTACAGTAGACCTTATCCTACGACTGTCTGTTCTACCATTTACAGCAACACTGCACGAAGGTACAGAAAGTCCTACGAAGCTGAAAACCTTTCTGCGTAGCGCGTTATTCGATATCGTCTATGATCCAGTTGAGTACTTTTAATGCCGATGCCATTGAATTGAATCAACCGATTACTGAAATCGAATCGATGATGCATGTTCGCGAGAAGACGCTTCGCCTCTTGACTTTATTACCTTTCCTTTAATTGATTTCAGCGATTCTCCTGTTTCTGATTCCGATCTTTCAGGCTACCACTGCAGTCTGCGTCATCCAGGTATACGCATATTGATTGTACATAATGATCTATACCGCGGCTTTTTAATCGGCATTAATAACCGACGATTGGAACTGGCATACTACTTGTGTGGGACTGCGATTGAAATGGAGTAACTACGCGCTTACATCCAAGGAATCCTCCGAAGAATTGCTATTAATTATGAGAATCTTCCGTGCCAAATTGCCCAATCGTACGTTTGAATTTGAATTAAAAATTACTATCGATGTCTGGAAATAAATATCAGATTTCACACACGAACGGTAATTGCTGCTCGGTTCCTTGCCAAATGTGAGGATAGTTGAAGATTGAAATAACTATTATTCCCGTCTGGTAAATTTGCCGGCATCACAACCTTGAGGTCGCAGCGCCGATTAATTAACCGAGACTTTGCCTGTGCCTCGGGCACGAGTAAGTTTCTCGAGACAAAAAATCCAAATGGATAATATGATCATCTGTTAGCCTGCCTCTTAAAAGAAATGATCATGTTTACGAATCCTGCACCTTCATATCCAAAGCAGAATTTCAAGAATTCAATTTGTCGTTTCACATTGTCAATTGATATTTCAAGATTAACTTGAGGCGTTGTGAAGAGCTGACGACAGGTCAAATAGTTATTTTAACTAGCTACTTTGCTTTGAATATGTTACAATCGATGGCTCATCTATTCTTATACAACGCATAGAGAACATGATTATAATATGGTAGATTGAAGGTTACGCGTCACTAAAATCCCACAGTAAACAAGAAGATGAATTCAGCTATGACGATTGGTGGAATTTATAAAGATGATTTTCATAGAAATACAAATCAATATAAATATATTGAAAACGAAATTAATTAACGAAAATTAAAAATTAACGAATTATTGGAAGAAAATTGAAGTCTGCTATGAATAGCAAATTCTCAAACATTTTTTGCACAGACAATTTATCCGGAATTCGATGGTAACCTGAATAACCTGATGCGAGTATCAATTTCTTACAAATTCAAAAGTGAAACCAAGATTATTTCGCATTCGAGAAAAAAAAGTTGACAATCCAATGAGACAAATGTACTGTAAGTAGCTAGTTTCTGCGTATGATGTAACCCGATATTCTACACACTCGTATGAGTACCCAGTACGCTGGTGAGATTTTATTGCTTAAGTGACCAACAAATCGTCGAACGCGAATGAATAATTCTTATGATTACCACCATAAGCTTTTAGTTGCATTAACTCAAAGCTTTTCCTAATGATACTTTGTAATTATATAGATATGAGTGTCTGATTTCTACAGATTCTTATACGGAGACCTTCGAATGTTAGAAGCTGACAAAACACATTCAGAAATCGACAACGTCTGAGTTTCAATCCAGTATATAACGCGAAAACTATGAATCATACGAAGAACAAGCTGGGAATTGAGAAAATTTACTTTCCAATGGATTTCTAAATCATAATATACAAAACAATCTAACAGTCCCTGGAAGTTTATAAAAATTCAAAAATATCTTAGTTTTTCGGGCTTCCCAAAAATTCTGATAGTATAGAAAACCTGAAGTTATGAATACTATGCGGCATAAGTTTTAAAAAAAAATCAAACAACAGTAATTTTTCAGCATAAACAGAATTTTGAATTATTTACTTTATTATCTCTGAGTTCGCAAAGTGCTCTTTGTGAGCTGAAAAATTATATTTTCTTTTCAGAAAAAAATTCAGCAAATAATGTATAACTTGCGAACTAAATTCAGCCCCATATTAGAATTCATGCACAATGTTCTACAATAACGAAGGAGAATCTCAAGAAATTTCATCGAAATAAATGAGTGTTTCCGAAAAACCTAAAAAACAAAGATGTTTTTGATTTTTTTCATCTTCAGAGACATAATATTTTTCAGATTATGACCTCAAAACTCACTTGAAATTTTTTCGTTCCCAACTCTTTTGTATAATGTACAGTTTTTGAGTTTCGCTGACGTGAACTCGGACGGTGACGATTCTGGAATGTAAATATTAGGTTAACTATTATTGTCTGAACGCATTCAAGTTCAAATTCACAAAACATCACACTCACCTGTATTAATTAGTGAAGAAATTTCATACAATTTGAACCAGCTCTGATTGTAACACAGTAAGGATTTTGGTCAATTTGGTTACACGTGGAATATTCCACGTAAATCCGGATGGATGCAGTACGCAAAACTTACGTAATCCACAGAAGAAAACTGTTCAAGATTTATAGGAAGTTAAAAATTTTTTTCTAAAGCCCCGGGAGTTTCCAGAGGAATCATAAACCGTAACCGATTATTTACGGTGTGAGGTTGTGTAAAACTGGAATTTGAAATAGGTAGTGTCAAGGTTCTTTTCTTGACTCACACAACGAAACTTAACCGTCTAAGTTGGCTCTTTTTTAGTTTGAGATTGGTAGATATAATAATGAAACAGCATGGATGATCACCACACAAGGCTGCGTTTGGTTATTCCCTAGAACTGTAAAAATTCCTAATTACTAGGCATTGAACCGGCATCGTAAGCGGTTGAACAATAAACAGATATCCGATACAGACACGTTAGGAACAGAAGATTACGTAACTATAATGGATTATTAGTGTGCAGAACAGTAGCTATAAAAGCTGCAACATCAAAGGATCCATCGTAGTTTATCTCTGGTTTCCATATACAACAGACTTCAGAATGTGGAAAGTTCGAGTACTGGGTCTACTGGTGCTGGGATGCTGTGGCGTCGTCTTTGTTTCCGGTGAATCAGTTCAAACGGAAGGTAATTTTGAGTAATCCTAATTCATCAAGTCAGTTCAGGTTCAGTTATACAAGTCAATTTTAACGGTCTCAGAAATTTTTTGAGTACTGTAAAACCGGTACCTCAGCTTGCTGTGTAACATCTAACAAGTGATCATCTTCAAATCGGTGTTTTCGTTGTTGGATAAAGTGGAATTTCACTGCTTGCAGGGCATAGTATTAACGTTTCACATTTACAATCGGTAATTATTCATCCGATTCAGTTTTAACGAATTCACTTTGCTGTAATCGGTAGATCCATTATTGAACTAGCAGAGTCTGCAACCACGATTCCATTGCAACTCATGTAAGATGTAGGACAGTGATACGGTTAATGATGTACAGTTGGAGTCTTGAACTTTAATCGAAGGTAATTATAGGTGCTACTTTGACATGCGACGACACATTTTTCGGCATAAAGCTTCGAAAGCCGTTAAAGATCCTGCCTGCAAGTCCTATGGGTCACAGTTCCGTAAACGCGAAATTGTCGTGCTCCGATAACAAGAAGCACTTGAGCAACAGCCTCTGTAACAGGATGTGTGACATAAATTTAGATTCGTTTATAATTTGAGTTGAGTGATGCGTGGGTGAAGACTTGAACAATTGTGGAAGATAGCACATCATACTAGCTATTGCTCGTCAAGTTGTTAACGTTTCGCTTCTTATTATTATTTTTTTTATCAAAGGTGCGACTGCTGCGAATGATGGCGATATGGTAACACTGTCCACCGAACTCAAGCCCCCGCCACTTCCGGCTGCGGGTGAACACCGCGGAATCGCTTACCTGGTCAATCTCTTCGCTGTCAGAAACAAAACTACTGACACCTCCGAGGAAAATGGTGAAAATACCCTGGTCGATAACAGCCCGGAAATCATCGGTATGTTTAACGATTGATCTATCCGATACACCTACTAACAGAACTTTTTTGTCACGACGGACAGATACTTTGAAACACAACACTTTGAATTTTTAATGCGTTTACATGGAAATGATTCTGCAGATGGTAGGACCGTTTGGAACGCTAAGACGTCTAAGATTTTACTGAAAGTTGTAATAAAATTAAAATAAAACATGACTTAACATTCTTGCATTAAAGTTGAATATTGTTTTGAATTGTTTAATTGCTGAAGGTTTACTCATATTGCATATAAAAAATCTTGAAAATTAGCAGTACATTGAACTCGTTTTTCCGAAGATTCTCAAAATTCGATTTATTAAAAGTTTCAATCAGAACGCTACAGAAAAAAAAGTGCCATGAAACTGGGTTTGATCAAATTTTAAATTTTAGATACGTTTGATCTATAACTGACTAATATATTCGAAATGTTGGACTGGATCAACGATTACGTCCGACCATATATCAATCCCAAAATCTTTGATCGTCTTTCCAATAATTTTTTGGAATTTAACCGGGATCATTCATTACTACGTAAAAATAAAAACAGCTTTGAATATCCCGAATAAAAAATAACCCATCACTGCAATATGTTTAGCGATGCATACAATATGTAAATGAAACCTTTATTTCAGGACCCTTAGCTTCTGTACTTCTTGTTGTTGACGAAGAAGATGATGAAAAAGTCACTTCAGAAGACCTAGCCGGGAATTTGGGAGGCAACTATGCTACGGTTAAAAGTTCCAATTCAAACGAAGCGCCGAAGGGGACCGAAGTCCGCGATGTCGTAGGAGATAAACCCAAAAAGACGAAGAAGATCCGTAGCAAGAGAACACTATACAAAAAATACGGCGGATACGGTGGCTACCCTAGCGGAGGTGGTGGCGGATATGGTGGCTACCCTAGCGGCGGTGGTGGCGGATATGGTGGCTACCCCACTGGTTCGTATGGTGGTAAGTGGTGCCCTTGACCTCGAGCATTTTTATCTGGAAGAAAAAAAACAATCAATCTATGAGATCGGAATATTCTCCAGGTGTACTTGCTTCGCCACTATCTTGATTTTCACACCTTCGCAATCAGTGTCAATTGATCGTAACCTTTCGGGCATTCAACCTCACCATAATTCTCCAAATCCAGTCCGACATTTACTTCTTCTTCTTCCGCGTTCTCAACTAATACTGAGGGAAAATCGTGAAACCAAGCAGCTCAAGTTTCTGATTGCGCATGCGCGAGCTTTGTTGTCTGCGTTATGACTACCAAGAGTCACAATAACAACCCAATTTCGATTTATCACTTGACGCGTGAGAGTTTGACATTCCACGAGTAAGTTGGCTTCCCTGCCAAATTGGAGGAAAAAATGTTATGAGTTATTAGAAAATATTATTAATAATTATAAAGTAGAGTTCAATTACTTTCCTCAGTTGGTCATTCAGCCTGCTAAAAAGTTTCGCCGTTTTTTCGCGGTAAGTCACCTCTTGTTTGTCTCAAACTCAATTTCTCTTCACTTTCCCGCAAGCGCAGGTTCCATTCAGAGCGAGAATAGACCGGAGTGGATATCAAAGTTACTTTAAATCAATCTAGACATTGCTACCTTATTTTCAGGAGGGGGTGGATATGGTGCTGTTGGAATCCCCGTATTTGTTGTGCCTGTTGGCGTGTATGGCGGCGGCGGCGGCGGCGGAGGTCGGGGCAAAGGACACCACGGAGGTGGGGGCGGAGGTGGAAACTATGGAGGTGGTGGATATTACCCAGTAGGAGGAGGAAGGTGAGTCCTATCTCAATAGTTTCATCAGACCAACTCTGCGTGAACGGATTTCGTGGGAACGATGATAGCGAAACTAAATTCTGTGAAAAAAAAAACAAAAAACTCTTCAGGAGTTGAAAACATCGTCAAAGCCGAATAATGTCTAATAATTGTTGGCGGACAAGCTCAGATTGGCGGAAGAAGGGGGGGGGGGGCGAATAAAGAAACCCGGTGAAATTTACAACGTCAAAATCGGAATTCTTGTATAATGGACCACTTCTTTCTAGTAATTTTTCACCTCCGCTCTGGAGGAAGTTGAACGCGGTACCTATTCTCGACGATTACAGAGTGGCTCACGTTATTGCTCGAATGCATTCCCGTACAATGCACATATGCTTATAGTATTTTTTAATGGCATAACGTTGTAACTGTTACCAAGCAATGCTTCTGCGAACTTCAACAAGTATACTTTGTACGTAGACATTGTTTTCGGTACGCCGTTTCAATTCGACATATTTCAACTATTTGTAGATCAAAAACTTTCCGAGCATGCTAAAATGTATTGAATTTGTCATCTACTGCCTGAAATTTAGAATGAGAAAATTTATAATTTCGTAATATGTCTGAGTATTCGAATAGGTAATTATATCTGACAATTATTGTTCAAATTTATCTTAGTGTTTGTAAGTATCAGACACGTCTGTGTTAAAATTTTTTAGGAAATGACCTTTTCCATACAGGATGTCCAAAATTAGTTGGAAAAATATTAAACGTAATCTGTACACTATACGATTCCAAGTGTATACTTACTGCTTCAAGATCTAAATGAAACGTACAGAAAAAAGATGAATTTATCAAAATACAATACGTAAAATACATAGTTTTTAGTTAGAAAATTCATCAAGTAAAATCACAACCATATCTCCTATGAGTCGAGCGATTCCCCAAAAAATTCTGCGCACAGTGTGGCACAGAGAAATTTGAAATACTGGAAAACAAAAATGATCTTTCGAGAGTGCGTGTGTCGTGAAGGTATTAAATACCGTGAAAGAGAGTAAAACGACTTGTGTTATTTCAGGGGTGGTGGCTCTCAAGCCTCGGCACAAGCTTCAGCTCAGTCGTCTAGCTGGTCGTATTAGCCGAAAAGCAATTTCGAGTTCACCGTGCCTTTGTGCGTGACGGAGAATTACCGGTAAGCTTTAATTGAAGTCAAATGACTGCCGCGTGCTCGACTGGCTCGCTTATAAGTTCTATGCAATCGTAATTCGTGGCAGAAATTAACAAATTATTTCGTATTTTCAGCTTCAAGTCGAGACAGGAAGTGCAGAAATAACGATGAACACGATTGATCGTTCAATATTTATTAGTGCTCAAGACAATTAAAAAAACGTAAATAATAAAGCAAGAAATTTTATTGTAAACGAGCTCTTTTTTACCTGGTAAAACCGCTGCGAGGACTTCGCAAAGTTTTTGCAACAGATGACATTTTGTCCTGGATACGTTCCTTGGGAGTCATCGCTCCTGTGTAATGAACTCGTTTGGATTCCACTCCTTCCTCATTTTATACGTATACATATATACACCTTATACGTATATATACACAATCTCGAGAAGAATCTTGTGCATGTGTGTATAATCACTAGAGCCGGAGCAACTAGTCAAAATATTTCCTTTTCGCTGGGTTGGCGTTGAAACTATAGATTCACTGATCTTCTCAGCCAATTAGCAGGCGCCTATTCAATTACCTAAAATTTAATTTCAAAGGTCTCACAACCGCGGACTTGGAATCTCACGCACTGATCTAGCGTATGTTCCGATATGCACTGCGAGCACTGCACAGTGCTCTCACTGTAGAAAAATTCGTTCCGATATGGACTGCAGTATACGGCCGCAGTACCCTAGGGAAATATATGACGTCATGAATAACCACCATATTTCTACTGCGAACACTGGAGGTTTCGAGGTAAGGTACTCGCAGTGCTTTGATCACGTGATCAGTCAAATTCAATAGACAATTGATATTAATATCAATTTTTTTAATTTAACAATATTCCAACAATAGTTCTCCTCATTGATTATTAAACTATAATAATACACTCATTTATAAGCTGCGTCAAAAATGGGGCCGACAGTATACTGGACTGCGTTCCGTTTTAAATAGTAACCAGTGTAAGTCCAGTATAACTGACTATAAAGGAACGATTTCCCAGTATACTAAATTCACGTTACACCGTACAGTGGTCGCAGTGTATATCGGAACATACCCCTAATATTGGAGAATCAATAAATCATTATTTCGTTCGCTCTTTTGTTTTGATTGCTCGGTATTTCTATTAACGAGTGTTAGATTCATGTCGAACAGACAATAAAGCACGAGCGATTGCCTTGTATAAACCGAATTTATGCGAGAAGAAATTATCTTAGCTTCTCGATGGAGGTTTCTCTCGACTGAAATGTTTTGATGCAAACCTAATTCCGTTACTTTCATCGGAAATTCAAGTGTTTTGTATTGCCAAAAGGCATATTGTTATACTTACTCACTTTATCGAAATGCTAGCTAACTTGTTCCTAGCCAAGCCTTTGAAACTCTTTGCCATGTACGATTTCCAATCTTACTCGATCTGTTAGCATTTTGCTAATCCAAACACGATTGAACCGCGACTCGATGAAAATGTAACAGACTGATTCTATCCACCTGTACCGTTCGACATATTGACCGGTCTGAAATCTCACGCTTACCGTAAACATTATCCTCGCGAGAGTCGTGACTGGATGGAAATCAAAATGGAAATGCAAAAAAATATAAATATATCAAAAACAAAATGATATGTAGATTCTTAGAACAGAGCCGCGTCGAACTAATGGCAGAAAAACAAAATCTGTTATAAGCAACCTCTTAAGCGTTTTTTGCATTGGCATTATAATTTTATTTCATTATAAATCATTTTTCATTCACCTGGAGGTCACCAGGTAATCTGAATAACCTCATCCAATTTTCGATTTCATACGATTGAAAAAATGAATACAAGGTGATTTCGCATTCCAGAAAAAAAGATTTAAGTTCTCGGCAAGACAAATGTTTCCGCATATTTTGATGTATCGCGATATTCTTACCGGTTGTGTGAGTACCAAGTTCGCTGGTGAGATTTTATCACTTGAGACATAATTGGCAAAATATCCTGATTTTATGATGACAAAAACTTCATCGTACACGGAGAAATACGATAGGCTGCGAAATAAATAATTTTTATTATTACCAACAAAAATTATTAGGTGCATTACCTCAGAGCTTTTTTTAATGATACCTTGAAATCATAATATATATGAGTCTGTAATTTTTATAGACTTTTATTCGAAAGCCTCCGAATGTTAGTAGCCGACAGAACACATTTTGAAATCGGTATTGTCTGACAATCGATCTACTACCTGTATAACTCTGAAACTATGAATTATACAAAGTAAAAGTGGGGAGTAAGACAGTTTCAGAGTATGGTGAATTTTTAAGTCTTAACATACAAAACAATATGGCAACCCCCGGAAATTTGGAGGAAATCAAAAATACTTCTTTTTTTTAGGTTTTTCGAAAACTCTGATAGTGTAGAAAGACTAAGGTATGAATTCATTTCTGCAGTAATTTCTTATAAAATCCAAGTAATGGTAATTTTTCAGCATAAGTAGAAAATTTACGGTTTTCGAGAAACCCGAAAAACAGGTACGTTGGATTTTTTATCACTTTTCACCACGTGGAGTCCGGATAAATGTGGCGCCAAAATTTTACGTTAGTAAAAGAAAAAATCTGTTCAAAATTTCTGGGATATTAAATATTTTATAAAATCCCTAGGAGTTTGCAGAGAATTCGTAAACAACAACTGAAAATTTACGGCATGAGATCATGCAAAACTCGAATCCGAAATAAGTGGGATCAAGGTTATTTCCTTGTCTCACATAAAGAAACTTTATCGTCTACTTTGACTCTTTTTACAGTTCAGGAGTGTTCGATATGATTATGGGATAGCATTATGATCACCAGACAAGGTTGCATTCAGTTGTTCCCTAGACTTGTAAGAAGTTTTAATTACTATGCACTGAGGCGAGATCGAGAGCGGCTAAAAAGTAAACAGATATCCGATACACACGCGTTGGGAGTAGAACATTGCGTAACTACCATGAATTATTAGCGGGACGAACGGTAACTATATAAAAGCTGCAACGTCAAAGGATCCATCGTAGTGCATCTCTGGTTTCCATCTATAACAGATTTCAAAATGTGGATACATCAAGTACTGCGTATCATTTTGCTGGGGTGCTGTGGCTTCGTCTTCGTCTCTGGCGGATCAATTCAAACGGAAGGTAAACTTTGAATAATCCCAATTCATAAAGGTCCGGTTAACGTCAAGTCATTTTCCACTTCATCTTAAATTTTCTCCACTACTGTAAATCCCGCATCTTTGCTCATTGGGTAACAGCTAACAAGTTATCGTCTTTAGATCGGTGTTTTCCCTGATCCAATGAGTGCGTAGATCTCATTCATTGTGTATATCGAAATTTCGCTGCTTACAGGACATAGCGACTTTTCACATTTACAATCAATGATTATTAATGCGAATCGTGTTCAAGCAGTGTACTGCAAGTTAGAGATCATTTTCTAATTCACTTAACTTTAATCAGTAGATCCATTAATCGACTAGCACAGTCTGCGACTGCGATACTTGTGATTAATGAGAGACGCAGGACGGTGATCGGATAAATGACGTAAAGTCGAAGTCTTGAACTTTAATTGGAGGTTATTGTGGATGCCATTTTGCCATGCAGACATATTCTTCGATAAAAGGCATTAAAAGCCGTTGGTCATCATACTTACAAGTCCTAGGGTATAGTTACGTGAAATCAAAATTTTCATGCTCCGAAAACAAGCAGCACTTGAGCATCAGCTTCTGTAACAGGATATGTCAAATAAATTGATATTCGTTTATAATTTAAGTTCAGTGATGCGTGTGCGAAACTTGAACATATGTGGAGGAAAGCACATCATACAAGCTGTTGCTCGTCAATTTGTCTACGTTTCGTTCCTTATTATTATTGTTTTCATCTAAGGTACAACTGTTGCGAATGATGACGATGTGGTAACACTGTCCACCGAACTCAAGCCCCCGCCACTTCCGTCTGCGGGTGAACACCGCGGAATCGTTTACCTGGTCAATCAGTTCGGTGCCAGAAACAAAACTACTGACATCTCCGAGGAAAATGGTGAAAATATCCAGGTCGATAACGGCCCGGAAATCATCGGTATGTTTAACGATTGTTCTATCTGATACACTTACTCACAGAATTTTCGTAGCGATGGACAGATACTTTGAAATTTTATTATGTGTGCATGGAAGTAACCCTAAAAACTGCCGGACTGCTTAGAAAGCTAAGCTGTCTTAGATTCTACTGCCCGCTGCAATGCAGTAAGCTTCTGTAAGGCTACTGGAGACATGTCGCGATGAAGTTTGATTGAAAACTGTTATAACTCGAAAGGTCCAAACGAACGTGTATCGCAGTCGAAGAACCAAACGCAACTGAGCGAGGAAAGCAAAGGTAATAGGCATACACGATGACAATACGACCACGTATTACAATACCTCGCCTGTTAGTGAGTGTCGCATGAAGGCCTTTGTGCCACGCTAATCCTAATCCCTAAGCCTCGTCTCGGCTTACACACGTACAGGACATACACAAGACGCACCAGCCAGTACCAGGTGACAAGTTAACACGAACTTGACGAACAAGAAAAACCCAATCACTCATTCCTCACCCGGGGCACCATGTTTTGGTCGTTTGACCAGAGTTCTTCTCTAACTTCAATCGGAATGGGATGAGTGAGTGAGAGGGTGAATAAATAAATAACACGATTTCGCGGGAAAGACAAGACGCTTGCTTCGGCATAAAAACCCTCACGGTGCAGAGGGAAAAGCCGAAGCAAGACAAGTGTTTATTAACTGCAAATCAGATCATCATAAAACAGGATAATACAGTCGCTGGTGCGTTCCTTGTCAACTACATTGAATGATCATTCAATAATCTTAAGCCAACTTATCTAAGTCTCCATGAGAAACCGTGCTCCGCAACTTCCACGCACTCGTGGAAGCAGGGAGTGGGGAGCGTCAAGGTGGCCCAATGCCGTGCAAACAGCGGTCCCGACGTCTCGGGAACCAACGCTGAAGTACAATGACGCTCGCCCGGGAGACGCGACACCCCCGGCCCAACAGGAGGGTGAACCACGTCTCCCCCGACCGTGTTAAACGGATAAATCTTAAAACTACGCGAAACGAAATAATCGACGCGCGTGTCTAAGGCAAACCTAACACGTCCTACCTATTCGAGCGCTCGAGACTAACTAACTTGCGCTGCGCCCTCACCGGCCAAGCGAACGTACGTAACTGCCGATTCGAGTATCGGCCCACGAATTTCTGACGTGGGCAATAAGTACGTAATTTGAATTACTATAACGTTGAACTACTCGTCATGTGGAATAAGAAAGTGAATCTACTGTTGCGACTCTTTAGTCACCTCATACGTGGTAAATAGGTGCAACATACAAATATAACGAAACTAAAGTATTTGCTGTGGTAAATTTACAAACTAATATAATAATAGTAAAGTGGCGCGAACATAGTTTTTCTAAAGTGTCTGAAGGTTTGATTTACAAAAATTATTCAATCAAAGCTCTAGTGAAAAAAAACTACCATAAAACTGGATTCAATTCGATTTCAGAATTTTGACCGTCACTGCAATATGGCTTGCAATACATACGATATATGAATGAAACTTTCAATTACAGGACCCACAGCTTCTGTAATTCTTGTTGATCAAGAAGAAAACAAAAAAATCACTTCAGACGACTTGACCGGGAATTTAGGAGAAGACTATGCTACGGCTCAAAGTACCGATTCGAAGAAAACGCCGAAAGAAATCGGTGTCGAGACGATTGTCTCTGAAAACCGTGATGTCGCAGTAGGTAAACTCAAAATGCTGAGGAAGATTCGCAGCAAGAGAACTCCATCCAGAAAATGCTACTCCTGCGGAGGCGGAGGTGGTGGCGGATATGGTGGCTACCCAAATCGTTCTTATGGTAGTAAGTAGTGCCCTTCACCTCAAGCATTTTTATCTGGAAGATGGAAAATAATCAATCTATGAGATAGGAATATTTTCCGGGTGCACTTGCTTCGCCACTATCTTGATTTTCACACCTTCGCAATCAGTGTCAATTGATCGTAACCTTTCGGGCATTCAACCTCACCATAATTCTCCAAATCCAGTCCGACATCTACTTCTTCTTCTTCCGCGTTCTCAACTAATACTGAGGGAAAATCGTGAAACCAAGCAGCCCAAGTTTCTGATTGCGCATGCGCGAGCTTTGTTGTCTGCGTTATGACTACCAAGAGTCACAATAACAACCCAATTTCGATTTATCACTTGACGCGTGAGAGTTTGACATTCCACGAGTAAGTTGGCTTCCCTGCCAAATTGGAGGACAAAATGTTATAAGTTATTAGAAGATATTATTAATAATTATAAAGTAAAGTTCAATTACTTTCCTCAGCTGGTCATTCAGCCTGCTAAAAAGTTTTGCCATTTTTTCTCGGTAAGTCATCTCTAGCTTGTCTCAAACTCAATTTCTCTTCACCTTCCCGCAAGCACAGGTTCCATTCAGAGCGAAAATCGACCGGAGTGGATACCAAAGTAACTTCAAATCAATCTAGACATTGCTACCTTATTTTCAGGAGGGGGTGGATATGGTGCTGTTGGAATCCCCGTATTTGTTGTGCCTGTCGGCGTGTATGGCGGCGGCGGCGGCGGAGGTTGGGGCAAAGGACACCACGGAGGTGGGGGCGGAGGTGGAAACTATGGAGGTGGTGGATATTACCCAGTAGGAGGCGGATGGTGAGTCCTATCTTTATAGTTTCATCAGACCAACTCTGCGTGAACGGATTTCATGGGAACGATGGTAGCGAAACTAAATTCTGTGAAAAAAAAAACTGTTCATGAGTTGAAAACATCGTCAAAGCCGCATAATGTCTATTAATTGTTGGCGGACAAGCTCAGATTGGCGGGGGGGGGGGGGGGGGGGGGGGGGCGAGTAAAGAAACCCGGTGAAATTTACAACGTCAAAATCGGAGTTCTTGTATGATGGACCACTTCTTCCTAGTAATTTTTCACCTCTGCTCTGGAGGAAGTTGAATGCGGTACCTATTCTCGACGATTACAGAGGGGCTCACATTATTGCTCGAATGCATTCCCGTACAATGCACATATGCTTATAGTATTTTTTAATGGCATAACGTTGTAACTGTTACCAAGCAATGCTTCTGCGAACTTCAACACGTATATTATGTACGTAGATATTGTTTTCGGTACGCCGTTTCAATTCGACATATTTCAACTATTTGTAGATCAAAAACTTTCCGAGCATGCTAAAATGTATTGAATTTGTCATCTACTGCCTGAAATTTAGAATGAGAGAATTTATAATTTCGTAATATGTCTGAGTATTCGAATAGAATATCTGACAATTATTATTCAAATTTATCTCAGTGTTTGTAAGTATCAGAGACGTCTGTGTTAAAATTTTTTAGGAAATGACCTTTTCCGTACAGGATGTCCAAAATTAGTTGGAAAATATTAAATATAATCTATACACTATACGATTCCAAGTGTATACTTACTGCTTCAAGATCTAAATGAAACATACAGAAAAAAGATGAATTTATCCGAATACAATACGTAAAATACATAGTTTTTAGTTAGAAAATTCATCAAGTAAAATCACAACCATATCTCCTATGAGTCAAGCGATTCCCCAAAAAATTCTGCGCAAAGTGTGGCACAGAGAAATTTGAAATACTGGAAAACAAAAATGATCTTACAAGAGTGCGTGTGTCGTGAAGGTATTAAATACCGTGAAAGAGAGTAAAACGACTTGTGTTATTTCAGGGGTGGTGGCTCTCAAGCCTCGGCACAAGCTTCAGCTCAGTCGTCTAGCTGGTCGTATTAGCCGAAAAGCAAATTCGAGTTCACCGTGCCTTTTTGCATCACGAAGAATTACCGGTAAGCTTTAATTGAAGTCAAATGACTGCCGAGTGCTCGACTGGCTCGCTTATAAGTTCTATGCAATCGTAATTCGTGGCAGAAATTAACAAATTATTTCGTATTTTCAGCTTCAAGTCGAGACAGGAAGTGCAGAAATAACGATGAACACGATTGATCGTTCAATATTTATTAGTGCTCAAAACAATTAAAAAAACGTAAATAATAAAGCAAGAATTTTTATTGTAAACGAGCTCTTTTTTACCTGGTAAAACCGCTGCGAGGACTTCGCAAAGTTTTTGCAACAGATGACATTTTGTCCTGGATACGTTCCTTAGGAGTCATCGCTCCTGTGTAATGAACTCGTTTGGATTCCACTCCTTCCTCATTTTATACGTATACATATATACACCTTATACGTATATATACACAATCTCGAGAAGAATCTTGTGCATGTGTGTATAATCACTAGAGCCGGAGCAACTAGTCAAAATATTTCCTTTTCGTTGGGCTGGCGTTGAAACTATAGATTCACTGATCTTCTCAGCCAATTAGCAGGCGCCTATTCAATTACTTAAAATTTAATTTCAACGGTCTCACAACCGGGGACTTGGAATCTTTCCGTAAACACTGATCTGATATCAAGAGATTCAATAAATCATTATTTCGTTTACTCTTTTGATTTTATCAATCGTTATTGCCATTCACGGGTGTTAGATCCGTGTTGATCAGAACATAAAGTGTAACCGATTATAGCCATCCTGTGTATTTTGTAATTGAGCCTTTATGACCTGCTATAAAATGTTAGACTCGTTTTGCTATCTGGGACTGTAATAAAATCCTACCGATGAGCAATTCATGCGAGACGAAATTTTACTGACGTTTAGACGGAGCTTTCTCACGAACGAAATCCTTTGTAGCAAACCTAATTCCGCTACTTTCGTAGAAATTTCAGATTTCTTGAACTGCTCAACGTCAAGTTGTTATACTTACTCACTTAATAGAAATGCACGCCAACTTTTCCGAACCTTTGAAACTCTTTCTGTATACGATTTCCAAGCCTACTAATCGAACTGTTGAGGTTTTGCTAATCCCTAAGTGCGGTTGAACCGTGACTCGATAAAAATGTAACAGACTAATTCTATCCACCTGTACCGTTCGACAATTTGACGGGTCTGAAATCTCACGTTCACCGTAAGCACTATCCTCACGGGGATCGTGACTGGGTGGAAATCGATCATCGCTTCTTTGGCATTGTGTTCGACGACTTCACCGAGATGACTCATTGCCGCAGACTGCCACTTCGATAAATTATAATGGTCAACTTATTCAGTTTAGACTGCTCGAAAAATGAGCAGTTTAGGAGAGGAGTACTCTCGTTCTTCGCATCACGGAATCCGGACGCCAAGTTTAATAGGAAGCGTAAAAACGAGGAAGGAGTAGGTATAGATATGGAAGCAAATATTCTTTTATATGATAATTTAGTATGAGTCAAAACTTGTTCTGTCTAAAAATTAACCAAAGACCTGTCCAAAAATACACACAGTTCAGAGTTATTGCTGTTAGAATGTTTTCACCTAATTCGCCATTCTGCTAGAATGTACCACAAATTTTAAACTTACACACAACTGTGAATAACTTTCCAAAACAAGCGGCAATGTCCCGACACGAGCAGCCAGATTAATTTCTGCGACTATCTCGGTGCTTGATTCAACCTCGATTAACGCCAGAGGATTATTCAAATCGCGTGCACGCTGATACGTACCAGCCGCTGAAGAAGAAACTTGTTCGATGTCCGAAATGTTGTGGGATCTTTGGTAAAACCTTAGCTATAACACATAATCAATGAGATCGTAAGTTCAGTAGCTGTAAGCCGAATCTGATGATTATATTTTTACAATATATTATCTCTCGGTGAATTTACTTTCTATTTCCGCAAAGCAAATTGCTGCCGAGATTTCAGATCAAGAGAGCTTATAAAGATTGATTTGGAACAATCAACTATTACCTACCTCTCAGGTGTTATATTGCAGATCTTGGTTATCGATTTCTCCAAATCCTATCGATGGTTGTGACTGAATTACGCCTGGCTCCCTGAATGCGACTTGAGAAGTGGTCAATAAATGAAGAATATTCGGTGAAAGCCATGCATAAATGTCTATTTATTGTGTGGTGTAGAAACTAAATGTACTATTTCTATATTCACTTAGCGGTTATACAGGGAAATAAAAACATGTTAGACCACACGAAGTGTTCTGCACAGTTTGATACATAGGCTGAACAATACACGCATAAACTTGGACCGCCAAATTCTTAGCCTACGCCTAATTTTAGAAAAATTACAAAACTCACAGTTGTTAGCGATTATATGACATTAATGGCATGTAAAGTAACGTACTGACGTACAACGATACTTGGCTCTTAGCCCGATTCAGTTATGATTAATACGTATATCGGCCAGAATCTTACATTACTTGGATTATAGGTATTGTATTAGCAACTTTCTCATACATTTTTCAGAGCTCAAATAATTGTCGTTATTGAAAAACGAAATGAAACTGCTGTGTTGGATAGGAACTAGTGGTCCTGTTCCGAATTCTTACCCAGGAATGTCAAGATCTGGATCTTGGAAATTTTAGATGAAGATCGTCGTAATGCGTTTAAAACATAGCAATACAAAATTAGCGGTCCCTATATATGGGCTTTCTCTTATAAGGTATATTCTCCTTCCTACGAGTACGCACATTGTAGATATCAAAGCGTTCAACCAAACAGATTGGTAGTAAAACCCGGAGATCTCACGATGTTGGGTAGCACAATTGTGCCAGGATTCTTGATGTTGCCAATCTGACTGGTCGCAAAACGTCCTACTCCGTGATCAACGGGGCCAGTTACTAAAATGTTAACTCCGCTTCCGTATTTCTCATTCAAACTTTGTCCTAAGTTTCCTCCATAGTTGACGTACCGGGTTTGGGACCCCAATGGATTCATTATGGAAGTAGAAACAATGGAGCCTGTATTTTGAGTGACAGAACTCAAAAGCGGATTAACATGTAGATTCACTTGTTGCTGGCCTGTGATTCCCGAGAAACGGCTGCCTCCCGTGCTTTTTGAACCCACTACCGAAGTTGACCATGTCGATTGCAGCTTATCACCAGGGAGAGGATTTCCAGAAAAACCTGCAATTTCAAAAGCCGCTTAATTCTATTTCTTGAGCTCAAGTAGGTCATTCATATTTTCGAACGATGTGACACCTTAGACTTCATAATTTGGTTCCCAAAATTGAGTAATATTGTAGGTATATGATTTTATAGCTTTTGCTACATTGATCATGATTGGAAAATGTCCGATTTTTCAAAACAATTCGTGTTATCAAAATATTTTGTAACTGATTGATGGCTAAAGATGGGTACAAAGTGTCAAATTGAGAAAGCTGTTACTTGAAACTGAAAAGCTGCTGTTGCGAGACGCTGATTTGCTGGAGCCAGTGCCAGAGTTGCTACTCTGCTGAAACTTTGCTTCGAATGTGCCAAATTCCGTATTGGGCTGCTGTTGGCCTTGGACGTTGCTCGAGGATTTAGATATTTCCATGCCCGATTGAAAGTTTTTGTTAACTTGACTCTGTAACGAAAGTTATCTGATTTAGGCTTACGAAACATTTAGTAACACAAGAACGAAACGTGAAAAGGTGTCATTTGATCCAGGGTAAGTTAGTAGTAATTGGCGATTATATGCGGAAAAGTCATTTCAAAATGAAATGTATTTTCGAATATGGCTCTGTCCGTTTTTTCGCCAAAAGAGTATATTACAATTACGACAGATAGTCATTTAGAAGTGGACATAAGTCGCACAGATAATCACGTCAGTGACATTACACAGAAATTGTGTTCGTTGACAATCGCTGTCAGATTCCTTTCAACTTCTAGTACAAGAAATTAAATATAGTTTTTCGAAAAAAACCGATGCTACAACATTGTTCATCTTGACACATTTGCATTCGTTGAAACCAAGAAATGTACAGATGCGAAGTACTCATAATTTCTAAAATAACCGATTTTCAGGACATACTTGATCTGTGATGATTCTATTGTTACGGACAAGTTAAAAAAACAATAAAAAATGAATCTTCAATTGAAAATAGGAAACATCCGGTAACAGTACCCATAAAAGTATTATTGAAAATAGAATGGCTCGTACCACATCAGCAGTATTGCCACCGATGCTCACGGCCTCAGACGCTCCATTATTCTTAATCACATTCGCATCGTGTGCATAAGAGTTTACAGCAGTGGCAGAATTCAGATTCGCTTCGGAATGAGAATTTGCGTCACCAGAATTGGTATTCAAATTGATGTTCGTTCCAGCATCATCGTTCACTTCAGCAGTGTTTGTATTCATGTTGACATTCGTCTCGGAATAAGAGCCCGAGTCACCAGTATTCGTGTTCAAATTGATGTTCGTTCCAGCATCAACGTTCACTTCGGCGATGTTTGTATTCGCATTGACATTCGTCTCGGAATAAGAGCCCGAGTTATCAGTATTCGTGTTCAAATTTATGTTCGTTCCAGCATTAACGTTTACTTCGGCAGTGTTTGTATTCATGTTGACATTCGTCTCGGAATAAGAGCCAGAGTTATCAGTATTCGTGTTCAAATTTATGTTCGTTCCAGCATTAACGTTCACTTCGGCGGTGTTTGTATTCGCATTGTCATTCGTTTCGGAATAAAAGCCCGAGTCATAAGTATTGGTGTTCGTTCCAGCATTAACGTTCACTTCGGCGGTGTTCGTATTCGCATTGTCATTCGTTTCGGAATAAAAGCCCGAGTCATAAGTATTGGTGTTCGTTCGGGCATTAACGTTCACTTCGGCGGTGTTCGTATTCGCATTGTCATTCGTTTCGGAATAAAAGCCCGAGTCATAAGTATTGGTGTTCGTTCCGGCATTAACGTTCACTTCGGCGGTGTTCGTATTCGCATTGTCATTCGTTTCGGAATAAAAGCCCGAGTCATAAGTATTGGTGTTCGTTCCGGCATTAACGTTCACTTCGGCGGTGTTTGTATTCGCATTGTCATTCGTTTCGGAATAAAAGCCCGAGTCATAAGTATTGGTGTTCGTTCCAGCATTAACGTTCACTTCGGCGGTGTTTGTATTCGCGTTGTCATTCGTTTCGGAATAAAAGCCCGAGTCATAAGTATTGGTGTTCGTTCCAGCATTAACGTTCACTTCGGCGGTGTTTGTATTCGCGTTGTCATTCGTTTCGGAATAAAAGCCCGAGTCATAAGTATTGGTGTTCGTTCCAGCATTAACGTTCACTTCGGCGGTGTTTGTATTCGCGTTGTCATTCGTTTCGGAATAAAAGCCCGAGTCATAAGTATTGGTGTTCGTTCCAGCATTAACGTTCACTTCGGCGGTGTTTGTATTCGCGTTGTCATTCGTTTCGGAATAAAAGCCCGAGTCATAAGTATTGGTGTTCGTTCCAGCATTAACGTTCACTTCGGCGGTGTTTGTATTCGCGTTGTCATTCGTTTCGGAATAAAAGCCCGAGTCATAAGTATTGGTGTTCGTTCCAGCATTAACGTTCACTTCGGCGGTGTTTGTATTCGCATTGTCATTCGTTTCGGAATAAAAGCCCGAGTCATAAGTATTTGTGTTCGTTCCAGCATTAACGTTCACTTCGGCGGTGTTTGTATTCGCATTGTCATTCGTTTCGGAATAAAAGCCCGAGTCATAAGTATTGGTGTTCGTTCCAGCATTAACGTTCACTTCGCCGGTGTTTGTATTCGCATTGTCATTCGTTTCGGAATAAAAGCCCGAGTCATAAGTATTGGTGTTCGTTCCAGCATTAACGTTCACTTCGGCGGTGTTTGTATTCGCGTTGTCATTCGTTTCGGAATAAAAGCCCGAGTCATAAGTATTGGTGTTCGTTCCAGCATTAACGTTCACTTCGCCGGTGTTTGTATTCGCGTTGACATTCGTCTCGGAATAAGAGCCAGAGTTATCAGTATTCGTGTTCAAATTTATGTTCGTTCCAGCATCAACATTCACTTGAGCGGTGTTTGTATTTTCATTGATATTCGTCTCGGAATAAGAGCCAGAGTCATCAGTATTCGTGTTCAAATTTATGTTCGTTCCAGCGTTAACGTTCACTTCGGCAGTGTTCGTGTTGACAGCTCCAGAAGATCCGGATGAGAAATGACGTGGAGAATTGAGAAACGGGTTTCCAGCGTATCCTGCAAGTTTAGTGATCTCTAGACTAACCACCCCAATGATAACTAATTTTTGAAAATTGAAGCGAAATGTGTAAAATGCGAGAGCAGTATTGAAGCTCCCTGAAAACGAATGCTTACCACCTTGTCAACCAATTGAAGTATATTCATGCAGACGTAACACAGATGCGTGGACATACACACATGTTTAAAAATCGCCCGAAGATCTTATTTCAATGGCAGTGATAATATGGGTGATAGGAAATGCGGCAGGTCACGAGATTTCAAATATTTTATTTGTCACATGTTTGAAACGGCTTGGTCAATTTTGGTTTCGTTGCAACTGGGTTTATCCAAGTATGAAAATATTTATATAATACTGTTATTTGTTAAATAGTGTATTGTTTACAACAAGAAAGCAAAGTCACTGCACCACCTTTGTGTCACATGTTGTAAATTAATATACATGAACACAAGGCTGAAATCTGCAGTTAATATTAGTATTGAGGCAATGAATCTTAATGATAGGTTCTCCAACCAGTTAGTAGAGTTAAGCATTAGAATGGAAAGTCACGGTTGTATAAATTGTTATAAAAATTTGACGAGCTACTGCTTTTAGATTCGGAACCGCCGAAGCTTCCGCTTGAGCTAGTTTCAAAGAAGGATGAAGAACTCTGGTGTCCTCCGGCTTGACCAATGTTGGCTACATCGAGGGAAGAAGCTCCATCGAATTGGGTCTGTTCGCCTGTCACAGCCGTATCGAGATTACTATAGCCAGTGTTTGTTCCCACAAAATCTAACTTATCGGCTTCGGCGTGTTCGAATTGCTGGTTTGCAGCGTTCGCATAAGATCCGCTGTTCTGGCTCCCCTGAAAAAATTGGCTGCCAACTTGACCCTGCAACGATATGTTTTCGATTGAAGTGCTATGCAGTGAACAAAACTTTCGATACAATATCAGAAATGAAGTGTTGAGATATGTAATGTCGTCGACAATTTTCTCTGAAAAATAAAATAACTCGAATGTTTGTCTGATATGATCATTATCCAAAATATGCATGTCGTATACGATACTAGCCCCCTTAATTACGAATGTATACAAAAACAGAATTGTTCATACCGCATTGACAACGGCTCCAGCGGCATTGACAGATCCAGATCCTTGATTGTTGCCTGATCCTGTAACGCCGAGATCATTGTCAGCTCTGACAATGTGTACTACGGGTCCGCTTTGGGCGTAGTAACTTATCTTTCCACCCAAGTTGTCAGCTCCGTTATTTTGATTCAATCCCTGATTTTGGTTTTGTCCAGCATTCGCGAGAGCTCCAGAACCTTGAATAACGGAAACTCCCTGCTGAATACCGGCGTTCGAAAATTGCTGAGCGTTCAAGTTCTGTTGGTCTTGAAGCAGGCTGCTACTTTGCCCGATGGGTTGCGCGTTTACGTTCAGGTTCGTATTTGCTTCCGAGAATCCCGTATTGAAATTGGTATTTGCATTAGTCAAGCCGATCTGTCCGGCGGAAGATTCAACATTTCCGAAATGGCCTTGCGAGTTGGCGTTCAAGTTCTCATTGCCATAAAACTTTGCTATATTGGACTGCGAATTTGCTCCTCCCTGTCCGACGGAAAATATGTTTGTGAGTCCTTGGCCTACGGCAATCGCCGGTTGCAACACTATCGGCAACAAACCAGAGGAGAACCTAGACGAAGACGAAGAGGATTGCGACGACGCCGAGGAAGAAGAGGAGGATGTATGAGACGACGAGGACGAAGACTCCACGTTACCACCTAAAAATGGTTGTTACTGTAATTTTAAAATTCTGGCACGACTGCGGCAGCAGGAGAAACTAATCGTGAACAAAAATTCTAATGATATAAATAAACTAGAATGGGCAGCTATTTCTGAAGCATAAATTACTCTACACGAATGTATTAATCAAGTATTCTACAACCAAGATTGAAGAGACGATATGCAGCCGCATTTCATACCGAAATCTGAATGAAATGTAACACTGATTTTCAGCAAAATGTGTCGGATGAATAATGGGGCTAACATAAACAATCACTTTGGCACTTCGACAACGGTTAGATAGAAGCCGTGGATCATTTGAAGACGTAGTGAAACGTCATTGCAGTATCCGAAAAAAAACTTTACACTCAAGCGTATTTGTAGTTTTGTGTATAGCAGTTCGGTGTCGGGTGAAAATTACAAATTGAACCGGAATACCATCCGCCTACCTGGGAATGGGAATCCAAAGAACGGCACGTTCGGTACCGGTGCAGGGTTGGCTAGTCCGACCACCGAAAATAATATGATTGACCACACCAACATCTTGTAATGAAAACTTGAAGAGAACTGCACGATATTGGGTGCTATCCATTATATATCCACTATCTTGATGGAGTAATCGGTAGGGATATGGAAAATTGGTACCCATCGGCTAGTCATTAAAAGACAATTCGAAAATTTTTATATGGAACTTGATAATGAGTTCCAAAATTTGCTAAGCTGTCTGATCAACACTGTGACACTAAGCGTAATAAGTTCCGTCTTCGAATCCGTATTCAATCCTTGGGTGACTAAGATCCTCCACTTCTTTACGCCAGGATGTCCCATTTTTCACGTGAATCATGAGTTAAGAAATCGTAGTAAATATTCAGGAATTTTTCCAAGAACGTATTTTAAATTCGGTTAAATATCTAACTATACATTATACTCTTGAAACATTACTGTCATTGCAATTTATACGAAATATAGTTCTCGAGATATGAACGAAGAACTTCATGTGTCGCAGGTAAGACCAGCTAGTAACATACAGTATAACTTTACTGGGTGTAATTAAAGAATAAACACACACTACTGGAAGATGGCGTACTACAATTAGGTACAAGTATTTGGAGAGCATCAAAATAGATTAAAATCATCATAATTACGGTGAGCTGCATGAAAAATGGAGGCCACGGCATCTTTTCGAAATCTGATATACATCTTTTAAGGTAAGCCGTTAAAAGAGAACCACAATAAAGCCTCAGGCGTGTCAAATTGAAATATTTAGGAATACACATTTGTTGGTGCTGTAACGTAACATGATGAAATATGTGTCGTTTTTTAGGAAAGTTTCCGAATATCACATTCATAGCGTCCATCGACGTAGATAATTGAATCAAACGTAGGCATACGAATCAGGAATATTTTGTTCATGACTGAATTGCATTTGTTTCTGTCGCAGAATATTGCAACAGATATCTACTTATATCTTGGGCCATTCATAGGTTTCACGTAGAGGTCAGTCTTCCAAGAACATATTAAACGTTTCGTAATGACGTGGTATCGCTTATTTACTTTCACCTTTAATTGGCTATATAGGTAGAAAGTCGATGATCTGCGAATACGTAGAATCCTTGAATCAAAATTCATTAAGTATTCGGTTTTGAATCAGTGTGAACCGACGCGTCGTCAAGCTTTCTTGATCGTTGTAGACATCGAAATCAAACATTTTTATATAATCGGTCAGTAAGTGGTTTTTGATTTGAGGTTTATCAACAATTTTCATAAGTCCTAAGTGTAACATCAATCTTTATACGGTCGCGTTTCGAGGCATCGGAGCCCAAAATTCTACTCTAATAGTCAATTCCATAAACCTACTCGGTGTAAGACTTTCAATTTTTCTTTCAACTTCAAATTTCAGCAAGTCCTGTGACCAGTCCATTCATAATTGACGGGCAGGGACTCGTTGTGATATCTATTTTACCGTCATAGGCTACTCGACGTCAGTACGATTCCTGATTGAGTTGATATAAATACGTTGCACATACCCACCAAGAGGCGAATGATGTACAGCGTGCATACTACGCCTCGAAACCGGGAGAGGCGTTCCACATCACTGTACAATTACAGCCGGCTTGTGCAGTGCTCCAGGGTTAAGCTAACGGTATACCATCATCGATTCTTTATTTTCCACGACTTCCTCTTGGAACGAATCGCATACTCCGAAATAAGCCGTCTCACGCATGACTGGGTCCTGTTCCCATGATACGTCTTAAACAAACAAACGAAAAACATTCTACACCCGTCTCGTTCGTTTCCCTTTATCCCGCTCTCATCGGTTCAACTCCCAGACTGTCATTGGCTGCGGATTCAAATTGCGCATAACGTTCTGCTCCTGCGGACACCTTCCTCAGACCAAGAGACGGTAGTCCGTGAACTGTTTCATGACACTGTCCAACAAGAATGGATTGTGTTTATTCAGCAACAAAATCATTCCGTCATATTGGTTTTTCTCTAAGGATTCCATGCTGATGAGCTGGCGCAAAACACTTTTTTTTTTATGTTTTGAAAATGAAATGAAACATTTTATGCCATAATTTTCCAAACTGATCGTGAGACACCTTTTAAAGTTACGAAGCGTTACGAGGTATCAAAATTTTATACGCAATTTTCATTTTTATGGTATCCTCGAAAGCAGGACTCGCTTTGGATTCGAATCTGTTTACAGAATCCACCCATAATCAGTACTGTCATACTGTTTTTTTTTTTTTTTTTTTTTTTGAGATGGTTATAAAAGGTTTTTTCTTTTCACTCTACTTATTATATCCAATGGGATAGGAACTCTCCGTGATCACTTGCGTATTCAGCGACGAAAAAATTCTTTGCAAAAGATTGGCTCGCAATTGTGATGAAAAATCGTAGTGAGACGGTGTAATCGCGGACTAGTTCATCACTTCGCATAGTCCACGTACACCCGAAGGCATAATAATGGTCCGTGAACCCGGCCCAGCAGCCCGGGAAGGACAATGGACCGAATCCGTGGGGAGATGACGCAACGGTAATCTCCTCGTGGTGTCTTCGCGTCGGTAATCATGCAGGGTATTCCGCCAACAGCGCACGTGGTCCTTCATCAAGCAGACCACGGAGCGAGTTGGGATCAGTTTTTTTATTCCTCATGCACGGGCGGCTCTGGTTCGCTCAGTTTTTCCAGAGGTTCGCTTACGAACGTCAGCTAAGGTCAATGCTCGGAAAATATCAAGTCGGGTTGGAAGGTAAATTGCAAGTATACAGCACTCGCAATTACGAGGACAAATCATTGTTCGACGTGCGCTTGGTTGACAGTTTATGAGGATAACTGGTATGAGCTGATCGAAGGGTTAATCTCTGTTAACTAATAATAGCGTACGTTGATTGCGATTACAAAGATGATAAGTTGATTAAAGCGAGGTTACGGGGATTGCAAAATCCAAATTTTGCGCTTGAAAAACATCAGTGATAACGTTCAATTGTGGGACTAATCCTAAATAATGATCGGAAGTAAATATTAAATTTTTTATAACTCCTCGAGCATTTGAAAAAAAATGGTGGAACTTCTCGAAGGTTTCGTGGATTTTGATTAAAAAATAATTTTTTACACAAATTTAACAAAAAAAATTAGAGGTTGCAGCTATCACCTAAAAATGTTTCAATGAAATGAAAAATGGTGATTGCTGAAATTGGTCTTTTTACCATCTTTACCACTTAATTACTATAATTATACTGTTGTTCTATTACTACAGTCACTACTCTGATGAAATAACACGTATATTCATTTCTACAAATACTTATGATAAGTTTCACGTACAATTAGTTGTTTCTCAAAACTTATAAAGAAAACCTACCGTTTTTAGGACACAGAAAGCAATACGACTTAACATTACATTAGTCAAAGAACTTATAAGAAATAAATTGACAGTAAAATAGCCTCTCTACATCGGATTACATAACTAAACACATCCATCGTTGTAAAAATGTCCTAAATATATGAAATAAATAAGAGAAATTTATGGTGTAAGAAAGGACAAAGGATCGCAATTTGAACCATTAGAGTGCAAACTACTTTGATATTATTACTTCTTAACTTTCGGCGTAAAAACTTACGACTACAATACTCACTTGTACTGTTTTGTCTCCCAGAGATGATCATTGTCCAATCAGTTTTCTCGGTAGCACAACTTGAAAAGCAGTATCTTTATACCATACCTTTCCCTTATGGTGGTACGGTAATTGTCAATTGACCGCTGAATGCTTCAGGTCTGTGAGACGAGTTGGCAGGTAATTATTGCAATTCCCAAATAATATGCAACTTCTCACAAACTATTATTTTATTACTATACTATTTGATAGAAGTTTCGCCAAAAAACGTCTCGAGTGTTAACAATATCAAATGTGATTACTCAGTTCATTAAATACTACAATCCAATGATTTGAGTTATAATTATTTTAAACAATTGATCATCAGATTCAACATGATGAAGGCTGTGTCAGGTAATTCCGAATGATTGATCATGGAAACTTGATAACCGTACCGTGTAAGGAATTTATTCAAGTCTAGATTCATGCGTAATAATGGAAAATACGACGCTGCATGTTTTTAACACATATAAATTCACAGCGTTTTACAGTCAGTTCTTGCACCAACGGCGTTATGTGCCGTTAGATAAGACTAATATTAAAGCGAGAGACAGTTATTCCTTAGAATAAAGAACAATATGAGGTTGAAGTTTGTTACATGCACGCTACACTGACCGTACGAAACTATGTGTAAAATTCAGCGGCTGCATAAGATTTTACGATCTGATTAAGAACGACTTCGGTAATTAAATAAAATTATTTCAAAACACTGGATCACGCTATTGGCAAATTAGTATGAACTTTATACTAACCCGCAGTGCACGCGAATGTTTCAGGCAACTTACACGAGCTTGCGGCCTTATGGAAAGTAATTTTCCTTTTTCTGTTATTCATTATTACATTCCTGGGCTACGGTGTTTTCCCTAAAAATGTAATAAAAGAGCCTAAAATTATACACTAAAGTTTCGACATGCATGTTTTGACTCAAATTGTTCAAAAACGGTGAAAAATCTATTAGATTCGTTCATCGACCATGAAGACACAATCCTAACTTCGTTATACTATATAAGCAGTCTCATTTCGTACTTAAGTTCTCTCTTCGTTGTTTCACAAGCAGAATGGACTTGGTGTAAAACATTATAATCAACACCCTAGTCATTCTAGTGGATAATAAATGTTATTCAATCGGACGCGTGAGTGCACCTAACGAATTTTTCAACGGTTATTACAAATCCTGGAAATATAGGTACGAAAAAGAAAATAACTGTGTACCGAGCGTTAAGCATTTTGGGTCGTATTCCTCAGTCTGAGATATTTAAGACCAAGATCTAGTGGTTGTACAGCATGATTTTTTTTTTGTTCACATTTCGTTACGCATTAACGTCAGAAACTTCAAGCTCGTAATTACACAGATCACAAGTAGGTACAAGATTAGAGGGAATCACAAGAATTGTAAGTCGCTGCAAAGATTACCAGAATTTCACGGATTACACAGATATCACGAAAAATCCAAAGAAATCACAAAAGTTTAGAAAGAAGTAAAATGGAGTCCAAAGCTTTCAAGGACTGTATGAAACTACAGTAGTTTTTTCTTTACGAAAAAAAATTTGAAGTTTGCATTTTTCCCATTTATATTACTCGTAAAACAAAAACTGCCAAACCAATCACGATTATCCTATCTCACGCGATAGGTACAGGTATAATAAGGATTTTTCTACTTAGGTTATATTCAATATTTCGTCTCCAAAAAATTTGCAATTTTGTTTAAATGTCAATAAATATAATGTAAAAATTACGATAAATTTTATTTCGGTGGTTTGTGTTTAAAAAAATACCCAAAAAACCTTCAAAGAAACAGCCTTCACACTAGACGACTCCATTAATGTTCAGGGGTCTCAAAAATTGATTACGTTTTATTGGTCACATACTGATGATAGTTATAGATGTGAAAATGAAGCAGATACGGATTTTCAGTTAATTAATACCATTGTTGTAACATTCAAGTTCACCTTCGTACAGTTCATCTATTAAATGAAATTCTTCGGTAGAAGAAATTACAGCGTAAAACGAATTTGTAATTGCTCGATTTGTCGAATTGAATTTACAATTTGGATCTTACCGTTTCTAAGAGACAAACTGACTTATTCGTTATCCCGGTACCGCGGTATGGCCCTATTTCTATCTGGGCCGCGACAAATTGCCAATGAAACTCCGTACAATTGAATCGTAAGAGTCGCGTTATGTAGCCTGGAGTGAGGCTTGGAGCTATTCACGAACTAGACGAGCTCGGAAAGAGGACTTTGCAACGGGTTTCTTTGAATCAAAACATCGACTATATACAGAACAAACGTAATCGAATTTGAAAAGAAACATCGTGTTCTTGCAAAACCATCATATTTTACATTTACGACGTGAACCCTTCTCGGACATAAATAACAAGTAGACAACATCATCGTTCAACGCTGTGAATAAATTGAAGATGGTAGGTATTATTTACAACCATCGGTTTAAAAAATGAAACATGATAGGCATTCTTGTTGCTCCAAAGTTTGCTCACGACTCGAGTATCTACTCGACATTTTCATCGAGTCAAGCTACGTTGGTATTAATTACTGATTGGATCTCACAATTAGTTTCGATAACCTTCGTGCTTGCATGGTGTGGTTCACCATTCAACTCTCAGGCTTCAGTCGATCGATAATAATCACACTTCAGACGATAACACAGCTGTGGCATACCTGACGTAAAATGAATAGCCATCGAATAATAGTCAGCTGCAGATGGCAACGACCTCGAGGGAAAGGTGATACGGCCTATCAGTCAATCACTTGAGACTATCAACCGTACATATAAACTCAAGGTCAACAGAGAAAATGTTCACTCAGCATGTCTCAGAAGTGAACAAATAGCTGACTATTCCCTGATCACTTTCAAATCATGATACACTTAAGCTACAAAGATCTTCATACAAATAAAAAAAAAAAAAAGAAATAATGTAATAATCAACAAAAGTTTAACTTCGATTTGCATCGAAATTGTTAAAACCTATGATGATCGTGATCGAAAAATTAACTGAAAAACTTATTCTATGCCGTTAGCATCATTAAATATTGAATTTTACACATTAAACAAATATTGACCATGATCAACAATTTGAAATATTGAATTGACTCGTGAAAAGAAAGATCAATCGTTTCAGTGACTTTGTAAAAATTATTAGTCTTCTGAAAGTGAAATCGAACGCATTTACCGAAGTTAGATTTTCTTACGAAGTAATTGGAATGAAACAACGATATCTAAGCTTCCGTTTATAATTACAGAGATCTTCGCAGCTTGAAAATATAACGATTCATACCAAATTCTCAATTTTATACCCCGTGATAAAAATACTGGAAAGTATCGTTTTATCAACTTCTCGAGGATGATAAAGGTATGGAATAGATCGGTTTGCCCACGGAAATACATATACCCAAATCAGATGTGTATCGTCGAAGTCAGGCGATGACTTGAGAACGGCAGGCAAAAACATCTGGTTAAATGGTGATGCGGTGTAAAATCGAAAGTGACGCAATATTCGCGAGCCTCCAAGCCAGTTAGTTAATGGTTAATCCGACAACGTGTGTGTAGGTGAATCTGGCAGCGAGTGTGAACGACGTACTTGGCGAATGGGTGACGCGCGACCGACGATCCTGACCCACGACCCAGGATATGTAGCCTTCGAACAACATTATACGCGCTAACCAACGAGCCTCGTTAGACGGACAAAGTTAATTCGATTGACCGGCGATAATCTGGGAATAAAATTCCAGCCACAGGCTTGCAGCCGGATCGTTACGGCGAGCTTATTTATACACGAACAAAAATCCCGAGAAGGACCGTAAAGTTCGGAGAAATTTGGACAACGGATAGGCGTCTCATCCGCTTAGTTGTCTCGACGCTGGAGCCTCGATTCGACGTTATTTTGGCGGACCTGGATTTATTGCAGTTTTTGACGTCACTGTGCCAAAACCCGCAGACCGCGGCATGCCCATAACTCAAACCTGCCGCTGTTATAGGTCGAAACGATACAGTTGAAGCTCGTGGTAATTTACGATGCTGTAAACTCGACGTTTAACAAAGTAATTATTAATCGTGATGCCTGTTGCCCGCGGGCGTGACGATTACAGATCATAGTCGAAACTGAATTACGAGTTACGAACGATCGTGGTCAGCGTGTGATAATCGTCAGAAAAATGAAACATGAACTTGAAACTGAGGATTAGTTAAGAGTTCTAAGTCCACGTAGTTTAATACAGTAAGAGCCAGGTGACTCAACGGCTTCGTGAATGTATTTACAGGGCATATAATTTACAGAGATTTTTTATTCGATGTAGAGAAAAGTACATGATTACAGTTAGCGGGTAATAGTTAATTATTACCACAAATCTATAATTTTAGCGAGTGCTTGTCCAGCCTGCTTGGCTATTTCGATTACCGATTTACGTTATTTAGCCCCATTAAATTGTGAGTACGCATGTACCTACCATTTTATTAATATTTGTCATGATTGTCACAGAGAGCATGTAAAATATTTTCGTACAGAACTAACGATCTGTTTTATTACAAGCTTAACGTATTCGATTTACAATCTCAGATGATCATTGTGAGGAATTCGCTGGACGATTTCTCGACAGATGGGAAAAAAAATGATCATTCAAACCTTAACATCGTTACAACATTTTAAATTTGAGGTAAAAATAGTTTTACCTCAAGGCATTTTGGACTCTGAACTCACTTATTCACATCAAACCATTTCAAGTAATATCCAGGGCTGGATATAGTATCAAGAAGTCGTATGCCTTGGGTCGATCAATTTCAGTAAACCGTTATAAAAATGAGAAAATTGTTTGTTCCTTTTTGTAACGTGTAAGTCGTGTTGGAAAAGGCCTCAAGCGTTATATCTCGATCTGGACCGACTTGCCACTCTATTTACGTATTATAAAAATCGGATTGAAGCATCAACATAACGGTCTGTTCCCGTCGTTGCCTCCCTTTCGATGTTCCAAGGGATCGTGATTCGACTCATCGAGAACAGAGTGACTAAGAATAAAATAAATCTCGAAGCAAGTCGAGCGAGTGAGTTGTAGATAAAATTTTTAAAAGTTACTAAAAAAACAAAAAAAAAAAACAAACAAACAGAACTCGACCGTAAGAATATGAACGAAGTATTTAAATTCCGCGAGGAATGCCAGCTGTGAGAAGATTCCCTGTCAGGAGTGAGATGTATAATCACCCCGTATCAACTATAGAACTACCTCGAGGGATTGAGAACCGAGTATGGCGGTTAAACTCGTATTATCATTAGTCTGGAGCGACGCGGAGATCTGTTGAATGGGGAAAAAAATTCCCTGGGGAGTGGCTTTCATCGCGCAGAGCGGGTAGCTGATCCCCCTTTCCTATCAAACTGCAAATGGGCATGTATTTATGTCTCTGAAATTGATTACGTTCGTTAAATGTCACGGGATACGATTTGCATATAATTTATGTCTACAACCTTGAGTAAGCTCTCCCTGCCGCTCGAGGGCGATTCGACTCTTCGCGCTAATAATTATACTCGTAATTGCATAAAGTTTTCCGAAGCTTGTAGGCCTCGAGGTTTCAGACCGCAGCATCTACCGGCGACATAACATTGGTCAAGTGGGATTTCATTTTTGAACACCTTGAAAGTGAGGAGAATCGTCATTGTACTTAAGAAACTTTGTTATTTTCACCGGTAGAACAATATTTTAAATCTTAATGAGCGATAATTCTGACTAACGATAAATTTAACCTTACGCAGTCAAAGATCGTTTCCACAGACTGTAACGTAGGATAAAAATTTTTAACCGTCAGACAGGTTTATTTTTGAGAAAATTTACACAAGATCATCCATCTTCGGTCAGTTGAAAGTGTAAGTGTACGTATCATCGCAGGAATCGTGCGGCCATTTAACGCGCTGAAGATGTTTATCCATCTGTCTGTTTATCCATCCTTTAGCATTACTCACTGGAGTAGGTACTACATGGTCTATTATTAACGCATCAACGTTACTCATTAATATCATTCGATCATACCTATAACAAGGAAGACGGGGCTGATTAATCCTTGAACGACGTAACTATATTCAAATTTACCGATTAATGTGTAATTGCATGAACCCGGATTGATGACGAATTCCTCCCAAACGATTCTGAAATTAAATTAGCTGAGGCTGACTGCAGTGTGCTTGGTAAAAAGAATGTCCTAGATTGAAATAAAAAAAAGTAGACAAATGTCTAACGGTTATAACCTCTGCTTGTTCCCTGTCCAAGTCTCTGAAGAACGCGAAAACGTTCTACGTTTCAGACAATTCGGAGATCACATGCATTTATTTTTGAATATAACAAACTTCTTTGTTATTCGTAGTGTAAGGTAAAACTAGCATTTGTTATGTTTGAATTGATAACGTGGAATATTAGGTACCTTATAGAGTTTTTTAAGAATCCATGACTTGACGATTTTTAACCAAAGGTAATCTCTCAAACAAACACGATTATATATTAATATGACAACAAGTGCAATATTTCGTATCTTAAAAATTGCGAATCGTGCGGATTTTTTAAAAACATTCTTATTTTTGAACTAATATTTATATCAAAGTCGTGTTAAATAAGACCTATGCAAAAGAACGTGAAATACTTTTTTCGACTATCGTCATTTCGGGACTAAGATTTTTTAATACATCAATAACGGACACGCAGTCTTAGTATTCCGACAAGTTACAGGTACATTTCGAGAACGGTTTTAAAGAGAAATTTTTACAAAACTGCTTGGCATAATAAAAAACGCAAGCTAACATCCCTGCCATTTGCGATACGGAATTAAAAAAGGAACCGCTTATTCCTATGGTACGAATAGCTCAACATCTCGTACCAATCTGAACAAAAGTTCACTCGCGTCTTCGAATTTAATTTCGAATTTTGATTTCGATATTCGTGACACCCTGTAACGAGAATAGGCTTGTATGATGAAATTTCTCGATTACTTTAATTACTTACAGCTAACTGCTGTCAACAGGTGTAACTAATTTCTTTGCTTTCCGCAGGGCATCGAGCCTTTGTTATTATAATATGCCTACGAATTGTTCGAGCAACTACTGCGAGTGGATTTACGAATTTGACCTTTAACCCCTGACCTGATCCGTCTGGCCTTCCTCGTATTTTTCATCCTTCCTAGGAGCTCGATTGTAACTCGACGACGACCGTACACCAGTAGATCTTGGACCAGGAAGATGAGGCTCAAGGTTGCAAGATCTCGCTTTGTGACTCGCTTCTGCAACAGGTTGGACCTGTCTCCACCGGCTTTCGACCATACCGAGAGTCTCGGCCAACACCGCGTAACAAGTTACGGCTCTGCATTTCTGTAGTTCCACTCACACTGTTATACCTGGATCTATTATATCCGAGGAAGAGAAAAAGATTCGGACAATATTTTTCACGCATCGCGATATTGCGGACTTTCGTGATTAAAACATGCCGATGATGCGTGCGTGCTGATTGCTAGTCGAGCTGCCACGTTTCCATCCCGGCAATTCATCCGGCTCGCGTGATACACCGAATGCCCCTATTTTTATCTCTTTTTTTATTTATTTCTCATTTTTCTCTCTTCTTCTTTTAGTTTCTAGTCATGTTTCTCCTCATTCTCTGATATTAACGGGATGGAATCCTGGGAGGGCCTAGCAGTTCGCACTGTAGGGAGGAGAGGGGCGTACATATATATTAGAGAGCCCCCTGGGCGGGGGGCCCAGTACCGTTCAAAGATGCGAGCCGTTGGGATGCTGCGGTCGGGGTTCATTCTCGTCTTCCTTATCATTACCTACGCCAGTGAGTACCGGATATTACTTGACCACGTCGTACGCACGTACCTAGAAAAATATATGCATCTTTATCTCATCAACGATCGAAATGATCACGCATACTCGAATCGCACAATTTACTATCATCAAAATTATATATCAAAGTGAACCCGTACAAGTGATTCATTGCTTACGGATTTTCGTAAAAACTTGGTGGAATTGTGAAGTGAAATTTTCATCCAAGACACACCTCGAACGAATGTTGCGGTGTACTCGGGATTAGAGAAACGAGACCTTTGTCTTTCAACGGAATACGACTCATACTAACTTACGAATATGCACATATTCTTGAGTTAGACAGTGTGATCAATGTCCTTGCGTTAAAACCGCCTTTTTCAATTAGGAGTAGTTTTTACGCGAAAATCCATCTCACGGTTCAATTCCGCTTTCTCGAGTTTTAATCAAATTTTAAGATTATCATTGACGAAGGTTTTATGCAGTATTTATTAAATTTGGACATAAATTACGAGGTTAAAGTTACAGTAATGCTAGTACAAAGTATGAAGTAGGTTTGTGTAATACAACGTTACAAGGTTCGACCTGACCAAAAATTGAAATTCATATTTATTGCGGTAGAATCGTCGAATCTGTAGAGTTTCAGTTGAATCCAAATCGATTTGAGAAAAAAATATTGCTAGTTCACACGATTCCGTGAGAATCTTTTCCTCTGGTTCTCTTTGTGCAAACTATACATATACACATAAAAAGAACACTACTTGCGTCGATAAAAAGTAGTGATAGTTGTTTGACAAGTTTTGCGAGAAATAAAAGGTTGATAAACATTATAATGACGTTCTTTTTTAAATTTTGCATACAGACACCCTACCTCTGCAATACTTGCCGTCAATTCCTGGGTACGTTCCGGTCTACATCCGAAACGGCGATGAACCCTTGGAGGATATTAACCTCGCGCTCGCCGAGGCCTTCGCTGAGCACTCATCTTCTAAGGTACCTGTAACGCTTACACGCATATATGGTTCCATGTGTTTATTTATTGCATTCGAGAAATGCAGCTAGAACTGCCTAGGCCGGAGGTCCGCGAGGATGCATAATGAGAAGTGACTACAGAGGGCATGAAGGGGTTTCTTGTATGCCTATAATTCTTGAAACCCTTCCGATATACGTACATTCGCTAAGTTTTTCCACCCTTGTTTATACGTTATACCCTGAACAGAACCTGAAGGAATCTCCGATCGCGTTGGACGCTCTGCAGCCGGTTGACTACGAGCAGGTTTCGAACGGTGTGGACAAGGTCGAAAAAAGCATACCGGGCGCATTTGAGCTCAACGAATTAGGCGCTGAGCAGAAAAACGACGATGCGAACGCCGAGGTCTTGAGCCTCGACGAGCCGGCGCCAACGGCGGTGCAACGCCGGGAGACGAACCGATCGGACGGTGAGAAAAAATCCGAGGCGGTCACGCTGGAGGTGAACAGGTCCAGAATACCGCAGCTTCTCACTGCCCAGGAACACGAGGATGAACAGACCTCCGAGGCGGAAAAAGTGCCGCCGATTTCCCTCTCCGAGGAGAGCGCAAATGAGGTAGATAGTCAAAAACACTTTTTAAATGGATTCCTGCATGAACCGAATTGAATGTTACGAGAAAAAAAAAATGGATAAGGAGACTCGATGTGATGCTCGAACGGTCGTACAATTGTGGCTTAAAAGGTGGATGAATTTTTTGAGAATTTGTATTTCAACAAAAAATTATTCAATTCCATCGGCGTTGATTTTATTCGAAAATACGTGGATCATACAGACCCTGTACGACTATCCCTTCAATGACCAAAACAATTTCTATAAGTAATCGCGTAGTTACGGGCAACAATGATCCATTTCCTTCTTCTTTTATATTTTTTTTTTGTTTTACGCCAAGCCAACACGTAATATAACCGTGCCCAACTTATAAACTTCGTGATAATAGACTCGAAAACTTGAAAGTAAAGACGTTCCTAGAAACACAAAACGTGTATCACGACTGTGATAATTGCATTGTACATGCAACAGAAATAAAATTCGCATAGATATGCGAGAAAGTAGATGACAACAGTAACCGTACTGAGGTATCCGTATATCGTGCTTTAAACATACTTTTAGCCACAGAGATGCATGAACTTGTAAGGCTATAGTTTTAGATTACAACTTTAGAAGACTATTTTTTTTAACATTCATGATAAAAAGACGACTTATATTTCTTGAAACGTTCTAAGAATAAATACGGTGATTATAGGATGAATATTGACGAACATGACGACTTTGCAGGAATTCAAAGAAAAGTACACAAACGATGGATGCTCGACGTACGGTTATGTTCAACAGCGATATTGAATCAACCAGAATTGCAGAGAATTCATTACAGCCCGAAACTACAAGTACAAGTAGTGTCTACACACAAGAAACAAATTGAATTTAGTAAAGATGGCGATGAAACATGGCGAAAGAATTGTTTCCCTGATTCAAAAAATGCAGACTCGCTCAATACCGGTCCGAATCAGCGATGTGATCACTATTTTGTTGAGACAAATAAGATTAGTTTAAGTCAATAAAATATTTCTGTTGCCATGTTTACACACCATGTTTTGTAAATTAAACAAATATTTTCTCTGTGTGTACCAGTTCGAGGCTTGTTTTGTTTTTGGAATAATGAGTGTCAATTTTCCAAAACGGCCTCCATAATTAAGCTCATAAAACAATGGAACCAATATCTTTTTTTTTTCAGTTGAACAGCGTCCCAGCCAATGAAACGGAGGACTCGGACAAGCTCGGTTCTGAAGAGAAGTCGGATCAATTCAAGCCGACCGACGCTGCCGATTTGAATCCGAACTACCCGGAGCTGCCGGCGGAAATACCGCAGCAACACAACAGTCAGGATTTTGGAACACCGGCTGAGGGTCATCCGGAAGTCAACTCGCCGATGATCATCATGGGGGAAATCAATACCGCAGAATCAGTGAGCGAGCATTCTTCAAGCTTGTCAAACGGGAACAAAGATAACTTTGAGAGCAGCGGCATTGCGTCAGATGATTCCGCGGCCAACGTATCCGAGTGAATGATGCTGGTTAAGTTAACGTAACGTAACGTAACCCAGTGTTAAGCTGTAGCAAAGAATGCAAGGAAGAGCCAAATTGCCTATTGCCAAAATGAAGCTTCGTTGATTAACTTTATGCGTGACGGTGTAGCTGATTATAAAACGCTGCGAAGTCAGCTGGGAGAGAATCCGATTAATTGAAATTGATCAATAATTGCGAGTAACGAATTGTTAATGTTACACGTTTCGTACGAAAGAAAACGCAGAAAAGAAAAACACGATCAAATTGAATGCTACATTTTTATTTCTAAGACGGACTTTTATAAAAAAAAATGATTAAAAAAAAAAAACAAAACCAAAAAAATTATTAAATAATATTTATAAAACTATCAAGCATTTTCTACAAGTAATTATTGTGTACTGCCTACAAACGCACGTTTTATAGTTTCGCCGATTCAACAATGATGTTATTCTCGAAAACAAATCACACGTAGTCTTCGAATCGTTGAAAAAAAAACATCTTTCCTGATTTTGTTATTGTAGAACTCATCAAGTACGGTTTGAGCCAGGTTTGCATTGGCAGTTAGGAAGAATTCTAAACAACCTCGCACGTGACGTCATCGATAAATTGTAATAATCAACTTAGCAACTGTGTGTAAAAATCACGGTAGAAACTACGTTTCAATAATTCAACATGCGCGCAGCGCCAGACCTCTGCCATATACTTACTCATCATTCATTACTCTTCTCCATTTACTATTCTAGTTAGGGTAATCATTTTGAACTATAAGAGGACATAAGAAATTGTACAAAATCACGAACAAATAGTGTCAAGGGTAACTGAGTTACAGATATAGATGTAGTTTTTCTACATCCAAATTTAGGTATGTGTAACAGTTCAACGGACAGTATCGTGTCGCTTTATTCAGATCTTTCGGTATTGTATGCAGGAATAGTTTCTATCGGTATTTAACTGCAATCATTACTCATACTTGAAAAATGTATAAAAATCGTGGGCGTGGTGGCTAATTTCGGAATGTCGTCGGGCATTAAGAATGACGTCAAACGCGGCATGATCATTGTCACGACACACGTGTAAGTGGCGATGATCGGATCGCAAATTATTCACGTCTATAAAATTTTATTTCTTACTTATTTGATGTGTTTACTTTCATTGCTCATACGATACATTACACTATCAGTCAATTTTCAACACAGTATTAAAATAAAGGTAAAAATATTTTTCCTCCGCCACATAATGCGTAAGACGTCACACATTTTATGGTCTCAAATTAACATCCGGGGTCTGGTGTCTCTTATCGTATGAATCGCGTGAGTAAATACCGGAAACCGACATCTACACATCGACGCAAAGACAACAAGCGAGAATAATTTGTCGTTGTACGTAAGTCGAATGTAATTTGGCCGGGTAATAACGACACGCCAAATGTGTCAACCGGCACCGGAGTTCCCCGGATTCATTAATCACCTTACGATATCTAAAACACCTTGACGAGTAAACGAAAAAAGTTCCTCTGGGTTTTCCTAGCTCTTTCTAATCCCGTAAAACTGTTCGCCCAGTCGCTGCGTCAAGGTAACTGGAATGACATTAGCGACAGAGTTTCCAGTACCGTTTGTGTCACCGTGTGCCAGGAGCCGGTGAAAGGTCGTCTCGTCGACGTCGACCTCGAGGTGGTTCCTGTAGTCCTGAGCGAATCTCTCGCTCGAGATGACGAACCGGCGGGATTGGAGGCTGCAGATGTACGCCGGAACGTTCTTACCAACCGCCGGAATGAAGATATCCTCGATCGGGTGGCACTGGAACTTCCTCGGTTTGAACTCGGCACGCCGAAACTCTACCGGCGAATCGGCAATCGGCGATGGTTCACGGAAGTTAGTCCCCGCTTCCGGTGGCGCCATTTTTCCTGGGAGCAAAGACCGAACCGTTTCGGGACTCGAAAATCGAAGGTTGGCGAGCTTCGACAGAGCGGCGATGGCGCTTTCCTCGAGCTCTCTGGATGTCCGTCTGTGATCGGCGGGCATCGAAGCTTTTTCGGCCGGCGGCGCAAAGCTTGGCGGAAATTCCAGGGCCCTTGAGGCTGCGGGTGGAAGCAGGAGGCCGAGCGAAATTACCGTTCTTACAATCGCAACGACAGCCGGGACGTTGTAAGTCATCTCGATTCGCTTGGCTGCGCACGTGAGAGCAGTCGCGATATGACCGCACATTCAGGGCGGGAGTCAACGATCCGGAAACTAATTAACCGCGGACGTGCGTAAACCGTGTCTTGACAGGTTGCGCGTAAATTGACTCGTAACACCGCGACCAACAGCCTTATGTGACGTGACGAATCTCAGGGAAGACTCGGAGGCACTAAAGCTGCTGGGCCGTTTCATCCGGGGAAAGTTGATCCACGATCGTGCGTTTAGGAACTTGCCTAGGCACCAAGGCGCGATACTCGTATCATCTACTAGCGTGCACCGTGATCGCGATATCTGTGCATATATGCGCTTCTTATCTCATGTTTGGCTTGCACGTGGCCGCGGCGAGAATCCTCGTATTTCAAGCCTGGTGCGACACACGTCACTAGATACGCCGTATTATAAGCTAAGGAATCGGATGAATAACTACACTGTCGTATGAGATTCAATGCTCGGCGACTTTTTCATGGCGATCTTGATATTTTACTGAAAAATTTACTGGGTTTTGGGCTCAAATTCAGAAATAAATTAATTTTCGGATTGACTTTTTCACCAATCTCGTGTAAGTTCGAATTATTAAAAGGAAAATTATGAACGGTGTAACCACGTTACGGAACGCTAGAATTTCGAATCTGTGGTATGAATCGTCTGGAGGAGAACCAAACTGAAGAATGATAAAATTGTTGAAAATTTTCTAAGGCCCTACCTGAATAAATGCTTCGTGCAAGGTTTTCTTACTTCCTTACAATCGTTTGAAAGTTTCAACACTCGACAATTCGAACCAGTAAGGATATTGATGCGTTGAAATATTTTCAATTTGTCCGGTATTATGACCGTTTCAATCGATGAGATGCCACATAGTCGTCAACCTGAATTCCAACCATTTGGAGTTTTGACTCACATCCACGTTTCCTGTTTTTGATTTCTCTTATTTAGCAGTTTAGTGCACGAGCGTGCCTTTGAAATGGGCTTTTCCAGATCGTTTAAAATAACCCAAACCATAGTTAGGTCTAAAAAAAATACCCGAGACGTCTATAAGGTGTATTCTGTTATAATTCGTTAGAATCGATTAGGATGACTAATTGACGTTGGTATCGTTTCAAACAATCTTTTTTCACCACATCTATTATAATTGCATTTATAAAGTCATAATTGAAAATCATAAAAAATTTAAGACTGTGGAATCGCGGGAGATGAGTATACAATAGCTATCCGTGAATTTTTTTATATAAAGCAGTAGCGGAACTTCTTGCGCTTCGCAACCCATAATCGAACGGAGTCTCTTCAAAAATACTTAAACTTGCAATATTCCAAAGCTGCATACATATTTTGTAATATCTTAGTGAAAATTTGGCATGAAATACGGAGATATAGCGTTAAATTGGAACTCTATCGAATACTTTAAAATCAGGTGGACGTTTCCCCGCTATATTATATCTTCGTGTAATTAACCTTTCGCCTAGTAAATTCGCAGAACAGTCAACGAACAAGCTAAGAAGTAGATCGCCACGATAGAAATCTTCTTTGTCAAGTAATGGCAGTAATATGGCAGTAACATACTCTGCCGATATTGTGGGTTAGCTCAGAAGCAAACTGTTAACACATGAACGCAATGTGTAATTATTTACGCTGCTTCAATTCGTCGGTACTTATTTCACTTAGTTTCTACGTCGAAACAGTTACAAGATTGACTGAAACATGATTTTATGAAATATTATTATGGTATCTAGTTGACGATAGTACATTGATTGTTTCTTTCTAACAGGTAGAATGGAATAATACATAACATTTTTGTGCAGTATGTCAGCCGTATTAGGGAACTACAGATCGCGTAATATTTTGCCGTAATCGTTTATATCGGTAAGTTACCATTTAATTTTTGTGACAGGTGAATCCACATACGGCTAGCTCTTTACTAGAATGTTTGCTCAACGTTAAGCGCCACGCTAGAATTTTGACATTTAAAGAAAATTTAAGTTGTGCAAATAAAAAACAGTAGTTATAAAATTCTACGTTTTTTATTAAATATTTTTTTATTCGTAATTTAAATGCTATTCGTTTATCTATATACCTAACTTTAACATGCGTCAAGCAATGGTTCATTCACCACGAGCTCTTGAAATAGACCTGCAATTCACTTAAAGTGTATTCATGCTTTGCGTTAAAGACTATAAATATGCTCCTGCCACAGTGAGTCGAAAAGATAAGCTTTAAGAGATCCTATGGTATATTTACAGAGTAGAGAATTTTGTACAGAATTTATGAGTATACCCAAAGATTCTTAGTTATCAACCTAGATATAGATTTTCGATTCAATAGTAGTTCTACAGAAACACTGTGCTTTTTACTCTCGATGTGCAGAGTTTACAGCTTTTAAGACAAATTGATCACTGTACGTATGAATATATCGCTCGTGCCCAATAATGTAAAAAACGGAAGTGTAAATACTTGAATATATTAAGAAACAATGGGCTTCAAAGTCTGTGTGGCAAGGTAAAGTGTAATAAATTTAAGGTTACAAACATTTTTCTGATACAAATTTTCACATTGAAAATATAAAATCTGAAACGTAATAGTTCTAAAATTAGAACTTCACCATTTAATCCATCAAAATAAGTGAAATGTTATTTTGAAAATATTGTATTATAAAATATTGTGGATAAATAAATTTTTGTTGGCAATTCAGACTGTTACAGTTTTTGATAGCAGATATTCAGCTTGGTATGTTTGGATTATTTTCTGTAAAAGCAACGTGGCTTACTAAATTTCTTTCATAAAATATTTTGCTAAACATGGACAGTTATTGAAAATGTTACCCATGAATATTCTCCTGGGAATCGATGAAAGTATTTCTATGTGATAACTTAATGTTAAAATCAAACTTGCATTATTCACCGATTGAATCTGTTACTGTACTTTCTTGGTTTGGCATTGGAGCAACATCTTCTTGACTTCCTATCACTTCTCTTTCCAAAGCGATTTTTTTCGCCTCCTCGGCCTTGATTCTGGCAAGTCTTTTCTGAATTGCTAATTGCCTGTTCCTCTCCATTCTTTCTTTCATTTCATCGGTAATGTCTGGGTGGGATGTTGCGATAGCTTTTCCAACTGCTGCGTTAGAATTGCTCGAAACAATGGAGGCATGGGGTCGTTGAGGGGTAACGGAGTGACGTTGCTTCTCAAGCTCCTCAGCAATCAGGGCGTCGAACTCATCGATAGGTGCGGAGTCTTGAACGGGCTCATCCTCCTCCTCCATTACGTCGTTCAACGCGACTTCCTCATCCGTCAACATTCCAAGTCTTATTTTTGTCAGATGTGTTTTAACTGCCTTTTTGTTCCCCAAGACTTCAACCTTGCCTAGAAAGTCATCGAACTCGTATTTTGGAAATATTCTGTGCGCCCAATATTCTAATTTGTTCATCATCCGATCGAGATCTTTCTTCTCGCACCCTTTTCCCTCAAATTTAAAGTTCTCGAAGTGTTTCTCGATCATGTGAACCCCTTTTGGCCCCTTCAGTCGCTCAGCATCCAATTTTGGCTGAGGGTTTCGCACGATACGTTTCTGGCCCGAGGTTGATGGATCGATCCTCCTTTGTCCTGAACCATCAGGATTGTCCGAGTCATTTCCGTTTTCTGGCAAGTTCGAATTATCCTCGATCGCTTCATCCGACGCGTACCCACCTGTGTTTGACCCGATTTCATCGTCAACATCATTCGGAAGCAAACTGTCTTCAGGATCAGATAATTCGGCCACGGACATCTTAAAATCGGAAAATCCAATTTCAGGTTGATAGCAACAGAGAATTCTTTGTTGTCTGACCGAAGCACTCGAAGTCGTTATTGGGAACTTGGTGATCGTTGAATCGAAATGTCAACCAAAGACTCAACTACCGCTTTCCCGCCAATCATTCGGTCAAGGTGTGTGAAAATGGCGGATAGAGCGGCTGTAACGAAAAGTTGGGCGATCATGGGGATAACCTCAAAATGAAAGGTATATACAGTAATGTTATTAGTAACAGTATACGGAAACGATTTAGAGTACGGATTGTCTATTAGAACTCATTTTCTCGAAGGCTCGAAACATCAACATTTTTTTCCTGATTTTCTATTTGAGAGCTGAATTCTCCCGACGAATTGTTCATCCTTTCCAGAAATGATGTCAGCAACTTTTTATTCAACTGATCGGTTTGCGTTAATTCACGTGTAACTTGTTCGTGATAATCGTTCGCCGTTTGTTCCACTTCTTGACATGTAACACTTTCTTTCAGGCTCGTTTCAGGCTTTCCCGGCATTTTTATTCGGATAATATACACGACCGATAACAGATATACCCGCACAGTACGAAGTACTAAAATAACACGAAACTGATAAGCTAATTGAATCTATCACACTATGAGAAAAAATTGAATTAGGAATGAGAAACATTCAGCGTGGTTTCTGTCGACCTCTAGTAGTGGCTACATTCACTGTGTACTACATACACTGATATATATCAGTGGTACTACACCTCAGTGCGCTTGCGACTTCAAAACTGGACAAATTCATCTGCTGCCAACTTCAAACCAAAGGTAGTACGCGTCCAGCGTCGTGGGTGCCGTAGGATATTCACACCAGAGCACGTAGTACCGACGCAAAAATAAAAAGTTTTGAACCCCGTGTAAGATCGAAGACAAGCATTTGATCGTGAGATTCGTTTTAACTCTAGCAATGGTTTTTCGATAAAAATGATACATGCCAAGTGCAGTTTGCTTGAGTTTAAAAATCACTTGACCAATTTACAATGGCTAATAGCAATGTTGAACGTGGGATTATTGTCAAGATATGCGTTGAAAATTTTGTGTAAGTTTGTATACAGACCTATTTATTTGCTACATATTATGGAAAATTCTGACAAAGTTGTTACTTTCTCATTTCATCAATGTCAACCTCATCATGTAGATCCTCGAGATAAGAGATGAATAATCTTCATCTTACCATTATTATTGCTATGGTTGTAACTCCCACTGCAGATATTTACTGATACAACAGTGTTGACCACATAAATTTATGGATTTCAGGACCTACGATCATGCGATAATAAAGCCAGGCCGAAATCTAAACGTTATCATTGGTCCCAATGGTACAGGTAAGTCTACAATTGTGTGCGCCATAGTCCTGGGCTTGGGAGGGAAACCAAAAGTTATTGGAAGAGCGTTACATGTGGGAGAGTATGTAAAATCTGGTCGGCAGAAAGGGAAAATAGAAATCGAGTTGAAAAACCCAGGGAAAAAAAATCATATTGTCACCAGAACGATAACGTCGGATGGACATACGCAATGGATGCTTAATGGAAAACATGTAAGCCTGAAAGAGGTGGAACAATTGACCAAGAGCCTCAACATTCAAGTTGACAATCTGTGTCAGTTTTTGCCACAAGATAAAGTTCAAGATTTTTCTAAAATGAATCCCCAAGAGCTGCTCGAAAACACAGAACGATCTGTGGGAGACCCTATACTGCTTGAATATCACACTAAGCTGAAAGAGCATCGAAAGCGACACATTGACCTGCAGGAACAACTGATTAACAAAGGTAACTTGCTTGAACGACAGACACAAAAGTACGATAGATTGAAGGAGATTGTTGGCGGTATTAAAGAACGAACTGCTATCAAGACAAAGATCTTAAACCTGAAACAAAAAAAAGCTTGGCTCCAGTACGATCAAGGTCGTCAGCAATTAATGGAAGTAAGTTACTAAATATATCTGACAACGAGACTGCAAACAATTCACTATCATAACTTGCAATTTTCACATGTTATGTACACAATTATTTGAGATGAATGGCGCTTTTAAGAATATATAGTTGTGTTTAAATTTAGATAGTTGCACATTGATTGAATAATCAACAAATGGTAATATTGAATTGACTACTGAAAAACAAGAAACTTTGTTCCAGTAATTCTGTAGAAAATAGTCTTTTGAATAAAACGAGTCATTATAGAACGAAATGAAAGAAATCTATTAGATTTTTAACCATGTGACATGCAACAAGCTTTCATTTATAAATTCAGTGTTTTTTATCATTATATTTTTAAGAATGTCTTCGTAACTCATGATTGTAATAATTTGATAAATACTTAATGTATACTTGAAATCTCTACATGAAATTCATAAAAAGTAGATTTTTAGCCAACCTACCTCCTTGAACCGAGTATCTGGTAGCTGTGGTAGGGTGTATCAGAGAACCAAGAGTCATATGGGATCTTCTAAATAATCTTGAAAAGTTGAAAAATATACATCGATTTCTTGAAACTATCGAGACGGTTTTAAAACTTCTAGTTCTTTTTTATAAACTATTTTATCTGTTCTAAAAATTTACTGAACTATTACTTTGTGCTACTGCTCTTACAGATATTAAATCAGTTTTTTTTTATCGTATTCACAAAAAAGGGGTATAATAACTACAAGCGTATATGAGACCATAACATAAAGAATAAACATAAAATTAAACGAAGACAATCACCCATGGGCAAATTTTTGTAACGAAACTGACAGCCCTGAGGTTGCCGCCCCAGAATATTTGGTAATTGTCTGCAATTACTGATGGGAATTGCTGAATTCTTACATGACTTGGGACAAGGTTTTCAGTAACTTTTTAACTTCATACTTTTATGATTTTTGGACCCCACTTGAAAAACTAGTGGAAACGAGATTAACAGTAAATTACATTTCCGTGGTTCAAATCAAAAGGTTATAGCGTTACAAGTTTACTACAATTCAAGACACAATGCATAAAAATATATTACAAAATAATTCGGAAGCAATAATGAGGTGTAAAAAACAAAATTTAGAGACTTCGAAGCTGCGTTTCATCATTTCTTTGAATTAAATTACTGTTTTTTCAAGTATTTAGAAAACTTATCTCATATCATATCTGATTTAGATTTTACGAAATTATTTATTTGCAGGGAACGAAATATTTAATTTATCTGTATATCCAATCCAACAGTGAATCTACATTGTCTGGATCTTGATTCTTATAGGCAAAGCAAGAGTGGGATGCATAAAAATATATTACAAAATAATTCGGAAGCAATAATGAGGTGTAAAAAACAAAATTTAGAGACTTCGAAGCTGCGTTTCATCATTTCTTTGAATTAAATTACTGTTTTTTCAAGTATTTAGAAAACTTATCTTATATCATATCTGATTTAGATTTTACGAAATTATTTATTTGCAGGGAACGAAATATTTAATTTATCTGTATATCCAATCCAACAGTGAATCTACATTGTCTGGATCTTGATTCTTATAGGCAAAGCAAGAGTGGGATGCAGCTTCCAAAGAACAAGAAAAATTAAGAGAAGCTATGAAACCAATTGATAAAGATGTGACCAAGATAACGTCTCGTTATAGTGATGCTGAGCGTGCAGTTAATTCACAAGTAAGTACTCTTTAAAAAATTGCTGTCTTGAGTTCCTTTGAAACATTGAGGCTGATAAGATTTTGGTGAGAAGATTGGTATTCTACAAACATGCAGGGGATTTTGATCTATCATCAAAAAATAAAACTCCTAAGTAAATCGTGCTCTAAAGGAACTTAATTATTGCAAGTTTCAATAATTTTGTATGTTAACTAATTCGATTGATATCTTACAGGAAATTTAGATAATGAATATTTACCTTAACATTTAAGCTTTTCTCAATTTGCCCAAAGTGCTTTATTTATTTTGCTGTAAGCAACGGGTGGCTCAGTCTTCCCTTTCATGTCGTTACAACAGTATAGAGTTCGTTTGTTTCAGAGTAAGCAATTGGTGACTAAAGCTCGCAACTTGAGGAATATGATTGATCAACTTTTGTCATACGAAGAAAAAATTCAGGAAAGAGACAAATCACTTGCGGCTCAAATACATGCAGAAGTAACTCGCGATCAGGAGATTGCCAATGCACAACAGATGAAAAGCAAGCTTGAAAATGATCTCGAACTTATTACCAATGAGTTTGGAGATGGTAAGAAATAATGCAAAGCAAATTTTTATTATATGTTGGCAATAAATTTGCGTTACAATAAAATTATCTATTGTGGTATATGATTCTCGTTTCAGAGAAATCCCTGGTGGAAAAACAACAAGATATATTACATCGTATCGAAAATCACAGAGCTTTCATAAACAAGTTTGCAAGTCACGTACATAGATTCAAACAAGAGGAGGATCAGATCAGGTCACAAATACGAGGTAGGCATTAGCAGAAATCCTATAATCCTATAAAAACAGATATTAAAGCATCGCAAAGGCTAGCAATTCTCGAATCTTGACCTGGTACAATTAAAACTCGAGGTTTTCCTCGCACATTAAGCCATCTTCCTCTAAAATTTATGTATTTTTAACAGCTTCTTGAATTGCGTTACTCTCCCACTTTGAATTATGTGGAAATACTAAATTTAGATAAATACTGGTCAAGAGTTGGTATACCGAAACTTGTCAGTCGTGTTTTTTGAACAACCAAAACGTATAGCTTTTCTGTTCATCTCGTTTGGTCTTTATAGCTGGGCAGAAACTTTCCTCTATATTTACATAGCCTATCCATCAGAAAATTCATAATATTCCAGGAAATGTTAACGGTACTTTAAATTTTCTTTCAATTCTTACTTGTAGATTTGAAAGTAATGAATCTAAGTCGTTGAATTTCAGTAAAATATCTCACTCGTTTACGTTTTAATGAAAAAATGATGTTCACAATGGATTCCAGTCCTTGAGGGAGAGCTGCAGTCTGTCAAAGATGTGGAGAGGCAACGTTTAGCGTTGTTGAGGCAGAGGAGTCAGGATGCATACAAGGCTGTCGTATGGTTGAGAGAGAACACTGACAAATTCTCTCGCATAATTCACGAACCAATGTTAATCAAAATTAACGTCAAAAGTGCAAAATATTCAAAGTATTTCGAGAATATTATTTCAAATCGTGATTTATGCGCATTTGTTTGTGAGAACAAACAAGACATGAATTTGCTGATGCAGTTTTTGAGAGATCAGGAAAAACTCCAAATCAATTGTGTTCATTCAGATCCTGACAAAATAATCAACATGAATCCTAATATACCTATCGAGAATATTGCACAATATGGCTTTGAGTACTACTTGAGCTCACTTGTCGACGCCCCTCAGACTATTCTCAACTATTTGGTAATGAACTATCGAATACACAACATACCAGTGGGGAATGACAGTGTTGAAAATAACGCTCAAAACGTTCCTTGGGCAATAAATTGCTTTTATAGTCGTATGTATTATTAGTAAAATTATTTACCGAATATAGTTATTCTACACTTATACCACTGGATTCCTAGTAAAAATGTTACAAAAAGTTGGTATCATTAGTAATACTTCTCACTTTAATTACCTTTCAATATTAGTTACCAAAATCATTTTTATCAAAGTAATCGTGTTGTGCATTTAGCATGCATTCTAATTTCGTAGAAACAGTAATAAACCTGTGTAGTTTATCTTGAAGATTTACCTAGTAACATCTACAGTTTGTACAAAATAAGTCTTGGACTTTTGGATGCAGCTTCAAATAACGGTAATGAAAGAATAGTGATAATTGTACTTATTTTCCTTACATACTTTGAAGACTGTTGTTTGATTATGCATCAATAATTTTTGTCTTACATTTTCACAAGGAATCCAACGTCACAAAGGGATACAGACGTTTCGGATCACCTCATATGTGTTCATTAATACAATTTTTCTCTACAACTTGCAGGAAATAAATCATACTTTGTATCTCAGTCTAAATACACCCGCGAAAAATCCACCAAAATGTCAACCGTTGCAGGCAATGGTTCTCTTTCTGTAATCCTGGATACCGATAAGCTGAATGACATCCAACAACGGTAAAAATTTGAATGGTTGCGCACTTATTATTGCACGAAAATGATATTCTAATCTTTATTTTAGATTGAGATTACTTGTGGATCGTAAGACAGCAGTAGCACAAAAAGTTGTAGCAATTGAAAAGAAACTTGAGGACGCTGAGAAAGAAATGGTAGAACTTAGGGCAGAAAGAGGACAGTGTCAGCATCACATTGAACAAATGAAGACAGTCAGATCCAGAATCGCGATGACAACACAACGAATCGATTTGCTACAGGCGCAGAGAACGAGTATCGAAGAAATCAAGGAAACGTGTAAGAGAGAAATTCAGGTAAGTGTGGATGTCTTGTATTGGTTAAACAGGATTGCATTCCCCCAAATTTTATTAGAGTTTTCGAAACATACGCGAATCAGTGTTTGTCAACTTTAGTATACACTACTTAATTACACATATCTACAAAATTGTAATATAGCCATAACTCATTACTCTCCTATTTTATAATCGTATATGCCTTTGAATGTAATTACGATGATAATTCTAGGCTGTCGTAAAAGCGCAAGTCAAAGTTTATAAGAAATATAATGAAGCTTTGGAGGAATACATAGAGACCAGTAAAAACGGTGCTCATTCTAAGTTGGAGATGAAACTATTGCAACGCACGCTAGTTGCCAAAACAAATGAATATCGTGAGATGAAAGAAAGATGCGCTGCAGCTGAACGAACTGTTCGTAAATGTGAAATGGAATTACAGCCCTTGAGAACCGAAGCAAGCAGATTGCGAGAAGCTGCTAAGGTTATGACAAATGGTCTTGAACCCCAAAATAAAGATTTTGCCAAATTGAACAAAGCTTTTTCAAAATTGCCTAACAATATTGAAGATATTAATGATGAATTAAAAGTATCTCAAGCAAAAGTCTTCTGTTTGGGTAACAATGCAGATGGAGACAATGTGAGTGTGAAATCATTTAAGCGGGTTATAAGAGTAGACAGCTGAAGAGGTGGATGAATTTTGAAAATTTACATCTTAAAAACACATTTTTCAATTCATTGGCGTTTGTTTTATCCAAAGTACATAGATCAGGCTTCAGTAAAAGTGACGTCAACCATATATTTTGTCCTACCCGCGATATCTCAGAAACTGCTTGACCGATATACTTTAAATTTCGAAACGGTATTCTCGGATAATTTAGCCTCTTAGCCGTGGCCGCACTTTTTTTTATCAATTAAAAGAAAAAGAATACATTTTTACCTAAAAAATTGGAAAAAATTTGCGACGTGGCACAGAGGATAAACTATCCAAGAATACTGTCTTTAAATTCGAAGTGAATCGAGTGTGCCCTTTTTGAGATAACGTGGGCACCCCAAAACATGACACCGAGTGAATTGGTCAATGTTATTTCCAATAACAATGTTTTCGGTTGATTCATTATAAGAAAAAAATCTAAGTAAAGCTTCATCTACATTCGTTCTAATAAAACAAACCCCAATGGAATTGAATAGTTGTTTGTTGAGCCTTAATCTCCAGAAATTCCTCAGCTTTTTCAACCTGCTACTCGTATTTACTTCGTTAGCGACGAAGTAGTATGCAATTCGTTGGTAAATTGATTAATTTATGTTTCTAAAACTTACTTTGACATTGCGTAACAGGTTCTTCAAGAGTTTGAGAAAGTAAAAGTTGACGTTGAAGAGCTGAAACAATATATAGAAGCAAAGACTGCTGAAGTTCACAACATTAATCAAGAGATGGAAAATATTCGTAAGAAATGGATACCGCCGTTGCAACAATTAGTTGAGGATATAGATAAAAACTTTAGTTCATATCTAGCCAGCCTGAATTGTGCCGGAGAAGTATCTATAACTCATGGAGAAAATATTGTGAGTAATTTTTGTCCAATCCTACAAACTCCTCCTTGCTGACTTATCGATTTTCCTTATAATTCAAGTTGGCCAAAATAAGAAAATCAAACGTGTTACATTCATAGAACCTTTGTACAAGTTGATACATTTCCTGTTTTCTCATTGTTCTGAAGCCTTTAGTTGGGAAATTGTTGAGGTCTGGCACCTTTATGAAATTGAAATTTGATTCCTGTAATTGTTAGAAACAATTTTTTGAATAATGCTCTGACATAGATGGATTTTGAAGAATACGGACTAAAGATTCGGGTAAAATTTCGTGATACTGATGAACTTCAAGAATTAACGCGAACGCATCAAAGTGGAGGGGAAAGAGCAGTAACTACCGCGATATACATGATCGCCTTACAAGAATTATCGACAGTTCCATTCCGTTGTGTCGATGAAATCAATCAGGTGGGACTTATTATTAGCTTTTGGTGTTGTGCTGTTCATAAATCTCACTACATATCACTAAGTTAGTGATTGGTTATCATAATGAATTCCGAAAAGATAAGTAAAAATTGATTGATCTTAGATTCTTCGTGTTTGGCATTTCAAACATGTGATTCAATTAGTTATTACAGTTTTTCACGCTCTTAAATTCAACGTTCTCACGAACATGTTATTTTAATATTTATTTTCAGGGTATGGACGCAATCAACGAGCGTCGAATCTTTGAACTGATTGTTAATATCACAGGCAAATCTAATGGATCTCAGTACTTCTTGCTCACGCCAAAGGTACGTTAATCCAACTATCATGGCAATTAATTTATTCAAACTTCATTTCATTGCAATTCAGATGTCATTCTCAATGATTTACGAAAATTAGTTTGGAGTACAAATTGTTTTACTCTCAATTTTTTGCTAACCAGTGTTACTCATTTCTCTGCAATATCTTGACAATTTTTATAATCTACAGTAATTCCAAACATTACAAACATCGAGAAAGTAACATGAATTTTGTATAAATTAATCAGCATGAATCACAAATGAATAAATCTGGAATATTGTTTCAAGCAAGTTTCTAATTCCGATCGGAATATCTTGTCTAACAAGTGTATTTCATCGTTATTATTTTAGCTGCTGCCTGCATTATTATATACAGAAACTGTAACCGTTCACTGTGTGTTCAACGGTCCGTTTGTAACCTCAGCCAAGGAGTTCGATATGAACGAATATTGCCAAGAACTCGCGTACCAAAATAGCGAAGAGCAGCAATGACAAAACGTTAATAACTTTTGCACAGATTTATATGTATATATATATATATATATATATATACACATATATATATAAATGTGTGTGAATAAGAAAAACTGTGTTCGGAATATATTATATGTTCGGTATATAATGTATTGTTTTGTACACAGCCATTTCTCGTTGATGCTTCATTTCTAAAAATAAGTTTTAAATATCAGTACCTTTAAGTTTTTACTCACTGATAATTTTACACTCTTTTCAAACAAAGTTAAAAAACTTATGTTTCCCAATAAGGCTTGCTTAATCGTCGGTCTCAACACAATGAAGCTTCGAAGTATTTGCATATCCTTACAACTGATTAACCAAAACCGTCTCCCACTTACCAATATATTTACAAAAGTATAAGATAAAAATAATCCAACCAGCTTATTGATTACCTGCGTTTAGAGAAATGATAGTGGAATATTTCTGGTTTGTATTCGCCTCAAATCGAATTTATGCAGTATATCATTTTACGCGTGTTAGAAAATAATATTAGAAAAAAAAAAAACTAAATTATAATAGACTCAAGTTTGGAAATGCAACAAAACGATTGAATGTAGGAGACAACATAAATTTTAATAATAAATTATACCAAAAAACCATCACGTCGATGTAACTTACCTTCATGAGATATAGCGGTAAAAGACAGAATTAACTTTTATTTCATTTGATCTAACAGGTTCAATCGGGATGTGTAGGTGTGATCACAGACGCAATGGCCATACACATGCGTTTTAATTTCAATAATGTTTATTTTTCTATTCAGCACATTATTTTGTTAAAACAGATGCTTTTCTTCTAGCAACTTGTCCTGTTGGTTGGAACTGTTTATTCGATGACGTCTTCTGAAATTGAAAATTAAACTTCTATCGCCGAGCAATAGTTTGGAAATGAACCACATACGGAATCGTAAGATTGGTAAGACGCAGTATTATTTGTACAGTCGATTCAACAGTTGAATGACAGTATATCTAAAAACCAAAACTTGACGAGTTCCAAGTCTTAACCTGAATTAAGGTCAGTTTTTGAATTCGTGAAAAGCGTTTGCTGAATACTTGTAGTAATTGTTGCAAGCTGGAATTGAATTCTGTCATGTTTGAACAGGGATTACTTATTAAATAAGCAATTTTCAAAAACCCTTTAACACGTGTAACTCACCTATGGACGAATCTATTTTATTTCTACTATTACGGGACTGTAGCTTTCCGTGAGCTGACTTTTCGTCTTCTTTTCGGAAAGGCAAATCCGATTCAGAATTCGCGATAGGTTTGCAACACGTTGCAATTCCCTGAAATCCGAAATCAGTTTTCATTTTTTAACGAGTATCAAAAGTTTGTACGCGATCGTTCTCGACGAGTGTCGGTCAGAAGAATTTAAAAGATTTGGTCCATAGTTAATTCGAAAATGAATTGATCGAAGCTTTTCAAAAATTTAAAGTGAAAATTAGTTCGACAATTGAACAAAAAACTTATACGGTGTTGAGATTATAGTGTAGACCGCAATTTTTAAATTATCCATCGTACCTTGATTGTGGTGCAATTACATGCTCTGAATATACTCACCTGTACTAAATCCATGCGAGAATCTAAGCTGAATTGTTTTCCTGACATCAGAATGCCCCGAATGCGACGTCGCATAGCTGAAACAGTGAAAGAATCTTAGAAAACTGGTGTGATTGAAATACGGGAAAAAGGAGCCGAGGGTAAAAAAATCCCCAGGATATTCCTTCACTATGCTTGTTGACGTATATTCGTTTAATTCATCGACCATTGATAGCCATAATTGAGTTCTTTGTGAGAATTAATTGCCTGAAGGATTTTTCCATATTACCCGGGCTGTCCATGGCTTCAGATGGATTACGTCCGAAAGTTTTCATGCATTCGTTGAAAACGTCGGCTGTGTCGTATATAGCCGCGAAGCTGCCGTTGACAATTTTTGGAGACATAGGTGAATTGGCCAACAGAAGGCTCGATCCAAAATTTTCATTTTTCTGACGTGTTTCTGGAAATTACAATTTATGTACAGGTGTCTTCTTATTATGACACGGAGAAATGTCGAGTACACGGATTAAAATTCCAATTCTTATAGTTACTACAAAATTCTAGTAGAGTAGAAAACGATTTGCATTACAATAGCAGTTTGAGTATTGTTAGAATCACAGAAAAATGTGCCACAAGAAACTAGTTAGCGTGAACGTAGTTGTCAAAATTAAAATTTCTTGTCTGTCCGCGTTTAATTTGCTTGCTTATTTTACTACATTCTTACGGTTGAATAAGGCTTTCGCATCAATTTATCGTTGCACTAAAAACAAACTGTGGCATTAGTTAGAAAAAACTACATCCCGAAGGCCCATAATCAAAAGGAATAAAAATGCGTACCAGATTTTCTTTTCACAGCTAGAAAACCCGTATTCATTTCGTACCCATAACTATATTTTTCCTTCGCGGTAAGAAATAAAAATAGTTGAGGACAGTATTGTACAGTAACCAAAACTAGAAATTTCTCTGCAACGTTTACTATTTTTACACAGTATATTGGTGATAGTTTTGTTCACATACGGATGATCAAGTGTAGTTAATTTTGCAAAAGAAATAAATCTGTTATTTTCGTGAGAGTTAAATAACGTCTAACTATTCTGAATAATATATCGTCAGGTTGGTAATAGGCGTAAATTTCCCGGATGTCCTAGTATTAAATCTTGTAACGTCTACCGATTGTTTGATCGTAATCCAATATTCAACGGTGCGCACTTGGATATTCCTCACGCAGTGAATTCATAACGAAAAATCTTGTTGCTATCGATTTATGTGGATGAAATTGAGTATTTCGATCATACCGTATGTGGGGTATGCCACGTCAAATCGAACGGTCGGTTTACCCGACCCATTTTAATCTGATTACCCCTTCGCACGATCAAACTACATATTGAAAAAATGAACTTTGAATGTTCTTAGATTTCTTCACAACTCAGCCAATAAATTAATTTCAACAATGTTTTGGTTTTTCGCGCCTACGTAGCTTAAAAGCTGGACAACATATGAAAAAAGTCCCTCCACAAAAATTTTAGGTTTTCTTGTGAACATCTCGGGAGTATTTTTTCGGATTTTTCATGAACCCCGTTCAGTGTAGTTTTGATACAAAATGCGTGCAAATTATTCGTAACTGAAAAGTTTCCTAATAAAATGAGTTATAATTTGTACACGGCATGCCTTCTTCAATGCGAAAGGTGGTCTGAAAACTTCATAGTGGGTGATGCAGTGGTTCGGAAGATATATCAACAAATATTCATACAGTTGCGAGAATTCGGTTCAAACTTCGCGACTCGGCAAGCAATTTGCTCACTCTGCGCGTGGCATTGCTGCGCACCCGAGCGCGATCTTCAATTGTTGCGCGTCTTGTTTATAATCTCGATTGTCGACTTTTTCTCGAGGAGCATACTTCGGTCTATCATTTATCCCGATTCCTGACACGATATGTGAATTCAGTACCGCAAGACAATATCTTTGAAGCATATTCAACCAAGGTAAGAATTCAAATATTTGTTGCGTATCGTAATACCGAGTGTAGAACTTTCACCATTCGTAACGCGACATTATAGTACGTATGGATGAGACATTTCACAATGCCATGTAAACTGTTACTTGTAACTTTTGAACTACTTTTCCGCCCACTACGAAAACTTATAGACAATCTTTGGTATTGAAAAAGATATGCAGTGTGAAAATTTCAGCCAATTCGATTAGGGTATTATTTTGTTATAGAAGATTTTCGAAGTATTTTCATCAAAACTATACTTTAACGGGGCACGAAAAATCGCACAAACTTATTTTTAGAAATTTCATATAAAGATGGCGAACTTTTTCCATGTATCATGTGAATTTCAAGCTATGTTAGCTTGAGAAAATGAGAAATCGTCAGAAGCTGATTTTTTGACTAGCTGTGGTAAGAAAATGCCTGGTCAGGAAAATTTGAAAAAATTCAGATTTGATGCTTTCAATACGAATTTCAAGCGAGTAAATTGGCGAAAATATCAAAAGTGGTCAGGGAAAAAATCTCGTTTATTCGTTCAATTTGACGTTGAATCCCCCCATATACACTTCAACAATGTGTTTATTTCAAGGGACCGATCTACTTAGTGAAAAAATACGTTGATCCCTTAAAAAAATCACTTTCAATGCGAAAAAAGCTGTTCTTTTTCTACATTTCGTTAAACTAAGTAAAAATTTGATAATTTCGGACTCATCTTTGCCTCAGGTTGCACGAAAAAATTAGGAAAAATATTGCGTTGAAGTAAATACCTTTTTCTTTCGAGTTCCCGAGGACAAAATGTAAAATCAAATCAAAAACTCTGAACCTCCTCGTGTATGGTCAAAAACAACGAAAATATCACGCGCGATCCTCATGATTTCATTTGGCCAATTATCAGCGATAAGGTGTCGATACGCGCCTATTATGTACGGTTAGAACAGGAACTGAAACGTTTTTACCTTTTTTATCAAATATATATTTTTATTGTTTTAAACTGAGAAAATAATACATATATAATTGTGTGAATTGTGAATTAACGAAACGAGTTACCTGCTAGGGATACTTTTACTCTTGCCGGTGATCCGTTCATCGTTCCCAGTATTTCAGAGGCTGTGCCTCGAATTTCTGTCCAGTCTTTCAGGATATCATCCCCGGTGGTTCTGAAACACGTCAAGTGTTTTATTTTTTCCTAATTTGAGCAATGATATTTTATCATGCAAGATGTGGAGAAAAATGAACATTTACTTCTGAGTAATAGAAAACATGCCCACTTGTCAAGTTAAAGACCGACGGTCCTTGAATTCAACGGCGTTTACCAAATTTGTTGTAACGACGACACTCTAATGTTGAAAAAATCAGATATTGGAATTTTAAAATAGTTCAAATAGTTGTTCTTTATCCGCAAATATTTCCACGAACTGGCGTACGAGTACGTTTTCCAAGCTTTCAGCTGCTTTGCACTTTTAAAGAAAGTCTTATAAACCACAGAAACAGTTTTATACCAAAATTTACTCACGCACAAATAACACCAAAATGACAGACATAGGTTTTGTGAATTTGAAATCCCCGAATTGTTATTCCTTTGCATGTACACATTCTTGTTCGTACCCTTGAATTCGTTGTCAGGATTTCATCAAATAGACCTGAACATTCGGTAACCCGAAAAGGTACAGCAAGAAATATGTGAAAAATGCAAGTAAATTTGGATTTTTGCCTATGTTAAGTCGAAGGAAAGAGTAAAGTCATCGCAAATCGTTCTAACGCTGAACTACCTGCGCTTTCTTCGTGTCGATATAATTCTTGACGAATAGTCGACGCAAAAGGCGCCGTTCAACTTGTGTACACACCTTGTTGACGTCACGGTAAATCTTATCACATATTTTCCATGAAGAGCGGCAGGGACGCAGTGAACTCGCCCTCTCGAGTTCATTCTCTTCAGCAAACGTTCGGTCAGCGAATTGTCACCCCGTAGACGAAACACAACCATTCCAAGATGTCTCGGAGCTGGAATCTCGAAGCGAGCGTCGCCCAGCACCAGAGCTTCAAATTTCTGAGCTAATCTGACGCCCTGTAGTAACCCAATTTTTGTATTTTTACAAATGATCGATCGTTCATTTATCACTAGATCTTACTTCAAAATCAATGCTAGAAAATTTTTGGGGGTATGGATATTATAAAAGTAAGCGGCCGAAAAAGTGGATCAATTTTGGAAAATTATCCCTCAACAATCAATTATTCAATTCCATTCAGGTGCCTTTTATTCAAGGATGTGAGGATCGAGCTTCGTTCAAATATTGTTTTTATTACAATCAGTCTATAGAAAGCATTATTATTGACCATAACGCCAACTATTTTGCGGTTCACTAAAATGGTCCACCCGATTCACATCGAATTCGGAGACAATACTTTTGGATTGTTTATCCTCTTTGTCACGACGTCGCTTTTCTTAATTATCGTAATTTTTTTTGTTAATTATTACGATTTGTGGCAGAGAAGATAAACTATCCATGAATACTGTCTTCAAATTTGAAGTAAATCGGTGGAGCCATTTTCGAGACATCATCGTTGATATTATTATTAGTAATAAATCTTTGTATTAGTTAATCCCAATAAAAAAAGTATGTAAAGAAAGCTCGGTCTACAGACTTTTGAATAAAGCAAACAGTAATTAAATTCATTTATTCGCTGTCGAGGTATAAATTTTTAAAATCCACTTCTCCAACCCTTTAAAAGTATCCACCCCATTAAGAAAATCTTGTGGTCATTTGGCAGAAATACTCGTTGTAAGAATAATCGACTTGTGATCTTTACACAGACTTGCCTCTCGTATATGCTTCTGTAATCCAGTGATTCCAAAATTTCGTAATACAAACCAAAGTTTGAGGGCGCGGAACCTTTTCGACAGTGGAATTTGCCAGTGCTGAAATGATAAACGACTTGTTTTTAACTGATTAATTCGACGCACGGGCATTTAAAATGATCTTAAAAGTTCACTGAAACAGACTTAACGTTAATCAAATCGGCATGAAAAGGAAGCATCGAAGAAATCGTGTTTGCCTAAATCCGCGCTCTTTGATATTAAAATAGTGAGTATTTACTCAAAGTTGTGTCGTGAAAATCTTATAGTCAATTTATCGTTCGATTTGTTCGAACTTGGTGTATTAATTTTCAGTTCTTTTGGGTGTAATAATCTCAATTAATGACTCACCATATAGTCGATAGCCAGACCTGAAATATATTTCCGAATTTTGACAAAATCACAGTGCAAAATATTTAGGTTTTTTTCTAATTACGCAGTCGAATACTGAATGATTAGCAATGAAATATCACTCCAATTTCACCGGCATCGTGCGAAATAAATTATTCGTTCTTGTTGAGAATATTTCGCAAATTTTTTTACGTAACTCTGCAAAATATTTTTACGGATGCAAACTAAAACTGGGTTCTAGTTTTATTTTTGGACGCCTTTATACCAGAATTTTACAAGTTTACACATTTTACAAGGATTTTTCCGAAGCTTCAGCGGTTCAAGAAAAGAGCAAAGTTTAGAATACGATTCACCAGTTACTTTTGTAGGTTAGAGGAAGTATAATTTAATTGACTCCATTGAAATTTGACCACGGTGAACAATTTTACTGGATAGAAATGAACCCTATTTGCATTAGGTGAGATTAATTATTATGAAATAAACGTGACAATCCGGTCCTGATCTTGATTACAGCGCGATAGATGTATTTAAATTTGTATAGCATGTCTTAGCGAAGTGTCAAATGAAACAATGTAGGTTTTCACAAGGAAATAGATTTTCAACAAATTCCGGAAATATTGATCTGGAATCTTTTAAACTTCTCTATAAAATTTTGACAGAGAAATTATATATTATATATATATATATATATATATGAGTATGTTTAGTAGTTCTGAGTCACTCAGAATTACTAAAAATAATATTTTGCACCCAGATTTGTGGATTTTACGAACAAAATTTGGTCAGTAAAAGTGCTCAAATTTTTATTCTCATTTGTATCTGCGGTGAAAAAATTGTTAATAAATATTAGTTACCTGAATTTTCGTGTTTCAAATACAATGGTTCCACGTTGAATGTCCGATGCAAGGCTTGGCTACTTCTCACCCTAATGACATAAGCAAACGGTCCATTTTCCGTCTAAGTAATTTTATCACCAACTTCATAGTTTCTTCAGTTATTTCTTCGCGTCAGATGCGAGAGGAGGGTGAAAAAACGGGTTATTCGCAAACTTGGGCCAAGACTTACCACATCGCGGTGCAATCGAAGTGCACCATTAGCCATTTACTCGGATTGAAGGCGAAGGAGTCGGCGTATTCGATTCCTTGGAGCCAAGAACGAAATTCCGGGCAAACAAAGGCGCTTCCTGCATAGGCAGCGTCTATATGTAACCAAAGCGCGTGTTTAGCACCTAAAAAGGGAAAAAGGTCAGACTCTCGGTGCTGCGACAAACTATTGTAATAGAAATCCTAGGTTGAATACCCCCTCTTTTCATCTCCCGACTTACAGATTGGACCAATTTCTTTCAAACTGTCAAAGGAACACGCTCCAGTCGTGCCCAAGGTTGCGCAAACCTGAAATAAAAATATGCATTCCCTGTAGTCACCGTACAACCATTCTATCCGTTAAAACGTGTGTTTCTAATTTTTTAATGATTCGAAAATGGAATGCCAAATTTTGGTTATCGCTTCAAAGTGTTACGATCGTAGTAGACACATCATCTGATCTGCCGAATATTTGCGCACAGTTTTGCGTTGAAACTGCAGTTCGTGATGTTTTTGTCAGAAATCAATACGACGTCAATGATTTGAGAGTAAATTAGTTTCATACGTAACTCGGCTAATTTGCCATAATAACGCATAGGTATGTTGTTTTTCTACAGCTGATCGGAGAAGTTCCTTCAGCAGAAGAGAACTGATATAATTTATTGAGGCGAAAGTCTTGTAAAAATAATGAGTTTGCGGTTGAACCTTAGGTACATATAACAATTCCCACCAGCTTAGGTATCTACCCACAAAAGTCCCTCGGGGACCAACTATCTGTAAAGGATGCAACAGCCGAGGGAATAATACCAGAGTGCTCACAGCACAACAGAAATAACAATAAGACGCTATTAATTGGGCCAGAGGATCGGGGCGCGAGGCGAGAGTAAGAAGATTGCTTCTCCGTCACCGGTTACGCATCGACATCGCTCAGCTTGCTGCAGGATAAATGAGGAAAAACACTTCTCCGGATTTAGTATTTGATACATACATATATATATATATATATATACATATATAGAAATAAAGAAATTGAGTGCAGGAAAACTTGTAGCCGGAATTGGCAAGAATTTCACAAACCGCGTCTATTTTCAAATCATTTCTTCAGTCGATGATCACTGTTTCAGATTGGGGAAATATATATATATATATATATATATATATATGTATATATTTTTTTTTCTGGAACAAGGTCCAGACTTTAGTATTTGCAGAACTCAAAATCCTCATTACTTACGAAAAATGGTACGAGCCCAGCTTTGCGATCGCGTTCCAGGGCGTCGGCTAATTTGTCTCCTCTCATGCTGAGATTCTCGTCGGATTCAACGTAACGCATTTGGACCAATCCGATGAGTGCCGCTTTTTCGACGCTTGAGTGTGCCTGGTTTGAAAAAACAGAACAATGAAGGAACGAGATGAGTTCATTGACTATCAATAATGCCTCGTCGCATTGACGCGTGTTGCACAAATCATCGTTTTTGGAAGCTCTTAAAATCAGCATTTTTCGGTCGAAAAAAATGATCGGAAAAAAAATGATACACCAATGCGTAAATTTTTTTAAAATTTAGGGAACTTGCGTTGTAGTTATGAATATTTCAAAATACCGCGTGCGTTCTTATGGGGGATTAGCTTTTTCGACCGAGTTTTGAATTGGATTCACTCTCAAACGAACTCCTGAAAATTCACGGAACTGTAACATCAATTTTGTCGCATTGAAACTAATGATCGAGAGTTTTTTTTTTTGTTTTTTTTTTTTCGGAAATTTCGACATACTCTTGAGCGAAGATCTTTCTGAACTTCCATCTCACCTGATCAGAACAATATCCGACGAGTCTAGCATTTATGTTGGTAGCTGACTCTTCCGGATGTATCTTCTGATTATCTTTGATCGCTCTGGTCCTCGCTGCCAATAAACAAACAAGGGTTGCCTCACTGGCCGTAGTTTGAATCACACCGCCGCCAGATCGCCCCGGAGAATGGAGAAATTCTTCAGGCAACGCGATCATCTTTCCCAGCCAATTCATCACGATCATTTCGAGCTCGGTGCAAGCTGGACTCGAAGCCTGTGGGTACACGTTAAGGTTTTTATTCTTCTATAGCTGGATCATCAGATGGATTCAACCAATATACAGAAATCAAAGATTTTCGCATTTTTCATGAGAATTGGATTTGTTCATCGAGTTTGGTTCGCTGTTTTCAATTTACACTTTCGAATTTCGTAATTTTAAGATCCAACGAAGAAAGAAAATTAGGAACAATCGTCACGCTACATTACATTACAAAGTTCATTGTTAACTATCCGGTCAGCGAAAAAAAAGATCGAAAACAATTATAAGCAAGAAGTAATTTGAATCTGGCCGATTCCATTTTTCGAGCGCAAAATTACAATTAACAAAAATAGGTCTGCTGACCGATTACGAAGTGATTTTCATTAATTTCCCAACATTCTAATTGGTTTCCACTGATTTCCAGTAAATTTTTGCCATTCTGTCCATATCGAAAGTGATCGTGAATCTGTTACAATACTAATATCGAAAATCAAAGAGAATCACTCCGCAAGCCTGTAAATAGAAGAAAATCACACGATGAGGTAGAAATAACTCGAAATCAATGTCGACGAATCGATACCATTCATCCGATATCCATGCGAACATCCCTAGGTTTCTTCGTGAAATTCGGATTGGCGGACATGAAAACGGGTCTATTTTAAGTTTTAATCTCTTTTCCCTTCACCGAGTATAACAACAAACAATCGATTTACCAACTATAGTACATGCATTATTTAATTAACACATAACGTCAACTATCGAGATTAAAAGAGGGCTGAATCTCACCCAAGTGAATCCCAAACAGTTTATAGCGTCAGCCAGCATGTCGGCGAGTAGACTTGCGGGCGAATTAAGGGCGGGAAAATAAGCATGCATGTGCGGACTTTGCCAGTGTGTGATGCCCGGCATGATGCAGGTCTCCACGTCGCCAATTATGTCCTCGAAGGGTTCACCTTCGACGGGAGCCGAGGCAGGCAACATGTTGCGAAGGTATCCGGGAGACACGGCGGGATAGACTCGTCGAGATCGTACGGTCTGAAGGTAGTCGGCGATGTAGTCGACCATTTCCTTGCCTTCGAGAAACAAACACTGCGTCGTTACCTTGGCAAACTCATCGGCATCGGATCGTGGTTTAATCCTATCCATCGTCAGGCCCACGTTTCGTTATAATCGATCAATATCAATGATGAGTAATTAGGGGATTCGAAAAAGTTATCGAAGAGTCAACTACGTCACGGAAACTGATTATCACAGAACGCAAATATCAATTTGAACTTTAACTCAGTTGCCTGTACGTAAGGCTTAAGGCGCGTCGTAAGTCGGATTTAACTTCGTTGGGTATTGTTCTCTTCCGAAGTCGTCTTTTCATTTTTCGCTGAGTCATGTGCGAAATAACGATACAATTTTCTTAAATTTCCCTAAAAGTCTACTAAATTGACGACATGTTCTACATTAAAAAAATTGATTAATTATGTAAAATATGGCTTACGGTGTTCAATGAGTACCTAAACATTGACCATGGATTTATCGGAAGCTCGAGAGTTTTTGGTACTTGAGATAAAAATCGATATTTGCAACCTACGTAATAATAATCAGTTCTCGCAACGTACCGGTTCCCTTGAATTCTGGGGGGATGATTGTGCTGCGGGTTGAAAAAACAAAGTCAAGATTTTCCAATCACCTTGCACAAAGAATTGAATTGAAAGAAAACAAAAAGGCCGAAATAGATTGAGATAACATCTTTCACCGTCTACGGTAGTTGTTAATCACTTCCCAATCAAAGGAGAAACTGCAATTACTTTTTAAACGTCACACTGTGTTTTTCTATCGAACAATTTCAATCGACTTGCACTCGAGTGGTCAAGCTATTGTTCTGCACCGAATCGGTTTTCACTCGAGGTGGTGGAATAATTCATGCGCCAGTAAAAATGTCGCGTATCGTATTAGGTAGTTCGAAGTCCGTTATACTAGTTAGTACTAACTCGAGACAAAAACAAAGAAGCAATGTTTGTGAAAACTCTTAAATTGGCTGAAGGAAAACTTTACCCAGACCCGCGTAATCGTGCGAAAAAATTTTTGACGCTGCACGAGAATGTTTTCCATAAACCGATAAAGAAACATTTTCGACTACAGTTGCGTGAAAGTATCTTTATTTCGCATACAGTCGTCTCGAACTCCGTAACAATTTGCGGCACTTAAAACGGACGGACGTTCCTCCGATAGTAGCGAAACATCAGCTGTGTTTCGTAAGCCCAGCAATACCATTCCCATAAACCGTGCATGGCCTATTCCGTGAGTTTCTGCGTCGTTTCTGAATCGTCGTCCCTCCAGTTTCATCGGCTCCTGTTCTATGTATATGAGCGATAAGTCGTGTCTCTGATTTGACTTTATTGGCAAAGCATCGATACAGCTGAGACCATTTTTACTCTTTTTACCCTGTATTAAACTATTTCACTGGGATTTCTTTTACCGAGGTACAGGGTAATAGCGCCTTGATTTTCTTTATTGGCTTACAGTGCCATCCCTAAATCCTAAGGATTTCCAGGAGTTCCGTCTATCGCCAACATTTATCCTTCGTCCCCAAATGAATGATCGGTGTAAATATATACATATGTATGTATATATCTAGTTACGCAAACGGCCGTTCGTGAATTACTCGTTAAGAGTAGGTTTTTGAGATTTTGAATTTGAATTTATTTCACGTCATCTTTTCCTTTCGAACTTTATGCATTTCATATCTAGCCATCACGTAATCGATATAACGATAATAATAATATACGAAGCCTTATTATTAAAACCTATTCAATGAATCTAAGTTGGGAAAAACATATTGCAGAAGTGAATAAAATATATTTTATCAATAAAATGTAACGTTATAAGAGCGAGTACAATAGCGTTCTTTAAGCAAACCAATTTAGTTTGCTTGATTCTATCGCATGCATTAGTATAATTATATGAAAGGAATAATTTGCATTGCGTTTGAATTGAATTTTTTTCGGATCAATTTAATAACAAGAAGGTTACACAATTGGCGATTCAAATTTCTTAAATCGATTTTAATATTTTCTCTGTGTGAGTAAATTTTATTTCAATCGAACAAGTTAGAATTAGTCGATGCGGGAACTTTTGATCACTTGCGTGACCTATTAGTCACTAAGCTGTTGCTACAAAATTTCGATTCAATCGAAATAAAACAATTCTATTTCCGCAATATGAGACGAGAGGAAATCGAAACTACGGAGCGCAAAAGAAGAAAGAAAACAACAGTGTTAGAAGGTTGAGAAACTCACCGTGTCTGCGGTAATCGTCCAGATCCATCCTGGCTGCAACACAAATATCAACCGTGTCTTGATATTTATAAAAATTTTGCAATTGAAGTTTCAGAGACGTTGAACAGATTTCAATATTCAGATGTGTATAATCATAGGACCCAGATTTCGAAGCAGCGGTCGCACCGTTTTACACGCATTAGTCGAGATGATCGAGGGTATAAATCGAAAAATTTTCAAACGGCTCGGGCTCGTGGCAAACCTGCGCTTCCAGGTAGCGGACGAAAGATTCTGCGACCTGGGCAGCCGGCGTCGAAGCGAATGCCGTCAGCCAAGAACTTATCGCGGTATAAGTTATCAGGGGGAGGAGGCCGATGCGAAAGGCGGTTGTAAGGATTCTCATCGACCGACAGTCATTATTCGTTCGAGCTTATTAGGCTAGTGTCACATGCCCTAGAACTGAATATTTTTCCCACCACCGATCACCCTTCATCAGTCTCCTCGAATACTCTGCAATTCGCGATTTCGGCGAGAGGGAATCGATTCTCCAAAATGTTTTTGCGCGGAAACAAGAATCTTTATTTTTTATTTAAAATTTTCAGTGTTAAAATTGACCAATAGTGGCCGGTGTGAGCTACTGTAGAAGAATTTTTGCGAGCAATTCAGAGCTTTAACGTCAGATAGTTATATTGGTGACAGGTAGTATTATATTGACCCTTAAAACATTGACAAATGAATTTTGTTTTTTTTTTTCCTTTGCATTTTTGTTATTCAAGTAACTCAAAAACTGTATCTCCGTGAAGATCTAAGGTTGGATCAGTTTTAAGTTAAGAAAAGCCCTGTCGATTGAGAAGAAAATTATTCAAATTTGATAATTCGTTGTTCAGATATCGTCGGACAAAAAATTCATCACACGCACCCGCACGATTTTTTGGTCGTTGAAACAGCGAGATTTAGTGAAAACTCAACTTTTCATGTTTAGCTTTCGGGGTGATACAGTCGCCTTTCTGCATTCTTCTCGGGGAATCATGTGTGTGATTTGGAATATGGCCCAGCTTAATCTAGTCTTTGAGTGCCGTAAATCACTCAAATGCAATTTCCAGACGAATAATTCTGAAATTATTGAAGTAATTTGAATTATTTTCCCATAGGAACGAATCTTGCAGAAACAAGTTTTGCGGAAACGGTTATCACCCACACAATCATTAATTCACACTCTTTGTAAAGTACAAAAAGTTAACGAATAATAATAAATTAGAATGAAGAATATTTCATTCCAGTTTTGTGTATAAATATAAGTGATCAGTATCCAATCTTAAAATGTTTATTAACAATTGAATATCAAAAATCGCCGATGCATTTTCGGCTGGAATGGTGTCCACGATTGTGTTGACAACCGACTTTGCTTCACGATGACGTATCATTCAATTTCATTTTTATACCATGGCTCATTTTGTTCAGATAACTATTTTCTGCAAAGTTACTGACACAGTTATTTTTTCAGTAGCCGATTAAATATTGTGATTTGCTTATTATCGTCAGTATCAATGCATTGATTTAAAATCAAATATTTAACGATGTTAACAGAATAATGTCAAAGGCTAATATTGATTTATAATTATTTTGAATAAACAATCGTACGTAAGAATTGAGCGGTGGTCAAAAATTTAGCTAAATAACCTAACGTAATTCAAATTCGCTCCCATCGTTGATTACCGGAAATATACATTCAAAGTTGGAAATCGTTACGATTTGACCTCAACTATCGTGTGTGCTAAGTGATAACGGTTGAGTTTCTTTATCTTATAGCTCAATTCGACTTTGCATTATTAAAGTAATTTCAATGAATCTTGAAAAGCAACCATTTGCTTAAACCACAATTTTTTGTATCCGTGAAGTTGGTAAATTTACTTATGATGTTTTTTTTTTTGTATCATCTTTTATGAGCAGACATTAGATTTTATTATTTTTCCCGTTTGTTTCAACCCAATAAATGTTGTAATGCCACAAATCAAACTTCGCAAGTTTCATTGAAACCTTAAATTCTGACGCGTCGACCTTTGATAAATTGAGTTATTCGCTTTGATGATAGTTCAGAACTTAAATCGCATTAAATCATTGTACTTCGCTTGTACAACCTGTACAGTTGTATTCAGCATCGGATAAAAATATGCTATTTTTCTGAAAGAAAATTATTTTCATCGGTTAAACAGCTAGACTTCGATTTCTCGACGCTGCGGGTGCAACGCGGTTGTATAATTGAAATTCACAAAGTGAAGTATTATCAGCCGCAGGGGTGGAAAAATCCGAGGAATTGCGCTTGGCCATGAAAATGAATTTAACCTCGTCAGCGCTACTTTCAGGTTTCTCGATGCGCGAACAAATGGGCATGGACATCTCCCGACGAAGTCTTACAACCGTTGATACACCTAGTACATTAAGTTATATCTGCCCTCACCATCCTCCGTCAGAATCACGTCTCCGTCACAATGCATCAACTACGTTATAAATCATCATCTAAAAACGCGACGCATAGCTTTTTAGAAACTGTTGAATTTTATCCTTACAATATTCTTACAACTAATTAAGCTTTCACACGCGTTTCTAATAATTTTGAATACTTATACGAGCTAATGTGAATTTTTTTCCATCACAATTTTGTGCGTAAATTATAATTATTTCACATGTACAACGTATAACGAATAGGAGAAAATTAGCTTTATCATATGGTTTGACAAAAATATGCACGTGACCATACTGACCATACAGTTTTTACAAATATTACAGAAGAAAAAAATTCAGAGCATTTTAACCAAATCCGGCACCATATAAATTATTTCCATGTATGTTTTTTGTTTTTTTTTTTTTGCACTCTTCTACATATGAGCACTTTCTAGAATTTTCGAACAGGAAATATACATACAGATTTTGAGAAGTCTAGGTGAAGTGATTTTTTTTTTTTCTCTCTATTCGCGAACTTCCATTAAGACGTATACGGTAGAATAGTCCGCTAATAATGACGTCACAATTTTGCGAATCATAAGGTCACATGCCAGGGTTTTGAACGTCGAATAAAATCCGGTTGTCCAAAGCTGACGATTATTTCCAAAGCCATTGTGACTCTGACAATAAACAAGTCGGGACAGCGGGACGGATAGTTGGTAACTTCATTTACTAAACAGAGAATCCCACTAACCGGTAGGGGTCACTGCTCCGCAGGCGTGCTTATACCCATCATTTCGTCGACTTTGAGTTTAACTTTATCCGTTTTTTGCGATATCGAAAAACGGTGCTGCCTCGCGATGAAATCTTTTACAAATCGCAGTCGCGTCGATGTAGCGAATTATCCGAATTTTAATATTTTCAGGCTGCAATTTTACGATTTAATTTTACGAATAATGTAACTGGTACTGCGGAGAATTGTAACAACATTTTATTCGATGACTCGTGATTGGATTGTTAACGGTTTCAATTATTTGCCGATAAAGGAAGCCGTCGTCAACTATAAGCAATCCGTGGAGCGGAAAGTCTTACACATAAGCCAAGCACAAGGTCAGCTGCGTTTTCACTAAGCTATTCAGCTGGAAATAACCGCAAGTAATTTCACTAAAATAAATATTTTTTGAAGGGATCATCTGCAGTTGGACGATGTTGGACGATGAAACCATTGACAATGACGCAAATAACGTTTTAGATGTAATAAAAAGCCGCCTGAGTCCATTTGTAGCCAAATGCACTCAACCAACTCACTTTATCAGATGAAATAGTACGACTGTGGATTAAACTGTTTCCGCATATTGCAGAAATATATTGTCTTCTGCTGGGACAAGGTTTTTCCGATCTAGAAATCCTCTTGAACTATGAAATTGTTAGCTCAGATCTTAGCGGTGCATGATTCCATGTGACTCTATGCTACTTAAATGACGTGTAAAAAGAACACTCGTTCCAGTTTATTTGCCGAATTTTCTAGATTGATCGTTTTGTACAGTTTAAGCATTAGACTTGCTCCATTTTAATATAAATGATCACATATTTGTTTTCGAAGATTTTCGAAGCTTGTCAGAAGGCTTGAGTCCCCCCGGACACAGATTTTTTTTAAGACTAACTAATCTTCATGTTCCAGAAAAAAAAATGTGGTCCTAATTTCAATTATTCTACTGTGAATATTGACAAAATGTTCATAGAAGATTACAGTAAGAAATGAAAAAAATGTAATACTTAACTAGCTCTAAAAATTTTCTGCCAACTTTCCTGCGGATTTTATGCATTCGTATTATTTTTGAACTTGGCACTTTAACAGAGAATGAAAAAAATTATTCAAAAATCTGCAAAATTTGAAAGAAAATCGGTATTTAAGTAGCAAGGATAATGTTAGGCAATTAGTTCCGCTGCGGGTGAATCCTTCGTTATCGAAACATATTGTAATATTCGATTATAAAACTCATTCCGTGCGATTTGTCCAGCAACGGTCGCGTCGTTCCGATTTAAAGTTTTCATTCGCCTCGACAAAATTCGCATAATGGAAAGCCTGCAGGAGTCATAATTTGAACACGAGAAGGATAGGAAGTGAAGTTGACTAACAATTTTATTCATATTTCGGATCTAATCATATATGAACAATCTTACAGTTTGTCGTAGAAATAAGATTTCTACAGCGGATTTGTAAAGAAAAATTCAGGCATGGTACATACTGTTCGAATTCGCATAAAAATGACTTTTGATTCGTTTATCACGTTCAGAACTTACTTACGTACGAATCGAAGGCCGAATAACATGATTGGCCATAAACTCGGAAAGTTTTTTCGACCCTCATTGACATTTCTACGATAGGTAACGTACTTGGCAATTTTGCGTCCTCCACATTTGAAAGCTCCATTTTTTCTTCGTGTTTATAGATACAGATTTCAATAGAAGTAAATCAAACAAACAAAACTAATTTACGTAATGATTATTTTTTGCTCGATAAGGACGTTCGATTTTGTTTCAGATTTCACATAATATTCATGGACGGCGCTTGCATTGTTAACATAACAGAAAAAAATCATTTTTTACATCTGAAATCGGCGTTAAGGAAATTCACAAACTATTAATCTGGTCCGTTTAAAAGTTTGTAAAAAAACAAAACCATTTTTTTTAATTGAATTTTTTTGTGACCCTTATTAGATTCATATACATGAAAAACGAAATGTGACATCGAAACGTCTGGATAAAAAAGGTCCAAAGAATCACAAAATGCACTCTCAAGTATTAGGAAAATCATACAAGCGATGACAGTCAAAGAGAAAGAAAAAAAAAAAAAACTCGCCCTTAGGATTTTCACACTGCAGGTTCCAAGTTCACAGAACAAAAAAATATTAATATCCAATTCGAATTTCCATCCACAAATTCAGAATCGTGATTGACGATTCAAAAGTCCTTGGATACCACATTACATGAAACCATTACGATTTTTTTTTATTTTGAACCACTATAATGGATCTACCGTTACAAATTTTGGAATTCTGACTGAATTTATTACCGGTGACCCAAAAAACCTGCGCATACTAATTTCCACCAAAATCCGAATATTTTTTTACTTTTTTTCCATTATATTGGATTCGCCATTTTAGATTTTCCGAATTTGACCTTCATGGAACTAACTTTCATTCGAATCCGTTCATTCATTCTCAAGATATCGTCATTTTTATTTGATTTCCTGTAAATTCGTTCTTTAAATCATTGAAAACGTACCGAATCGATCAAAGCCAAAATCTAATCAGTTCTAAATTTAGACTTAAATCATTGAAATCCGGTAACTCGTCGAGATATCGTCGGTCAAAAATATTGATCACATACGTACATCTAAAAATAATTGGAGGGGAAAACGTGAAGATCTATTGAAAACTCAACTTTTCATTTTCACGGTGATTTACAATAAGTTCCTTTTATTTCTGAAAACAGAGAAACGGGAAGTTAGAGAGTAACGCGTGCTAGATTCTCTGGTTACACCTACAAACTTATTTTTATTTGATACGCAGTACTTTATTCTTCGGTTACGTTAAAAAAATGAAAATAGTTCAGAACTGTACAGTAACCACACCTGAAAATTTCCTTCACTTTAAGTTCACGGATAATGTCTCAATGGTTGATCGTTTCATGTACACATAACTCTCACTGATCTAATAGTTATTCTCTTAGATGAAACATATGATTATACCCGTAGAATGCAACGATCACACGCCACGCGTCCTGTGGCGACAAATTTCCAAATGCCGTTGAAAAGGGGAAAAAGCAAGTCACTTTACAGTCATTTCTACTTCCATTTTCCTCCATTTTCTTACCCTCGAGTCGATAGAACGGCGAAAGAAGAAACGGGAAATTAGAAAAGTCGGAGTCGGAAGGGGTAAGATAGTCGAGCCGCTAACAATATCGACAGACTGATTTGGCGCTGGTTTGTATATCTCATGGTTATCTTAGCTTGGGATTTCGTTGAATCAGGCCAAAGCAAATCTATTACAAACTGCGTGTAATACTTTCAATAGCGATGTTTAAAAGCACATCTCATCAATAAAAATCAAGTTTAGGTGTCTCGTAATGTTTTTTCTTCGAAAAATTAATCTGTTAAATGTTGGCAGAATCACGTGAATAAAATAGTGACATGCTTGTAGTTTATCAGTGTTTGATTTTCAATTCGCACGTCATGAAATGCTGTTGAATTGAATCACTCGTTGTCAGTAGTCAATGTCGGGGAGCATTTTAAACGCTTGGTTGATTGGCTATTAGGGATTTTGCAATAATCGAACCAAATTCGTATCAACAAACTGTAAAAGAGTAGACAATTTGTTTCTGATACTTACTTTGCAGTAAAATACAATCTTTCAGAAATTAACGCTTCGTTCTTTTTGATTCAAGACGCTTAAAATGCATTCGCCAGTATTTCGATCTACCAGAATCACCAACGACGAAGCTTGGGCACGAAAGGATTTTTATAAATTCTTCGAGTTTCGATCTTTCAAATTGACAAACGGAATCAAGTGACGTTTTTGAATAAAAAAATTTGTAATAAAATTTGACTTCGTGAAATTATGCGAAGCTGATAGCTGTCTGCGTCTTTTTTCTTGTCACTAAAACATTAGTGCAATGATCTCAAGACAATACGTAGTGATACTTTTTACAGTTAGAGACTGAGAATTTTCATAAATAGCCGTAGAGATGAAATTCGGGACTTACAACTAGTTCTATTTGCGACAGGAAATTAACAAAATTACGAACCTTGTTGATGGTTCACTTTTGGCTCTTCAATAAGTTCGGTATCTGCGAAGAAACCTGAATGCTCGATTTTCTGATTAACTACAAACACCAGTTTTGTCGGAAAATTTTACGCTGGCCGATGTGGCTGTATGAGCATCGCTCAACAAGTGTCCCCTTTTATATAGCCAAGAGGATCTAGGAACAGGCGCACGCGTCTCTGCGCTTACGCAGAAAGAGAAGACGAATCTTTGGTTCACCTATGTCGGGAGACGTAGATGGTATTCCAGGGAACCTCGTCCTACATCAATTGAGCTTAAAATATTGTCTGAGTTTCATCGCAATTTAACCTCAATCCCACCTCAAGGTTCGAATTGGTATAAGTTACTTATAGGTACAAAAACCCCGAGATTTTTAGTTTTTCATTCGGCAAAGTTTTTTCTTCTTTTCATTCGCATTTCTTATTTTACCTAATCAATCAGCCACGCATTCTTTTTCTTGAAATGATCTTCAAGCTGTATCATATATTTTGACAAACACGAAGATGTGCGCGGCTGTATAATTAGCTGCGATATAAAATTATTCATCCGTGAATAATTGTCCATGAAATAAATACATATCATCAAAGTGAGTTATACTACCCATGGGGGGGGGGGGGGAGGGGGGGGAGCGGAGCATAAAGTCTCAGCTGTTCTTTTAATTACGAGATGTTTAAGATTTGCGCTCGACGGTCTCTTTAAAACAGATTTGTGTCGTTTGTTGGAATCTGCACTGATGGCAGCTATTTCGAAAGCGTTAGAAACGGATTGTCAAAATTGCTAAAAATATTTAGTTTTAAAATAACTACTGGGGCCTTCCACTCCAATTCAGCAAACGGTAGACCATGACATTTTTTACCTGCACCGAGAATTTTTTCTACGTTGGTACGACTACTGAAAAACTTGTAGGAATTTTTTCAATTTTTTTGAATCACGTCCTTACCCTGTGGTTTTTTTGAACCCATATCAAAAACATCCAAATTGATTTTTATGAATCGAGATGGTCCCACTCTGAATCTTGCGTGAAAATGTTTCTTTTCGGAAATCAAAAGTTTCTTTTCTTATTTTATAAAAATTCTTATAATCTTTTCACGGGTCGTACTGACGTAGAAAAAATCCTTGGTGAAATTAAAAAATGTCATGGTCAACCGTTTACTCAAATGGCGTGGAAAGCTCCTGCCATTTTTGATACTTGCCAAGCGTTAGAAACCTGTTTTGGCATTTATTTTTTTATCCCTTTACAAGAATCTTGCCCTGCTATCGCATTCGGCAAACCAAAACTTTCAAACGAATGATCATGGAGAATTTTTGGTAGTTTATTCGTACCGTAAATACCTAAATTTATCCTAGTAATTGTCTGTATTGAAATGGGAAAAATATAAAATTATCAATAGATTTTGTAGCGACAATTGGTAAAACCTCGTTGACTTTGTATAAATAAGTATCGTGCGTTGCTACATGATTGTCGTGTATCATAATTAGCAGAATTTAAAAAATGACGGTCATCCAATAATTGACTTATCTACATTTTTATACGCGAGCCTTTTTCGTTCTCTAAGGAACCTGTTTTTTTCTCTTCCAAATCTTATGAAGATTATAATTCGTTCGATTTTGTCGAAAAATGTGAACTTGTCCCAATTTCATACTAATCAAGGAATTTTTTTTTTTTTGAAACAATTGTAGCATCATCGGTAGATGTATAAGGGGGGTCTGGGTAATTTTGTTCACTTAGCCCTGATGTCAGCTCCCCGATTCCAACATCAGCCTCGATTCCTTCCTTACCCACAATTCGGTCATACGCTTATCTGATACTTGCTCTCCGATAAGAATACTCTTACCGATAGACAATTTATTAATTTATACATTTATTTATTAAATAATTCATTTATCGTTTTTTTCTTTCCAATAACAGACTCGCTAATAGGAGGTTGAATCCATCTGAAATCATGCAGGCCGGCGGAGGTCATTTTCCATAATTCCTCGTAACTGAAGTATAATTTCCGAAAAATAACTGCCAATCTGACAATATTCGAGTTTTTCTCAAAATTCTTGTTTTGGAATACGTAAAAGCTCACACTCCGTCAGATCAGATATCAAAATCCAAAAAATTAACAAATTTGCAAAAATTATAGTGATTTGAAAATCAACAAACAGTCGTTTTCCTGAAAAAGCACAGTTTCGATTTTTCTGAAAATTTAGCATATTTTGATAGGGAGTATACACGATATATCCTATGAATGGCAATATCGATTTATTATTATTTTTCGAGATATCGACGTTTTTAGATGAGTAGTATTAGGAATAAGAAAGCTTCCTCCACTGAATACAATTCAATTATTCATTTCCCTGCAGATGAAAATTCCTGTGAAAAATATATAATATTAGTTTTTGAATTTCGTATCAGCTTTTTTCAATGGATTCGTTAATGCGGATCGCATGTGAAATTTATTTTTCATTCCAAACATTTTTGCGCAAATACGAGAGGCCTACGTTTAATTGCTGCAATTATTTTATGTTGTCATTTTTTCCGATTCTTCAAAATGAAACATTGGCTTTCATTCTCTTCTTTGTGTTTTGACAATCAAGTTAAAATGATTGTGGGTAAGGCAGGAATCGAGGCTGATGTCGGAGTCGGGGAACTGACGTCAGTGTCGAGTGAACAAAATTACCCAAAACCTCCCTTAAATATCTACTGTCATCTTTGTCAAAGGTGTGTCAAAACCTCCTCAAATTAGTAGTTTGCTGCCGATGAGCAGACTTGCAAATTGCTCGATCTTTCCAGCCTTGAAAAAATCCAAATTTCTCATGAAAATTTTTTCTATTTCAGCGACACAGCCATGCGGTTATCTCTCGCAACTCGGGTCTCTGTCATCATCCCATTTCTGGCCTGGCAACTGTTGTTCGAGCCGCAGAGCGATGCAGGTAACGCAAAATTTCTCTGCTACACATTTGTTGGCGCTAGGTAATCCTACCGACAGGTCGCGTCGTGCCGAACAAATCGACTCTCTAATGCCGACGCGACTTGGAATAGCAACAGATGGCTTTTCCGATGGCCGTACAGACTGCCTCGATGAATTTTCCTTGCAAATAAAAAAAAGTTCCCGCTCGGAAAAGCCGTGGGAAATTTTTTGAAACGCAAAGTGTGATCATGAATATTTGTCAAACTTTGGTTTCTTCGATTGTATTTTTTCTTAGAACTCGGTAGGATTTTCCAATAACTATTACCTATGCAATTTACGAATTAATTAAATTTTTTCAAACAGATGATTTGATTTTCGTATTCATATTTCGTATTCGAAAGTTTTCTTCCTTGTTAGAATTAATGTTCATGATTCTTCGGGTACCAAGAATCATGCTGAACAAAATCACGGGAAAGTTTTTTTAAAAATTGAGAAATTAATCAAATCATTGAGTTCAATTGGTCAATTTATACGAGCAGAATGTACGCCGAATGGAAGCGTCAACAATACCATATTCGTTCCTGAATAAATTTGAAAGTAGATTTAACTTCTTTTCGCATAAATATACCGCAAAGTTTTAACAGCGTAGTACAGTACAGTATATAAATTTATATACACGTACGTACAGTATACGATACGAATATAAGCGCACAAACACAACGATATTTGACGAAATTTTTATAATTACAATTCTCTCTGTGATGTATTCCGCATGTATGGGCTACGTGTACAAAATTCAATTTTTGTTTTTCACCCCCGTATCGAAAATAACAAGTTCTATAGAATATTCATTTCGACTAAATCGACGAAATGATTCAACTGAGGATTTCGCCGTTTTGCCATATATTGTTTACTGCAATCATCGCAATTTGACACCTAGTTATCGGTAGAGTGCTACTACTCTATCGTTAGCTTACAAATACGATAGTTTTATCAAGTAATCAACGGACACCAATCTGTTAGTACAAATAATATAAAACATAGCGAATTGTTTTGCGATACGTCATCTGATGGTAAAAAATCAAACTAATACAACCAGATAATGGAACAGGTATACCAGTGATTACATTCAATTAATTTATGCGACATGAGTAATTTGAAACCTCAAAGATTACGATTTTCCTCGATCGGAATTAAAAACTTGGGTTATGTTTTAATAAAATGGCGCCGAAAAGCCGGCTCTGACGTGATGAGGACATTTACGATACGTCATAGTCTTCGCACACATCACGCTGGCAGATCAACCGCACCGTGTAATAACGTGAATACGGTAAAAAATAAAAAGAAGAACCGAGCGAAGCCAATTTTCACTCGCGCAGCGTCGATTATTTCGTACATCCGAATACGGTTACGCATAAACGTAACGCATTTAAGCGGCGAGTCTGCGACGCGTATGCAAATTATTAATCGAGCTTGCACGCGAGTATCGTCGTCACACAGGCATCGCTCTACACGCTCCATGGGCTTGTCGGCGTATCGACGTATGCGCAATATCGCATCTATCGACGTAGGTAACATAACGTAACGTAACGCAACGCGTATATGTGAGTAAGTGTGTTACGCCACGAAGCTTATTGCACGCAGCCAAGTTAAGGCATCGCTGTCGGTGATGGTAAAAGGTCCGCATGGAGGGGGATATACCGCTAGCTGGCAGTGTTACATCGACCCTCAACCACCGGTTCGTTTTACCGTTGTAGCCCGGCGTACGATGAGCTATAGTTCATTCAACTACATACTCGGCGTCGAAGCGTGGCCGAAGAGGTTCTTGACTCCTGAAGGACAGCCTTGCCGGCTCGACTCGTTACTCGTCGGTCCAGCTGATGATTATTTGATATGGTGCTCACGATGAACGATGATGCGCGACTCATGATTATTTCATATGGCCCACGCGCCCACGCGATCCGCTGGACGTTTGCAACGATCCCGTCTAATGTGCCCAAGCCGTACACGTAGAGTACGTAGAGTAGTCGATTCCAATCGCATTGCCGCGGGGATCGCGTTTCCTCAAAATTTGATTCAGCGGAAAGAAATCACGTAGCGCGGTATACGGTATACGGTATACGGTACAGGGTAAAAGGTGCTATGTCTCATTTTTATACCGCGATACGTTACACAAGACTCACGTGAACGCTACTTTGTTTGTGTGTGTGTGATGAGTAAGTGGGTAGTAGAATGGGTCTAGGTGTAAATGTTCGTACGCGCGAGATACAATTTTGCGAACCGTCGAGTGTGAGTAATTAACTCTTACGTGACACACCGGGGTCAAAATAACCCCGCGGAAATTTCACCGTAAATTCTATGTGAAAAGTATTTAAAACAGTCAACCACCTGGGTTGATACGTACGGATCAGTAAATCCCGAGATCTGGAAGAGTTGACAATACTGATACAAAAAACACATGAACGACACACGTATGTGTAACAGCTGGAATTTCGGTATGAGAGAATGAGAAAGTAAAAAATACGTGCGGTTTACAGAGGGCGTGAATGTGAGCTTTCGGGTGTTTTGAGTACGTGTAGAGAATAAAGAAGGCGGTAGAAATTTGGACATGACGAAGTGAAGACACGTTCGGAGGAATTTGAATCTGGACGTGTTATTCGGAAGGTACCGTTCGAAGTATCTTCAGTAATGAATGAAACAATATTCTTACGATATAACAGGAATGAGTCTGTAAAATTTCGAATAAACAAGACGCAGGTAACAATAATTCAAGAAAGGATTTTCTAGTAAAAACGTTCGAAATGATTAAACTCGCGATCAGTGTTTATGGACTTATTTTCCTCGCTCAGAAGAAAAACATCGGGAAAATTTTATATCGCGGTATAGTTGTAAAGCGCCTTTACAATTCTTGACAACCATTTGTTGCACCGTACGTGCACAAACCCATCTTGCAAAGTTTCTGGCAAACTTTATAGCTTTTTATGGCGAAAAAGATAAGCCCAAAACCATTTAAATCGGATGAAAAACATCACAGTTCAGTCATGTCGAACTTTCTGATTATAAAACTTATTTTCAAATTGTTAATATCCTAGGTTCTATTGTTCAACTTTGATTAGATGCAGTCAGATGTTGTTTTTCTCATTCTTACCATCGCTGACACAAATGCCATTTTGTCAAGCTTAAAATAATTTTTTTTTTGCTTTCCTAACGTTTCATTGACCTTTCATCCTTAAGAAAAGGACTTTTTGAAAAAAGAACGCCGCAATAATCTTATGGGAATTGGGTTTCAGTGAAATCGTCTGGATTTTTTGTGTTTTAGATCTTGGCATTCTAAAAAATAGCTTTGATTTTTCGATGGAAAATTGGACATTAGAGTTTACAAAAAAACGTCACTGCATTTCAAATAAATTGACGGAGTTTTTATTTGAAACAGTGTGACGTTTTTTATTTAGCATGTTGAAACTTTAATTGTGGCGTGATTAAATCTCACGAGCTGATCGTTGTTTAACTTACTTGTTGCTGACATATTTTTGCAAATTATAGATAAAACTAATCGAAACGCGTCGGTGATCCGTTCGGACAAACGGCTGCAGTATCCCGGAAGTGTGAATAAGACACTGATCGTTGTCAAAAATCCATTTCTAGTAGATTCGTACGATTTCACTTTGATACAAGAGCTTATTTCATTCAGAAAACTATTTTCAACAAATTTAAGGAATCAATTTTCTCTTAATACCTTGGCATCGTTGAATATTTGATTCTACTATTTTTCACCCATGTCGATTATGATCGACAAATAGTGACAACATATTCTAGTTGACTGCTCGAAAAAAGAAAATTTGTTGCAGCAACTTTGCAGAAAATAATCTCCTGAATACAATGAGCTATCGCAGTGTAAAGTGGAACGAATATATTAGATTTTTAACAATTTCGACGTGATTTGAAATAAAATAACGATATATTCAAACTTTTGTTTGTAACTTTAGTATTTTGTATTTTTACATTTTTTAGAAGATCTTCGCAGCCTACGAATATAATAATTTGATGAATACTTGATGTACGACTACCTCGTAACGATATTGTTAGTTAAAAAGTGTCGATTTTCGGCTAAACCAATTTCCTTGAGTCATCGTCAACTGAAGGTGAAAGACCCAGTGATCGTTTCCTCGATATACACTGCTATTATTATATTCGTATTGTTCAAAGTCATCGACACTCTGCGTGCGGAGCAGGGATACCAATCAGGAAGCAAATAGCTTATCGAGTTATCGCCGTTCGCGCCACGCGGCCTGCAAACTGCAGAGTTGTGTAAAGAGTCTGCATTTCCAATCACGGACGATCGCTGCAGGCGTTAAGGGCGTGCCACCATATTGCATTTTCGACACCCGAACCGTTACGCATATTACGCGAATACAAATACAGATGATCGAGTTGTCTGATACACGCCTTGCAATTACCAAGCCTGGGATGTTGCGTGCACTGTAGGGTGGTTGTTTTTTCAACATTTTCTTTTTCCTTCTTACGCGCCGTTAGAAGAATTAGTTTTTAGACTCAAACGAAGCCTCGTGAAACCGGAACTTGGTAGCAAAATTCTAAAAGGTGACTCGACCGGTTTGACTTTCTGAAACACTCTAACCAAAATATTTCAAATAAAAAAACACCCTGTAGTACTGGTTGCAAGAGGAAGTGGTGAGCCTTACCAGATTCAATGCCCGATTGCGCATGCGCGAGCACGAGCAAAGCGATTACAATTATAATTGAAAACCAGGAAATGTAATCGATTACTCTTTGTAGTTGATGAGGAGGTGATCAGATTGCCTTATGATTCTGAGGAAAATATTTTACTGGTATCGCAGAAGATTTTCACAGTGATGAATGAGGCACTGCAGTGAAAATGTGAGAAGGGCTTGAGTTGATTAGAATAAATTATTGTAAATTATTCAATGTTTGAACGGCAATCCGAGCTTGCATGATGACGAATGCCTTAAGGGGCACACCTAGTGTGACAGCCTAAAAAAAAGGCGATTTTTGGGAATTAAAAAAAAAAAACTACTCTATCAATTATTTAAAAATTTTAAGGGTATATTTATACATCCAATCAGAGAGCTTAACGGTCTCAGCCTCACGTGTCATTTTTGTGCACAAGGCATGACAATAAGTTTTATTACTTGAATGTTACAAAAGCTTATTTTACCCAATTAGCAAACATTTACTCTGCCGTGAATTAGAATTGATTACACCTGGGTATATAAATATAAATTCAACGTATCTTGACACGTTTTTAATGTTGTTCCCATAATTTTATTGACTAATTGCATTTCCATCTCTTTAATAATTTTGCAAGATCCGTTACGGGTGAGACGTGAGACGCCGTCGACTGTATATTAAAACTCATGTCAAATAAGAGAAGAGTTCGTAGTTTTGCAATCGAATAGTCACAGTCTTGACATGAGTGAAGAAATTACTGCAATCGGAATTCGAGGTTCATCCTCTTGAGAATTCGAAGAATGTTCGAAACGTTTTCGGACCAACCGCAACCTTCCAGCCGGATTCGCAATTTCGCTCAACGCAGCTCTACATCCGATTGTTCGGCAAAGTTTGCAAAACTCAAGCTCCGTAAGTTGGCCGTGGAATAGTCTCAGTAACGGTTTTTATTCGCGCAACACAGCGAATCGCAATTTCAATCTAACGATGTTAATTAGCAACGCAATCAACTAATTACTCACAATTATTTTCATATCTTACCCCGTCTAGTTTTATTTGCTGTACGAAACTGCTAATTATGTGCCTAGCAACGCGACGTGCGCGTTTTTAATATCTACTTCAATATCGTTATCATGTCCAGTAAGAATCAACTTCTTGTAGTATTTCGCTTCCGTATTTGCGCGTGTGGGTGCCTGTATGTATTTTTTTTTTCTCATTCGCTTTAATATTTCGGTTCATTCTCGCTCTAGCCCAACGAACCGTTTACCGGTTTCTTTCGTGTTCCAACCGGCAAAACGGTTATCCACACACAACCGATAAATTCGGATTCGATGACTGTGATATAAGCCAATTTCGAACAATACTAACAAGTTACATCAATTTAGGGCTATTTCATATAAATCAGGAACAATAGGTTCTTGAAATTTCCCAAACTCGCTTAAGTCGAAACTTAATCGATATATCGAGTGTGATGTATAATCACTTGCGCTAAACTAGTAATTGGGTTTGTTTGATTAAAATTTGAAGTATTTGAAGTAAGTCAAAGCGGTTGATGCTTTTTAATCAATTTTCAACTAAACAGAATTTTCTTTAAATTTGGATTCCTGATCCCTGATTTTCGATGTTATATCATAACCTGTACAGCCGTATACCAAACACTTTTAATACCCGACATCTGGAGACGCAGGTTTTTTTTTATCCTTTTTTTCAGCATACGCGTGTGTCGAGTCTTGATTCGGTATTCCGTAAGCCAGTACCTGTAATCAAAACTATTGCTCACAGACCGTTACCCGAAAGGCCTAAAATACTAGACATAAATTCAGTGAGATCGATTATATGGTGCGTGAAAGGATTCGCGTATTTTCTGCGCGATTAGTGCGACGGCGGAACGACCAACATCGTCGAATCTTTTCAATAGCCAACCAGATAACAGTTATAATGCGACTTGCTGGAGGAGCGGTATAATAATATTCATAGATCAATGTACGGATTACGTAGGTACATTCAACCCTGCAATCATGTATTAGGCAATACGTATACGGCAAACATTATATGCAAATTTTTTCCTCTGAATATATAGTGCGAAGGAATCGTTGTTGGGCAATTTTTTTTTTCCTTAGAGACTTATTCCAAATATTTCGCTGGAATATCAACTTGAATGGATGCGAGTTTTTTTTTTTTTTTTTTTATTCGGAGCAAAAAAGATCGCGAATCCATGAATCTGAATTTTATACTTTTACGACTCAACATATTCTTCACCCCTAAATTGCTTCTACATTATTAAAAAGTAACCGAAAAGTGATATTTGAAGATAATTCTCACTGAGCTAACCTTTATTAAAGTATAGGAATACTTTTTTATCGTTCCATATCAATGAGTAGTGGATGATAAAAGAGATTTCAGTCCCACGAAATGCTCATCTATACTAAATTAGCACAAGAAATTCAGTGTTTTTGATCGAAACGTGTTAGTACAATGAGTACGGAAGTAATAAAAATAAGTGAAATATTGATTTCGCTAACAATTAGGTACTTTATGTTCGTCGAAAATTGTGATATTCCGGTTATTGTTAGGATCGCATCTAAATACCCATGACTACATTTTCAAAACAAAATCATTACAGTAAATATTATAGAAATTCGTAAATCGATCAATCTATTGCCTTCTAATGTAAAATTGTGTCTTCGGAAAGAAAAAATATCATAATCGAAACAAGAATCACATAAATCAGAAGATAGGTATGTAAGAAATTCATTGGCTCCGATAAGAAAGAATTGACGAAAGTAATAATTCCACGATGAAATGTGACAAACCGTAACTTGGATCGCAAAGTAGCTAATATCGAAGCCTGGTGCTTATTAGAATCTGCTTCGAATATACCAACATTTTGTAAGTCGACCGACGCTAACACGTATTCAAAAATCACATCCAACCGTAAATGTCCGAGCCTCAGAAAATTTTGCAAACGAAATCTTAACCCGAGATGCTATACGACGTGGTTCAACCAAATCCTGGTATTCAATGTTTTGAAAGTTACTATGATAACACAAAGAGTCTAATTTTCATTGATTTACACCCAGAATGATTAAACACAACAGAATCTTTCGATAACGGATCGTCGTTGAAGTACAACGTAACAGCGTTTATAAATTTACTCTCGATTCGTGAAGCCACTTCGTGCCTGAAACTCTCCGGCTGCAGGTGAATCCTGGATAACGGATATTCCGTATGATACATACGCGCGAGCACGTATGTGCATATAAACAAAGGACGGTGAATCGCGAGTGTATGTACAAGGTATGCCACACCATGTACACAGCGTTTCAAAATCCAAGTAACCATCAGGCGGCAGAAGCTGGTGCCCCGGGTAGGGGGAGGACAAGGGGGCGGGGGGGAGTTACAGGAGGAAGGAACACCGAGGAGGGGAGACGTCGGACACCTGTGGCTCTTGGATAGCCGCACTCTCAGAGTCACTCAGCGACCACCACCACCGCACCTCCGAACCACTCACTCAATTATTTTGTTATACCGAACCTTGGATATTAAAAACATACATACATACATAAATATACACGTTTTCGTATCACGCTCATAAAACAAAAAAATTTAAAAAAATTAAAAAAAAAAAAAAAAAACGACATTACAACATCACCCGGTCTCGAAAGATTCCCCTGCAACCGTCCTTGTTTCTCGTTTTTTTTTTTTTTTTTTTTTTTAATTTTTATTTTCCCATTTCTTCTTTAGTCTTTAACCCCTTCGTCGTTATCGTTGTTATTATTATTAATACTATTATTGTTATCATTATTATTATTATTATTATTATTATTATTACCGTTGTTGTTATTGTTAATATTATTTTTGTTGTTGTCGTTATTATTATTATTATTATTATTATTATTATTATTATTATTATTATTACAATCGTCGTTGTTATTGTTATTATCTCGTTGTAACGTTTCTTTTTTTTCTTTCCTCCTCAAATTTTACTCCTTTTTATTCGACCAGAGAAAAAGGGGGGAAAATAAAAGGAGAAGATATAAATATATTTGAAAAAAAAAAAAACAATAAAGAAAAGAATTTCAATCGGAAGGATTTTCACAAAAACACGCATGTGCGAAAGAAAATTTACACACGTACACGTACACACTGATATAGAAGAAGACGGTAAACGAGACGAGATTCGGGAATGTTAGATGTTACGGTGAGAAGAAGATATCATAGTCGTACCGCTCGTATACCTTCTTTGATTGGTTAAGAGGGAGTGGTGTACCCCACACTTCGACGACCTGCGGCGAACCGGCAACGAAATCGGCCACGCGGAAGACGCCGGTGATTCCGAGAACTGTACTCAACGGGTATCATCCGTACACGCTGATCCGCGGAATTGCAGTTGTTTCCTACCGACTCTCGGCGTGCTCTTCGTTAATCGGTCGTTTTGTGTTACGATCCGCAACCGTTGATACCGGTGCGTAAACTTATGTTCACCGTCTGATAAAGCGATCCGGCAACAACCTTAATAATAATATATTTAAAATCTGAACGTGTTGTCGCAGTAAATCTGACTGGCTGATGAAGCGCGGGACATCTTTGAGGGAACTTGTGAGACGAGAGAAGGATAAAAGGAATGAAATACAGTTTCAATTTGTTCGCGTGTTGAATTCAGTTGTCGTATATTGAAACATTTATTCGGTGATACTGCGCGATGTAAATCAATTTATTTCAATGTATCGATGTTTGTTGAAAATTGTGACAAAGAATTTAATCCGAATTCATAGATTGCTATATCGTTGATCGATGACCGGTGAAGTAATAATTTTTTTATTTAAATACTTGAACTAAACGAGAGAAGTGTATTGAAAACGAGATATCGGTGGTAACGTTAACAATAATTATTATTACTCTAACGACGGTAATAAGATTGATTAAACTCGAGGGGGAAAAAAAAAACAAAAGCACTCCATCAAAATGCGTCGGAAACATATTTTTGCTATTGTTAATATTATACGTAACTGACTCGAAACGGTGGAGTTCGTTACCAACGTGCTATATACTAATTACAGTATCGATTGGTGACGACAACTTATCAGTGAAGTGTGCATATTGTATATTTGTAAAAGGTTGCCAAGTGAGGGAAGGATACCCTTAAACATTTTCGGATAACAGGATATGCGATTCAGACAACATGCCTAGCACAATCAGAGGTCAGTGACTGCATAAATAATTTATCAATTCGTTTTTAGGAAAAGTAAACTAGACTCGTCGAGCGCACGATTTGTGAACATCGGGGTTCGGGTAACGGTTCTTAATAATTTCCGTAAGATAAAAATATTGCAAAGAAAACAGTGAGTACGACGATGATAATTTTTTTCGGGACAATTATTGCTCATCGTCGGTGTACCAAAGCGAAATTCTTTGTATAAAGCGGAAAGTGTCGGGCCGTTTGACCCGACAGGTGTCAACCGAATAGTCCGTACCTAAATGTACACTGCGGTGTTATGGAAACAGTTGTCATTCGTACAAAAGGCATTGTATGCGGTACTCCAAGTACCCGCAATGGAAATTGCTTTTTCCTCGCAAAATTCTGTGCCAACTGTGACCACCCGTAATAAAACTCATTCCGAATTACCTTGTCCACCGTACTTACCCAAAGCACCTCGACACCTGCCGGGTTAATTATGGTGAATTTTAGGGTCAATGCCTTTGTCAGTCGAGGGGAAGCTTACAATAGAAAAGAGGGACCAATCTGCCAGAAATACAATCAAAGAGGACGGTAGCGAAATCGATGGAAAGCATCCGACTTCGTTTTTCGAACCACTTTGATTTGTAATTTAAAAATCACTCTAAATCGGACACAAAAGTAGGGAATTTGTGTGAAATTACAGCTATCCGGCTATCGAGTAAAAAATGTTGAAAAAGGTCGTTTCGAGTAAAGCGAGTCCATGTTTAACCGATCAGAGTAAATAATTCGAATTTCAAAGTTCAATGCAAAGATGAACCTGGTAACGCCAAGGTGTGCAATCTGCATCGTCAGCCATTCAAAGGTTGTCATAAAAGTTGAGGGGGCGAAACCGCGACCGCAACTTAACTCGCTTCCCTCGAACTTGGCGCAGTTTCCCAACAAACCGGGTAACTGTACAACATAATCGATTTCGCATCTCGAAGGAACCTCGTTCCGCGTCCATTTCACAATGGCAACGAGCGTGACAAAAATGTGAGGATTTCATCCAAGTTAAGAATTTAACACCGGTGGTAACAGTACCTACCTCTTCTTAGCCTTGCGGTCGCGGAGGCAAGTTAAGGTCACAAGCGGTCAGTAACACACTGGCATGGCATTGCCTGTAGTGCACGGTGTAGTAAGGAAACGGCGTGTAGTAGGCACTCGTGTAAAACCCCCCTCGTACCGCGTGCACGTGTGTCGTAGGTTCAACGCGGATTGCCTACACGCTGCACGTGTGTGGAGGCAGGCATTACCGCACATATGATCGGTGCACACGCGCAACGGCGTGTATACGCGTGTAATACCTGCGTATAAATACGCGTTACCGTTAGAAGAGGCGTTCCTCCTTCATCCTCGTGTGACGCTCCTTCGTCGATTCTCAATCCCGAATTCTCGATCTACCGCATCGCGAGGAAATTCCGGTTTCACAATTAAGTATGCACGGTAGGTGTATGCGTATAATAATCGGGCTTCGGTCGACCGACGATCCGATCCATTTTCAACGGATAGTTCGCGTAAATCTCGAAGCAGCTGATCGTGGGATGTCAGTGGTAATTGTGCAACGTGCGATCCGAACGTAACACCGATTATGGATACGAATGATATTGGCATTGGTCGAGACGACGCGATCGTTGCTTGAGGGATTCCTGAAATTCTTCGGTTTACCATGAATTTTAAATACTGCTTTTCGCGCCACACTTGAAATTTCTGAAAGACAATATCGTGGTCGTAATTTTTTCATCACTACAATAAAACGATGTAAAACTACTGATTGCACGATTTTGAACTGCAAAGATAGTTGCTGTAGAAGTTTTTTCAAAAATGTAAATTTATAATGTTGATTGTTTTTTTTTTTTTTCTAAATTTATTCAGCAAAAAATTTTCCCCCGCGGAATATCGGATATAATAACAACATTAGTATGTAAGAAGATGTTGTAAACACGTTGTGAGCGGCTAAATGTATTATTTGCGTGTATAAATAAATAACCGTATAACGCATATAACGGCACTGTCATGCTGGATTTTAAAATTCCTCTGTATAAAAGCTGTTACTGCGGCTTATGCACAGCGACGACGGAAACGTAAACGACATTTATTTTACCTGCTAAGAAATTGATTTTGTCGCAGGTCGATAGGCGCTACATCGGACAAATCTTTCTCTTTATTATTGCATCAATTTTACTCACCTTCTGCAAGCAAGGAAAATTCTCTAATATAAAAATAAGGAAACCTTTGCCTTGATTCGACTATTTTATGTGGTATTACTCGTTGGCTGTGGATGTGAATATTTTAATCGACAAAACTGAAATTGTTTCGATCAAATCATTTGTGTATAAACGTTCGTTATAAGGTAAAAGGTCCGAATATTTTTCAATTCATCAATCAGACGGGTTCATGTATTTATCGGTACTTATTCGGTAGGTTTTGAAATTTATTTTCTTGTGTTCGCTGTGCGTGAAAAATCGGCTCATAAACGTGATTTATCATTATTGAAAATTCAAGATTCATCAAGTCCGTCGATAAAAATTGAGGAAGTTTATTGCGACATAAAAACTGTGGTACCTTATACATAGCGGTAAAAAATAATTAATGAAAGATTGGCTGATACTACATGTACCTCCATTTATATTGATCGAATAATCGAACGTCTTTTTTGACTAAGATTCGTGAAAAATATGTATATGGGGACGTAAAATGTCGATTAGCATAACTCTCCAACTTTTTCACATGATATACGGAACTTAAATACACGTCAGATCTCCGCAAAGAATCTGTCAACCTGCACGCATGTACACGCAATAACGTTTATTACATCACATGTACGTATATGTATAGATAGGCAGAGCGAATATCCAACGGGCGAATGGTCTGTCGACTGATACAATGTAATTTTCATGCGCTAAAATCCGAAGGCAATCGTTCGCGAGGATGACCAACCATCGCGAACGTAACCTCAAAAATTTTGACAGTCGTCGCTGGTAATTGTGTTCAACACCGACAACTGTAAAAATTTTAGAGGTTACATACATCGCGGCGAACTGTAATATGAATTTATGACGGTTGGTCACCCTGACAAATAACGGCTCTCGAATTATACCAAATGCGTATTACATTGTAGCAGATGACCGACCGTTTGGCCGTTAGATAATCACTCCGTAGATGTATATATATGCGGATATATTTAGGCAAGTGCGCTAAATTATCGACGTAACCGCGCGTAAGCAGCAATGATTTAATACGCGCAAAATAATCGCCCGACCTGGCCCAACTTTTCTCCCAGACTCGAGAACAACTGTATTATAATAATAATATGATTAAAAAGTGATCGCGGGTCGACGAGCCGTGCAGGCCGTATAAATAATCCGTATTTACAGTTCCGCCGCATATATGTTATATCTATGTAAATTTAACTCAGGTCAGTAACGAATAAGAAGTAGAAGCTTTACATTCCCGGCAGGCAACTTCGCTCCGTTAATCTGCATTCGCCGATATTCTCAGCTCTGACGCAATATTTCGACTCCGTCGAAAATTGGTTCTTTTTCTTTTGCTCGACATACCTACGACCACAAATTTCTTCTCGTATTTGCGATTCGGCTGAGATATTAAAACTCGATTTGTATTATAGAACTCATAAATATTGTTGTAAAATCATCTTGAAAGAAGCTAATTTTTTGAATAACGTTGTGCAATGTAGCGAAATTAAAAGAATGAATTAACTTTGTCCGACAGACGAAACTCGGAATATCTGTGAACGGGTTCGTAAGTGATTTTTATTGGGTTCTCTTATAACAGAGAAATACGGTAAAACACGACGCGGAAATTTCGCAGATAAGGAGAAAGTACAGTGCAAGGTTTGAAAAATTTTCAGAGCATATGAAGGCCAGGATGACTCGACAAGAAAAAAACCAGAAAAAATTTTCGCCACGCGTATTCTATAATTCTTCCCAAGTTGGCATCTCATCAGGAAAACCATAAATTTAATGGTTGGAAATGAAATTGTTAATCGAAAGAACTTCAATTATCGAAATCAATGAAAAAACTGAAATAATTAAGAATCATTCCGCATCACTGAAAATCACACAAAAGCATGGAAAAAATCGCGTAGCAAGTGTCGGATATCACAAAAATCGTTGCAAATTTTGCAGTAAACATCGAACGGTTTCACTTCGATAACATTCTATCGACTTCCATCACACCACGTGCCTTAGTTAAATTCCAACGACTTGTTGCAAAATCAGGTGTATAAATATTGGAAGTGACTAAACATCGCTCGAAATGAACGGCAACGGGTCAGGATCAGGATTTGATTTCCAAGCGAATGACCCCTTGGGGATTACGCCGACGACGCGAGCGTGTCAGGTGGCATAGACCTTGTTTGCGCGAAATCGATTGCAAAGGCGCGTATGAATGTTGTAACAATCGGCGGTCCTCGCACACCATCGCATGGTCCGAAGTTACGGGAGGTGCTCGGTAAGAAAGTCAACATGGTTCGGCTTGGCCCTGCCCGCCGTTGGATGGACGGACAAACCGAACGGGCGGCGGTTTCGGGAGTCGAACTCACAACACTGGCTACACGGGACCTGGTTCAACCACGAACGAACAAAGGCCAAGGGGTCAACGACCCCGAACATGCGTTAGACTTGGAGCCAAACCCACGGGCTAGGAAACCCGTAGGCATATATAACCAGTGTCGTTTCCTATCTTGCGGGCCCGGTCTAACAGCTGTTACGAAGACCAGGCTAGAAACAACTTTTCTTTGCATCCGGACTGCGATCGGCTTCGTGCATCGATGATTGTTAACAACGCAAGTTGCACTGTTTTTGCCTACCGTCGGATTTAGTTGGCTCGACGTGATTCGTACGGCGATTCAACGCATCCTTTGGAATGTCCTTGTGCACTTGGATAAAAGTAGGAGAATGCTTTCCAATTTTGGGGAACGAGTTTAAATATTATTATTTTTTTCAAACTGATTTTAATTCGTCGACCGTTGGCTGTTGGTGATACTCGGGTGGAAACGAAAGTGACTATTTTTTGGTGAGACGATTTTGTCAGTAGGATTTATGACTCTCCAGAAAAGAATCTACTCCACCTACGCGTATTTATAATTCGTAAATCATGTCCGTGTTCGTTTTGAGAAAAGAATTTTACAGACTGAATTCCTGTGTAATGACTTGATCGATTTGAATGAAATTTTAAAATTAGCGAATGACCGCTTGTTGGGTGAAGATGCCTCATGAAATACTTTAAAACACTACAGCAGTTGCGATTTCCGAATGGCTTTGCGCCGATCAAATCTTTAAAATATAACGCGTGCTAAATGCTCCTAAAATTATATCGATCCAGGTTTTTTCTGTCATTTTTAAAGGTGATACGAAGTTGTAAACGTATCGAAGATGCGCGACTGTTCGAATCATCTCACGAACCGTACGTGCCCTTTACTTTTTTTCACGGTGCGTGTTTTTATCAAAATTTATTTCGGCACTGTTTTATTTCACACATAAAGTGGATTACGAATTCTCACGTAAAAATTTTTATAGCTCCTCGATGATCCTGATTCATGAGCGTGAAACCGTTTTGCGATAATTTTGCCAATTAAATCAGATACGTGTATACGACGAATCTATAATCGTACCATAGCTTTAACTTGATGTCGATAATTTTTACCGGCCACTTTACACTTCTGGTGCTTGGGAGAAAAATTCTGTAGCTATAATATGTGGCGGGTACGTATTTAATTTGCTGAATTTGCTAACGTTGCGTGATTTTGCCCGGATGGTTATTATACAGTACAAAGTACATAAAAATACATTTATGCGTTCATTAAAAAAGGCTGTACAACGAACATGTAACAGTATCTAAAATTCAATTAACTACCTCGAATAACTGCACTATTATCCATGCACAGCACACTTCGAAATATGCCTAATGATTATTAGATTCAACGGTTCGAAACCGCGATGCATTATTCAGTATAAGGAGAAATTCACTCTCTTCAATAATAATCGCTGGTCAAACAATTGATACTTTTTATTTTTATTTTCGCTCTAAATAATCAAAAACAAAAGAAAAAAAAACAGACATTAGATCTGAAAGACTTGTCAGTATTAGTGTCAAAGAACTAAAACTTGATGAGAAATGGAATTTTACTCATTTCGCAATGATCGTTTGGTAAATAAACGATGATAATTAATACCACATAGACTTGTGGAATGTTAAAAGAAGAAGAAAAATATTCGAATTGTATTTGCGGACAGCTGAGTACAGAAATCTCTCACGTTAATTCACGAGCTTTTAACGCCGCGCGGTAAAAATCCTCGCCTGTATCATTCGTATAATAGTCTCCGTGATCGAATAAGCCTAAAACAACTCAACCTAACCTAGCCTAACCTAACTTCAAACGACATTTACAGATCGGCTTGTATGGCACTTGCCAAATCATAGGTATGATTTGCGGTTCGTTAACCCCGAAGGATCGTGGCGACGTCGATGTTATCGTCGAGTTAACGACTCGCGTGGAGGGCGTATATATACGTATTACGTATAGCCGTGTCTGGAACGCGGCGCGACGTCTACGTGAGATTTGTCAGACACATATGCGCAAGACTTGCTTCACTGATCATTGATCCCTCTTTTCGTCTTTGGATGACGCAACGAGAATCAGTTTTTGGAGATACTCATGTTTACGATTTTTTTCTGCTCGTACCATTCCTCATTTTATCACTTTCCAGACTTCCCACTGAATGCGAAACCGTGCATTAAATATTCTTGCCGCGATACTCTTCGGTCTGAAACTACGCTCGGTAATCAGCGAACACTGAAAACGAATTTACGGCCGAAATGAAACGCGAAGTGTGCATCGTTGTTGGACATCTTGATTCCCTCTCGCTCCGTCAAATGTTTTCAGTTCAATTGTTTCCATGAGTTTAGCGCCATTTGTGTATAAATTACAATATTCGTCCATCAATCATTTCTGCATCGTGGCTCAGGTCAAATATTGTACCGTTTCATTCTCGTTGAGGCGTGTTTTCGATACCTAACCTATATTGCTGATTGCCGTACTGTGCATAATTACAGTGATTCGTTAGAAAAATTTTCTATAGCTCGTTTCGCTTATATTTAGAGGTTTAAATGGTAAAACAATTCTAAATAATACTTCACTGCTAATTTGAATAATGCTATATGACGTTCGTGCCTTGGCGTGGTCAATGTGCGGTACAAAGTAGTATTTTTTTTTAGCCTTTGCGAAGTACCTACGTCACGTAACAGAAATGAAGAAATACTTTGTTGCTGTGTAAAAAATTGCAGTTTGCACGTCAGATTTCGAGTCCTTTAATCAGGCGATACGCAGTCGAGACAACGATTTGTTTCAAAGGCTGTGATGATAGGATAAAAATAAGAGCGCCGTTTAAACACGGCCGTTTAGCGCAAGGAGATTCGATCCATAGCCGCCGATCGATATCTGTAGATCGAACCAAAATCTGACAGACGATTAAAGCGAGACTCGTTTTTGAAGCGTTGAAAGAATTAAGACTGGAATAAAAATGAAACGAAAAAGAAGAAAAAAAAAAAAAAAAAACGAAACGAAAGTTGCGCATGTTCTGAAATTGTATTAGCAACGGTAAGACGGAACAGGTATATTATATATTACCGGCGTGGGCGTCGGTCGGCCTCGCGACGAGAGAGAAAAGAAATTTGGTCTCCTGTTGCTGCTGCAGGCGCGGGTTGAAAATTCCTTAATCACGATTCACCCGGTATAGCCGAGGTCAACGGCCTCCCCCAACGTAAAAGAAGGATCCAACTTGGCGTGACCAATGCCGCTGGCTCAAGTTACGTAATCGTCAACGACCTAAGGATCCGATAGGTCCTTACGCCGAAGTCCTACTCGCACGGACCTTCCGCATATCCACACTCTATAACCTAAAATTTTCGTTATGTTAACATACCCTTGTACATTTCGTCTTATACGAATTCGGTTATACGTTGCGTTATTAAACTCCGGGCATCGTGCGCACATGGACAGAGACGTCGCACGCAACATCGATTCACACGTATCGAGTATTCAAATAAGTAGGCACACGGCTACCGCGACCTGATGTTGTACCTACTCGAGGGCGAGCTGCCCGATCGACGTGTAAGAACTAACGAGGAGAGTAACTATCAGGCCTCTGGATAATGAATTCTGCTCAGACTTCTTAAGAACGGTTCGTTTCCTTGGTCGGAAATATGTCGAGGAGGCTGGTCCACCCAAAATCAGATAGTTGTGCGGTTAGAATTTATTCAATTGGCGTAGTCGCAAGTTACATAAAGATCTATTTTATAAGGGTGATGGGCAAAAAGTACAATAGCTGTGGAATGGATGGGTTGCGATATTGGATTTTTCACAACTGCAAAAGTCTCATTTGAAGAATTCAACGGTGTAGATGGTTGAAGTGCAATTATAGAAAAGTCCAAATGTGGAAAGGTTAAAGTGTTAAAAACCAAACTTTTGAATCGTTGAAACGAATGTAGAAATGTAGAAAAATATACGTTTCCATATTTTGACTTTTAGATTTTTCAATTTTCAACATTTGGAAATTTTCTCCATTGAACTTCAGCATCTTTCAACATTCGATATCGTAACCTATCTATTGTATGGCTATTATACTTTGTGACCCGAAGCCTTTGGAAATATAAAAGTAGAAAATACTGGAATTATAAACGACAACCGAGATATCGACGCTTTATTTTGAATCACTTGAAAATGTTCAAAAATCTAAAGGTTTTCTTCAACTTTACTGTACAGTAGCTCACAATCAGTTTATTCAGAATAATATTTTCCACAAATTCGCTTGAACGATTTTTCCATCATGATGCCATAGTTAAGTATTTAATTTTACAGCAATGCACCCATGCTGATTATACTCAACAAATGGCAATATTAAATCTATCGCTGAAAAAAAAAACATCTGTTTGGATGAATTTGTAGAAAGTAGTCGTCTGAACATCAGACGAATCCATAAATAGATGTTTCAGCAATTTCTAAGCTATATTTAATCTTTTCTTTGAAATTCCCTTATTCTCTATTTCTATATATTCGATGAGACCTCCGTAGTTTACGAATACAATCATTACATAAATACTCAATCTAGGACTATCTCGCGATGAAATTAATGAAAAGCATCGATTTTTGGCCAACCAACTTCTTTAACGGCAACCAGCAGCAGCAGCAGCAGTTGGAGTCGAGGGCGACGACGATGGAGATGTAGCGTGAGATATTATACAGGGGGTGGAGGAAGGTGGAAGCGGCTACTGACCTCTGGCCGTGCGTATCGGAAGCCGAAATATTAGGGTCTCGAAACATTTTCCTCCTTTTTTTTTTCTACTTCTTCTTCTCGCCCGTTAACGAAGATCGATTCGCCCGTCGACCCCTCATTTTTCCATATTACTCCGCAACTTATACCGTCCAACACGATCGTGTTTTACTCGCCTCCTGACGCGTCGAATATTCCGCCGACATAAAGCCAGTCGGAAATTGTGCAGTCGTGTGTTGCGTGGGTGGTGGGGAAACCGATTTTACTTTCTCAAACTGCGTTGACTGATTACCGATACACATGTATGCTGCAGTGCAATGAGCTAGGTTGAAAATTGAAAGTATCAGCAAGCGCGTCTGAATTCATAGGATGACGGATCCTTTGACTTGAACGTTTCTTTTTATTACACATATAAACTTTAAGAAGACGTGAAAATACGTTCGTGTTTGAAAATGTATTCTTCTCTACAAGCACCACAGCCCCGGATCGAATTATTTGCCCTGGTTTCGCATTTCCTCTCGAGTTCCAGTAACTGCATCAATTTTTCAGCAGTAAAATTCTACCTCAAAGATTTCAACTGCAGGGTCGTTTATATTTGGCGAACAGTGATCAAAGTTTACTCGAAGCGAAGACGAACTTTTTTGTTTTTATCGCTCGCTTCGCCGCGGAAGTGTGAAAATTATATTCACAGATGCAAAATTAAATCGAATTGTGCACGTGATTTAGTTACTGTCTAATCAACTGTTCGTTCCTTCAAGCCGTGAATACATTTCCGTAAATACGGTAATATTTTCATCTACTTACGGATTCTGGATAGGTCAGGTTAGGTTAGTAAATCTGCCGGTGAAGGAAAAGTATTACTGGAAATATATGCACGTTGAGTTATCATCACTATTGTTTCCTGCATTACACCTCTATCCGTACTTGTTTGAAGACAGATAACAACCATACACGACGCAGTATACAGTTACTGTTCAAATAAGTATTCGTTGCTTCAATACGTGAACAAATTTCGGTAAATATGGAAGTATTATCATCTTGGTAGGTATAAGGTTAGGTTAGGTTGGTAAGACTGCACCGTAGAGAATATTCATTCCGATGGCTAAGGAATTTCTACGGATAAATCCTTTCACTGCAGAGCCATCCTCGGTGTTACTTCCTTATTATACGTGTACCTATACGTACAGCTATTCGAAAACGTATAACAACTATGTATGTTCAAGTCGGGACGTAAAACACGAGGATCGGTAGCTCCGTACTTTCCTTAATGACGATTTTCCGTCATAAACTATTGTATAATGAATATAATAAACTTATTGTGAGTTCTGATTTATCGTTCAGAGGTGAATACGCCTTGTACGTCTCGACTTAACGAAGAGACCACCGGTCGTTATCGGCTCTCTAAACACTTCCAGAAACAGGAAATGTTGCCTTACGATTTATCACCTCTATTCAAATGAGCCTCACCTAGTTTCACCTCACCAATTCGAAAAAGTATGCGTGTAATAGATTATTAGCTATACACCTATATCCGTTGCCGCTGCGTCGATGCGTCCTGCTGAACTCCGTGCCGGGGATTCGAATTTTAGGAATTTGGGTCAAGGTCTACGAGGTCCAGGGTCCCCGCCTTCGAGTTGGTGAAGGTCTAACCGCTCCGATCATCTCCTAGTCTCTCGTCTCTCTACGCTTCTCGCTGCGCCTTCTCTGAAACCTCAACCTTCATTTTCTACGGTTATTACCCTCGAAGGTTTCTTCGTCTCTGCGTTATACCATAACTTTTCAACGTGTCTTCGGGGAAAGAGAAAAACATGGAAGAAAATAAAAATCCGAACGACGTAATCACGCGAACATAATTATTGCGACCGTACATCTGCTGATTTGCGAAACATCGCGAAAGTCGCTCATAATTAATTTTTGTGGTTCACTAAGAGGGTCGCAATTTATAAACTGTCACAGAGTTGCTGAGAAGTTCTCTACACGAATTTCACCAAAATTGGTCGAATAATCTTTACCAGGGAGTTGAAAACACATGAAATTCGAAATGCCCCAAATGCCTAAAAACATGAAAAGCTGCTCTCAAAAATAGGGCAGATTTTTATCAATTAAACAATTTTTTCTCACATGATAAGGCCGTGTTGGTTATTTGTCGATAAGGCCTGTTAATTATTCCACACCGAAGTTGCAATTTTAAAAGTATGATTCGTAGATTCATGCAATGAGTATAAGCCGGCGTAATTAGGTACAATTACCTGGTTACTTATCGCATATTACGTGAATCGATTCATCTAATTATTATATACAGACACCATAAAATTGATCGACAAACGTACCGTGTGCACTGTCAGATTTGGATGATTCACTCACATCTAATCTACCTGTGCAAACGGACTATCCCTACGCTTAAGTACTTACACCTTTGTTTGCTAGAGGTCCTTGTCGCACTAACGACATGGTTTGAAATTCTTTGAAAAATACTTCAGACGACCGCGACGGCGAATGATTTTTTTCAGGATTCAAGTGTACAACGTACATTCCAAGTAAGTGTTACCGAGTACCCGAAACAATCCTATTTAACTTTAAAACTGTTTCCCTCATCTCTTCGTTAATATAAATTAACGTAATGTGTAATACGATGAAAGCATAACAGGTTGCAAAAAGTTTTCTATGCCCTAAAATCTGTGACTTTTACTTGAAGTAATTGGCTGACTGCCTGTGTTTTTCCAATTTTTTTTTTTTTTATTTTTTTTACAAATAATACAGAGATAGCTCCATCGATTTTGTTCAAAATTTAATCAGCTCTGACAAGTTAAATGACGCCAGACCAATGGACACAAACTTATGTAAATTGGTCCAAAAGTTGAGCGTCTCAATTTTTTAAACACCATTCCAGACTCCGTAAACCCAACTTCCAATTTCGAGGGAGTTAAATAAAAAAAAATAAAAAACAAATAAAATGTAAATTCCTTGCGGAACAAAAACGATAATTGTCATACTTTAATTTATACATGCCTGCTTTTCACTTGAAACGATGATGTCATTGAAAATTTAACAGCTTGCAGGGGAGGATCTTTGCTCATGCAAATTGCTGCTCGCATCTATTATTTCTCTATCGTTGTCATTATAAAGGCGGTGCATTACGTATGAGCGGATAGATACTCGGTGTATAATAGTTACCCTCGCGTAGAGGAATACAATGTACGGTTACAGCTGCCAAGTTACGTCTAGGCCCATTCTATACACATGACTATCGTGTATGTATATATACGAGATATATATATATATATATATATATATATATATATATATATATATAGATATATCTACACATGCGTAAACTTCTATTCGTTGAGATGGACTAGAATACGTGAGACGGCAAGCTAACGCGAGACTTACCGATTGTTCTCTGCAGTTGCGACCTGGGTCAAAGTGAGTATGAGCTCTTTTAAATGACACGTATCTACACACACTGGAGTACAGCAACGTTGCTTGCTTTTTTCATCTCATACGATTCAGAACTAGGTTCGTGAATACGCCCTCACGGAAAACTTCGTTTGTGCCGGTGTCATGACTCGACGGATTCGATTGGTGCCTATTCGACTGGAAAATCATGTGTCGAAACATGCATCCGTCGTAACGATACGTCAAATTTTTTACTTCACTTTGATTTATAAAGTACAATACACAATATCGATTATACGATCCTCGTGCAAGTCTCAATTTCGTTGTTACCGTTATTGTCGTTATTCGACTAGGATCCATTTTCCATAATGAGAAACGTTTCGTGACTACGTTTAAAAAAACCCTGCAACTTGAAATTGGGGTATAATAATAACCCGTCATCAATTACCTATATTTTAGTACACCAACTGTAATATTCAAATCAACTTACCGTAATAATAATGATCTTTATAATCGGCGCTGTTCAATTAAAACTGTATTTTGTGATGCAATTTTTTATAACCTCCGGTCTATTGGTATTTATAATATTTCTCTTGATAGGAAACGATATTCTCTAGATAGCTGTAACTTCATACTCCAAGTCATGCTGTAGAACGTAAGTCCGTTAGTTCGGGAATACGAGTCAATCAATGAAATGACGACATAATTTGACTTGACCGTAGAGCGTGAAATTTTTGTTGATTTATTAATATTTCTTTGACATAATTTGATCTCTCGGATAGCATGTTTAAGACGTGATAGGCATGTTATATTCTAGTAATTACATACACCTGGATTGAATATTTCTCTATCTGTATCTATATATACTATAGGTGCATAAAATAGGCACGTATAAATATTTACCCATGGAATCGTTAAAATACCGTTCGAAATTGACCGGTTTCTTGAAAAGTGAACGTAGCTGACAATGAGTATAATAAACCGTCATTGCACTCTGAGAAGTGGGGGGGGGATACAGATTTCGAAATGTCGCGATTACCGAGTATATCAAACAAGCTTAAACATGCAGATCATCAAAAAAATTACAGCAATTTTTGATACGCGTGGACATACTTTGAAATGGGTGACGTCACAGAGTATCTTCTTTCAATTTGCTCAAATGACAAAACAAAGCGAACGCGCAGATTATTTTTCCTTCAAGTGCTGAAATATGATGTAAAAAAAGACTTTGCGATACTTTCTTGTATCTGATAGCTCATAAAAAACACTTATAAGCAACGTCGCAGGACATGACATCGCGAATCGCTCAGTTCTGCTGCATCACATCGAGTTATTCGCTGACTGAGGAGTACCTAAGCGACATTACAACTAACGAGAATTACAAGATAAGCGAGTCAGCACGTAAATCGGCATTCGGTGCGGTTTATGCGGTGACGGTGTCATCGGTTTTATAGACACACGTATGCTCGCTTATATCGACGGCTACGTCGTATCTCGGAATTTGGTTTAAGAACAAGTACTGAGATACCAAGTTTTTGAATCAGAGTCTGTTAAGATACCTACTACGTCTGTTAATCAAATTCTCATACGATATGCGACGTTTCTCAACCAGATTCTGCAAAAATACGACGCATATTTATATTCAACTTTGAAATACGCCGATTTTTAACCTAATTCTGGAATACGATATTTATAAATCGAAACTCTGAAATATGACGGTTTTTAATCAGATTCCAGGATACGACGTTTTCTAATCATCTTCGTCAGAGATACTAAGTTTCCGAATCGAATCCTGAAATTCCAAGTTTTCAAAAAGAATTCTGAAATGGAACGTTTTTGAATCAGAATCTTCAGAGATGCAAAAGTCTTTCGTACAAATTCTAAGATACGACGTCGTCGAACCAATTATTGAATTACGACGTTGCTAAGCCAAATTCTGAGATGCAACGTCGTTGAACCAAATTCTGACACACGGCGTCTTCCAACAAAATTCCAAGACACGCTGTTGTTCCGCTCTGTCGTCGGTACAGCATCTCCGAAAGAGGATCAGCGGCTCTCGCGAATCGCGTAAAGTAAGCATCGCGACGGCGCGTCTCGCCCGGAGGTCGGTAATGAGTCACGGATAGCTACCCATCGGCTAGCTAGCTCATAGTTGCCGTAGGTACGCGCACGCTCCCAGTCATTGAACTTGCCAACTTCGCGTTACACGCGCGCACACAAACGCACGCGCACAGTTTCGCTTCTCAGCTGATTCCGACTCCCCTCGGTCTGCTCTCTCGCTTGCTCGCGTTACATGGTACCGCTCATTGAAGTCACGCTCAAGTTAAAGGTCAGTTTATGAGATCACGGAGGCAAGGAGAACGCCGCGTGCGCTCGCCGCTCGTTATCACTGTCATGCATATACGCGGATTTCGCATCGCGATTAACCGGAACGAACTCTTTCTGCACGTTTCCTTCCTTTTTTTTGGTTTTTTTTTTTTTTGTTTCTTTTATCTTGAACACAGATTTTGTTCGCGTAACTATTCTAACGCGTTTGCAAACTTTTTTGAAAATCTGTTTTTAGCGATACGAAGTAGAGGTAGAACTGTAAGGTTAATCGATGAAAGTAGAGTTAATTCATTGTTCGAAAAAGCAATTAACCGAAAGGGTCTGTTGACCGTTTCATCGAACGAACGATGAATTGGAAGCGCTCGTTGAGGCATTCATCGAAATAACGATCGATCGGAAATACCGATTAATCGATCAACTGGAAAGACGACTCGTCAAACTTTCGATGCATCGATTAATCGAGCATTCCTTGGCAAACCTGTATTTTCCACTTCTATTCTCCAGAAAAATTGCGAACAATTGTGACGGACAAATTTTGAAAATGGAACGCATGACTAATATAAACTACCGACTTGATTTTCCATCAATTTTCGATGTCTCAGAATTTTTTTGAATGATTGAAAACAATTGGCTCCCGTCAAGCTCACTTCCATTAAACTCCCATATCATTCCATCTTTTGGAACGAAAAACACGAAACTGTTTGAAATTCATCCGAAGATGATATTTTCTGAAAAATCGTATGAAATTTGAGATTTTGCTTGAGTAATATTTTGCCACCAGTACAAAGATCGATGTTAACCTCCACGCGTCAAATTTTACATTTAGTAATTCGTATCAAGTGAGCCGTTTTCTTTCGCGCTGCTTGCGGTTTTGGGAATTGCTTTCAAGTAGTTTTTTGCTTAATCGAGAATTGGTTTTCCATCAGATTTTTTTTTTGGCTATCTGATTATTCCGCCTCGCCACGTGACCTGGCGCAGGTGTTACACTCAACGCAATTCTACGCGCACGTACGAATCCGCGTAAACGTAACGCGTTTAGAGCGACGTGCGTCTCCGAGCCGCGTGACATTCGTTTTATTTCTAACTCGCGTACGTCTAACCGTCGCATAAATTTAGCTTAATAGATACGCGTGTCTAGATTAAAATTACCTAGGTTAGGTATACGTCCTATCTACGTACCATATTTTACGTACCTATGTATCGGGGTCCTGATGCCAGACCCCACGAAATTGCCACCTACCTATTCATTCCGTCACGCGCGCATCAAGAATTTCGTACGCTTTAAGACTCACGATTATATTACGTCGTCTACTTTGCATAGAAGTTTCGGGACGATTTTTTATTTTTCATTCTATTCGTTTTTTTCTTTTTTTTTTATTTCGTCGCTTACCAGAATAAATATTTTCGCTTATCTTCAGTCACGTCACTACCATCCTTAGGAGTTATAACGGGTCAAACTTTAAGCTTTATTTTTTCCACTCAATCAATGGATAATTCAAATCGATATGTACCTACGGTTTATTTAAATAGTTTACGCTGACTGTAGATGCTGAAACATGTCGAACGTTAAATGTAGAAAATCTATGTACGATTACTCAGTAAATGGTGATTTCGCTAAATTTTAAAATAAAATATTGTGATTCCTATTTTTTTTCTCGAGTATTTACCAAAATATTTACAATCGGTGGCAGAAACCCGATTTTACAATGATAAATTAAACACTCACTGACTACGCTGAAACCTGTCGAGTTACAGTTGCTGCAATATGAGAATCTTTTTATTTTGTATTTTGAGGTGGACGTGCACAAAGTATAGAATAACGACGTGGTTTAGAATGTCTTTCAACGTTTTAAAGATTTTTAGTACATCTTGTGAGATGTATGTATAGTACGATTTACTTCAGTTATGACTAACCTAAATTAATTTACAACTAATTTATTATCATCACCTGGTACATTGATCTGCGGTATAATTAAACAATTTCAGTACGATGAACAACCGGATGTTAGAATAAATTCGTCCTTTGCACTTATCAACTCGTTCGGTTTCAGTTAATCAGTATTACTGAGGAAGGTAGGGGAAAACGATTTATCAATATTTTCTCCTTGTCCATCGGGAATCAGGCGCTCGTCTAAGCCAAAGAAGTACTTCAAATTCGTTATAAGTTATCAACCATTCAGCACTGCTTGGTGTGTCAAATTTGGCACGTTGATTAAACAGCTATTTTTTAATCATATACTCATCGATTTTAATGGAAAGCTTCTCAAAAAATTTGATGAGCTATTCAGGCACTGCGGAGAAAGTTTCGTAACTAGAGATATATTAAAAAATTCATTCATTCAGGTGTAAAACTCGAAAAACCGAACTCTTTAAAACTGCCCGTTTGGAGTTGAGAAGTTTTTTTTTCTTCAACTGACGTGGGTGTCAGATTGAATGGAAATTGAAACAGGAAAATTTTTTCTTTTACTAAAAGTGTATTTTCTCTCTCTCTCTCTGTCTCTCGTAAATTCAATCGGTCGTTTTAGGAATATTTCGCCGGTCGGTTGGTTGCTCTGAGATATTCGACGGGCGGTGTAAGGTCGATGACCGCAGGTGTTGCCTTGGTTGCCCTTCTCACTCACCTACCTGAGCGAGCGCTGTCTTTGTGCGCTTTGAATATACCAAATATATACCAACACCAAGATCGCCGGCCTGTCTTTTATCTTTGTCCGCTGAAAGAGTAGCAAAGGTATTTTTACCCACCGCACGTCATAAAACCTCCTCGCCAAGTGTATAGCGCCAAATTAGACCGCGACGACGATCTTGCACGCATCTATATAATACACTATCGGATTCTTCATTTCATATCGGCTACATTGGCTCGTTAAGCATTATCGTTTTCCAATTATTCCATTTACCGAAAACGAGATGAGGGGTTGAATAATCGTCCTTATCGATTCCCCCGAAGGCCCAAGAAACGCCCTGGTCTGTTATATTTTGATCTTGGCAGAATTACATTCTAATGACATGCGCGTTGCTTCGATAATTTTAATCAACTCCCAGATCGTTCGAACAATTCAGAATCACGGACATCACTGTCCGAATAATTGTTTGGTTATAATCATCAGTTAATTGTGTTCGAGTTAATCCTAAGTTGTATTTCGAATCTTGAGAGAGTGAAGAACATGTGTTTCTTTTATTTTGGACATTCGTTCCAAACTTGATGAATTGTTTCAACTGCGAATGATCGTGCCGTGCAGGTGTGTAAAGCCGATGATCAGTGATGTGAAATGCATTTGAAAAAGTCCGAGACTTGGTCGATGTCAACGAAGATACCGGGAAGTTTCAATGATTTAAGAAACGTTTCCCTTCGTTGTCGGAGTTCGCTAATACGGCTCGATTCCAGAATATCGGAGAAAAGAAATCTGGGATTCGTACCTACTCGTCACGGTTTCCGCGCAATGAGGCAGGCAACGGACCCGTAATGAATCCATCGCTCTGACCGCGCCGATGATCTTCGATCATTGTAATCCGAGGACCGAAAGCACGACGTTGTTTTAGTTGGAATAGTTTTGTGTAGCACTCGCGGGAAGTCGCCTCGGCGGTACAACGACCCCGGTAACCAAGATCGGTGCCGGGACCACCTGGTCAAACCACCTTCATAGTCCTACGATCCTACGTGTATGAATATACGTACCCGATCCTGCACGAGTCCCTTCGCAGTCCCACATATGATGCCGATGGTCCGTACTTCCATACTTATACCCAGAATTCCGAATACCGATGGGCCGTCGCAGGGTCTTCGTAATTCTGTTCCTGCCACTCGAACCACCCACAAAGAGCAATAAAAAAGTGAACAGGGCAAGACCGAGTCTTTGTCTGTCTCGGAGCGGAAGCGAACGATGATTTCTTGACGATGCATCGCGTAGAGCTTAAAAAAAAAATTCAACACTTAAAATCTGTTCTTCCATAACGTTACGTACCTACACCGCGGAAAAGGTTTCATCTTACGGTTCTACACATTTTATAGTTTGGTTTAGTGTTTCATAGAATTATCGCGAGAGGTCTCACAACGAGGTTTATCGGAACAAAAAATTTACTGCCGGGCACCGAGTAAGGTTGGAAAAAATTTTCTCATCATCCAAGTGCCAAACGTGCGATGTTTACCAACGCGATTGAGCTTCTAAACTCGGTAGGCATGTAAGACACCGAGAATGTTCGGAACAGTTGCCAGTAATTTTTCGTGAACAGGTTGGCAATTGCTTTGGAAGGATCTCTAATGCTAATTAATCTATGAGTAATTTTCTAACCGCTCACGAACTATCATATTTTATGACATTTACTTAAAAGATCTTCTCGTTATGCTTCAACGATGTACGATCACATTCCGCTCGTTACCGCAAGTGAGCAGGCTGAATATTTCTTTTTTCGGATCCTTGTTTAAAAATCGGTCGTTTTTTCGAAGATTGAACGGGTAATCTTGCCGAAGCACTTTTCCCGCTCAAGTTTAACAACTTCCTTATGGGATATTCGTCAGTTTATATACATTTCATTTTTGGTGGGGACCGTCGCTTCGCTGCTTGACTGGTTGACTGGTTCGCTGGTTCAACGGGAGTTCCCAGGAAGGGTCGTGATGGTCCACGTGCTTACAGCACAGAGATCATTGACCCATCTCCATCCGCAGTCCGAATCGGAGAGGAGGCGGTGTTTTTCTTTTACCGCGTCGTCCGCGAATCTTTTTTGCTTCTACATACACGTTTCGTACCCTGCGTGCGGCGTACATCCTGAAAAATTTCATTTATCGTACTTGCTAGAAAATTCGGATAAAACGGGTACGTCGTTACGCTGCACAAAACCGTAATCGTAAGGAATAGTAAAACGTACTAGATTTCCTGGTTACGGCTGCAAAATCAACTTTCTTTCTTTACTGATATAAATGTGAATAATTTTTGGCTCTTTGACCCGACAACGAGACACCGAGCACATCGAACAAAGTAACCAAAACTAGGAATTTCTCTCGGTGTGCCTATGCATCATGCCCGAGGTATTTTTCAGTCACCGGACAATCCGCCTCGCCGCGTCTCGTAATGGCAGTGTGGAATACTCACGGATAAAGGTACGCATACCGGCACCATTGCTGCACGTACGCACGTGGCGAGGCATGTATTTGATATACCAGATTAACGGGTGTACGATCAGACGTAGATTGCAGCATGCAGTTCTCCGGTTCGAAGTTAGTTCCTGTAACATAAAACCTGTCCGCGCCTATTTACCGTTCAAAATCAGAGTGTATATACACAGTACGTACTCGAACGTACATTGTGCGTGTATATACGTATATAGCGTGTAAAGATAAGCCACGGTGCAAGGTATGTACGCCCCGGGTAGTTATATTTAAAATGGGATTGTCACGTCTACGCCCATCTATTTTTCCAGCCGGCGCGAGTCTCGTCGCGCACGAATTCACGCCCGCGAGTCTTATGCTGGATATTTAAAGAAGCTCCATCGTGTGTTTGCGTTTACACGTTTATGCGTCAAATTCGCTTTTACTGGATATAATCGATCTGCTGGAACCGATCTCCCGGCAAGATAAAATAAAATACACCTTTAACCACTTCGCTGATTCTAAAGCGTAGAAAAACACTCACGGACGAAAGCGTAAAACGAATAAAACAAATACGCCTGCATGGAATGAGCAATGTTACCTTAACAGAGCTGCTGTTAATGGTTTGAGATCGTTGTTTTATGCATTCTTAACGGGAACTGTTCGTCGAACCAATAATAATTAATTTACGCTGTTCGTAGAGTGACATATTTTTTTATTTACGCAGCAGGAAACAGTTTTTTTTCCTTTAATACTTGAAACTGCACAAATTTTTTTATGGTATCATCACGGTTATAGTGCTATGCGATTTTCCAAAAAAAAAAAGCTGTACGTTTTTAGAAAAAACCGGCGTACAAGTAAGTCGAAAATCTGTCAAGTGTTTCTTTTTTCTGCGAATAAAAATATCAGACTGATTTGGTCTCTCTCTTGCCGAAAAGATACAATCTTTTATCGCATTTGTCGTTTACACCTCGATTATAGTAAGTTCAGTCTGATTTAGAGTAAAATATTAAAAATACCTCTTTTTTCCTTCGTGCACTTTCAAACGATTGATATGAGTCCGTTTCCCAAATATGTTACTATACAATCAACTCGTGCTTTCCGTTTACGTCTTGTTGACACTGTTTATTAAAAAACAAAATTTGCAATACATCAGAACTCCGTGAGAGTTGTAGGCCAAAGGTTCATTCACACCTGATTCCAGAATTCAGCGGAAGGTGGGTTGCCCCGTAATATGGATAGAGTGTAAGGAAATTCCGCACGTGAATTCGAAGCAACAAGATCGCACGATTATTGTTGGTGGTGAAATTGTTAGAGAAGAAGGGACTCGGTGTCGTACCTCGATCTCTAAGCACGTTATACCTGCTTAGAAGAGAATAAGAGTTATCGCGTCCGTAGTCTGAGAGAAGGCTTGAAGATCGACGGTAACGGTTTTACGGTCCCACTAGCTGCAGGGATAACGGGCTTGTCCGATTAGAATTCAGCCACCCGCTGCTGGACCGCCGCTGGCGCTTTGATCTTGCGATAGCCGGTGAGGTAGAGCCAGGCTCACCTCCGTAAGTGAAGGGCGCATAGCCGGTGACTCGACAAATCATTACTTACACGTATAAAGATATCTATTCTCTCTCATTTGAATGAACAAGAAATTCAGCAACGGGTAGTCCCTCTGCCATTAACAAATAGATGTAATCCTATTACAGCCGGGCATGGGAGAAAAAAAACAATTCATTACAGTGCAGAAATGATTCTGACTATCCAATGCTGGCGCCAGTAGCGTCTGTTAAGACAATCCGCCCGATGGTCTGTCCTAATTGGAAATGAATACTCGTGTCGGTGTAATTGCACAATGAACACTTTATTTTTATTGAACCTAGCAAGAGCCCTGTTCGATTTCGACGTGACGTATGCATCTCCGAATGTCTAAGTCCACGTATCGAAAACGTGGGAAAGGGCTTTACAGCGTAATTATATATGCAATTCTGGATAAAAGGGCTCCGATTCATTTTCATTTGACGCAAAAATGAAGAAATGGCGTGAAGCGACCAGGGCACCGTCTTAAGGTGAGATCATTTGCTGACGGGCTTGACTTTGATTCTTATTCTAAGTCAAATTAGAGAATCCAAAGTTTTTTTCTTCCTTACGGTTCTTCTGTATCTTGTTTCCTCGAATCTCTTTGAAATGTGTACATTGGAAATGAATATTGATCTCCGTGATTGCACAACAGACCTTTTTTCCAATTCAACTGAAGATGAAAATGACTTGTCAATGTGCTTAATCCTTTCAGACTAAAATAGAAGAGGTATAAAATCTTATTGCTTCGTGATGCACTCTCGTTATCTAGTTTCTTTAACTATTTTTTAAAACCCAGCATTACAGAACCATGAATAGAAACCGCAGTGTCAGTGGAACGATTTAGCGCTACTTAAGTTTTGTTTGATCGAGTTGTAACGATTTCAGCCTTCTGCAACGTGACTCTGGATGTCATCAGGCTTCAGTTTTTACCTCACGTCCTCGAAAAATGAATCTTCGCTGTAAGAAAAATGGAATACGAAAATTTGTAAACTATAGTTATTAGATGACAATTATCTAACACAATCTGTTACTGGATTTCCAAATTGTCGACAAAAATTGTTGTATAATAGTTAAATTTTAATCAATTCTAACACCAACATTTTTTCTGCAATGTTTCACGGAGTAAACTGAGAGAGCCACAAAATCTGTAAAATTTCGAATTTAGCTACTTCTGAAACTGAATACGAAAACGCACGACAATTAATAAAGGACATTTAGATATACATTGTTATGAAAGTCAACGAACTCTCCCTTTCCTCGGGTCGTTTTTTCCACCACTCAGCAAAGTTTGATCGCTCTCGTGTGGAATGGCTGAGTTGCCAGTGAGTTCTTATCTGATCGGTGTAGTCATACACACTACACTGTGTGTGTGACGCGTATGCACGCCTCTATTAATACTCACCGAACCATTTTACTCTCAATTCCCAAACAAACGGTCCGCTGTGACGCTGATGTAATATTGTATGTACCTCGGTTTGTCACCGCGCTATCTACGAATTCTAATCTAATGACATTCAAACTTCTATGTATACCCAACGTGGCCGAAACAACAGTTGTCCCGAAGCTGTGCGTACAAGCCGTTCGAATCGGAGCATTTTGCAGCTCATAGGTCTAATTATAATATCCGTCGTACTATCGCACTTACTCATTAATTTGTGATGTTTTTAACTTCGCACGGTTTCTTTGATGGTCGAATATTTCTTAAGCAATTCTCTAATTTTAGGCACTAGCATAAGACGCGAGTATTATTGTCAATAAAAAAAAAACATACATGCTTTTGAAAACTACGTGAATTGAATCTCAAAATCTGTTCGTCCGATTGACCTGAAATTTGGACAGATCCTTGATTGTATAATTTTATACAGAATGGCCGATTAATTTGATCCTAATAGGTCACACTTGAGTAGAATCACATAACGATTACACGGGGTGAAATTTACCCTAAACGTCATCTTTTCCTTCAAAAAAAAAATTCTAAAAATATAAAAATAATATCTAGCTATTGTTTAAGGATCGCGAAAAAAGCTTTCTCAGTTTTCCTAACCAAAATTGATTGTTTAAATATTCTAAAACATCGCCAAAGTTAAAGAAAGTGTCAAAAATATTGAACAAAAGATCTTTAGTTCGCGGCCCATTTCCACGACCAAGAGATTCTACAAGGAGTTTAAAAAATGTTTGAGGTGAAAAGTATCCCCGATGACCTATTAGGGTTAAAGAAAAGATTTTAAACTGTCGAAATGGTGAAAAATAAAGTTCACGTTTGAAAGAGAAACGACTTTAATCGTTTCACATTAATAAACGAATAAACATTTTTCAAAATCTTCCGGTCATTTTATAGAAAATATTATATTCACAGATCTGTCCAAATTTCAAGTCAATTGAACGAATAGAATTTGAGATTCAACCAACGTCGTCTTAATGAACATAATTTTTTCTACTAACAATAAATCCGTTGTCAATCGATATTTTTCAATTGAAAAAAAACCGAAATCCGCCCTTGTCTTTCTAATACCCACGCAAAAAAATGTTGAAAATCAACGTGTTCTTTGGACCAAATCCTTTTGCTAGTGACTTAATAAAGCTCTAATAAGAAAAGAAGCTATTGAACGAAATGATGTGCGCACTTTTCTGTTTACACTAGTCTTGCCTCAATACCGGTAACAAGTGAATAACCCTACTTGCTTACGAATGAAGATGAGCGTTTGAATGAGAAAATTGCGTAATTTTGTGAAATGACCTCAGCTTCCTCTCGCACACGAACTTCGGAGATGATTCGGAGGTATTCTTTCTATACGCTTCTAGTTACAGTGCATCACAGACTTTTTCGCTCTTTCTTTTTCATCAGCCTTAGGCACAGGTTGTTGTAAACTGAAGAACGATGAATACATATATTGTATACAGTAATTCGTCAAACGCTAAATTAAACTGCTGCCTCGTGGTCTTGCAGGTCGAAATCTTTGCGGCAGCCTGTCACCACGGGTATGCGATGTGTGATTTTTTATTTTCATCAAACAGTCGTGGATAAAACCCGACACTTGGACGAAAGAAAAGAACGAAAAGAGAATCTTTCTAAGCATTAACCACCTGCGACTACGTAATCTACCACTAAATCACATCTCATGGCAGAATTCTATGCCCACTATTGGGTTAAAAAAAACCTGTGACCACAGAATATGGATAAGAAAAGTCTTTTTGGTACTGAGGCACACGCGTCATCGACTGCACTTGGCTGACCTGTCGCTGAAGCGACTACTGGCGCAGTGATTAGATCTAGTGCGCAAGCTATCCTCGACACCTTAATTTAACGCAATATTATGCAAATCACTATTATATACATTTGATTTTCTTAATATATTTTTTTTCGTATAGAATGAATGTTGATCAATAGAAAATTGAGTCAAGGAGGTTGGCTGGTGGGCTGAAAATCGAATCTTTATTCATTTTATTACTACGGCATGGTACACATATCGAGTATTCGTAAAATTACTCTGTTCGTAAGCTCCAAAGATTTATTTAAAAATGCAAAAAATGAAAAGTTCTGGAATCACAAACAAAATCTCATCGATGCATTGTTTCAGATCGCTTCAAAATTGTTAAAAACATCCTAGATTCATTCGAATTCACTCTTCGATGATTTATTTTATTCTGAAGTTTGTTTTTTCCGACTATGCTGATAAAGATTTTCTTTTTTTCTCCAGTCGATTCTGTGTCGTCATTTATTGATCGTAATCATTTTTGGTGAGATGTCGTAAGATTAAATATTTAACAATAGGTACAAGAGTGATGAAAAAACGTCTTCTAGTGATTTTCAAGGAAATGACTTCTGATTACAAATTTCACCGTAGATTGAAATCCAACTAATCTACTAAATTGTTTCACAATCTAGAAGCGATTTCAAGTAAATTATCGATTTCTCATCTTTTGTTTATAATCCTAGGATTTTCTGTTTTTCAATTCATAAACATATCTTCCTAGCTAGGAATACATAAATTTTACGAATATTCAATGTAAAACTATCTTGTGTAGTAAAATGACCAAAAAATACCGATTTCTGAATAAACAACGTCCTTAAGAATCGAAAAGAATTTTTTTTCTACATAAGGGAAAGTTTTTATTCTTTCTCAGTCAACTTGTCAACCAGAAATTGAGAAACAGTTGTACGAAATTAGACAAAATACCATCACGAATTTTGTATTTAATGTATATAAATTCGATAATTGGGATATGCTTTAGTGTTGAAGTCTCGAGGACGTTGACTCGTCGAAGAAGTTAACTAATTGCGGTGAACCTGGTACGGTTGCAGATTCGTTTTTACGATATTGCGCCATTAAATTGTAGTAACGCCGCGACGAAATCGTGAGCGGTGACAATTGCCGGATGAGTTGGGCAAAAAAATTACCGTTCTACGAGAAAGGCCAAAAAAATTTGGGGGAATCGTAAAATTCGCAGAAAAAGCAAATTGAGTCAACGATTGAAGCGAGGTTTTTCCACGTTCAGACTTGAATGGCGAACCATGAGCAACATGCGCAACGTTTTAACAACGATAGTTCAAACACCTGGAAATTGTCGGCAACGACGAGTGAACCTAATTTTTTTTCACCAATTCTAATGCCAGGACGAAAATATATGTCGGACTTTGATTTTTCATTCAATTTTGAAAGTTTAATCAAAACTTTTCAAACTCTCTTGGAAATGATGTAATTTCTTAGATACTCGATTCATCCACTGAGTGTCAACTAGGCGTGACAGACCAATTATTTTGAAGATTTCGTCATCGTCGATCTCTTATGCTATTACTGATTCGATTTTGACGATTGAAAAATCTTTTTGACATATCCAGTGTGATTTCTGTCAAATTTATTTTTCCGTCCGAGTTAAGATCTGACTTGCGCATAAAAGATAAAATAATTGCAAAAGTGTGTTTGCAATAAAGTTAAAAGACGTGCAGCGCAGTGCCCATGAAACGTACAATACCAACGACTAAACTACGGATTCACATCGCAGGGATTCGGCAGGAAATACGTGGTTAAATTTGGCACGCCATCGCGTATGTTTCGGGAAGCTTGTACCTACGCTTTTTTCGGCTGATAATACAGTTGCCAATAATATCAATACGGACTCGTTTTTATCCGCTTTCTTCATACCAACTGCTAGTTCCTTGAACTACTATTTTGAACAATAGCTTCATCGGTTTTTTTTTTTCGAATAACCAGATTACCGAATATCGAAGAGTATCATGTGTTCTGGATCTTGAGTCGTCAAAACGAGCCCAAATTTGGCTCTACTATATGAAACTGTTCTAACTAATGGGTTAATAATGAAAAATCAAATGACAAAAAATGGTGAAAAAATTTCAAGAAACTTCTGTAAGCTTGCTTTGAAGTTGTGAGAACCTCAAAGCAGTTCACGTACCCATTTCCATGGGGAAGGATATTCTCTGTCTACAATCTTGGTAAATTTCGAAATTTATTTATTCGGAGCTTGCCAAAATTCATAAAACTTTAACAGTAATTTCCTATAATAAAAAATGATCACCAAAATTTTTTTACGAAATTTTATTATCATCCTTGTTGGGGTATCTTGACCGCCTCAAAAAAGAATAAGTACCACTGAAGCTAATAACACTGCACAACATTAAATTTAGCCTTTGTAATTAAATGAATCTTTTTTGTATAATTCGGTACAATAAATTTGATGGCGTCTCATTGATCTTTAGATACGAACGATGTAATAAAACATTGGAGATATAACAGAATATTTCACTTTTGTACATTTTAATTGGTGAACCGGTGTCTTTAACATCCTGACGTGATACATCATTTCAATTGCAATAGGAGGTAGATTATTTGAACGTGCGAAAAAGTATCGCGAAGAAAGTTTCGCTGTCTTTAGGGCAAGTTGAAAAATAGTTTCCTTTCCGCGGAGTTGTATTTCTTTGTCACGACTCAAACGTAGGAATAATCGATTCTGACCGACTGCTGAAAATAAACAAAATACGCTATTTCCGAATGAATTACGTGCGCACGGGAAATAGCGAATCAAATTGAATTGTTGTATTTTCCCACTAGTGAAGAAATGGTTTGTTATTTCTCAACGCGCACGTCATTCATTGAAAGATTTTTAGTAGCCGGCCGAAAGCGGCTAATTTAACATTGTTATTGTAAAAAATATCGTGTGCAACTCGCGGGTAACGGCGCTTCTGAGTTCGTACGATAACTTCGCACTCACTAAAAATCGTCACTTTTTCCCACTCGTTGCACAACATAACATTTGAACAAAGTAGCGGAGCTCGGTCGATGGCGCCAAATTTCATCGGCGCGGTAAAAGCGCGAATAGCGAAGCGCCGACGTGCGCATGCGCGTCGGGGGTGGTTTCACGGGAGTTTCGAAGGCTCGGCGGGTTTCCGGGTGGAAGGCAGCAAACCCCGGATCGAAGCAAAGCGGGCTTTCGGCCGCAGGGCGCATGCACGGGAGTCTCGGGACTCGGAAAGCCCGTGTTACACTCGATTGCTCGATGCACTCGAGGCCTCCCCACCACCCGTCCGTAAAACGATACACCCTCGACGTGACGTCACGACGACAACCCTCGGCGCATCCCTCGGCCGCGCAAGATAATATTCCATCTATAGATACCTACGCGCGGGGAAAGCGCTCGAATCGTTACACACCACATGCTTGTGTTTTGAGCGGCAATATTTGAGAATTTTCCATGTTGTGTATGCATAAATGTGTAGGAGGAGTCGGCGGAAAGAGTGGGTGAATTTTAGGAATTTTTGTATCGACATCCAATTTGTTTTGTTAGAAAGGATGCAGATTCACCTTGATTGACGTTTTTCTTTATTTATTTTTCATCACAATCAATAGATAGGAAGCACTTTCATTGACAATAGTATCAACCGTTTTTTTCTACGGCATGTTTTGCGGTGTTCACGATGTACCAAAAGTGGCGCATACGATTCATTTCGAAGAGTCTAGCTCGATAACCATATCGAAAAAGACCTGGAGGCTTTTTGACACGCAGTTGGAAAGAAATATTGTACACCGACATAACGAAATTTCCCCTTTACTTTTTTTTTCTACAATAGAATTCCAAATCGTGCCAACGAGGATAAACTATCCTTAAATACTGAACTCAAATCAGACGTGAATTGGTTGAACCGTTTTTGAAAAATTTCAGGCACCTAAAATGTTTCACGTTATTGTCAATAACTATGCTTGTTGTAAATTGATTTGAGTAAAAAAATATATCCCGATCTACGTATAATTGAATAAAGTAAACCCAAATTGAATTGAATTGAAGTTGAATTGTGACGAAATTTTTGTAAATTAACATAATTAAAGCCACAAACGATCTGATCATGACAAAATTCAGAAATCAATTCTTGAAATCTAGAAATGAATTAGGAGTTTAGTTACCACCTGAACTGTAAAATGATGATTATTCCAGAAATTTTTCGAGTTTTAATCGTAATCGCGTCTGGTAAAGGCTTAAAGTATACATGTATACATGTATATATATGTTACATGTACAGTGCACACGCAGCGTCTCGGAATGGGATTCACCGTTAGGTGGTTTTAAATATTTAATCGGTATGCGCGGTGCGCGGGTTTGTAATTCATGCCCGGGTAGGTACCAGCTTCAAATTATACTCATCCGACGCGTGTAACATGAACCTGATGAAAAAATTATTCGAAAACTTATTCAAAGTAATAATTATCCCTCTGCAGCTCGCGAGCCGCCTTAAAATCGGTAATATATATATTATACATATATATGCAAAAATAATCGAGGCGTTACGATCATGCAAATTTTTTTAAATATTCCCCCTAACTGTAATCATCCGTATACCTATATTTCTGAAACAATAAATGTGTATCCACGCGAAAGATACCGAGTATGCGGAAAAGGATTTTCAATTTATCTACTGGTCGAAGAAAATGGTTCCTTCATATTGGGAAAACAAAATCCTGGATTAATTTGGATGAAATAAAAAGATCTCTGTCACGTGGCGCAGGCGAGAAAATCTTATTTATTGCGAACTAGCAGATTTTCTAACAGGTATAGAAGAAAAAAAAATATTTTCTTTCTCGTGTTAAAATGAAAATGGTTCAATTGTCAAAACCGTACAACAGGATTATTTTGGAATCAGGTACCTTCTAGGCTGAAAATAAGAATCCCATACATAGGAAGGATATTTTGATCAGCTAAACTATAGTTTAAACCATGTTCCAGTGTGAAAAACATATTCCCCTAATCCAAAGAAGTCTAATGTATTATACATAAATGCGTGCTCTGTTGAATCGATACACGTGTCGACACGAATGACGCTCAATGCAGGCGACGAAAGTACAACTAGCGGCGTCAAGTTTGTACTATTTTCTTAATTTCTTCCAAGCACCAACAATGAACTGGAATTCTAGGTTATTTTGCTTCTCTCGTCCCGTCAAATCTTTATAGACGGATTTTAACCAGAAATCTAATTGCCTTTTACATCGATTGTTTTATGAAATAATTTTTATTACAGAATTTGCAATTTATGGGGAATATTCTGTCAGTGGATTCGAATTGGCCGTCAAAGAATTTGTCCGGCGAGGGTTCGCTTTAGTGATAAGAAGTAGTTCGGGTATAATTTTAATCTCTCAAGGCATGAGCAAGTTATTTGCCCGTCAAAAAAAATTGATAGGAAAGTATTGAAAATTGTTTTTCTTGATTGATTTGGCAATGAGAAGTTGCCGTTGATTATTTTACAACGCTTTATAAATTCGTGGACAAAAAATATAGCGTAATTTGAAAAGGGCTGAACCACCGTTGATGATAAAATTTGGCTCAAGTTTCGGAAAAAAATAATTTGCATACATTATTTGTGCGTGTCGGATAAAAAAGTGACAAGGTGCGAAGAGAGAAAAAGAAATGGAATGATAATATCGACGATTTGAAGCCCCTTCGAGCGAGCGGCTTGTGCCGAAGCACCGGCGAGGAGTGAGCTTTCAGATAACGCGGCAAAAATTATCTGCAGGGTAGATGGATAGGATATTGAGTGTAAAATGGCCTCTGCCGGAGCAGGGCGCGCTAGCGGCATCCAGTGGCTGATATCCGAAGCTGGCCGAACGTTTTTTCACAAGTGCACCACCGAATCGAAACACCAGTTTCACCAACCCTCCGAATTCTCGATAATAAAAATTATTATAAACGTCAATATTGCGAGTGAGAGGTTTTGAAAATTATTAAAGAAAAAATTATAAGCGCACACAGCTGTGAGTTGAGTACTAAAGTGGTGGTAGATACCAGAGGAGCGTACTTGACATTCGATTGAATGACTGCGGTTCGCTTCGTTGAAATAATCGTAAATAAGAAGGATGGGTGAGAATTTTTTTGAATCATGGATAAATCGCGTTATCCTGATGCAGTTTAATGAGAGAAAATTACTTCAAGACGCGATGTGCTATCAACGTTGAATCAGTTTGACAGTTTTGTGCGATGTTTTGTGACATTTATTCGGTAAAGACTGTAATTCGTGTTAAATTCATCATATTCGATGAATATGAGTTACTTAATTTTTCTAGATAAAAAAAAAAAATAAAATAATATGATAATACAATAATATAAGAAAGCATTTAAATCAATCGCGAATAAATACTGCACACGTACATCGATATAATCGAGCTCGTTGTTAGAAATTTAACGGTCGAGGACAGTGCAAGATACTTAATTGCCATCGAAATGTGAGGGAATATTTCTTCAACAGCACGTGAATATTATACAAATTTATAACGCAGAAGTCTCCGTCATCGACTGAGGTTCGATATAACGTCTTTTCCTTTCTCGATGATTACCTGACGACGAGAGAATAAATTCAAGTTACACGAAGCGGCAATAACGGCAATTAATCGCGTGGCAAAAATGTCTCGGTTGTAATGTTCGAGTCAACGATCAACACCTAGGAATGAATAAACAATGCGCGAGGTGTCGCCGTGATAAATCTGGCCCTAGTAACCTATTGACTTCTTTACCCCAACCTGGCCTGGCCTGGCCTAGCTTCACCTCGCGTAGCTGCTCGCTCTTGCAGGTATGTGCGAACTCCGAATCGTCGATGAAAAAACTGGAATTCAACGAGCAAGATGCGCACTGCGCCGTATACTTGTTTCTGTTAATTAACACCTAATTAATGTAAATTGCGAAGTAAAAGAAGAAGAAGAAGAAGAAAAGGAAGACAAGCAGCCGTAACTGAAATAACACTAAATGAGGAATTAATGTGTTGGGAATTTGAGAGACAAGAAGGAAGAGGAAAGAGAGGAAGAAACCATTCGACTGGATCGATTTTAATTAAGACTTAAGGTGTTTCAGCTGCCTACCGCGTTATAATATTCCTGCGGAAGCTGCAGATGGCGATTTTAATTTAAATACGAGTGTAATTGAAAAATCTAATTTACCCTGGCGAATGCTTGAACTTTCGAAGAGAAGACTGAAACTCTAGGACTGAATTCTACCATGAACGACATGGCCTTAAAGTTCAATCCCTATTTAAGTAGCTGTTGAAGGTTATCCACTCAACGAACGGACAAAAAAAAAACTATAGTTTCAAATGCCACGTAGAATAATACACTGTTAAAGCCACCGGAGCAGATATATAGGTGCACATACACACAGCACGTGTTTACGTTGTAGCTGCAATTTGAAATTGAATTTAGTCCGATTAACCGTAAACAATACATAACGACATTATAGAAGAGTCGAAGTATCATACGATAAAATAAATGCTAAATTCTTCGTAAAAATAAAATCGTAAATAAATATAGTTACAGAAATCGATTGATTGATTAATTAATTGATTAGTTAGTAATAATGACCTCGAAACACTGTAGTTCAATTTTCACTTTTTATCGCTAATTATTAAATATACCGCGTAATTCTAAGAATATAATCTAGAAGAGAAGAATTTCCACCGAATAATTAACTGAATAATAATATTTGCAATAAAAAGTCAAATCGATTTGACCCAACTTTCAAGTCATTCGCCGTGAGGAGTTGTACGAATTTCAACTAAACACACCGCGTCAAACTTTCAGTGACCAAAATTACGCCATGAGAATTTTCAAGTAATCGAAAAATGGCGAGATTATGTACTGACCGAAAGTAAGGAAGTAAAAAAATATTGAAAATAATCGCGAGTAAACAAAATGGCTGAAGTCGCCGGAAGCCCCGCTTCTGCATCGGCGGCTGAAACTCCTCAACAACCTCGAATTCAGCAGCAGCAGCAGCAGCAGCAGCAAAGTCGACAACAAACCCAGCAAACTCAGCCTACACAACAGACTCAACAGCCCCAGCATCCGACCTCAGACATTAGTAGCTCCCAGCTTACTTCACCGCCGATTACAGGAACAGGTACTTAATTATTACAGGCTATCGAAAAATCAACTACGCGCAGTGCCAATTGACCGAGAGAAATTTACAGTCCTTAACTGTTTTTCACGATTTTACCGTAAACGAAAAATATCGCTTTCGGTACGAAATGATTGGCGAAAATATAACAAAGGAAATTTTTTCTGATAGTGGTTCAACATTTCTCAAACTGATTTCAAGCTATCGGTCATCGGCGTTTTACGATAGTTACTGCAATGTCGAAATGATTTGCAAATTATTATTATTCAACAGAATGATTGTGGACTCGATTTCAATCCTCGGGGTCTCCGACTCTGGAGACAAAAGCATCTTGTGATGAGAAGGCAAGTTCTGATTTTCGAAGTGTCACACTTTGGAACGAATAATTTTTTTAATCAGCTATTTCTATCGTCAAAGTCATTTTGTTCTTAATTACCAATTCGCTCATTTCTATCGTACAACAACCATCGGTATTCGACAATTGATAACCTGTTACGATGTATACAGAGATTGGGTCGCCGGTTCGAACGTTGATACTTTTCACTAGTTCGAGAGATCGAGTATTTAAAATGAATACCTACAACGTGACCGCAAAACTGCATTCTTCGCATTTCGCGGTAAGAGCCGATGTCAATTCGAAGTACTCTGTATGACGGTCACTTTCGAGGAACGATAATTTCATCTTCCACATGCTCCTGCAATATTTTCTGCCTACCTGTATACGTCTAGGTAAAGTTTCTTCAATTTTTCTATGATTAAAAACATCAATTCATTTTCTGGGTTACGTAATAGTTATTACTGTTGACGGATAAGAATGAAGTGTAATTAATCCATTTAAATCAAATGAATATCCTAAACATCTTCCGTGCGGTAATTTTATTCTTTAAAAACAATTTTTGTCTCGTCAGATTCATCTCGGTTCTTCGTTTCTGGCATTATTTGAAGTAAGAGTGTATTAATATTGTGTCAGGATAGCACACGAACGTCTAATCGTACTTATCGGTTATAAAAATTTCATTCAAAGCTGTATCGGGGAAACGATGAGGAGTGATCAAGAGATTTTCTATAGCTGGCAATGGGTCAAAAATTTTCACACCCAGTAACAGAAATATCTTTAAATAATTGTAAGTGTAGGTACATACAGAAAAATGGAATACCAAAAATTTAGTTTAATTAGTCTGAAATTGAAAATTAAAAATTTAGTAACCCCGGTAGTCCATTTTTCCGCACGTTGTACAAAGAAAGCGTAGAAATTTTCGTGGCAAAAAATAATTTCCCAAGGGACATTGAATGATCAGATAATTTTGCCCGTGGAAAGTCGCTGGAGAGATTGTAAAAATTTAACCAGGTCACATCGATGCGTTACGCAAAGTCTTCGTCCAGACGTTGGTGCGAAAAGTAAGCTAAACGCGGACTGGAATGAAAATTAGTAGCGATTGTTCGAAGAGCTACGTGGGGGCAAGATGCAACTCATAATTTCATCGGCGATGCACGGTTTGTAAACAAGAACATACACACACGAGGAGGTAGGAGAGCTACTCCCGCAAGTGTGGGTTGCCGGCTAGCGGATCTGTCGGTCAAGTAACGGAGTAAAATCGGTCCCGCTAGCGCGCGAAGGCCTGGCGTGACGTGTTGTGCCGATAACCGTTAGTTTAGTTGTATTTACAGCGAGCCACGTGACGACGTCGCGACTCAGGAATCGCCAATCGCGGGATCCTCGCTTAATACATAGGTATACAACGTACATGCACGCGGAGAAGTTTATCGCACGAGGGCGATCGGCGCTGTTATTGTGCCTATGTACGTACCTGCAGCAGCAACCAGCGACGGCGCTAATGATGAGAATTTAAAAGTTTACAAGTTCCGTTGCGAACGGGGAAAGACGATTGGAGAAATGCGCTGTTAGCTCCTAGACGGTTATTCGAGTTTCTTATACTCTCTCCCACCGGGGAAGGATAACAAACGCGATCCCGACGACAAAAGACGTCGGACCTGTGTTGCGCCTTATAATACGTATTGTAGGTACCTCTGCGTAGCCTTCGCGAGGGATTTTACCGTTGAATGAGTCACGCGTGAACTACCCACCTACGTATAGGGGTATAGTAGAATGAAAATCAATGAAACTATAGGCGCTACACCGAGTTGTAATGGCTGTCGCGAGATACGAGAGACGATTTTAATTAATTATCGTTACATTCGGGCGAAAACGGGCGTGAGAATCGATCCGCACAACGAACTAATCACCCACTGAGCATATTTCTACCACAACGTACGACGGTTGATTGGGAGGTGAAGATAACTACTGGTGGTTGAAGTCACCGCGATCACGAATCGTCGAATGAGTCGTAAAACTGAATTCCTGACTATTCTTCTGATAGAACGAACGTGGGATTCTCCTCGTTTTTACGAAATTGATGGCTTTTTAGTCGCTCATTTCGTAGCAGCTCTCAAGGCGAATTCAACGACTCCTTGTTGCTTGGTTTTGAACAATCCAATCGCGAGATATCTCGATTTGAAGTATCTACAACGATAGTGGAAATCGCACGTCGCTGTGGCGCATGCGCAGACGCGTTTAAACTCGCGCGAATTGTAATCTTGTACCGGCATATATGTCACGATCTATTCATACAAATAAGTCCGGCTAGGGCTCGTTGGATTCGTTCCGAAGTCAGGTATAACACTGACTGTGGAAAGACCTACCGCTCCGTAAAAACGTTAATCTGCTAAATCGGTTTTCGCCACATTATCTCACTCTGACGCGAAGACTGTGCAATATTTTTTATCCTAACAATATCTCAACAAAGTCGCACGTGAATTTCAACTTTTTGTGCAGTGTCTGAGTACCGCATAGAAGCTCGTGTGTACAACGCATCATCTGTCCGTTTATACGGGAAGATGCGTTTCAGGATTGCGGTAAAACCTAACACAAAGTATGTAGTCACGGTACCGCTATTTATTCATGTATGCCTTCTCAGCGGCGTGAATTCGTACGGTGAAATTTACCGTCATTCATGGAACCGTTGAAAGTCGTGTGTGACGAAACACGGGTTCATAAGCTAATACATTCACTTGTAATTCCATCGCGTATAATACAATGATCAAGCTCCCATGGCTCTGTGAACACGAGTGTATGTCTAACTACGCCTTGCACGTGTAGCCGGTATACCCATAGACGAAAAACCTCTGCGTCGATAATGTCATATTATTATACATTTTAAGGCTTCACTCAATACATCTAATGCTCTCAAAAGCTCGAATGACAAGCATCGAGAAACCATTTTTTTTCTCTTTACTTGCTCGTAAAATGATAAAGCGTTTTAACGAGCTGTCGTACACATTTCCATCTGCACACTCGGCTTTTAACGATCGTGAGTATAATGAAAAGCATCGCGTAACTTATTTATTTAGTATACACGTGGTATAGCAATCAAAATAGTGTGATTTTCAACCGGGTGCATGGTATATAATAATAGCGTTCACAATTAGTGGAATTCCCCGGGACCCATCATCGAATTGGATCATTATGGAATAACGATCATTCTCATACCATTCGAACGAATCGTGCATGAAATTAGACTCACGTTTAACCACCGTTTTGCAACTCTACCTGTCAATTAACGATTCAAAAAAATGTTCAAGTCAGGAAACGAATTCCTGAGTGCGCATCTTGCATCTTATTTTTTCACACTTGAAAATAGCAATGTACAAAATTGATGTACACGCATGTATCGCTGTATAAATTGACATAGATATCACGTTTACGAGCGTGTTACTTATATTTATTTTACCAACTCACGGTTTATGCTTTTGAAGTTGACACTTGCGATTAAGAAGTGTCAGTTCACGATAAGCCGTGCAACGAGAGGCGCTTTATTTTCACAACACTACCGCCGCATTGCCAAGAAATCATAACGCTTCGTTAAAACAATACACAAAGCAGCGACAGTAACAACAAAAATCTTATCAGATTTCGGCGTGATGAACAATCGTCGTACCTATAACGATTTAAGAAAAGTTTTCACTCTCTATGTTTAGTAAATGGTGTTATTGAGGTCGGTGATAAGAAGTTGCTGCATAGTGAGACTGGATATTGTAAATGAGACTCTATTAAATGATAAAAGGTAGTAAAAAGTTAAAGTTGTAAAGTGAGTACTGTTATTTGAAATCAAATCCACTATCCGAGTGATATTCCAGTCGATTTCAACCCTTGGTATCGGGTCTAACAGATTATATTTTCACGATATTAAGGTTAGTTTGGCTACAGAGTGGCCAAGCCTGTTCTTGGTGTGTGCGATGAAACGAAGCCCCGCTCACTCTCTCACATACCAACACTGTGGTGCCCTGAAAATCGTGTAAAATGTTGTGTTGCGAATGTGAATCTATAACAAGGTTGTTGTATTTACAAATAGGTTTAAAAAAAAAAAAAAAAACTTCAAATTTTGCTCAATTAATTCAACTACGCGGATTGTCCTTTAGAGTCGAAGCTTGTTTCTTTGTTTTCAGTTTTTGCATTTACACGTGTGAAGAAATTCATCAACATATAAATTAAAACCGTGAGGTCAATTCAAAACATTTAATTTGAAAATATGTTCTGATTACAAATCCAAATGAAATCCAATAAATTATCTCGACATTCTCAATTTTTCCATAAGCGAACTTCAGTATTTTATTTTTTATCCTTTTTTACTACTCGAGCAGAATAACTTTTGTGGGTACCAGTCAAGTCACAGAAAGATGTTAAGTTCTTCGTATTCGGTATACTGTTCGAGTTTGTAGAATAATTGGATACAAGTGAATTAATTGAAACTGTTAACCATTTCAATTGCTAAACACCCCGTACCATTCGATCAATTATTGACCTGCGTCACATTCATGACCTTATTATAGTGACAATATATCACAGCTTGAGTATCGAATAGGTCGCCACTAATACATTGTTTAAACTAAATCAGCATGTACAGGATTCCAAATGTAGACCATTTATACATGCTTATACACACCATACAATAGATGACGAAAATGTTCTTTCTCCTCGAGTAAAAAAAAGCACTAACAATAAGAGGTAATATTAATTTTCAAAGAAATAAGAGAGGAATTGTCGCCGAACAATTTTCAGCAAAGAAATTTCAATTTTGTCGTTATCGATAATCTCGAATCTCTATTACGTACGTACGGTTTCAGGGAGCCTGAACCACTGTCGACGGAACTGATATTCGTTCGATCGTTGATAAAATGAGAAAATGACGAGAATAAGAGAGTAAAAGAACCGTGAAACGATAACTCCCCAAAGTTTTGGTAATAACTCCCTACTCGCGTGACATATATATCTCCATCCGTGCATCTCTATCCGTTATTTAGGCCAAGAGGTCGATGTCCGACAGCCTTGCAAGGACGGTCACGATGACGACGAACGGTTGCGTACCAATGTAAGCCGGCAGATAACGCTGGTGTGACGAATAAAAAACGCGGGAAAACTGCATTACCGACGGAGAGAATCTGGCGTCCATACCCGCTTCCACCCCACCGGCAAGAACGGTGCCCCGGCAAAGACGTTTCGCTATGTTACCGACGGCGGAACGGGCGCGAGAACATTCGTATATTTAAAATGGAGGTGGAGCGCCGCCCAGCGCGATTCGCCAACGATTCGTGTTGTTCTGCTAGCCGAACGAGCCCGAGCCCCTCGGCCTGTGTGGGGTAATCGCTTGCGACACACGCTGATGAAGCAACGCTCACTCGGCGGTGTGTCGTAACAAGACATTGACTCGACGTTTACGACGACTACTGAATGAAAATGCTGTTTGCCTCGGAGAAATACACCGTTCTCAGCAGAGATGCGAAATTTGCAAATTGGCACCCAAGGGTGCATCGTGCGTATAGATGTACCGATTTTGGTCACCTTAGTACCAGTTGCAGCCGCATACTCTTTGTGTGCAAACTGAGGTTGTACGGCCACGAATGGTACAGCGGACAAACGCTAATTTTCAAACAATGAAATGTAATCGATGAATCGGAAACTTGTGTTAAAAAAAAAAAAAAAACTTTGACGAAGCTGGAGTTTGATCGCGAATTGAGTGGAACCGAGGAGATAGAAAGTAAAATTGATCGACACAGGCTATGATAAAAATATCGCAAACGGCGTATCTTGTACTCTAGGGGAGGATCGATCTACCGTACCAATAAATCGGCCGATCTTTCCCGCGCTTATCCCCACCGCGAGGATGCTCTATTACGGGAATTTTCAACGACCATTCGTAAGTAGTACACGGTACCGTTGACTTGCCAGGCAACCACTTTTCCCACCGTCCGTTTGTCTAACTGTAACGGCGTCGTCGCTGAGAGATAGAGACAGAGAGACGGAGAGAGCGAGACGTCGGAGTTTTGGAAGGGATCTCTCGTGACGTCGGCCGAACCGGGAATCGGCGATTATGTAAGGCACTAACTGTTCTTGCCGGTCACGACGCGAGTTGCAAAAACCATTTTGCGCTTTTTTTTTTAAATCTTCGTTTCTTTCTTCGACGTCCTTTTCTCGGATGCTCGCAGCGGTTTGCACGTGCAAATTCACGATCCCAGTACATTCATGGGTCAATTTTTTCTCAGTCATGCTTATTCGTTATTATATATATACATATCCGTTCTGTGTACAGAGTACATATAGATTTGACACAGTTCTATGAGAACAATATTTGAACAGCTGGTCTTCGTGTCATGTGCCCACTTCGTACGTGTAGGTGAAGGCACGTATATGGGCTTTTGATTGAAAAATTAATTAAGTGATCGGTGGTGCGGACATTATTACATATTACACGTCATACCTACCCACGCAATTTAAGTTACATTTATTAGTTTTTTTTTTTCTTCCACGAATTCATCACGCGGTATATAAGATATAATACAATCATTTCACATACTATACGTGCATGAAATCCCGTACGAGGATGCTGACTTTCGTTCGCTTTATAGTCGCATTTACAACCATTTATAACCGTCTCAATTTGTTCGGATTATTTTCTCAACTACACATGTGATATACTCCCAAGAATTTATGCTGATTCGCATGTCAAATTGGGCAAACGGTATTATCCAGAGTCATTCATATTCCACGCACGTTTTCGTTCGCGGATATTAAAACGACCAGACTTTACCGTATCTCGTTTCGGTATATCCGAACGATCAAATCCATTAACCGATCATAACGTAACGTCTAATTGCCCAGCATTTAGTCGTAAGTTGCATAGCTTGGCTCTACAGGATTGAACAACTCCAATTTTTCATCACTTGCATCCAATTCGCGAATATTTTTATAAGAAGAAAAGAAATTATCAGCTGCAAGTTTGGGATTGTTCGAATTCTTGTTTAGATGCTTTCTTCCGTTTCATTACTACATATTTCAAATCTACGAACCGGTGAACGGTGTGTTTCTTCCGCTTTCCGTAAATAATACACCACCGTGCACTGCCATTCGAACAATCGATCGTCGAGTAGACTTCAAGAAGATATCCAACCTGAAAGTTCTACCAGGCTAAATTGATGCTCGCAATGGCTATTTTATACATGGCAGAAATGCAAATTTATCAGAATCAGTAAAGGACTGTTTTTTTTTTTTTTTTATAATTAATGCATACGTTCCATTCGTCCATATTTCATGCAACGAATGAAATAATCGACACCGTAATCACTGATTCAAATAAAGTGTACAAATAACGTCCGATTTAAATGTATACAAGTTTCAGCTAAGCGTGATCATTCTGTAAATTTCTGTAGATCCTTGGCTATAGACACTTATCGAATAGTTGGATTACGTAAAGAAAAAAAAAAAAACTTTCGACTATATTACGCAGACTTTAAATAGTATAAAAGGAGTCATTACAGAAGCCGAGTGTTTGCTGAGGTCTGTGCGAGTTGAACGATGTCTCGAACGTTTCTGTACCTGCGGCTGCATCTGCACCAAGTGGACCTTTTACCTTTGCGTTTAAAATTTTTTGGCACAATATTCCGTTTCTAGAGAAATACGGATAGGTAGACCGGTAAACGAAGGCTTCCTCGAAGGTTTTTCTCCCCTCTATTTTAATGTTTACAATGCGAATCGACGCGACGCTGAGGAGATTGTGCGACTCTGAATGGCTTCGGGCTTCAGCAGTTGAAAGGCACTGTGTAATAAGCGGCTCGTGATTCAAAATCTTTGGCTAATATCGACCCCGCCCCTTTATCGATGAGAACCCGGACTCGAACGCGCCGAGAAAAACAATCACTTACCGCGCGACAGATGAAAAGTGGTACGTGTCATACACGGAATGGCCGGTGCAACGGAGCTCGAGGGTAGAATGGACCACGGATAGAGTGCCCGAGGCCTTTGGTCTTACGGAAAGTGATTCCGACTCTCAGCCGGTGGTGAAAAAACAGCCTGCCTGTTTCGGAGGGGTGAATTTCGTCACGGTTCCAAATAAATTGACGCGTGATTGCTTGAGGGACTCGATGGAAAGGCTGCTAATTCCATGCCGTATCAATTATGGGAAATCTCATCATCCAACGGCGAGGGTGAAGCGTCGGATCAAACGCGTTGTCACGCGATCCTCACGATTTTCAAAACCGTATATTTTGACGCATCCCCCAAACTGCTTGATTCTTTTTTCTTTTGAAATTGGATCGGAAGCGGAATTGAGTCGATCAGGTTTCGCTAATCAAACCTATGTAGACTTGCTCCTGATGCAGCCTGTTTTCAATTTATTACTTACATTATACGAACAGATAAGTTCGATTCGATTCTTTGAATGTGGTATAGCTACAGCGCAAAAAATTACGTATTATGATACGATTTTTTTGGCACTCTATCCTTCTGTTTTTCAAACTATGGCCTCATGCCACAAGCCGCAGAAACATAGGAAAGAAATTCGTACCTGCAACGCCAGCTGTTTGTTCTACCGTTTCATTGTTTCGTAATTGGGTTTTAGGATGATAGAATCTAGGACTCATTACATGAGCCGATGTTGACTTTTCGTTAATGCATACACTGTAACTGTACGAAATATTTTCACGAACAAAACTTGACCTCGGATTATTCGGGAAAATAATCGAGGAATGAAAATCGCGATTAATTTTAACTTCTATTAAATTTGTTGCAGACATTTTTTATATTACTTCGCGGCGTAATCCGTACACTAGCTTTTATTAGTTCTTGGGGGGGGGGGGGGGGGGGGGGGGGGGGGGTTAGGGCTAATTCGGTCAAAAAATGGCACAATTTTATGAATTTTTATTGAATAAACAATTAATATAAATAACGTTATCCCAGTGGGGTATTGTTAAGTCACATTTAGAGAATACTCTGTGAAATTTTAGTGAAAAAATATAAAGATACGCCTCGGAAAAAAAGCCTTTTGCGGTGGACATCAGAACTCAAGACTGGATAATGTAAAACACAAAAACCAAAGCGGTTCTTTTAGTTTACAAGTTTATCTAGGTAACCCTGTCGAGAAATTTTTTTTTTCATTTTTGGATTTGTGGTGGCATTCTAATGTTAAAAACCCGATTTTCGACCATAAGAACCAACATTTGAGCTCCCATAAAAAATACTTAAATGTATAGAAAAAGTGTGTAAAAAATCAAATCGATCAGTTGAGTAGATTTTGAGTGACAGTGTCCACCGACTTTTAATAAGCAAGTTGTGGGAAAATCGATTTATCCTGCTGCGGAAGTGCTGAAAATTCCATTCGAGACACTCATACTAAAAATGCCGTGGTACCGTCAACTTTTCTCGGATCGACTTGAAATTTTCACAGAATATTCCTGAAATATGCTATTTTCACCTCAAAAATTTTCAAAAAATCGAAAAAAAAAAAAATTAAATACCCCCCCCTTAAACATTCGCAAGTACAAATCGACAGATGGTTTGTTCCGATTAACGGTCAGGCCGCTGCAACTACTCGACAAAAGTCTATAATAGATCATCTAAAGTTGCTCGTAATTGTGAAAAAAAATGTTTCCGTACCCGAGGCTACATGGCATAAGTATATGACTTGGAAATCTACGCCGACACAGAACTGTGTCTTGCACCGGTACCTGTAATTTGAATTAAGTTTTATGGCTACCTGATGTCATTACCTGTCAAGGCATAGACGTGAAGTATACTGCAGTACGAGTACCAACAGACGTTTATATGCATAGAACGGCGACCGTACATCACATGCGTTTTGGGTAAAAATCAGCTGTAAGAAACCGTCATTGATCGATCATTTTTTAACATATTATTCTTTCCTTTTTTCACAGGTGAGTCAATTTAATGCCCATTCCCAGTTTCATCGCTGCGAAATACTAATTCCAACAATCGGTTGCGGAGGTGAGTAATTTGACGACTGTTATCAGCTGTAAAAACTGCGCAGCCGCGTGTCGCTACGTTGTGTATTTATAAGGGTTGATTTGGCCAGCATATTCAAGAGGGTGAAAGGGAAATGGATACCCAAATCGCCTCGCTAAACTGAACCAGAGAGAAAAAATATTTGCGATAGATTTGGTACTTGGTTTAAATCTTTCTCGAACTCGAGTCGCCATTATTGTTGCGAACGTGGCGAGTTTACTATTCGAAAAGCGACCCTGTTTATGTCTCGGTTCATCAATTTCTTAAGCCAAGAATTGCAATTTTTTTTTTTTTTTTTGTCTCTCCTTTTCTCCAGGATTGCTCACTTCCAGCACTTTCTTAACGCGAAAGTTAGACCTAATCCTCAACTTGTGTCGCGCCGGGCATGCGCGTTAAACAGAATCCCTAAACTTCCCGCTTTGACTTTCGATTATGCCCGGGTATTACGTGTTAATCGTCTAAAACGAGTCGATCAGCGGCTCGGATTGCCCCTTGGCAAGCAAGCATTTGCGGCCTACGTGGCGGGCAGGTAGGTATTCATGTTCGTACTCACACGTGTGTGAGCAAGAAGGAGTCAAGCCATCTGTTAAGCCGGTCCTGCAGATCGTGAGCTTTCTTCGCCCCGGGCATCGAACTGTTTCCGGGCCTCACCGAAGAGAACGTCATTTTTTCTATATACGTCCCATAGAGTCGTGTACATGTTAAAAGATACACCAATACATATGTTCGCCAACTTCCCTCCAACCGGGCACATACAGGGTGTCCAGTCTTAATTTCCCTTGGCGAGTACGATATCGGTACATCCGTTTCCATTACCTCAACAAGAGCTCTGTTAGATGCTTTCAATTCAGGGCTACACTTTGTTTCCTTCGAGCAAAGTTTAGACATTAGTTTTTTTCCTGCAAATCCCTACCGAGGTAGAAGATTTATAGCTCGAGTCGAAGGGGTGCTTTACAGTACGTGACTATTTCCCATTCGAATAAGATTCAAGAAACGGTGATTTTCCATTCTCCGCATGAATTTTTTCTAAATATCTGTCAGTTCGGTATTAGGTACACAGATATAAAAATGTGGATAGATAAATTATCTTAAAAAAGAATAATTTTTATTTTTTACACCTCGGGGCAACTAGAAACGGAGTGTCAGAAAAATCAGGACTGAAAACGATGTGTTATTATTTACACGAAAATGAAGTCGTTTGACTGTCAGACCATAATTGGAAAATTCCGCGGAGAAACTGGAACGATTACTCGTGCACACGTTCAGTTAAAAACACTATACTTTAGGAAAATTTTTAGTTCGGAAAAATCTAATGCTTAGACCGCCTAGTAAGGCCGAAAAAAATATTACCCTGATCTGAAACAGTCCAAGGTTTATACGCCAGCACATTTTTGTCGGTCAAATTCTTTTTCGTTTCCCGTCTATCATCGACATGTGGATCACTTTTATCGGTTCCCATTACCTGCAAGTCAGGCACTACTGTTACAAAATTGCAAATTTATCGAAAACTTCAAAGCAAACATCTCAACCACTCTTGAAAGACTTGGCGTATAAAGAGTAAAGAGGTGCAAGCTTATGAAATCCATGTGTTGGATCGGGTGGCCGAACGGTCAACACTAATTATATGAATTTTTTTGGTCCAGCCTAATCCGCTAAGGTTTCTTCGTGCAAAGCCAATGAAACGTTTGAAAAGATACTTCCATACAGACAAGCACTGGTTCCTATTTGAACCTATAGGGTTACTACGTAATACGTGTACTGTACGTTTGAGAAATTCCAAGTGAAGAACTAATTTCCAAATATCAGAAAAGCTTAGCGTCAACTGCGGTAAAAGCAAACTCATTTCGTCGAGGCTGCTCTGCGGAAAGTCGGAGCTTTTGATCGCAAACAGAATGAGTTCAACGCGCCACATGGTTGAATAAAAATGGAACACACTGTACATGCGCGTATATCCGTACACACGGTGAATGTTCGCACGTGTACATTGTAAGTACGAGTGAACCGCATAAATGTATTCGCCAAGAAACGAGTTACGCAACTTGCGAAAACTAACTGCGTCGTTCGTTTATTGCGATATTATAGCCAGGCCCCGCGGTTGTTCGCGCAAGGACTATTTCGAAGTTTCACAAAGTGCGTGCGGTGCTTCATCATCAACACACTTGCCATCCACATCCACAAACCCGTGTACAAGCCGGAGAACTACCGGTAAGCGATGTGTGTTTCAAAATTTTGCATCATCTTCAAAAGCGTGCACTCCGCAACGCTCCACGAGTCGAAGGTCGTAGAAAAAAAAAAACTCTTAGTTCCTACTTCAGAATATAAATAACTTTCATTTAGATAAATGAACGCGAAATGGGTAAATGTGCTCGATAAAATTCGCCAAGCTAATGGATGCAATGATCATCGGCCGAAGGAACAGTCGCGTCCATCCTGAACCACTGATTAAAGTTTTGTGAGTTGGTATATCAGGATATCGATCAACAACTGTTAACCACGCATTAACGTTTAAAATATCAGGGATTCGCCGTATCAAAGAGGTTTCCAAACACTCAGGTGGGGGGTGGATCGGCAGGAGCTAACGAGGCAAGATCAACTTCCGCTGAATGCCGGCGTTTTTACAATATTTCACCTTCCGTCGTCGTGACTTGAAGGACTGCCGTTTGCGAAAGGAGTTTTCTACTCGTATGGTTGGTAAACTGCGCCGCGTTCAATTCAATGGTTTCTAGCATTGTTTCGTGATGTAACGCCCCCGCGAAGTGCAAACTTCCGCTTATGAAATCTCACATTCAGCCGGGGAAGTTGGAGCTCGGGAGATTCGAACGTCGCCGCTACAGCTTCTCAACGACGGTCTTCTCGTTGAAACGGTTCCAACTGACGAGCAATTTCACGTCTAATAGGTACGGTTTTTTACGTACAGTCCCGTTTCAATTTCAATCTAATTCCGAAACATCGATCCTCTTTCGTACCGCTTGCGTAACGTCGTCTCGTAAAAACTGACGCAACTTTTCACGGTGGACGATTTTTCGAAAATTTTATTATTAGACAAACGTTTCGCGAAGTCCGAGTTATTTTTTATTCCATTTTCGTTAATGGAATACGGACAACCTCTTGGCATTGAAAGATTATTGAAACAAGAGCAAAAGATCGTAGAATTGTGAGATGAGCTGCGAATGCTCTTCAACAAACTGTTATCCAAAATGTGAACACAGTTTTTATTGCAGTATTTACGGTCGTTTCCGTGAAAGTGGACAACTTGTCAAAGCAGAGATTTATATTTTCTTGAATCTTCTTTGAGGAGACAGAATAAACGGGAGGAAAAGTTCACATTTTAAAAAGCAGCCCCATGAATCAAACGGTGATTTGCAAATCAGAGGCCAATGGGTCAGAATTTTATCGACGGTATAGCTGCAGACGCTGAAGCCGCATTTATCGCGTCGATCAAGCAGTTCTTACCAAATTTGGTATAGAAGAAACGTTCTCTCGAGATATTATCGCGGCGAGATCCGCCTTGAGATGTTGGATACCTTGTACTAATAGTAAGCGATTTAGAATCAAATAACAAGCCTAATTTAGATCATCCGTGCCTTCTGACAATGAGAAGATGATCTCATGTTACCGGTGTTTGTCGATAATAATTATCTTAGCTAAATTACCCACATCTTTCATTTTTATATTATTATCTACATAGATCTGTTGTTCATATTTGTCCTTTTTACGGTATAACAATGACTAAACTGCTCACTGTAATTTATTGGCGATGCTATCCGGAATCGAGACTATAAAAATATAATGTTGGGGTAATAAGTAATTTGATAAAACCGTATTTCATAAAAAAAAAAAAAAGTCGCTTATCGCAATCCACTATACCGAAAAAGGATTGTTTGACCCGAACAAATACATTTGGGCGGGTGATGAAAAAATTGTTCTGTTACCTGAACTAAATCTCACTTGATCTCGCCAAATCTTTCGTTCTTTCGTAAAATCTATTCTATTTACTTTTTAGCACCAAGTGCTTCCTCGACTTGGCAAAAACTTACAACAAGTAGTAAGAACCAGGAACAACATCGTATTTTTTACCAATCGCAATGAAATATTTTATTGAACGAACAAAATTAACTTTCTTTTTTTCATTACCTTAAGACTCTGCCGTTTCTATCGTTATCCTTATAATTATCTGGACGAAAATGGAGCTGAATGGAAACGATTATCAAGCCGATGAATAAGCGCTCTGTCGTTCAAATCCTAGAAGCACCGAGACTAATCAAAACACACGTAGACGCATTCGTAGATGTTTCGCGCTCCAGGCAGCAGGTCACCTACAATAACAATCGTAACTCCCTGCACAATAAAATAACCATTAGTGACACGTACCGCCCGCACTGCTGTCACTCGTTACGTAGATACCGTGAAATTATTTTGATACGGGATGATCGCTTGCGTCGGTTGTCTCTTGCATCAGCCTGCAAACAGTCGAGTTCGTAGGTGCAGCACTGTTAAAAACGATTTACGTATGGAAATATTTACAGTCTGGTTAAAAAAATTATGACAGAAATTCACGTATTTTTCGCACTGATTTTATGCCGTGTGTTATATTTGTTACGAGTGCATAAATAGTGGTGGAATCGAATCGAATACATATTAGAATATTCGACGGATTTGAATAATCAGAATACATTTAATCATTCTAGTAATTCGAATGTCTAATTCAAATTATTATAATTATTGAATTCAAATCTCAAATTCTCTACTTTTCTCTTATTTTTAAAGCACTAACGATTAGTCAAATGGAAAGGATGACTGTTATAAAAAATCTTGTCAGGAAGTTGAATGTAAGGGGCCATCCATAAATTACGCCACACGTTAATGGGGGGGGGGGTATCACCGTAATGTGACATAGTGGGACAAGGGTAGGGGGGGTCAAAAGCTTTGTGACGTCACATGTTAAAATTTAAAATACTAAAACACGAAATTTATATATAAAGATTATTTGATAACAATAAGAAAAAAATTAAAATAACTATTTTCTTTTGATTATTTGTAAATACATGCATAAGTTTGAAAAATTTGAGACGTCATATCAGGGGGGAGGGGGTTCTAAAAATGTGACAACCTGTGACAAGGACGGGGGGAGGGGTTTAAAATTTCTAAAATTCGTGTGAGGTAATTTATGGATGGCCCCTAATTCACGTAAGACTTTGTCAAAATTATACAAAGAAATTAAAAGAATTTATATACGGATGGCGCGAATAGATTGACTAAGATTTCGTTATTGGCTAAGGAGACCAGTTTAATTTTTCGAAAACATCGGATTATTTATTGAATGAGAATTACTGAAATCATTTTATTCGAAAATTATCCGCCATAACATGTGCAAGTACATCAAACAGCGAAACAAATTTATTTCAACGAAAAGTAGCGAATTTATTTCCAGAAACGTTATTTGACAACCTTAGAAACCGCTGGTTATTCTCCCACAATTGATCAGTGTAAATTTACTGACTTATCACGTATTTTGTGTCGAGGTCGTGATGTATGGTTAATAAATTTCAGTGAAAATAAATTCAATTCACTGAAGTTTAATTGTAGGGTTCTGATTTAAAGGGTAAATCGAAAATTCCATAGTTATGATTGATTTCTGAAGAACCTAATTTCTTAAAAAATGATCCCAAGTTTTGTGCATTTCTGTCAACTAAATTTCACAACCAACACAAGTGACTCTGTCGTGTAAGATAATTCCCCGTTACAACTTGCCAATTGTACCCAAGATTTTGATATAGTGAAAAAATTTAACGTTTCGTATATTAAAAAAAACTGTAATTTTCTCGCACTGTTTATTCAGGTGCGTATGTTTTTGATCAAAGTGAGAAGGTTATCGGTGTCGATCATCGTCGAAATCGTCACGGCAGATATTCCAACATCATTGCATGCAATCGGCAATTTATCCTGCGACTTGTCATGCTTTGATTGAAAAATGTACATTTCATTTAATATGCGTGCGTAAACACGCTCTGCTCTCCTCCACGTGTTTGTAGCGATCGTAATGCGTTTCCGTTAATGACTCGCTACTTTTTTTCTTTCTCTCTATGTATACCGCAACGTATATACGAGACGTATATTTTTCTTTTTGCCCAAGTTTCGTTTCCCACGTCAAATATATTAAATAGGTTACGCATAAGTGGGTGTGAGTGCGTATTTAGACAAGCGTGTACATCTTCTTTTTCTTTGGGGTATAGCTGAAGTGTCCGAATAGCGATGATCCGTTGATTTTTGTTCGCTCGGCCTAATATTCACAGTGAAAATTAAAGTGTAATACACTTCGTCAGCAGATCGGCTTCCTCTCGGGATTGAGAAAAACCAATTCAGATTCGTGTGAAATTTTTTGTCGTAAAGTATTGGTAAAAAGGTTAGTGAATTTGTGTAATGATACTTTTTGTCAATTCAATGAGACAATCCTTAATTGGCTTAAATGATCGGTCGGCCACATTGAGATTCCCAAATTTAACTCACTTTTTCATCCCCCCTACTCGCGTGTACTCCTTTAGCGAAAAAGTATTGAATTTCGACTCGCCAACTTCCTTCAATCGTTATCTCACGCATGCCAGGAGATAAAAGTCTATCGTCCTGAGGAATAAAAACGTTGGACCAGGAAGTGATGGACGCGGTTATGCAATCGGTGCGGAACAACGCCCTCCGTTAACCTTTGAAACAGAGATCCATGTCCACCTCGACGTCGATATCGTTACGACGAGACGAGAAGAAAGGGGGCGTATTCCGAACGCCCAAACAGCTCCGAGGCTTGTTTGTTTAAACTAAATCATTTCACACTTTTCTGCCCCGCACAATACCACGTGCTCCGTATACCGAATGTTGCGAAGCTCGAGGAGTTACTCGGCGAATAGTAACGCAGGCATCGCTTCGTTTCACCGTAAGTTAAGCGTGAGTTATTGGTTATTACCACCGGTAGTTGGCTGGAAGTTCGTTACGGGTACGTACATACATAAGTATATAATGTCTGTGAGAAAAGTGGAGTACTCGCGTATTAGCACGTGGTCAAATGATGTATGTAAAGAGGGTGGCAGGTGGTAAGTAAGTTGGTAAAACTTCCTCCGTAATGTAGCGTTGCTAATACTCGCAGTTCTGATACGATTTACAACCGATTCAGGTCGACGAAGGAATTATGCTTCTTACAAATTCATTGCTCTTCTGTGACAAAACTATTCCGTGCAAAAAGAAAGAAAGAGAGAAGAAAAAATACTCGGTACACGACGCCACCTCTGCCATGATCTCTACGTAAAACAACGATTTTTCATTTCTATACCACTTGTATCGGTATGATAGATCAGAAAAATTCGCAGCTGGTAGGTACAAAGATTTATTTCGCGTGTCTTCCGAGCTTGCAGATTATCTTCGCGCCTATTGTTCTTCGAGGCGGAGTTGTTGAGCAACGTACGGTATAAGGATAGGATGGATAGGATGGATAGGTGGGCGCACGGCGTTATACCTGCCGAAAGAATCGATACTATTTCAAGACTTGCACCTACATAGATCCACTGCCAAGAGTAAAGCCAATGGAGCAGCGAATCACGAACGGCGGTAGGTATCGACACACGCGTTTCTTACGAGGCTTCTTAGTTTTCTCCATTTTGTTTTTCGACTACTTCTTCTTCACCTGGTCGTAGGAGACACTTGGTTTAATTTATAAATAAAAGCAACGGTGTTGTAATTATAAATGTGGACAATATATCGCCCGCGAGTATTACACGCGTGTGTACGTATAGGTGTAGGTACGTTATACGCGCTAACGTTAAAAGAAGAAAGATAAAAAATGACGAAGGTGGAGAGAAAATGAGTGCCGGTGGTGAAGAGATGGGCGCAGGAGAAGGAAGGAAAGAAGAAGGGTGGAGGGGGGGGGGGGGGGTGGCCTAGATTTCACTTCGTTTGATTAGTTTGGCACGACTCCAGCGCAAATTAATATATTCCCTCTTCTCTTTTACAACACACCCTGCTATATACGTGCATGTACACGTTTGTGGGTGAATGCCTGCCTCGATCAGAGACGATCTTCACCAGGTGAAAAACCGCGGTACGGCCTGCAAGGTTGCTTTTGCTCTTAAGGGATGAATCGAAAGTTGGAGAGTGAGACGAAACCGTTCGAAAAATCTTACGGCAATGTTGTTCGTGCCAGTGACGGTGAGCACGAATGAGACAGGATTCTTACTGTGTGACCGAAATGAATCTGAGAAAATTAGAACAACGTAACCTAATTACTTATCAACAATCTGAACGAAAGGTTTCGTAATGATAACGCTAAAAATAATTGATCTTGGATGCTTTTGAAACTATTATAATATTTTTGGGCCCATCTTGCTCACTTACTGGATTCCGAAAACTTGTTGTAAAAACGTAATGCGAAAATGTAATCGTCGACGAACATCCTTTTTATCGTACTTACACAAATCTACTTTCATCTTCTATGGAGTTAACGATTTGTAAAACTTTTTTATGTGATCTCTGGAGATTTTTATTGTTATCAAAGTAAGCTCGCAAACATTAAACTCGGATCAATAACATTCTAATTTTACAATCTTTTTTGAAATTACTGATATCTTAACGATATCTGATATCTGTACTCTAAGATTTTCAGTCTTATATCAGGGTTGACAAAGACGCAGACTCGGCTTATTCGACGCGTGTAGGTAAAGGTATAACGTAATTTGATTATTAGCCGCACGAGATCCGGTTTGAGACGAATGAAAGTTTGATGTTCCGGACCATATTAAGGGGTGACATTTTATTGTATAAGAATCGATTGTCACCGAGTCCAAGCTCTGACCAAGCGCGTGTTAAACATTTCTCGATTGTTCTCTGCCGATCATTGTTCGCAGATACTCGGTACGAGTGTATAAGTCATATACGTATATCCGAAGATATATAGGCAATAGGTACAGCGTTAATTGCAGCAGTGTATAATGATAACAATATGACACAACTGGCGATTGATACGAGGCTTGCAAGATATTGTCGAACAATCTCAACTTTCTATTTTGCTTTATCGTTTATTGGACACACGTGCTGTTGTCTTTTAGCGTTGCTTGCACTTTGTGGCGAAAGTGAAATCTCATCGATAAAGAGATTAGGAAGATAAAGTAAGCGAGAAGAAGAAGAGTAAGAAGAAGAAGAAGAAGCAAAAAGATACGGGATTGCAATCGAAATTCCAGAGAAGATAATTAGAAATCGTTTCTTAACACATTTTCTACTCTTTATTAATTCAATGTAAGAAACGAAAGATTCAACCACTTGCACAAAGTTATCTGTTACTCCATGTTCGTTCGATTTGGCTAAGATCTAAGCTGAATCGTTCAGCTGTTTGCCCACTGCGACGCCATATTGCTAGCCACGATCATACTTCGGGTACCAATAGAAACTAATCAAATATATTTGCTCCCTGACAAGCTTAGCCATGATGCAAATTACGCAAAATTAGAGTATTTTGATAAGAAAGTATAAAGGTTTTCGTTTTTGACGTTTCGATATTAACAGTCTTGATTCAATGGAGCATTATTCATAGCCAGTTTTCACCACGAAATTCCACGTACAGAAGGGTTTTTATCTACTCTGCCTAAATCAAGTCACTCAAAAACGATCATCATACACATTAATGCATGTATGACTGAGTATTTTACTCTCAATGCAGCCGTGATTTCTCGCCGTGAATAGAAAAATCCTGTAAAGTCTTTCAGAGAGAACAGAAGTGGCCGGTACGGCAGGTTTAACCGGCGAGTACAATGTGTATGCGTTTTAAATTCAAGTCACCCGAAATCGCGAACGGCGAGCTGCATCGCTTGTGTAATCCGTGAAAGCGACGCTTAACCACGGGCTCACAATCAGTTGAGCCGCGCGAAGGGGAATTGTATCGACATGACAACCCGCGCAGAGCCAAAGAAACAACGAGCTCGAATAACAGCTCTTGCAGAGAAAACCGGGGGAATGCTTTTTGGATGTGGATATCACCGACGCCCGGCTTTCGAGGTTAACCGTTAATCCGCGACGCTTCTTTCATGAGCGTGTATACGGGTATATATATATATATATATACACGTACCTACTTGATTACCGATATTCATCCACCTGCCGAAATGATTATAAGACGAGAGAAAAAAATTACATCAAATTTAATAAAAGAGGTTTACAAATCTTGAAAGTTTCCTCCTACTTTCTTTTATTTTCGTTTCATTTTTAGATTGATCAATGGATCGAGGAACTTTTTTAAACGAACTAAAACTCAAATTCCATTCGTTCCTAAACAACTCTTCCACGTAAACACTGAGAAATTGAGTACCTATATCTCCTTGTTCATTATTATTTACTTTTTCACTCCATTCGATTGAGTAATATGTTTGGATTGAAAAACGAGATTGAATCTAATAATCTCACTAGGATTAATGCAATGGTTGATCTACTAATTTTTTTTTTTTTTTTTTCTCCTACTTGCGACGCAAGTAAATATCGTTTAGGAAGTATTCGAGTAATTAACAATCTTTCAATCCTCAAGGTATTCACTTGATTCGAATAACAGTTACCCAAATCATGTCATAAAAATATTATAAATAGAGAACGTATTACAATAAGAGGATATTTTGGGGTTTCAAAAGGCTTTAATCATTCGAATAGTTGTTAGACAATATTTATTTATTTTTAGTAGAAAAAAAATGGATCGAACGACGAATGCACTGACCCCAGGGCTAATTTATTATATTTGCAAGTGCATCATATTCGAACCAGACATATTAGGGAGAACAAATGAATATATTCGCTTACGAGAAAGTAAATTTTTCTCTCAGTGTAACCACAATAATACTGCAATGCTGTAATTCAATTTGCACCCGCAGAAAAAAAAAAAAAAAAAAAAAAAAAACAGGGTCTGATCTGGATATCTGCTCAGAATTGACGGTTTCGGTATGCAAATATATCTCGTCAAAACAGACAGGATTCCGCATCTTCCAAAGTTGTCTACCTGAAAAACAGAAAGGCAGTTTTTTATCGGAAAAAAAATATATGAATAAATTCATCGCAGGTGACGAATGACCGACATAAATTCAAAAACTAAAATAAGCAAAACATGCTGCTTCTTATAATGAATTTAACGTCGCAATAGAACCGTGGAGCATCGGATTCCGTTGACAGAATTTGAAACATCTAATGCCGGCGCTGCGCCAATACCGTTACAGTAAGACGTGTGGTAGTATGTGCAATGTATAAAGTGGGAATAATCGATGAGAAGGAACGCGCGCTGGCTGATAGTTGTTTCGTCAAATCATCGCATCGCGGTTGGGTAATATCCAACAGGCAGGGGGAGTCGCGTTATCCATTACATAGAATCGATCGAGACGAAGATAAATGACGCCTTTTGATGAGAAATTATTCTATCGCTACATAAGGTGTCTTGTACGTTGTTTGAATTTGCCCGACGCACGTTAAGTTCAAACACATCAGGGACGAATTATAGGTGCTACTTTGTGCGCCAACTTTGGGCAAAGGTTTTACCGTTTCAGAGATAGTTTTTACTCTCGGTTCGTAAAAAGGGAGCTGCATAACGACGTCGGCAATCATGCTCCAACTCAAACGCGCCAATTTTGGGTAGTAAAATAAAAACAGTATGTACTCCAACAATATTTTATTGCAGCAACAGTCGGTTTTTCTTTTTATTTAACAACAATGTTACATCTATTTATCGTAGAAATACGTAACGCACCTAGCATAGTGCAGTTTTACTCGATGTTACGCAAAAAATATTTTCCAAGAGTCCTTGAAATAAAATTTTTTTAACAGTTCGCGAATAACAAATTCGTAATTGCTGTGGACAATCAATTTTTCTATCTCTATTCCCGAATGTTTTAAAAAGAACCGACTATAAGATTGTAAAATTATTCTTCATTTTCTTTCGTTTAAGGTTTTTTTCGAGATTATAGCTACTTTTATGTAGCCAAATACTTGGATGCAGATTGTTGTGAGATTGCAAACCAAGTGATTCGATTACTCTGCAAATTTTACCGACGGATCACATGAATAAAGTCGATTAATATTGCAATCAGAAAGCAGAATCTTTTATGCAAATGCAGAAATAAAATTGAAATTCCAAGGTAATTTTTTTTGTGAATAGTGTTCAGACAAATTGTATAAAGACCTCTTTTTTAGACAAACGACGCGAAGTGCCATCCCTGAAATTTATTCCTCGATGTGTGATTTATAAAAGCGTCGGTTTGGTGTTGAAAGAAAAAAAAAAAATAATTCTTCTCAAACGTGATTTTATAATCAACGTAAATATGCAATCCACACATGCACCGCTGCAATGCGGCAACTTTCGAGGTTGCTTAATTATACGAAATGGGATATCCGAGAATCATACATGCGTACTTGTGTGTGATGTACAAGTGAAGGTTTCAAAGCCGGGAAAATTGCACGCAGATATGTATGCACCAGCTGCGCGTTCTGCACCATGATAAAAATATGTACCGAAGATTACATCTGCTTCGAAAGTTCTCCTCGATACACAGGGTGCATATGATCGGTGCGTAACATAGCTGGTAACGCATATACGGACCATAGCAGGCTTTTGCATATCAAGGCAACGTTTTTTACATTCGGGCAAAAATAAAAACCTATCCCTAATCTGAATCGGTCGTGTACCTACAGACAGGCGATACGTGCGCGTCGGAAACAGCGAGACGAGCCCATTATTCCAGGATTCACTTGCACACGGGGGAAAGGCTTGCATCCGCCAACTTTCGGGTCATTGACAGTCGAGTCCGGCATACCCGGGTAACGGTAAAAAGCACCGAAAACCATCGGAGGCACCGCCGAATAACGTTTATTTCAACTCGCTCGAGCCCTGTATTCTTGCCCCCCCCCCCACACACACAGCCGCCAAACCTGCAGGTATGCCGTTATAATCCTGCTTCGCCGGAATATACACACGCCGTGGAGTCCGAAACGTGCGCGTGTTCCCGCGGGAAGGTGCAGTGCATGCCGCATGCGAGTTCCCGCATTCGCTTTCCCTCCGACTGTCGGTCCGATTGGAATTTCAGCGCACGTATATAAATATTACGCCGATCTCCCCAGGGGATGCGGTTTTTTATTTTATCGACTAAAACATCCGGCGAGGAAGAATTCTTGGGATACGGCGTAATGGAGTTTAATCTGTGATTATTAAGCAAATGATGAGAGCTTTTTGACAAATTATCTGATTGCAGCCAGAGAACGGGCGACCGAAGCTACGTTTTGCTTACGTAGCGACGAAAACTTTAGCTGGGATTGCCTGTTTGCTCGCGTCGAACGATGAGAGAATTTAACTAAACAATACAAAGCGCCATAACCTCGTAGCGAGTGAAAATCAGCTGCAAGTATGTTTACTCTGTTTGCCTCAACTTACGCCTTCCTTTAATGCTCACTCAACGGCAGTCGCTTACTTGATGATCTTCCAAAATCTGAAATGATTTATCATCTTTTCACGGCCCTTCGTGAAAATACACACGAATAAAATTCACAGAAGATCTCACGAATCATTTTAGCTCACTGATTAGCAGTGGAATAAAATAAATCCCAAAAATTCAATCAGTGTTTCAGCGGACGAAGGATGCAGATTAAAATATGACTGAAAAAAACGTTTATTGACTCAATATTGACAAATGTTGACGTGTGATTTTATAAAACTTCTGCTAGAGGGTGGTCACTTCTGAAAACCGTGAAAGATGCAGACATATGTGTGTATATTCGTGGTGAAGAGTTACACGTATAATATAGGGAACAATATCGATTCGAAAGAAATTCGATAGCTGAAAATAACGAATTTACATTTATTCTGATGTTCCATATCTAAATCCATAAGAACACAGTTAATCGATACATTCGTGGATGTATTTATTTAAAATAATTCTTTCGGCCGTCACGTGTAAACGTCAGATTCCACCAACACGAATCCGCAGGAAGTCTAATATTAAGAAATAACATTCGCCTATACCGACTGCGAGTATCAAATTATAATTGACGTTTCGTTTATCGCTGTTCTCGTAGTATACATGAATAGAAAAATCTGGTTGATCGTCGATTTTGTGATGCAGGTCTGTTACTTACCGAAGTCGTCAGAATGTCAGACGCCTGCATGCATTTTAAAATTTATGGAATCACACTGTTTGTTCTCATGAATTCATCCACGCCCTTTTCCACGCAACTTCGATCAAAATTCAATGTTATCCTCAATTCGAGATCCGAAAATTCGCCTCGCCGCATACACGGATTATTTTTGGCACTTGGAGGAAACTGTACCGAAAAGGGCATAAATCGCATCGCTTATTCCGTCTAAACTAAGCTCGCGTTTACAGAAAAGTTGCGCAGGCTGGTTTCTCGACTTCTGCGAAACGAATACTTAAGACACTGCGTGCGAGGCGAGGGAACGGCCTTGCAACAAGCGTCTCGGACCGAGTGGCGTATCTTTTACAGATAGGATGCATGCACGCGTGTAGGCGAACGTGAAAGAGAGATTGGCAAAGCGTGATGAATGAATAATGCCTCCTCGGAAGCCTTAAATGAGCGAGCGAGTACAATGACACAAAATGGCGGTGTATGCGTCGGATACACCTATTCTAATTTTACTCAAAGCAAAAATAGTTCCTATCTCTGGTGACGAACAGTCCGCTGCCATGTCTGATTCTCTCATGCCTGCCCACCGAACCACCTGCTTGTCCCACTAAGCACACATAGCTACACGTGCCCGTCGCAAACTCCGAAACTTTCAACTCACCATCGGATCTTTGTTGCGCGTATGCAAGGCTGAATCAATTTTGTATCAACCGTTGAACAAACCGCCCACGTTTCCGCGCCCTGCGAACTAAAAGAAAATTCGCGGTTTGCGGTTGGCCAAAAATGGCGAGATAATCGTACGTTGGTGTTTATTAAATTATTATGTTCGCAAGCGACGAGGATATGTTCAAAAATGCAAAAATCGAAAATACTGCAATTATAAGGAAAAAGTTGGGAGGATTTTCAAACGTTTTTTCCTCATTTCTTAACGTCTACGTTCCTCCTCAAGTTTACTTCGACATCGGTGGGACGATTTCACGTTGCTTAAATTATTTCAACCGATCACTTTCTCGGCAGTTGACTATGACGAATCTTTTCGACGTACCTTTGACACGAAGAAACAATCTGCGACAGCGACGTGGATGCAACTGAAACTTGAAAATGTGACTCGAGCTTGTACGAAATGTATTTGCTTACGTATATTTGTGACGAATCACAGAGTCCGTGGCGATGGTCGATATTCACGCGATGGAACTCCGATCTGTGTTTCCGCGGACGCCGACACCGCCATATCGGTATTATACGGTTCGCAGTTACGCCGATTACCAACCGCAGTTAGAATAAGAGCTGAATGTAATTCATTGAAGTGAGATCAGGACGCAATCACCGTCACTTCAAGCTTCGAGCTGAGAGTGGAGAACTAGGCCACGCCTATTCCGTAATTATCATAGATTTATTTCTATCCAGCACGCAGAAAGCATTTTATTGTTCATCCGATTGAAAAATTGCACCAGTACGGTAGAGTGAATGAATTGTGACAGCTAGCGATATTTCGTTATAAATACACGGTTATGCATTTAGGATAATAAGCGTATCTCAACTGCTGTTGATTTTAAGCGCGAAGCCAGCTAATTCTTTCCAATACCGTGATTCCACGCCACGAACGATGAGACGCGTGAGTTGAATCGCTGTTCTCGAACGGTGGTCACAGGCATGCGCATGTGGAATTATTCGATACTAGCTGTACAGAATCCAGAGCTTGCATGTTTCACTGTCTATGACATACAATATGCGTTTCTACTCTAGGTGTAATAACACCGTTTCATAATCACCGGTAATAATCTAATTAGTAAAATACACTTCTTTAAGCACACAGAGCGTGAAATTGCGCTCACTTGTAATATCTGTGCTTACAAGTTATAACGTTACAGGAACTATCCAGCGGGTCCGGGCGTTAAATCGTAGAATATACGCAACTGTGATGACATATACTCGCATACGTGCCGAATAACTATGCACACGTGCATCTCGTAATTAGTTTCACGCTCAACGAAATTGTGTGTTCGAATTGTATTTTTTTTTTTTTATTTTGCCATTTTGTTTTTACGCTCGTTATAGCGAGCGCTACGGCGACTGCTTAAATTAAAAAAAATAAACTGTTACACTAATGGGCAAATCGCAATTAAAACAAAGCGTACTTACACGACTCATATTTTTGCGCAACATAGGCGTGATAAACAATTATAAAATTAAATGTCAACTTTGTTTCTGCATGTATGTCAATTGCAATTTTGAGTCCAGCATTTATGTGACGCAATTTCGCACGAACACATCAAAATTTTTGCACAATTCGTATCCAAGTTTTGAAACTGGTACAACTAATAACGGATTTATTAATATATGTTTATCATAAAACCTTTCCCATAATTTTTCAGTATAAATTATCGTGTCTTATATATTCCAATTAAGGAGGTCGGTTCGTCAAAGATTTCTACTCTTTATTTATTTTAGCAGGAGATGATCGTACATTAATTATTTATCGAATTATTATATTCGTAGACGTAAAAGATCTCGTTAAATCACAAAAACAGACAATAACTTGATTGTAATCAAAAGCTTAAATATTCGTTTCAAATAGTTTCAAAATTTTTAGAAATCTAGTAGGTCAGTTCGATTTCAATTTACGTTGGCGCATTTTACTTGTGACAAATTTACCCTTTTTTCAGTAGTAATTTAAATGTAAACATTTGTTTCAAAGCCTTTATTTACAAATCATATATTTCTTAATTTTATATTCTTAAACCGATCTTCAAAGCTTACGAGTATAAAAATTTGACGAATAGTCAATGTTACGCTATCTCGTAATAAAATTAACAAAAAGTATCGATCTTCGGCGAACCAACCCCCCTAATTTATTTTCACGCTAAATATGAAAATCCTAGAGAGCTTAGACCCTCCGACTTTCTATGGCTGCGTCTTAGTGCTCATAGTGCGAGCAAGAAGTAAACATTTGATCTCCTAAATCCGAACAGTTATTTTCGTGTAACTAAATGCTTTCCGCGAGGTGCTTTGAAACCCGCAAAACTTGTCACGCAATTTCCTTTCAGTGAAAATACTCGGCTTTTGATTAACCGTCAACAACAATAGAACGAACTGTGACGCAAAAAATCTCTACAACAACAACAAAGCTCGATCATTTTGTTTTTTTGTTAACCCTGATTGAATTTGCAGCAGACGTAACACACGGCTCGTGCACTTTGGCATATCTTATCAAATCTTTATTTATTTTTGTATACGCAGAGCTTGCGGTGGTGTAGTTTTTATTTGTTGTTTTTCTTTTGTTTTTTACCAAAGTCTCGAAGCGATACCGCACGCTCCAAGTTATTTTCTAGAAAGGAAGCTGACATTCTGTTATTATTATAGCCATCCCGGCAAGTTGCGTGGATAGATGTTTCATAATATTATAAATATATGCACATATGTATATACACACACACACATATATATGTATAGACGATTAGATCGCTCCGCTTTATTGCAAGCACGCACGCATACGTACTGCTACACACTTTTAAACGCTCGAACATACAGCGTATATAACACGACAGGCGAGTGTTAGCTGCTGCACAGATTCCGACAGGGTCAATGCAATTTATCTCATATCAATACGGAATAGGTACAACTATGTCGATAAATAAATATATGCCAGTACAACGATATCGCCGCAATAGCCGTATGACGTCAGACACGATAAATATATACGCTCTACAAGGTGGTCAGGAAACAGGTCTCATGATTTAATCACTTTCGAAAAAAATCTCATCTAAAATCGCACGAAAAATCGCAATTATCGCCGGTACCAAATCTGATGCTTGCGCCGAAAGCTTGAACCGACTGTATTCTACTGGTATCAGAGATTGTTGAAGAATCCTACACGAGTTTATAAATCAGTCAAATTTTCGAAACTAGTTTAAAAATATCTGTAAATATTACAATTTATTTAAATATTGGCAAAAGGAATTAAAAACTATATATAGAGAAAGTTGCAGTTAGAGTATTTATTTCGTCTTTGAACGACATCCAAGCCCGGAAATATAATTTTGACAAACTCTTACGTGATACATTTCTGGTCACTCGGAAATTCCACGGTAATCGTTCAAAACCGTAGTGAATAATGAACCCGTCTGAAATTGCGAAATGCTTGTTAACCAAATTTTCCGCAACTGTGAACGCCCCGCTTCGATGTCTGGAATAAAGTCTCGATTCCGCGAATACGATACGTTCGTATAAAACGTGGCGCAGTTGAGTGAAAAGAAGTTTATGAAGAAGATCGTTTTTTCACGGTGACGAGACCTGACGCGAGATACCGTTGAATCCGGCCCGATTTTTTCCGCACCTTCGGTATCCAAAGAGCAAAAAAGCAGAGCTGGGATCGAAGGCTTTGGTACTACGGTACCGAAGGAAAAAAGCAGAAAAAAGTGTCCCGCTCGTCTCGGTTTCAGCCCGGACACCAATATCCGAATTGCAAGGAGACACCCTGTGCGTCATACTGTAGACACGTGATGTTGTGTAGAAAGTAGAGGCGTAGTAAGTCCCTCGTGCATGTGTGTACACGGCATAACGCTAGAAGTTGCACAACGTGCTGCTGACGAGTTTGAAAGTTGCTTTTTTTGGCGGTAACAGAACTGACGCGTTTTTATACAGGTGTATCGCTCAGAGGTAACCACGGACGAACAGAGATATATGCTCAGGGAACAGCTCAGCTGACCGATCGTACATCGCTGTATGCCAGCGGAACAGAGTCGAATGTCGGATGATTTAGTTGGGGGTCCTGATCTGGTCGGACAAAGAGTATATATGCAAGAGAGGAAGATGGTAGTGTGAGAGTGAGATAATAATGGAGGAATGGAAAACAAGATGTATATGATTCGGAATCGTATTATTCGCTTGCAACCGCGGAAAAGTTCGTGAAAGATCCTCTTATCCGGTTGGAAAAACTGTTGTTCTCTACGGGGAGGAAACTTTTGTAACCCCTCTTTGGAAGAGGAATAAGAAGAAGAAGAAAAAGAAAGAATTAAGACATCGTTGATCCATAGAAACAAATCGCAAAGCAGACTGCAGCTTCTATGAAATTTGAGAGAAAAAAAATTCAGTTCTTTAACAACTTAATTCTTCTCAGGGAGTTAGTTTCATACGCAATTTTTCTCGCGCGATGCGCGTACGAAACTAATTTTTAATAAAATTTTCCAAACCTGGACCAATTTTTTTGTAAAAATTGTGACTATAATCTAGGACGTGAAGAAATTAATCACTTCTGCTATTGTTGAGGAACTTCTACTAAATTGGATGTAATATATTTCATTAAAGTTTACATTTTCATACCGTTCCAGAATTTGCCGTGGTCAAGATTACTTGGGCTCGAATAAACAACACTCGAGAAGTTGAGCGTTCAAGTTGAAAATGTAGAAAATGAAAATTTGCAATCAGCTGCTACTTAATGCTCATCAATTGGAACACCCTCAATTCTTGAACAGTTTCTAACTTGTTTTAAATTCTTGATAATAGTAGCAAAGATCGCCCGTTCACCCAATCAGATTTCCCCACTGAAATATTCCGCAAGTAGCAGCTGAAGTCAACCTTTGCAACCCTTGACCAATGCCGCATCCAGTTGATCCATCGATTTTGGGTGAACGATAAATTGCTCGTCACATAACTGAAGCCAACAGCTCAGTTCTGTAATTGAAATGGTAATAATTTTCGGATGCACCGATTCACCGAACTTTTCACACATCGATTCTCGTATCTTGAGATTCATCTCGTTACGCGTTACTTCGTTATCTAAAGTTATCGTAGGTCAAGAAAAGCGTTGGTGTGAGTTAGACAGAAGTGGGTACCTCATATCAACCCGATCGAACATCTAGCGCAACTACGCGAAAGCTCCGAAGCTCCGCTTCCTGTGCTGCTGCCAGACCAAATCGTGACGTCGGCAGACGTTCGACCAATGGGAAGAAGTCTTCGAACAACGTCACGCAATTTCACAAATTCCTCGTAGATATCCTCGACTCTCATCGATTGTAGGTACAACTCGATGGCGATAGTTCCGTTTCCGATGCACTTACGCTAATGCCAAGATTATTTTCAACCACTTTTGACTCATTGCTTCCCCGCTTAAGCTGTCACGATAGTAACGATGTCACGACTGGCGGTGAATCTTCTGCATACGGAATAGCTGAGGCTACAACGATTGCTTGCAGGGAACGATTGCGCGTAGAACTTGGTTCTTGGGTCCGTATCTACCGTGCTTCCTTTATCTCTTTCACCTTTTCACTCCACCTTGCTTCACCGAAACGACGAAAATTTTCTGCCCCTCGTTCGACTGGTTTTGGTCAGTCAAACAAATTTCATTTCGCTTCACTGCGGGTGAACTTGGGGTGCATCTCAAAAGTGGTGAAAAATCGCAGCTCTTCGAGTTCGACAAGCGTAACGTTTCTTATCTCCGGAAAATATTTTCAGCTACATAATTCACCATTTAATTAAACTCGAGAACACTCATGGCTAACAGTAAATTCTCTGTCAGCAGGAATAAATATTAATCACCTGTATCCGGGGCTTTTCTGGGCCTATATTTCAATTACTGCGTTAAGTACAACCATAACTGGTCTGCGTGTATATATGTTATATGTATATTATGTTTAAAAGAATACAGGGTACAGGTATGAATGTCCAGTGCATGGTAATAAGTGTACTGTACACGTACCCACGTAGAATATCTATTTCTATTATTTTAAATCGCCACGTAGCGGTAAAGATATGCGTAACAGGTAGTGGTAATATAATAGCAAATGGTCTAATCGCACGATATAATTACCTCGGCACACCGGAGAATATATAACGTATAGGGTATGCATATACGTATAATGTGTATACACGTTACACCTGTGAGGCAGTTTATTACGAGCTGCCCACCGCGAACTCGGAAGTGAATAAAGTTTTCGACTGGCAATAAGATAAGCAGCAGCAGCAACATCAGTTTCCTCGTTAAAACAAGTCGGTGCAAATTTCATAAATGAATAATTCCACCGCGATGCGATGCACCCGTATCTCGCATATCTACCCGGCACATAGTCCGATGTACGTTTCCTCTCAACCGTGGATGCAAAAATCTTACGTTTCAATATTTCGCAATTTCGTCTTTGCGTGAAAAGTCTTTTCACATGTTGTGTACAAAGTGCGAAAATCACGAATAATTGGCTCGTAGTTTTTTTGTTTTCTTCAACTCAACCAAGATTGAAAACAATTCGTGAGAATTGAAAATTATGTGATTCTCAACAATGTCTTCTTCAATGAATAAGAAAAGAGCGATCTACCATCTAATGCCTTTGGTGACGATCACGGAAACACGTAACAAGTCTCGACGAGCCTTAATGTTCGTTAACGTGACCGTTGTCGTTGTTTTTTTTTTTTTTTTTTTCATCCTCATAAACTCGCAGTACTTTTTTCACACGGCCATAATTGAAGCCCGACGAAAATATCGAACTGCCGCAAGTGTTCTGCAGTTTTGAAAAGCGCAACTTGTCCCATCGAACGGTATATTTTCACGCATCAGGTAACTCTAATCCACCCACCCGCTCCGGGTATTATACATATACCCATTATATATATATATATATATATATATATATATAATAATATCTGGGTGTATGATATTATACGTAGTAGGATACTGACAATGCACAGGAAACTTATACGAGACGTAATTCGAAGTGTTTTTTTTTTTCTACCTATGCCTAACCATCTCCTTTCTCCGGGTAAAAACTTTTCTCCGCATTTCACGTTGCAGGTTACATACCTATAAGGCAGAGAGTGAAAAAAAAAAAACGGTATTTGGAGCTCTTTTTTCTAAAAGTAAAAAAATAAAAATAAAAATAGAAATAAAATAAAACCTCCCACATCCTCGGTATAGATTTTTGTGCTCGGCATGAGAGTTGAAAGAGTCTAACGGTACGATATCAAGTGTCTTCATTCGCCGCTATAACCGTCGTCCATTTCACCATTATACGGGTTTCTATATTTCTATAACCGAAAGATCGCCAGGAAGATCGGCGGGTGGAGTCTCGCATTGTTCGACCTCTTTGGATCTGGCCGTACAATGGCGCCATATTGGAGATGCGGCCGTTCACGAAACGCGTGTATAATGGTATCAAAAATTCGACGCAACTATTATTACTCCGTCTTTCACCCACGACTCGAGTGTAGTCTTACCTCATGTTCTATCAGGTACAATGAATCAGTTTCTTGCTATAATTATCTTCCTTCATTTCCCTCTTCACTTTGCTTCTCAGTTCCTGTTTCTCTCGATCTTACGTAACCACTTGTTGTCGTTAAGTCATCATCCTTGAAGGACCGTAGTGCAATACTGCAAATGATCGGCACTCGAATGTAGCGTCTTAAGTTTTTCTGCATGCAACTAACGCTCGTGTATCTTTTGCCTTATGTTTTTCGTCAAACTCCGATACTCAGTTATTTAAAAATACAAATCATAATTCTACATTTGAGTGATCAGAGACAGGATACTTTTGAGAAAACCTCGAAAAAAAATGTGCAAAACAAGTGGTTTATTCGTTTGTAAATTTTTTTTTTTCTCCAATCACATTCTAATCATACGCGAACGAAACCTTCCAGGTTGGGAATAATTTGTGCAAATACAAAAACACGTTACTGATCGGACTGTAGATTGGTTGCAGGTTGAAAAATTCATTCTGTCACTGTATTTTATTCGCTTTTCTAGCGGTGCCAAAATTTTTTTTTAATCTATTTGTATTACCTATCTACGCATGGAACGACAATTATAGGTATGACAGTATTGTCGGGAAGAGTTTCTCACTCTTGAGGTGCACGCCTAATACTTCACCTTGCAATTAAGTTCCATTAGGTCAGGTAAGGTGATTATATTTATTTCTCTATTTATTTTATTTATGTATTTTTCTAGCAGAGAAACTGTAATAATTATAATTCAAATTTAATTTCACGTGCCAAAATGATCATCTTAAATGTGAAATAATATAGACGTGATTGCCAGAAGATTATTTTAAAACCAAGCTGAAGTATACTTTGCTTTCAAAGTTTAGAACTCTATTGTATACCCGATTGGAAATCTGCGATTTTTTTGTCTACTACGAAAAGCAGCAGCCTCTTTGGTTGAAGATAATCTATGACTTAAAGATACTTGATGTTTGAACGATTTTATTTGAAATCGATTCACCACCTGTTGAAATTAATAAAAGATTTCTTTCGAATATAAAAAAAAAACCGTCATCTTTGAAAGTAATAACATTTCTACCAGACTGAACTACGATACGTTGATAATAAGTTCTACTTTAAGTAGCTGAACAGTAGCGATATCGATATAATAAGATTGATAAAAATTTCGATTTGTCTTTGATCGACATGTTTTCTATTTTTCACTTTCCGACGTAAGAAAAAAGTGGAAAAAAGTTAGTCGCTCTCTAAAAGGTCGTGTGAGCGGTTTCAAATTTAAAACCGAATATTTCTATTCTGGGTATTTGAAAGTAAAAAGGATCGTTTTCGCCATCTAGGCTCAAGATTTCATGTACTAAACGGAGAGAAAAATGTGAGAAAAATTATCCTGCTGTTACTATAATCGTGATATAAAAGATACCTAATGCAGTTTTTACCGTGCTGCATGAGAAAAAAGGGGTCGTCAAATTTTTGTAACATGCATCAATAAAAACTGCATTAGGTGTCTTTTACATCACGATTAGTAAGAACGGGGTAATTTTTTTCAGATTTTTCTCTCCATGTAAGAACGGTAAGTTTCAAAAAAAATTTTTAATATACACAATATCGTATGATTTTTCTACTGCAGTTATACACTACAAGTGAAAAAATTTCTGATAAAAACGAAGAATATCACCGTCAATCATTTACTGATTTCAATTTATAAACTTTCGTCAAAAAAATATTCAAATCCGGTACCTCCAAAAATTCCTACTTGCAGAATAAACGGATATAACCCCCCCCCCCCCTCTCCCAAAAAAAACAACTCATTCCAACCACGTCCGCGGTATTACAAAGAATCGGCGACTCGCGTTTTTAGTCGATTCTGGTAACCACGCGCCAACAATTTCTAATCGACCTGTTACGATGCCATAATTTTCATCCGACGAACGGAAAGCATCGACGCTTAACCGAAACGCCTGACAAAGTACATACCTACGTACACGCAGACATACATACATAGGTACAGTTCCGCGTCGGCGGCCGCGACGATGTCGGGATAGATGCGCCGCAAAGGCGGATCATCCTCCGCGCGTCGGGACCAGCGGACCTACCCCAACGTCGTACGCGTTGCACCCCTGCCTCTCCCCGGTCCCCTCGTTCCTCGGCCACCCCCGTCCTCCCGCGGCACATACGCAGCCGCCCCCGCCCCCCCACCAAACCCCGCGGACCCCCCCCCCCATTATTTAGCCCACAGGATCATTTCTCTCTCTCTCGCGCCCTCTCCCTCCCTCTTCCTCCCTCTTCCTCCCTCCCTCCCACCCTCTCGCTCTCTCTTGCGCGCGCGCCACAACTTCCCGCGCTCTTTCACTTCGCGGCTCTCTCGCTCCCTTTCTCTCTCACTCTCTCTCGGTCTATAGTCGCCCGCGGAAAATACTGGTGGGGATGCGAAGTCTGCGCGCATCAGTCAACCAAGAGCCACCGCGGCGCGAACCACTGTCGACGATTCGTTCTTCGAAGGAACGAACGAACGAACTATAAACCCCGGTGTTGGTTCGTTGCGATTACACCTACACCTACACCTACACCGACACACGTACAACCATACGTATATAAATATACATATACATATATACATATGTTATATAATACACACATATGTATATATGTGTGTGTGTGTAAACACACTGGCACAAGCACACGAGTTACGTACGTAAAACAAGGGGTTGAAGAATTTTATTTTTCCCCTACCGCAAAGAGAAATTTACTATAATACGTCGCTAATGAAGTAACAAATTGATAAATTAAATTTTTTTTTTTTTTATTTATTCTTCTCTTCTCTCTCACTCTCTTTCACCCTTTCTTCCTGTGTCTTTTTTAGAATTTTCTAAAATAGAAACAAATTTTCTATCAGTTTCGTTTTTCAATTCCACCTTTTTTTTTCCATATTTTTAGTTTTTCCTTATTCTCAAATCGTGACTTGACGAATCTCAGTACACAGTGCAGGGAACGATGTTGTTTCATTGATTAGCGACGATTCAAGGTGACATGTGACGGTTGAAAAGAAAACAATTGATCGTTCGATAAATTCTGAAAACATACCTCTGCCGTGTTTTCTTCCCTCCCTACCTCCCCCCTCTACTTGCTCTACGCCGAGGTACACATACAACCGAAATGTATTTGAAAACAAGTGAACCACTATCGTGAGAATCGATGCACGTATATAATACATGACGTAGAGAACTGCGACTCCCCTGCAGTGTTAAAGAGTGTTCGCAGCGGTATATTTAATAATATTGTATAATAGTAAAAATATACTCAAAGTATCTAACTACAGTGTTTGACAAATTTTTGTCAGTTTCTCTTCGGTTTCTCAATTGAAAGTAACAGTTTTTTCTTTTTTTTTTTTTTACTACTTCTGTTTATTGGTTCATTTGTTCCGTATGCAATTGTACAATATGCAGTACAAACTGCAGCTTGTTGTCATTCATAAGTATACATAACGTTGAATTGTGTGTGTAACCTCGGGCCTGTGTGTGCGTGTGTGTGTGTATAGTCACATACATTGTGTGACCAATCACAATTGGATCTGATGAATGAGTTTTGAAACGCACAACACACTTTACTCAAGTACGATTTTCATTTATTCTGCAGGATACAGAAATTTTTAATTCTTTGACAAAACGTTGAAAAAAACTGTTGGAATTGGAAAAATTGTGAACAAAGTTATTACACGTTAAAAAGAAAAACACAAGATTTAACGCAAAATCAAAACTTGGTGATGACGATTCAAGAGCTGTGATTTAAAAAAAGTGTTGTGATTTTTACCTAGTTGTGCAACTCAGTTATTGTGGCTAATTGTATACAATAATGTAATTACATGTAAAGTTGGAGCCGATGTTGAACATTCGGTGAAAAAAATTTCTATCCAGCTGCATAAAAGCAAAAACGAAATTTAAACAAAATTTAAAGAACGGCGCAACGACAACTCGATGAGGACTGAAACGTAAATTGTTAACTGTGACGTGAATTCAGTGAAAGTCTTTGGATTAACAGTGTGCGATAGGTTGGCGATGATTCTTTAGTATTTATTCATTTTTCTTCCCAACACACATACTTACATCTAGCGTAATATCGTCCTATCTCCTCTCCGTCCGCGTTACACGATTTATATCAAGTAATTCACCGCACTAACCTCACGTTGATACAAGCTCACATGTACGGAGTGCATAGAACGATTATGTAGGCAGTCCGCATGACTAAAATGACAGAATCAATTGACATCGACAAATGAGGAAAACACATATTCGGCAGAAATTTTATCCGTTACAACAACGAAAGAAATCAGTGACACTTAGGGAGGGTTAGAGTTTTGAAAAAAAATTAGTTTCCCCGTACTGATTCACAGTCAGAAATTGCAGACGATTAGTGTGAGATTGAAGTTAGTTGAGCTAGCGTAACGATGCAGGTTTGTGGGAAAAATTAATCTTCGCAAGTTATAGGATTGTCTGAAATTCAGTAAACCGTAAAGCAGGACATCATCGCCGTATTTTGAAAACGCAACTTCTTCAATATCATACCAAAGTTGCAAAGTAACGATCTTTTTTCTTATAATTTTCCGTCACGTTCAAGTTACCAACTTCAACTTTGTCGACTGGTTGCTGTGTAAAAACAAAGTAATTTCAATTTTTTCAAAGTTTTAGTTTTACCTTCTTACGACCTTGGCGGTCATTGTCTACGATACGACACGATTAACGGAATCATTCTACGAGTAGGGCAACACCCATCTGAGACCCAGCTTCCGATCCTGACCCTCTTAATCGAGTAGCGCCTATTCGCTTCGAATTATTATTACGGATGTACGGTGTATCGGGTGCGTGCACAGTCATAAAGTGGGAAACAGGGTTGAAAGATACGATCCCGAAGTAAAGGTTTGAAAATCCACTCAAAAAGAGATGATAATAATCGAGTCAAATTTGACGAGAACGGTATCCTCTAAACACTGAGCAGGAATTTAAGAACAAGGAATGATTAAGATAGCGGAAAAGCTCAATTGGCAACCACCTCGGAGAGTTCCATTGCCCTTGATCGATTGACCGATATATCAGTGAATCGCAGGTTCTCTTAGCTTCGTTATAACGAAGACCAAAGAGTCTTTTGTAGTTTCATTGATTTTCAAACGGAAAGCACGCAGTTTTTGAATTTTTTCAAACGATTGCACTGACTTCATGCGATTCTATTTCGAATTCAAGGGATTTGGTTCTTGACTCCGTTTTTCAACGATAAGAGGCCCGTACTTTTCAAATCAAATTGAAACCCGACTAACTAGACGAGGTTGAAGTTGGAATCGTTGACGTAAATGAAGATTCGGCAAGAATCACTGTAAATACGTTTTGCTTTATTACGGTTTAATGATTTTCGGACAATCCGCAATCCCAAGGTTGAAAAATGACTATTTTTCGAAAACGTGCATCGTGACGACAATTTCAACCTCATCTTACTACAGGGACTTTTCCGACTCTACCGTGCTCCCGACGAACCCCAAAACTTGAGTTATTTCGCTGTTCTCACAATCTCGCGATGCCGCAATACGTTGTCACAATAACGAGACTCCGACCAGACCGTGGAAACTGCGACATGATTTCTCTGGTACTCGGAGGCAGAAGATTCCCTTCTCGGCGAACGGATAATAGGTGAGGTTGAACAGACGCGACGGCTTGCCATTTCATTGCGAAATAATTTATGTTAAGACAGACACTGTGCGGGATTATTTCGCTATGACGAAGTCAATGTCGGGTATATCATAACGAGGAATTTCCCTAACCACGTGCCACCGAAACACGGTTCCATCCCGACACATGTGAACCGTTATACGTTTAAAACTCACCAATTACGTGGAAACTTTAACCAATACCGAAGTGCACTGATAGACTGAAAGAAAAATGTATGGTGAAAATTTTCGTAAACCTTCTTTTAAGGTCACGCAATAAGTCGTTAAAAATGTCTGGGGTACATTAAACGACGAATCAAGGTTCAGGACCTACAAAACTATGCGTGGACAACGTTTTTCTCTCGGTATAAAAAATGGATTTTCATCTGGTTGAATGAGTAGAATACAGTTTCGACTCGGTGTCTGCAGCAGAATTATTTCCGAACCCTGTACAAGAGAAAATTCTTTAAGTGGAAAGTGTTAGACGTGTCTAAAAGTAGATAACACGTGGTCAGCGACTCGTTGGTTTCTTTTCTTTTTTTTGCAAAATTTTACCGTAGACTTTTCAGCTGTACAATCATTGCTCTAAAATCGTGAATATCATGGGAAACAGATTACTGTGCGCAAACTGTATGACAACAAATTGAAACCCTGACGGGCCCCGAGTTTCAAGGAAAAAGAGACTTTGCGTTGAGGTCGTGCCGCGTTATGAATTCGTCTAGAAAAAAACTGTGGGCGAAGGTTGAACACAGGTATTAATCGTTCGCGTTGTTGCAGACATTATTGTTAAAGACATTATTGTACAGATGTATCGACGACGGAAAATTAAGGTCTTAACTTATTACGGTGGTGATCAGTTATGCATGAAAAATACAAGTCTAATTGACTCGAACTCCCAATGATGTCCGTTATACCATTGAATCAATGTCTTCAAGGAAATTTTTGAAATTTATTACAAGGCTTGTGCTTACTGACTAATCTTATTTTTGAATAACTGGTTCAAAGTTTTGACAATAATCAAAAAGAACGTGTTACGCACTCGTGTCGGAATCGCGGGAAACGGATCAGATTCAGAGTCATAATAATCTTCTGAATAAAATGAGTCGTCGTAAAGTAAAATCAAACGAATCTACTAGATGTATAAACGATTTGAATCGATGCTATTGTTTATAATCTCAACATTTTCTTATTCCCTAATTTTGAAAGATATCATCGCAGCTTACGAATTATACATATAACGGTTTGATAAATACTGAACACACGGTTATCTCGTAATACTAACAACTAGAGAAATGAAGTATTCGCAACTACTGTATTTTAATTTCATACGAATCTGATGTAAATTTAATTCGTTAAACTTAAATTTTTACTCGAGCCGGTGTAATTTTTAATTCGCACAAATTCACGTGTCGTCGAGATAGTTTCGCTGCATTTGTCTGAAATAAAAACATTATTCAATCAGGGTAAAGGTGCAGTTTCTGGCCAATCAATGCGCCATCCTTGGCCACTCATGTAAAGCGTTTCAATTGTTTCTAGTAATAGAAATCTATTCAGTTATTCGTCAAATGGCAAGAATACTTCCTGCAGTGAATATCAGTGCAGCTTTTGACTACTCGATTGTATGAAAATAAAATTTCATAGCACTCAAAGCCGGCCAAAGATTTACGTAGCATTTGTGGCCAGACATTTTTTATCACGCGCAACGAATTTGGCCAAAAATGGTACGTACATCTACCCTAGAATCAGATTTACGAGCTTCACACGCGACACCATTTTCCAAACAAACGTCAATTTTCGGCCCAGCAGCATCGTCAAGATGTGCATGCTGGTCAAATCTCAAATCTAGGGTTTTCCTAATCGCAATTTACGACCGCGATGCGTCTGACTTCGGTATCCGCGGGACGACGCGAAGCTCGGGCGTCTTTCGAATATAAGCGATGTGGAATTACTCGAGAAGTCTGGTGCACGTCGTATATAATACGTGGGATAGGTAGGTGTAACGTACGGCGTGGCAGCGCCGGGTGTGCGAATTATTTTCGCCACGGGGGCATTGCTTCGTATTTGGGTCGTACACGTTGGTTCTCGTCGCGTCGCCTCGACGATCTGGCAGCCACTGTTCTCTCGGCTTGGCTATCGGCAGCCAGCAATCGTCGATCGCGATTCGGCTTCGCGGCTAACAATAAGAAATCGATCTCTCCGCAGACCCCGGCCCATCTCCAAGGATGAGACGGCGGTTTTCCACGATGAAAATCCAAGGGAAATAAAAGAAATGAGGGGGAAATTACCCAGGCGGTTGACAGTCGTTGCTCCACGCGAATCAGGCGCTTAGACCGCGTGGGCAGAGCTTAATTGGCCACCGATTTACGCCGTTGCAAACGTGAAACGTTGAATCCGTTTACATACATATTTGGGAAGATAACTTCACTTTGCTGTTTTCGCGCCGTGTTTCGACGATTGAACGAAACTCGAGTTGACGAAACTTTTGAGCGCTTTTGAACTACCCGCTTCTGATTCGAGGTATTTGTGTTCGTTATTCAGTCCACGTAAGGAAATTTTCAAACAAGGAAAGCTATTTTACAATTTTTACAAAACTTTCGACGAGATAAAATTCCAGTACCTATTAGTTTTTTCTTGATTCATCAAAGTTTGTTGAATTTTTCAAACAATTCCAAAGATGCGGTGCAACGATTTTTTCTAAAAATCTCTCGCGTCAATTTCCTCAGCGTTACAAACTTCGACCGCATTTTAATTCGGAAGTTGTTGAGCATTTTTAATTACAAATCTTTATCAATTTCCACCGATTAAATACTTGAAATACTTGATATGTGAAAAAAAAAAGTTTATCGACGTTTTTCAACACTAGTCCAGCTCTCGGAACGGTTTAGTTTTTACTTCGATCCGAACGTCATGGCCTGCAATACAGCATCTTCCCACGTCGGATTTTACCATACCAAATGTACCGTTGGTATAATTCGATCTAAAATCAATTGGACAAGTCGTACAAGACTGCAGACACGCCCGAATGAGACCAACTACTGAAAATAATTCGAACCAATTTTCACGTAATATCCGATGTAAATAATCAAGGAAATAGAATCGAACCTGTTATTCCATGCGACGTATTTATGCGTGACTTCATCGCGCGCCGTATAACAGACTCAAAAACTGCCTCAAATTGGAAGTTCGAAGCTCGGATAATGTGCAAAACAAACTTCTTATCTATCTCATGCTCAATTTTCATCGATCCATTTGTCGGTCAAGTTTTATCGGTTCGGAAGCCGAATTTTCTCATGTTTTTCGCCGTGTAAAAAGAGAAAAAGACAGAAAGACTATAAATTCGAATGCCGTATATTGCGTACATATATTTGCGACTCGACGACATGATTGCGCGGGCGATTAACGAGCATCGGTATAGATCATGAATACCGTGTAGAATCGTAGCAGTTTTCCGCATTTCCATGCTGCCGCAACGCTGTGCCAGATTACATAGATAGATCTCTTCTACCCTTCGTAAATCATGGATATATAGATGAATATTTGTTTTACTCAACCTACCACGGCTATGTGTACCTCAAATGCAATCACGGTGCATACACGCACAGTTCTTATCCTACAAACAGATTCGTAACGCGTTCACATATAGCTTTGCTTTGACATAAACTGTGTCACTGTCGGAGAAAAGCGCGTCATCCGAGTGCGCGTATTATTTTTAACAATTTTTTTTTTAACCTCCCGCAAAAATTTTCCTTGAAACTTGGTTGAACCAACCTGCGATAATTGAGTTATTATTATGTCGTGTCAAATTTGTAAACACGTCAGGTTTCAAAGAAAGTCTGTTTCGGTGACTTCGTAGAAATTACAATCTTCCGAACGAAATGAGCCATGATAAAGTGAAACCGAACGAATCTACTAGATTTTTAGCTATTTTGAAGCGATCTGAAACGATGCATCGAAATTCAGCTTGTGTTCGTATAATTACAGTATTTTATATTTTCGTATTTTCGAACTTTCCAAGAGATCTTCTTAGCATACGAATGTAATAAATTCATACATACTCAGCGAAGACTTGACGGTTTGGTATCGCTTGAACGTTTTAAGTATCTACTTGACGCTTCATTTTGATCAATGCTTGATTAGAGTTTGATTACCAAGTCTGTGAATAGTGATCATCACGTTCTTTACGGGCATGAATCTGTCTTTGAAGAGCTCATCATGGTGTTGCGAAGCAGAAAATCATGTCGTCTCTCGGCACCATGCACGTAATATAACAGTGCTTACGAAGACAGCTACGAGACCGGCCTGCACGATATATTTTCTTAACCATGAATCAAATATCGCAAGCGCTCGCGTGCGAGTTACAAAGTGTTAGTTGAATCAAGTATAGGGTGGATATAATTACGTGTAATCATGTGTAATTACGTTCACACATATTCAATGGCGTAAGATATTTGTTGCGCGTTTTCTTCGGGTAATTTCAACCAACGACAAATGAGTATCGCGGATTTTTCATTACGCATCCTCTTGCATTGGGTCAAAACGTCACCGAATTTCAAATCAAGAGGTCTTGACTCCTGCACGTAAGGATGAACGTTCACGCTACAGCTTTAAAATTGAATGCAGGTTTCCAGTTATTAACGTTCTACGCCTTGCAGGCTTCGACCGTTTGTCGCGTCACATGAGAAAACGATATACACGCGTTACACGAATGGAATTTGCAATTATACCGTAACAACGGATCGTAACGTATTTACAGTACTTACATACATAATATTCAACAAATTGCCTCGGGGTACGTAAATCATAAAAGAGAGACGCGTTTCCGTACGGTAATAATATTGTATTCGCCTGAAATTTGCACTTGGCGACTCGTAACGTAAGGAAACGATAATATTTCCGTGGCAAGATAACAATTTTTGACCGTAGGGAATGGCTCTATGGTAAATGCTAAGATTAGAAAAATGTGTGAATTTTTTTAATCCGTTCTAACACACTCGCGAGAGGTAGGTCAGGAGTAGCGGGCAATCATTTTACCAATTATTCGTAAATACCGTTCATAAAGCACCAGGAAGCTAGACGCATGAACGCCAACGTGACTGGGATCATGCGCGTTTCACAGAGCGATTTAGCATCCCAAGCGACGCCATTTGCACCACTGAATAGTTGTGTTTGTCCCTACTGAACTAATCCGCTTCCGGTTTTCGTTTAACGATGAAGTTGAGAACGATGTACGCTCGCGGAAAGCCTCGACTGCTACGAGGAATCAACATGTTTTCGTACGAATTTCATTTTATCAAGAAAAATTGTACGGCGAAATTCTGCTCGTTTTCCGCAAAACACAATGGAAAATACCTTGTGTGACGTGTCGTGACAATTAATATCAGCAATCGAGAAAATCGATTGAGTTACAAGTAATTGTTTCTGCAACAAAAATAGAATTGAAAATCAAGTTTGACGGTGTTAGAAATGTTCAATGTTCGAATAGCTTCAAAAATCTAGTAGATTTTATCGAGAAGACTATTTTCCTACGCAAAGTTACTCAAACAGTTTCCCTTTGGTTTCGGTAGGCCATTCAATATCGCCATTTATAAATCACAACCGATGTCTGTGCGATATTGTAAACTTGAAACTTCGACGGTGGCGACGTGATAAAAAAACGCGTGACAGTGAATAGGTAGAAAAAAAAACCGAATATTTTCGAATCGAATAATCCGTCGTCGAGAGAAATCAAACGAATCTGATCAGTTTCTAACAATTTTGAAGTGATTTTGAATAAAGCATTGATATCAGAGTTTTCCTTCGTAATTGCATTATTTTCAAATCTCGCATTTTTTGAGGGATCTTTGTGCCTACTCAAATAGTAATCTAACAAATACTCACTTTACAACTATCTCGTAATAGTGTCAATAACATGTGTCGATTTCTGGCCAACCGACCTCCTGAACTTTCTTTCGTTGAAATTTTTTCTCTCTGCCTCATTTTTCGAAATATCCTAATGGTTCGTCTAAAATAGGACACTCTGTATAGCCCTAGATGAAGGTACATGTACGCGCGTAAAGGTGGATGTGAGCCTCACGTGCGGATGCACTAATAGCAACGTCGCGCGGACGTTAAAGAGGACCTGGAACGGCAGCGAGTCAGTGGGGCACTAGGACCACCACTACGTGTCTCTATTCTGTGTAATCCCACGCTCATATGTGAACGGCACACAGGCATTCCAACACCCGGCACATATCCCCCCTCGCCGTTAGAAAAGTCTCTATTCCACACACCACGGATACATATATTCATGTATGCATCTGTACATACAAGTGGCGCAGTGGCGTAGCCGTGGATGTGTAAGGCGAGCAAAGGCGTCGTTAGCCCTGCGAGAAAATTCAGATATTGTATCTAGGAGCCGTTGAAAATGTGTGAAAAACTGCAGTAATCGTAGATTCTTTCGTTTGATTTGTCAAAAAAAAAAAAAAAAACTTCAACTAGATTTTTCTCAGAACAGAGGAAGTTTGTGAAAGTAACAGGCAGTACACCGTTGAAAAAATTGAAACAAGTTTAACATTTTTCATTGTGCGATGCTCATAACCTATCTCCAGAGATGTTACCTTCCAGTGTGCTTCAATCTGAGCACTCGGAAAAAAGTTTCCAGAGTGAATCATCGGCAAACTTATTCTCTGGCTTTCGCCGGTAAACGTACATAAGTACCTAGTAGTAGATTTCGCGATCCAATTTGGTGTTTTGGGCTTATTTTGTTCTCCGTAGAGATCGCTTGAAAACAGTTCTACGAATAGTCGTTTTCGGAGTGGATAAAAACACTTTTGTGTAAATGCGATACCAAAGTTGTTCGTTAACGTTAACGTTTACATTTGTGCATATGTTATAACTATACCGTAATATAAAATATCTCGAACGTTGGTCAGAAAATTAATGAGGATCTCGTCAGCGAGTGAAATGAGGCCAAAACTATTAACATCGAAATTGAAAAACACGAGAATTCAATGAATTCGAGCGTTCTAATCGCGCAACCATTTCTCAAACTGTCAATATTTCAGCATGCGTTACTCGAACTTGCTCAGACGCATTTCTAACAAACATCAGGGATGTTATTTCACTCGTATTCACTTCCATCAGTGCCATTGAAATTTCTTGATATTTCTCAACCACTCCGTGCTCTTCCCGATTCCTTCTTCGATTCGGACGGTGTCGCCGATTTATCCTCGCCTGCATTTACCGCAGGTATAATGCCCCGCGACTAGCGTCACACCAGTGCGCCATACGCGTCCGTCCTATGTAGAAACTTTGCTCGTTACATATATATATACCTACTGTGCAGAAAGTAGCGAAGATGAGAGCGAAGCGCACACATGCGCCCTCACACGACTGTGGCGGTGTGCGCGTAGCTGCGCATGCACCTGTGTAACGCGTATTGCAGGGTTGCGCGGGACGCGGCGCGCGGAGGGCGAGCCTCGTGGTCGTGGTGCAACTGGGTCTGCTGGTCTGTTCGCTCGATAGCAAGTGCGCCGGCTCCCTCTTGGCGGGAGAGGGAATTCGTGCTTGCACCCGATGTTCGAGCTTAAAGTGGAAACGCCCGAGCAGATCCCACCGAGTTGCGGCCTCTCGACGGGACGTGTAGACCTAGAAAGGGCTTTTTCCAAGAGCATTTGTGCATCGTCGGAAAATGATTCGTCAACTCCATCCCCTCACAGCAGATTACTCGTTACGAAATTTAGCAAGACGTAACATTTGTGCGAATTCATTTACCCCTGAGTTTGTAGCTTAGGGAAGCAAGAGTTGTTGAAATTTGAAATTTGGTGCGACTGTTCTACAATTGCGTGACTTCGGTAGGAACCAATAAAATTTTAACGATTCTATTTTAAACACCTGTTTTTGTTCACGTTTTCAATAGAACTATCACGTTCTCTTTATGGAAAAGAAAAATTTGTTTCTTGGAAACAAGGGACGAATATATGTCGAAATATATCGATTTACGTAAAAATCGTATTATTGTAGAACATGTTTGTTGTGTTTCGAAAAGTTTTGCTGAACGATCCTACCAGCTATGTCCTAAATGACAACCAGTTCTGCTTTCTCTCGTTACAACTACGGACAAACAAGCGCATAGGACTCAAAAAAAATTTTCCCAATTCTCCTTTGGAATATGAGTAATATTTCCTTCGAAAATCGAGTCACGATATCCCCAGCCTTCGTATAAACTACTTTTTCGAGGTAAAATAATTCGCTACGGCTACAGATGGTACGCCGCAGTTCCGAAAACGATACTATGACATTTCTTACGATTTTTAAAATCATCTGGCTACGGGTTAGGTTACGTCTTTCGTTACGCAACGCAGTTTTTCAAGGGGAGAGTTCAGGCTTCTTCTTTTCGTATTTTCGTTACGTTGTAAATTAAAAATTCAATCGAGCGAAGATTCAGTCCCACGTAATTTTATAGATAATTTGATTCCAAACTCGAAATCTGAATCTTAAATTTGTAGCAAAGAGCGAACATTTCTCTGTCGACAAAATCGACTTCGTTAATTTGCAAGTATAATAGTTGATAACGGATCGTCTAAAAATATGATGACATGATTCTCTTTTCTGAATTAAAAAAAAAAAAATAACTCACATTCCGTCATTTTAGAATTTTTTTCTAATCAAAACTACGCAACAGTTTCGAAACTGGTAAATAATTCTTATGTGACTGAATACTTTCTTCGAGTATAAGAAAACAAATTTTTTTTTTTTTTTTGCTATAAATATTTAATAAATCGCATTGAAAAGAAGCAGAATGATAAATCACAGTGTTGGAGTTGCAGAAGAATACTTCTAAATTCTGAATATTTACCAATTGCATTTAAATTATCCATTATTTAATAGTACTAAGAATATATGTCTGCAAGTTCATATACTAGATTAAAAAAAAATGTCATTTACGCAAAAAAATCATCTATATCATTGAGGCATAGGACTTATCTCTAATGCTGTAGTGAATGCCGAATTGCACTTTTCTCCTTTCACCGCAAGTTCTGTGACTGCATACGCATTGAATATCTCTTGTGATTCAAAACACGCGGGGTACGTCGATCTTTCTTACCCGCTGCGCCTCGTCAAAATTGCATAATTTGTGAAGACACGACCAGTCGTCAACAGAATGATAAAAAATTACCGGTTACGCCGCAAGCCGCCTTCCAAGTCACTAAAATAGCTTTTTATGCCGGTGCAAACTTGAAAAAATTTAACAGACAACAATTCGTGAAAAATCATAGTTAAAAATCGCGCGTCTACTCCACACACACCTGTGCCTAATATCCTAGGTATGACAATGTCGAAATGGAGAAAGTGTTTTACTTTTTAGACGCAACGTAACGTATGCAATATCACAGTCACTTTCTCTTAGACGTGTCATCGCAGCCTTGTAGCCTCCATGTCGTCCATCGTTCGTCGTGTATCCCCCCGTCAAAAAACGACAACAACATCGACTAAGATGGAAAAATAAATTGAGATAAATATATAGAACTACCATAATATCGATCTCTCCATATTTGCCACAGTGGCATTGCAGCGTTCTCTGTAAATAAACAAATTGGACAACAATTCGTGCAGCATTTATTCCCGGTAAAACACTTTTTCGTACTGTTGTAGACGATACTAATTACACCGTAATCTTACAGCCTGGGAAAATCTGCGAACACCGAAACATCACAGTACATACCGTATACACGTACAAACGAGTATGCTCGTCTTATAAAAAATTTTCGCACAATTGCACGCAAGAAGACTCCTCCCCAACTCCTATCATCATCCGCATCATACGTTACATACTCCTTATTTCAATCTCGACCCAAATGTTATTGTAACACGTATTATACATTTCTAGATATGAGAATCAGTTTTCGAAACTCATCGGACCGTAGACACATCTATGATATTTACAACCCTTAGTACAAAATCTGTGTGTACGAATGAAAGTGAAGACGAGAGAGAAGAATCGAAAGAACTGAACGGCTGTGCCTTCAATTTTTAATCGATAACAGTGTGATAAAGAAACGATCAAAATTCGTGGTAGTGAAAACAAGAAGATGCAGAAATAAAACTTTTACGCTATTAAAAAAAAAAAAAGAAAAACCAAACGAAGAAATTGGAACGCGGATATAAAAAGGCGGCAGTAAACAGTGAATCCTGTGGCACGAATTACAATCGCAGCAAGTGCACTCTGTGAGCGTTTCAGTGCCTACTCGAAAGGAGACCCTGCAAGGTGTTTTTCCTTTTTTTTTTTTTGTTTTTGTTTTTGTTTCGTTTGCAATTTGGGTGGGTGCGACGAGATTCAGTGAGATGCCAATAAAATAGTGAACATCGTTACAGATGTAAGTGATAATTGGCGGGACGGCGGTATAAAGAAGAAGGCCGTCAAAACGGCGTTCAACATGTTTGAGATGTGGAGTGCGGTGAGCACGAAACTGGAACATGCGGGGGCGGCCGGGGGTTCCCCGATCCCCATGGCGCACGCACCGCACGGAGCTCACACGCCCCACGCCCCACACGCCCCACAGACGCCCCACACCTCCTCCGGAAGCATAAAAGGTACGAAATCTCCCGAATCACGGCGATTTTACGCCGGCGCCGTTTCGTCGTACCTCCAAATAACTCCAATAGTTACTGCTACCTAGAAAATTAGGTACGGTGAAATGATTATAGTTACAATGACCGCTCGAACGTATTCGTTGTGGTTGAAAAAAAATTTACACGGGAAATAATAATTGCTGTTGCATCTACTTGTACTTCAACCGCATGAGGGACTGCGCGCGCTTTTCTTATTGACGTTACTGTAATTTTCTTAACGCAAACTTTTCTCGATACAGTAACTCGGAACATTTATGCAACAACGTTGGCAGAAAACTGTAATTACTTTAACTGAAAACTGCGCGGGTTTCTCATTTCGTCGAAGCTGTAGTGAATCCATCGGTAATATTTTTCTCGTGTTGTACAATTAAGTGTATTTAGTGTGATTATTGTTGTCGGTACTTTTGTAAATTATGGTAAGGGTGAATTTTTTTAGTTTAGTGTACATATATTATCGTTGCACAAATATCGAATTATCTCAATAGTTAACAATAGTAATACGTACTAGATTTTTAGGTAATTGCTTTGAAAGTAATTTTTAATTTGTACCCAGAACTACATTTTTCGTTCATGGTAGAAAATAGAAATTGTTAAGAACTGTAACTATAAACTGCAACTAGCAGTTTTTCTCGATGTGGCTATTACCGTTATAGCCGTTCCAGATTTGGGAAGTTTCAAATTCCCTTGAACGAATTATCGTCGTTGGTTTCAACGATTTTCAGGTCAATGGACGTAATTAGTCCACTTTGACAAATGGAAAATTAATTCACAAATTTGGTAATGTTGTACAGATTGTTATTTTATGACTAGTTCATCTTCAAACTCGCGAACCAAATCAGAACAAACTGATCGTTAATATAGTATCAGTTATCGGCACGTCTCTAATTGTTTAACGAACAGCTTACAAGGAAATTTGTAATGCAATTATTTTTCGGAGAACTATTTATGGAAACGACGATTTGAACAATTTTTTTGACCCGAATTGAAAGATGTATTTGGGTCAATTTTCTTTTGTAAACGTTTCCACAGCTTTCAAATTTGAGCCTTTAGGGCTTGGAGAAGCAAGTTTTTTTTAGATGAAAATGGCAATCCGACTAAATTCTTACTTTCCACGCATTAGTCAAAGTCAACTCTGACTACTTAAACCTTAATAACTTGTGTGTTACAAATTCGAAAGGTGCCGTTAATCAATCTGAACGTAATAACGATGCTGTCTCTTGTAATCAATCATAAATAATCTCTCTCTTCCGCCATATGTTTAAAGAGGAAGCCGATTTTCACTCATCGTTGGATTTCAATTTTTTTTCTACTTCACTAGAACCAATCGATTTATATGGAAAGGTATCGAACATGCAGAAATTTAAGAACACGTTGTAATTTTTGTATTTTGTCGTTCGACGTTCTTCGACGCGGTAAGAGCTGAAAAACTTGATTTCATCACGTTTCATCTTATGCCCGCATTACAAACTAGTTTGATTGCGTTAAGGCTTAATCATAATTTTTTTTAGAAAGGGAACCACAGTGACTCGTAGAGCAAGAAAGAAAAAAAAATTCCCGTTAATAAAAACTAAAAACAATGGCTGTTAATTCTGAAAAACGAATGATCGAACTTGAGCTACCGATCGATTGCGCGTTCGTGAAAGTACATGTGCATACACACGAGCACTAAAAGTTGATCCTCTCACAGTTTGTTTTTCAATGTTTATCTTATTTTTTTTTTTTTTTTTTCATCCTACTGCCAGTCGTAACAATTTTTTCCTCTCTCTTTGATACTTCGTTTTTGCCTCTTGGAACAAATTCGATGGTTCGAGTGGCGTGACCAGTCAATTATCCCCATCAAAAGATCTTTGATCTACTGTTGTGAAACCAGTTAGATGTATACAGGCACACACAATAATCACAATGATCATCTGATCCGACAACGACGGCCACCCAGTGGCTATAATACTAAATCTACCGTACGATTGAAACCGTTCGATTCGGTTGATATTATTCATACACACGTGGAGTGCATGCAGGGTTTAGTGAGGTGGGCTTAATTATTATTCTTTTATTTATCCTCTACCTGCGGGTGTCCTTGCCGATTTCGTGCAGCGTCACACTCGGCCAGTGTCTCTCCGCTTTTAATACCGCAGCTATAAATTGACGCCAGTAAAATTAATGGAATCGTGAAAATAATCAAAAACTTGAAGAGAACGACGAGAAACCAATGGGCTTATCACCGACGTGAATACATTTTATCGCGTCTACGCTATGATAGGTAGGAATTTTTTTACGGACCACTTTAGTCCGAATACTTTTAATCAGACACAATGAGAAAAATTTCGTTTTTTGCATTAGAACACTGTAGTTATACTAAGAAATCCTAGTAAAATGAGTATAGCTGTACAACAGTGGTGTGAATATTGTGAGGTTTACAAGAAAGTATGTCACAAGTAGCTATTTACAGTGTGGTTATAGTTATTAAAAATATAGTAAGAAGAATGACCAAAATCGAAGAGAATCCTAACCCATACCCACAATATTGTTTGGTTACAGTGACAAAACTCGTTTTAATTTTGCGCCCAGGACTACATTTTTAGAGTATAGTGAGAAATCGAAATAGTCAAGGACCGTGTGTTAACCATAACAATAAATTTTTCTCAGTTCCTATACATTTGTTCGATATCTAGAGCGAAAAATGTGTAAGAAATGAAAAATAGGAGGAGCGAATCGAGCATGGTGTGGGAAATAAATCTACTAGGTATCATACTTGGATGAGCAAAGCATGAGTTATCGCCTTTCAAACTACGAGAATAAAGTCGCGGCTTTTGAATCGACGAGGTGTGTCTGCAGTAAAACGTCGTATATTGCACGGGGAATTTAGTACTGTACATTATATAGTACAGCCGATATCTGATGGTTGGTTTAACGCAATCAGACTTTGCTGAAACTCGCTAGAGTCAACTCATTGTCGATCTTTTAAACACCAACTTTCTTACGTGCAGTTCTGAAAATCAACTTTCAATTCAAAAGCACCGACGTTATAACGTACGATGTCGCTCTGGGCAGTTTTGTTTATTTAATTAATTTTTTTACCGACTTTGTTTCACCGTCGTTTGACCAATCAATCATGGATCACGGCTTAGGCCCGCTTTCTTAAACGGTGAATCAGTCGGGTCCGCGAAATTATTCTCAGGTGCAAATTTCTCTCTTGGTGACGTATCAAACAACGCTTCAATCTCGCGAAACGAAGCAGTATTCAACATCGTTTCCCGCAGTTTACATCGACATTATATATTCTCCGAACGATCTCCGAGAGTCGATTAAATACAATCTTTACATTTTATTAAATACCTTTTGCAAAAAATTAATAAAGGACGGTGAAATAAGAATTTTTCTTCGGTGTAGTTAGGTACATGTAAAATTGATTGTACAAACGGAGTTTTGGGTCTTCCGAAAGGTATTCCATTTCATTGCTATCATCATCGATCGACGAGAGTCAAGGTACAGACGTATAAATTGTAGTTATCCCTCGCAAGTTGAGAAATAGCGGTGTTAATAATTTAGTATCAATGAAAAAAAAATAATGATCTAGAGAAGTTTATCGGCGATAAATAATATTCTGCCGACAATTGAACGGACATGAGAATGATTTTGGTTACCTCAGAATAAAATTGTTTATTATGCATAATGTATATATATTATTGGCTGGCAATATTCACGTGTGTAATGTGCCTGTCAGAGTTATGCAGCGAGAGGCCCTGATTGGACACAGATGGTTGTTATTTTGTAATAGCAATTAATTGAAAACTGGTCCCAGGTCGAAATCGCGATAAGTGCCACACAACCAACGAACTCCTCGCCGATACGCAAATGCTCGTGTAAGCATACAGCGACACGACAGCGGTGCGTTACATACGACGTGTGGTCGGTATGTGTGCAGGATAAACATGCACATGCCCACATGGATCCAGGCACTTTCACTTACGAAAAAATCAGCCCGATGACGAAACACTCGCCAGGTTACAGCCGCAAGAGAGTATAAATGTATAATCCAGCCAAAGTAGCCGCGAACATAATTCACAGAAATCTTATCGTCAATCGTATCGTCGTACACACACGTACGCTCGTAATTAGATCTTGTTACCGGATTTGGCCAAATCGTCCGAGGAGAAAATATAATTCAGCTACAACGAAGAAACGTTGCGTTGTTGTTTTAGGAAGGCTGAAAAAAAAATTTCTAGCATTATTATTCGACTCGTCAGATGTTGGAATATTTTCTTTTTGTAATTCGTGGTTCGTATCACAAGGAAATTACATTTTCAACGGTTTTTTTTTTTTCCTATCATTACCGACACTTGAATTTCTCTGAATAGATTCTGATTCGGCATTCGATGATTTTTCGCAAGAAAACGATCCTCTTTAACAGCGCAAATTATGCAGCTTGTCAAGTTTTCTAGAAAATGAAAGCTTGTTCTTTGGATTCGAAAATATTCATTCTGTAACTGGGAGTCATTTATTTTTTAACGCTACGTCTTTTCGCTTAGTGTAGGTATGCTGTAAAACCGACAATAAAATATCTGGCACGGAGATACGCTGATTATGAGAAAGAGAAACTTGGAGTTCGCATCAGTGGCTGTAATTATCGAATACATAGTAGTCATCGATAAATACCGGGATATATTTTGCTTGACATCACTGTCGGACAAATGCTGCGTGGGCATCAAATCTGTTCATTAATTTGAAATCGTAAACGTAACTGTATTATCATGAAATTTGGAATGAAACATTAAATTAACCAGATACTTGGGTGGGACTTTATTCAAATTCATTTCGACAAAATATTCGTTACATTTCCTGACATTTTTTATTCCTGATACACAAAAGTTGACAGAATATTTTATACAAATATACATGTACGGAACATGATTTTCGGTATTCATTCATCATTGGAACAATATTCTCTTTGTGTAATTCGTGTATTTGAATGACGTGACAGCAATATTTTGGCACGCTGAGTGCAGAAACTGTACCTGCGCTTTACTCAACGAAGTTTCTTATACGGTAATATATCGACCCTGAGAATATTTGGCTAATTCCAGTAGGGAAGTCAATTACGCAACAATAGAACTAAAGCGCTTTCGTTATCTGTTAGTTTCACGTATAATACTTGTGGTAGGTATACAGAAGTCACATCAATCACTCGGCGTTGGGCTTCATTTGCGCTGCATGAAAAAATACGAAGAAAGCACGTGAGTGTAATTTGTATAATTGGACGACATTGCGAGTAAAGGCGTGATTAACTCTTCAAACAGCTCTTCGTCGGGCAAGTCGAATATACCTGATCTCCGCGGTACAGTTCTAATCGCAATAACTGTCCAGGCTAGTCGCATTTTGTCAATAACTACCCGCAGCCATCCGCGTTGCGTTCCCTGGACGGAGCTGACGCCCGATTCGCGTCTCGGGAGAAAAAAATCGAGTTGCGAAACTGAATCTGAATTAGGAAAGCAAACTGAAACTCACAGTGGGTATTATTGCTAATTCATTAGCTGGCGTGGGCTGCAATCAATCACAACGGTGCGATGAATATTTATCCGAAAGATCAGCTCGCCAATTTCAAATTCGAATGAAAACGAATTATAAACTTTTAAGAGGAAACGGTGAAACTTAACAGACCGAGCCTACGACTGCGCTTGCGCGAGCTTTTCTATCCTTCCATGCGGGCTAGTCACCTTAAGCTTCGGCTGTCAAGCACGGCTTATGGAGGTTATGTGGGTGATCCATTTTTGCTTGTTGATCTTCCGCAGGTCTGACGATGAAATAGAGGATCAATTGATTGGGGAAATGTTAGCAAACTTTTTTTCCTCTCAACTCACTGATCAATGATCAGTGCTACGGGATTCATCTTAACTGTACAATTTCAATTCGCAACTCGAAGCAGGAGAGTTTGACATCTCGTACCCCGTTTCTCCTACCTTGGATGCGAAAATATTGCCGCGATACGATCTCGCCGACCAACAGAGTTCATTTATTTTGCGTATGCGTTGTAGGTCGCTCGCAATCAGCCTTCTATAAGTTTCGCTATCCCTTCTCAGTCTTTAATACTACAAAAATACGATTAACCGACGTTCGGATTACCTTTTCCTGTCGATGGAGTCGTCTGGATGTAAATTGTGTAACATCGATGTTCCAGCGTAGAAATCAATTTTTCACCGCCATTTCCCCTCACTCATACGCAAAGCCAAGCTTTTCACCCCAGACTCCAGAAGAGCATTAATAACAAACAAGGCGTAATAACGAACGTTCGAACCGGAATTCGTCGTGATGCACTCTTCGGACCTGAAGTAAATATTTCAGCATCGCGTAAAAGTTCTATCAACAGCCAGCATTTAGGTGATAAAGTATTCAGAGTACCAAATGAGCGTAAAGTCATGATAATTGGCAATGATGCCAAGATATTCAAACTTTACGAAATTAGAGTTGGACTTCCGCCGTTTAAAGGATCGTCGACAGCGGATTCCCTACGCACGTAAATTTCCTTCACCGTGCACGATTCGTTTTTACGAAACACGTAGAAACTCTTTCCTTTTGGGCTGATCCAGCTCTAGTTCAAGTTGTAGTTAACGACACTTGGCTTCGCGTTGAGCTAGGTTTAACGATAACCATGCTACTTCCCGAGCTGCTAGTAGATTAAAAACTGGTATTGTCGTTCGCCGAGGTGAACCAGAATACAACGATGGAATAGACAGTCCGTAATTCAGGTTAGGTTCGGACGGATCAGGACGTGTCGATTTCATGGCAAAAGTGAGGCTTCTTTTAAACACGTTTATTCTGTTGAAACGGAAAAAATGTCTCCGATTACGAAACGTGCGTGTATTGACATATTCTTAAGCCTGAAATCCGAAATTTTTATGAAAAGTCAACACAGTTTCTAAACATCTCGGGTCTGATGAGCTAGCAAAATCGCCTACGATGATAAAAAATAGGAGAACTTCGTCTTACCTACTATATTTTTCAAAAATTTAACATATTATTCATTTCGTATGATGAACAGTAACCTCTGGCGAGGAGAATCTCTTCAATTGAAAAATTTAAATAATTTCTAAACGTTTCGGGGTATTCAGTTATTAAAACATCCAGTAACACGTATCGTTGCAGAGGAAGCTTCACTGTGCCGCAGTGAGTTTCAAGACGGTTATATTTTATGAGTATTTCAGTAGTTCGCACTCCAATATTCCGTTCCTCAAAATACACGCGCATATCAAGTTTCACGAATTCGCACCGTTCAGCTGTTGGATTTCGGATCATCAATGCAAAGATGTGTTTCATAGGTGACACGATAATTATGCATCTTATCAACTGTAGCCAGTGTCATATCACATCTACCATCACTCACGATCAGTGGTAACCAAACTACCGGATAATGTTTATTTTCTGAAAACTGTAGAGACATTTTCACCGATTCGAAGTGTACTCTAAAAATTCGCAACGCGATGACATCGGTGGTGGAATTTCCCGTTTCTCGAGGGAAAAGTGGCGCTGGTGTTTGGCGTGGAGCTTTGGCGTCACGGAGGGCTGAACGGAGGAGAGGAGAGAAAGGAAAAGAAGAATGGAGGAGCGATGTAGAGTGGCGAGGAGAGGAGAGGAGAGGAACGGCAAGGAAGTAGATGATGGTGAAGCAGGAGCGAGCAGAGGGGCGGGATCGATACCCGCTGTGCAACTGAGGCCTGCACACGCCGGTGCCGCATCAATACATCCGCGCGTGCATAAGAGCCGTGAAGCCTCGAATGAAATGCAGCTTTGCTGCGAAGCCGGGGGAGGAGTACCGCCTTCCTCAGCACCTTTCAACGCCCTGCAGCGCGATATTGTCCTTTCATTCCGAGCTAAATGGTCGCCGCAACATGCCGGTAGAAGCTGCACTTCGTTCGACTGATTATAATTATTGCAGATATGCACCGACACCGAGTCTTGGGTCCTAAGGAACCGTAAGATGAACCGTCATGGTGAACGCGAATGAAACAACATCCCTGCCATGTTTACCAACTTTTGACTCATGCAGGGCGGCAGATGAACGTCGCATTGTCATTCTGAATTGTGCTGTCGGTATTTTATCAACATCAGCAATTTCTGGGGCAATGAAAGGAATGGAGAACGTTAAGACGATGGCTTAAGCTTTCCGACCCTGATTATAGTTTACTCGTTCATAAAGATAACCACTCCTCGTATAAATTATTCGATTCTTGTAAAGTTCTTGTAAGTGGGTCGTTAGTCTGATTTCAACTGTCAAGGTAATAAGTGAACCCTTCGTAAACATTACCCGGTTCCATTTTTTGGTGAGGTTCGACGAGAACTTCAGTGAAATTTATCTCATGTAGGCATGCAGTTTATAGCGGTCTGCCATTCCGGAAATGCCGTTGAATCGTTAGCGCACGCACGAAGCGTGAGGTCATCTGGGAATGGAGAAGAAATTCCATTCCAAAGTTACTTCCAGCGAATTTTTTGTAACCTCATTTTCACATCTTCATGATGCATTGCCGTTGTTTTCACGATTATTCATCACGCGAACGGTAAATATATGAGCATATACAATCGAAACACCGTCGGGAACTTTTTTCTAAGAGTCTGATAAAAGCACACTGCTCTACTTATTTCTGCGAAATAGATTGTCTCGTGTTGTTGCCAATTAAAATCCGTTTAAAACATTTATACTCGTCGAAGGAAAGAAACCAAATATTGTTTATACGCGTATTTCGCATACATATTACATGTTTGACAGCGTTGATCTTCACTCCTTAACGATGCGGTAATGTGCTTACCTGTGTTACGAGGCTCGTTTACGTACGCAGCGTGTGTGCGTGTGTGTGTGTAAATGGAAAGCACGGAAACAGGTCAGGTTGTTCTGAATTCAAAAGGAGTAGAAAAGAAAATAAAATTACTAACCAGATGAGAACTGAAGAGAGAAAAGAAGGGGAAAAAAACAATACTTGCACCGCCTTGCTTAATCGAATATCGCGAATATAACATGTCGACTGCTAAAGCGCATGTGTATACCATTATACGTAGGTATAGGTATACTTACGTAGGAAGTGAGAGTTGGCGGGAGGGAAAGTTTTGGCAAAGTGAAATTGACTCCCGTCAAACTCCGTGTATCGTATCGACTGATATTGCCGCTGAAATCAACTGGGATCGAGGTTGCGAGCATAGATCTGCTCTTTCCTTGAATTAATTATTATGTCTGATACGCTTACGTCTCAGGGGAAGGCTCGCGAATCAAATTTTATAAATGACAAAGATCGTCGACGCTGATTTCGAAATAACCTATTTATTTATAGTTTATTGTAGACCGTAATGAGAAAACTCGAAGAGCTTAAGCTGATGATGCACCTCCAAAAAGATAATGGAAAATATCGATACGGAACTGCTTCCAGGCCGAATTTGCAGTTTCGTCACTGCGATTTAGCGATTCGGAGATTTATTGTCAAGGTTCCTCGATGTGAAACTCACAAAATGGTCAAGATCTTGAGGATTGCGTTGCACTGAGACCGAGTTCAATGCTCATACCTGCGTTAATGACACTATTTCAGTCGAACAACACCGTCGATTGAGCTGGAAAAACTTGCGAGTGCGTACCTTCGCAAACATACGTTGATGCTTAAAAATGTGATTTCAATTCGCGGTAAAACGTCGTACTAATTAATGACTTAACTGAACAATTAACGTCATATTCAAAATTCCAGATACATTGACGTACCTATGTAATAAAAAATAAACCATCACGCAGGTAATCTTCTTTTCATGTATTTCACCGAAACGATGCCTGAAACTTCGCAAATGCAAAGTTAAAACACACTTGAATTACACCAAACATTCGGAATTTCCAATTTTTCCAAGGGTTTTCTCGATAGAAAAATCACTTTGACCTGGTGTCAATGCGGTTGCCAGATAAACGCCGGTTTGGAGGATCGCGACGAATCCTTAGTAATCACGTGTATATTCTGTAAAACATTCCGCTGAATCCCAGCAAACAGGCAAGTAACCCTAAATTTTGTACTACTACGTATTCAAAATTTAACCAGGGTCGTCTATTTTCTGGCGTTTAACGGTGAGTTTAACGTTCCTTGGCCAGCGTGATCCGCGGCAACACGTTCTCTCGGATTCTGGTTACAGTACGCGGGGGTTCTGTTTTGTCGAGAGAGAAAAAGCGAGAGATGAAACAACAGCGACGACTCAAGAAAGTCAGGCCGTGGTCGCTGCACGGCCAAGAGAATAATCGGCGGTGAAGTAAACAGGCTCGCACACGAATTACACAATCGGACGTCAATGCGCGCGCGACCAGCATTGCTGAACGCCGCGACGCCGGGCGTCGCGTCCTCTCCTTCATCCTCGACGACGAATCCGTCCCCATTGACCATCTGCGAGATTTCGCGAAAACCCCGCGATACTTCGGACAAATTGCCAGATGAGACTGTCTTCTCAAATCGAGATTATAGAATTCGTTCGAATCTGTCGACACTTTATTTCTTTGTAGTTCAGACATGCTGACTCGAATTTAGGTCCCATTTACAACCTCTGGATCCTATTGTCAATAGAGCCTCGAAGTTTGAAACAATTTTGTATCGAGATTGAACATCCGGATCTTCATACCGCGACGTCGGTCGCACTCGACAGAGCCTCGAATCTGCGGACCTCAAGAAAAGAAGATCTCAATGATATAAATCTTGGTCTAAGCCCGGAATATTGCAACTGAGGCTTCTGAAGGTCGGATGAGTCCCAATTTTGGTTTTAGTTGGAACCTCGAACATCGAGATCGGTACTTGTGCGCGTTTTTGAGAATCAAACGAGGTCTTTTTTACTCTGGAAGCCTAGGAGAACCTCGAGATTTTAACGAAAATATGACGAAATTGGATATTCGCGCTTATTATCTCGATGCTGAACATTAAGATTTTTGTTTTCTCACGATGAACCGAATTCAATGACGATTCCAACAGGACGAGATAGTTTCGACGATCAGTTATGTAGGCAAGGTGGTATGTGCGGGTATGAAAAAGCCGAAGCAAACGGTGAAAAGAAAAGTCCCTGAATGCGGAGGTGAGCTTGAAGCTTGCCCTTCGACGATCGTTTTGTCCTAATTCCAAGTGTGTTACAGCTGGACTACTCGATGCACGCAGGCATTCGCGCCTGACGTTCTAAATAATGCCATTATTTGGCTTATTTCTTGCGCCACAGCAAGGGCTCGGTGTCACTTGTTTGTTTGACCTTACAATTAGATCGAGATACAAGCGAGCCCGTAATTTTGACGCGTGGATTGTTTGAGGTGGATTCATACCGCCGGGATACACGCGTTTGTACGAGTGTAAACTTTGATGTCGTACCTTAATAAACCCGCCGCCCGCCTCTGTATACCAACCGCAATGTCACAAGGCTGCACTACGCCGAATCAAACACGTTTTCGTTTTATGGCCTTCGCGCGATTTTCACGTAGAAATTTCTTGTCCCCCTATACAAAGCGCGCACAGATATACACGATACCTGCCTACCTACCTACGCTCAGGTTTTCAGATTGATTCGTCACGTTCACTCCTGCCTAAATGCGCTAACCTCGGTCCCTGAGCGTCCGTGATGCTCAAATCCCCGATAATAAGGTTCGGTGAAGAAAATCTGTCGACCATTTTTGATAGCATTTTCTTTTCAGCGAGTTGGTACACTGACAATAATTTTATTTCTTTATTGTTACTATAATGGATTAGGTATTGTCGGAATCGCACGAAAACGTCGTATAACTGTTTATACTGTGATTACACTTATGTTCATACTACATTTTGAGGTTATTGCGACGTCAAATCTGTTTGTTGAGTCGATCACGCTTCTTCGATTAGATGAGGTCTTAACATCAATTTATTGTTGAACCAATATCCAATCGTCACGGTAGTAACAACAACAAAATTACACTACGAGTTACCGTTACCAAAAAAAATAATAACAGGTACTGAATTTTCTGGTTACGGGTACACAACTAATTTTCATTTTATACCAAGTACTATATATTTTCCGGCCATGGTAAAAATTAAAATAACAAAGCCAACTGTACGCGAATCGCATCCAAAAATTTTTCTCGGTGCAAAGATGAATATTTCCCTATGATTTATCATCACTTTCATAACAAAACATTCATATTATACGAAGAATATATCGGTTCACGTAAAGCTGATTGTGAGTAAAACTTCTTTCGACTTGCAATTCGTACAATTCGGATCACCTTACAGGATACGTTTCTTTTACAAAGTTTTCCCGGCGATGCAGAGCCAAGAAGAGTCTCCATGCCCAAAAACCGATACCCTGACAGTCCGCGGTCTTATGACAAATCCACCAATGCGAGCGGTGAAAACAAGCTTTCGTAAGCCACGCGTGCGAGCACGTGTCCTTACTTGGTACTATTTGAATACACGAGGCATGCGTACGTACGTAGTTACACACATACCCGGGGGAACATTAAACCTTCATCCTTGTGCCGGTTAAAGGATAATAAAACTGAATTGAGTATGCAGCGTTTACATTGTTTTTCTTCCCGGCCTTTGCTTTTTTTTACTCTCAAGTTTTTTTTTCTCTCTTCCACGTACAAATTCTCATTCTACAAATAGAGTATCGGAGTAACGTTACTCGGCAAAACTGGTCGCAAAAAGTCACACAGCTCAAGTACCATACGCGGTTATTGTCGAATTGAAACCAACGAGATACCGTGACGTCACGAGAGTAGAGACATTACGCCGGTGCTCCGGTGAGAACAGTAAAACAAAATCAAAAAGATGAAGTAACAAAACATGTAACGGTTTGTCACTGTACCAAAGCATTTCGTGTAACCCGCATTGCGCAACTTTTTCACTCCGTTTCGTATTTTCATCCTTTACTCTTTTATTTATTTTCTTCGTTTCATTTTGGTCATTTTCACTTGCATGTTTCAAACGCCAGCATAATCACGTGCGTTAGATAATTTGAACAAATACTCGATCGGTGCTTGCGAATAGTGTCCCTAAATAAATAAACCTGTTGTACGATGTGAAAAATTTTATTTGCGTAAAATTATCATCAAACACCAATAAGTGTACAATTGTTACCGCAGAGTTGAAACAAAACTTGAAGATGAGTGAAAAATTTTTATGCACACAGTAAATAGCGATGACGATGCAGCGAGGCGCGTTTAATATAATCGACAAACCTGCCGTGCAGAGTTTTAGTAATTTTGTACTTTGTACGCGGGTATAATATGAACGCTGCGAATTGCGGCAGGTAGAAGCGTAGAAACTCCTAGAAATAACGGATAGAAGTTGGTTGACAGCAGCAACGGCGTTGCGACAGCTGCTGAATAGCATCTCACAGAGATTCTCAATTTGATAAGCAAAAAAAACAAAAAAAAAAATAAAAAAATTAAAGAACTCACATAACTTGTGCGCATATATATTGTACAACTGTCGTTGTCGGCTTGCTGTTAGAAAATCACAAACATCACATTAATGTCCGTGGAACATTTTCACAGGTTTTTCGTTAAAATTAGCTCAGATTTATTCAATAATAAACCTCTATGCTTGTTTCTTACCTGGATTCTATAACCGACGATGCTACCGAAATAATGGTAAAATAAAAAGAGGCAAAGTAAATTGAAACGGTAAAACAATGCGGAAGATCAAATGGCTGGGGTTTAATTCTCACGGTATCTGGCAGGTGTATTGATTATTGGTATACACGCAGAATGCCATCCGTATAAACGAGTTGAGAAGTAGGTAATTTCGTTATCTCCAGCAGGAAATCGAAACGAGTAAATAACTACGTATCTCCCGCACTCTACGGTGGATGTAAGTAACGGCGGATGATCGTGTTTTAGTTATTCAATAATATTAATATACACATCTCGTTCTACTTAGCCTCTTGCGTATATACGAATATAATGACACAGATTACATATGTATTGTTGATAGAAAAAAAAAAAAAAAAAAATCGCAGTTTTAATTCCGAGTACGATAAATCGTTAATCGCTTCTAATTGCTTTGTCACGCTTGATCACCTTATCGTTTTGACCGTTTGCTTAAAGAGAAAAAGAAAAAAAAAACAACAAAATGAAAATGAGAGCAGAACGAAATTGAGGGTAACGGTCAAAAGTAAAATGGGACAACCTGACGCGGAATCTGTTATACATGATATGTTTTTTTTTTCCTCCGAAAATTCGTAAAAGGTTGATGTTTGTATAATATACATATTTTCTACACAACAATCCTGTAACGTTGTCGTGTGTTTCAATTGGAAAAAATTTCCAACCGATATTTTAGAGCATCCTTTACGATTGGGGTCTAATTCTTCCATGTTCATCGCTCAGTGATTCACGTTGATGCGTTAATTACTAACCAAATATACAGAGTAAATATACCGCCAGAAGTGCGAGTACAACCAATTGTATAATAATGCGTGACAAATATGTGAAACAAAAATAGAAAGAAAGAAAATCAACGTGATATAGTTTAACGCCGCTGCATCAAGAGGTGAAATAAATTATTGTACATTCGAACAAAATGTTTCCTGTGCTTCGAATATCGGTTCGGTGCACGTTTTCCACGGTTTGAGGATGAGTCATTGTAAGCGGTACCCGCATTACTTTGCCATATTTGCAATTTCATGCACTGGCTACCATTTGAATCGAATCAAAGAAACGTCGACAATTTTGAAACCATTTGCGAAGCGAAGAGCCGATTGCTACCACACACGTTTCCTTCTCATCGGTACGGATTTTTTTATCGATCATTAAGCTCGAAAGAGTTTCGGCATTGATCTACGCCGCTACTAATATTCCACACCGCTTGCGTTGGTATTTGTCTGTGTCAATCGATACACAGAAAGATCCTTCCAGGTGTGAGTGAAAAACATGTTACGTCAAACAGAGAGTGAAAATAGTATTCTCGAGCACTTATCTTACGGCTCAAAATTGTCCCAAAGCTGCGGGAGCGCGAGAGAGTAAAAAACGGCGTCAGGGTGACCGGAAACGGTGGTGGGATCTATGAGAATGTGGAAAATCGGTAAAATTCAAACGGCGTATCGAGGCGGGTGAAAATGTGGGAAATTTAAAGAGACAACGACGGAAGGCATCTCAAGTACGTGGGCCGCAAGGCAGGCAGGCAGGCGTGTGTCAAGAGAGAGAAAATGCATCGCCGGCTGAGAACCGCTGGGTAGGCAGCCTTGGCTGAAGTTGTCGAACCCGCGACCCAGTTTCACGCACGCACCAACACAGCGCCGAACGGTGCATGCGGTGTGCATTAACACGTACGCGTTCCCGCGCGCGAGAACGACACGCCAGATAAAATGCTGGCAAGTGCCGCGCTGCCGAGAGGAGCGCACCAGCAGCGCCGAGGCCCAGGGAACAAACGAACACCTATGTATATGAACGGAGTTTTTATTTATTTTTTATTTCCTTTTTATCAAGAAGTTACGAAAATCCTAAACCATCGACCCCGTTATACGCGAAACTAACAATCTTGAGCTTAGATTAAGGGCTTACGAAAATCTTACCCTTACCGATCGAGTCATTTTTCCATCGTGCCCGTTTTAGGGATTTCGTTCCTCACTGGCGAAGTTTTTCGTCGAGAGGCTATGGCGATCATTGACGATTTCGAAGAGGGTAGAATCGACCCCGTTAAACGTGAAGTAAAAAATCTTGGACCTGAGTCGAGGGCTTGTAAGAATCCCACCATTACCAACGGAGTCGTTTTTGCATTGCCCTTTTTTTTTTAGATATTCATCTATCGGTGGCTGGCTTCTGTTTTCTTCGAGATGTTACGAAGATCCTTGCCGATGTCGAAGAAAACAAAATCAATTGTTTGTCACCGTTTACAGCGTGATTAAACTTGGCGCAAGAAATCACGAGTTTAAGTCTGGGTCTTCCTAAAATAAAACCACCCTTATCTAGAGAGTTTTTTTTTTTTTTTATTGAGTATTCGTTTTTGGGTAACCGCCTATTGCTGACGGACTTCTTCCGTTTCGAAAAGTAACACGAAATGAGATAATATATCACAGCACTATTTTCATGTAATATTTACGCTAAGAGAAGTAAACTGCGATTCACATTTACAGGCTCGGTGATTTATTTTTCCTAGCATGAATATTTCATGAAAATAGTATCATGCCGTATCATGTTTATTTTGCTCTTGATTACTCTGAGAATCCTAGAAAGTCCCTTAGCTATGCATATGCTAATGCTTAAAACTGCCATTAATGCAAAAATAACTCGGTCGGTAAAAATAGGACTGTTACATGATGTCTTTTCGAGGTTAGAGTATAGATTCAACACATTGAATACTGTTGAGAGAGACACGCCACTGTCTTAGAATAAGTCTGGCTTTTCATACGCCTGGAAAAATGTTACGTCCCTCTGTCAATCAGCGTCAAGGCACTGTCGAACTTTAACAATGATAAAATAATATTGGGAATATTTTTTACAATGTTGGTATCCCAAGAGAAGTAAGTCGTTTGGTAAAAAGCAAACACGTGACTTGGAGAACAAAAACGGAAGTCCGGCGAAGCGGAAACCGAGTTTTGTCCGGGGTATAAATGTCGATAGGTTTTTCCTACTTTTAATTGACAAGGTACAGCATAATGGATAAGGCTTTCGGTTCCGTCCTTGCCGCTCGACTGCGAATTAACACCCAGCGTCGTTTGCTTCGATATCTGCCAATTCTCCGGGAGGTCGTTCCCACCTGCTCGAAATGACAATGAAGAATTATTCGCAACGGTTGTGTACACCTGTGTTGCGGATAAGAGCTCGTTGCAAATTTTCTCATTTTCTTACATCGACTCTTCTGTGTTCCCTTGGTTTTTATTCCTTTTGTTCGCTTCGCCTCCACGCGCATTGTGCACTTTCGCAACATTTTTTAGATCGGAACGAACGTGCCTTCATCTCTTCGCGCGGTAAATATGAGAAGGTATAGCAAAATTCCTCGGCAAACTGAAATTGCCACAGACATAGACTGAAATTCTCTGAAAACATTTCGGCTCAATGGGTCTCATCATGTTCTCGCAATCATCTCGAACATGGGTTTTCAGTATCCAACATTCCACTATCACGCTGTTGTCTTTCTTACAATTGAATCGAGAATATTAACCAGGTTCTTCGTTTGTTCTATTTTCTATACTCTTATCACGAGTAGAGAGAGAGAAGAATCGAAACTTTTTAAGGATCTAATCCACTCATACTTCTTGCCCTAGTTCCTCTAAGAAAGAGAACTATTCTGTTGTCTTGCTTGTTCTTTTTCCACGTCAAAGGTGCGCATCTCCCCTATCAAATAAACGCGATAAGAGAAAGAGACCAGAGGTATAAAAACAAAATGCGTCGTCGTGCCGCAACGTACTGTAAAACAATTAAACGCTAACTGCACGGAGTCGTATAGCATGCATACACAACCGTATAATTCCCACGTTTTGTACATTCACGATATGCGTGTATGCAACGCACAGAAAATCACCTTCCGTTACGCAATCTACAACATTGCCGTCTTCCGTTGCCATTTGTGAATGAAGTGGCTGGCTAGGTACTTAAATGGTAGCCGCGTGTACTTGGGCGATTTTTCACTCGTCGTTGAATGGAGAAATGGAAAAGCATCGAACCATTCCCTTCACAAATTCTGAACGCGGCGCTGACCTTAGAGTAGAAATCTCGAATCGTGAACAGTGAAAGATGTATTTTCAATACCTGCGCAACAAAATCTAACAGTCGAAAGTGAAAAATTGCGGGCGTAAGAGAGAAGTCGAGATAAGACGATGCCTCTGCAATCGAGGTTTCTGATTTGCGATTAGCCGTTCGGTTCAAACAATGTGTGCATAACTTACGAAGATATGGAGAAGTGGTTGAATTTTCACTACGTTCTTACCTGTGCAAGCTGCGCGATGCGCTCGTCTGTGACGCATGCACCCTGCACTCAGATAAATGTTACCTGCGATGTGCCTAAACAAAGAAGGGAATCGCCCCATCCAGAATGCAGCGTTCTTAACGAATGATAATAATTTCAAATGCATGTGAGACTCGCAACTGGGAACACTTACACCCACACTGCAATATGGTATAAGTGGACAGATAAAGTGGGAGGAATGCGATATCACAAATATACACGCGTGACATAACAAGGGTAAATAGAGCCGCTATAACTCGACAGTACGTTGTTTGAAATTAGTGAAGTTTTTGATTTTTCATATTTGTCCAAACTTGCCTTTGGTCAATCGAAATCGCAGCAACATCTCTGGAAATCTTTGACAATAGAAGAATCTAGACATGCGTATAAGTGTGTGAAAAAATAAAACAATTGGTGTTAACCATTTTACGGAAACAACTTTTTCTTTCACAGTATAATAGAAATGTAGAAATTCATCTCCAATCAATTTTATAAATCCAAAATATTTTTAAGTCAGAAAAATGCCATCGAATTCAAAGAAGTTTTGGATAACCTCACAAATTCTTCTGGATTCTTGAGACGTGTCGAAGTCGTATGAAATCTTTTGAAGTCCTCTGAAATCTGACACGTTGTCTTGGCAATATCTCGTGAAATGCAGTCGAGTTTAATGAATTTTTTAAAAATTCGTTGAACTCGTGTATTGAATCTGTAAATTGAATAAAAGTTAACATTTCTTGGCAACCGAAAAGTCTTGTAATGTTTTAACGAAATATTATGAAACTTCATCATTCTGTACAAGTACGAAGTTTCTCAATTCTTATCGAATTATCTCCTCAAGATCAAACAAGTCTCTGATACCTTGACATTTCGAAATTTGGTATTGGCAATTTTTGATCAAGCAATTAATCGAACGATTCACAAACGACTCTTTGAATCCTCAATTTTTTTTGTTTTTCTTTTTTGTTGATACTTCGAGAATTAGCGAGTCAAGAAATCCGAAAATGAGCGTCAACCCTAATATATTATGATTTTTTCAAGCGCCTATCCGCAATAACGCAGCGCTCTTAAGAAATGAACCTCGGTGAAGCAGAATTAAAGCGGGTGACTCTGCAGATGCCAAGTGAAACCGATCGTTATTCACAATCAGTATAATATTTACGACAATACGAGTGAGCGCTGGACATAGAAATAAAATACTCGTACCTACTTCTTGCTCCGAGCCCGCGGCGTTGCCCTAGGCTTACGAGTGATTGTGAATTATTTGTTTGTGTACATACTACGTGAGCGTTTATACACACGGAGATAGAAAGAAGAAAAAAAAAAAGACGACGGTTAACGCATGAATATAATGCCTCTGTATCGCCGACATATCCATACCATGGCCGTGAGTACTATCACTGACTAGAGAGATTTGCGAAATCTTATTACAATACATGCGTGTGTACAATACAATATATATCTGCAGGCAAAACGATTCGCGCCGATAATCGAAGGATAAAAAATGCAGAGATCGGTAGATACGCGGCAACTTGCTTGAGGCTTGAAAAATGCACGAATCGTTTCCACGCGCCGGTATAACGTTTACAGGGTACTTCGACATATATAATGTGTATAATGCACAGAAATTGCGACGATCACGTTTTTTTATCTTTAAATAACTCATTGATTATTGAGTACGAATGTAGCCTGTAAACGGTGATATTGACCGTAACAGTGACACAAAAATTGACGCGTGTGTGTGTGTGTGCGTGCGTGAGATGTAAGAAAAGAAATAACAAACTTTAGTGCGATTCTAGAGTGTTGAAGTGATAGTGGATTTCTTTATTCTGGGTGAACGTGTTCACTGTACGACAGCCGGTTCCTTTTGGGCCATGCGGCTTCTACTTATATCGTTGCACGTTGCACCGAAACAGGTCAGATCTTCTGCGCTTAACGGACTCGGGTGATGATTAAATTACCGGCTAATGATTCAATGCCTTGAAGGAAAATCGATGCACGATTGAAAAAACTGGACAAGTAAACAGTAAATGTCCGTTACATCTGCGTTGTGAAGAATTTTATTTTGAGTAAATGAAAATTTTCAGTAAAAGTCATCAACGTTTTAGAGTCTTATCTCCATGAAAGAGATAAAAGTCAGTCGAGTCCCTTTTCCTTCGAGCACCTCAACTTGCCTGGTTCCGAATATGTTCCGAAGATCGTAGTAGTGCTTGTCCCTGCAGCAAAATGTAAAACAAACATATTCTGGTAGCTGAGACGACGACTCGTGTCTACACAGTCGATCGGAATTGCCTGGATCTTCGTGTCCGTAAATGCGTCTCTGCTGCAAGCCTGCGAGGGTGATTCAAACTTCGACAGATTCCCAGTGCAATGAGTGTTTTACAACGTTGCATTGGCATGCGGTAGGGTGTGCGAACGAGCCGTAAAATCTGTTGATGTATTTTTGGAAACCGAGAGAGATAGATGGAGGAGAAACGGAGCGCAGAAGAAGCGGTAAACAGTGCAGGAGCTAGCAGAAGAAGCCGGCGAACCGCACCAGCAGCCCGGCTGGACCGGAGAAACGAATTAAAAATAACGCTTGTATACCTAATACCTATGTCTGTCGGGTCGGATATGCGTTCAACGAGCATCTCGCGATGCAAGGGTCTCTCCTCCTAAGTGCCTGCTAATTGTCCGATACTTGAGACGTGCAGAAATTCATCGAGAAATTGTCGCGAAACCGAATTTCTCGGCGTCCGGTTGAAGAGGAGTTGCGGGTTGATCGAAAATCGATACCTATTATTTATTAATTTTATTGCGAAATTATTGTGCCAGAACAGGAGATAGGTACTGGGATTCGATAACCAAAGCTTATACATATATGCTTCGTTTCAAATCGCGTAAGAATTTTTTTAAAATTTAGTAGATTCGTTCGATTCAAGCCTGAAATTACTCATTTTATTCAAAATGATATTTTGTACAAAGTCACTGAAACATATTTTCATTTCTTCTCGTAGTCAATTTAATACTGCCATTTATTGATCGTGATCAATATCGGTCCAATGTTGTAAAATTAGTATTCAAGGATGCCGGTGTATTATAAAAAAAAAGACTTGCAGTTAATTTGTAGAAAATAGTCTTTTGGATGAAATGCGCAATCGTAGAGTGAAATCGAACAAATCTACCAGATATTTTTTTTACCATTTACAATTACTTGGAAATGAAGCACCGACATCTGAACTTTGGTTTAATATAGTATTTACTTGTATTACGAAAAATGAATGTTGTTTCAAATCGTCTCTCATAAGTCAGCCAAAGCCAATGGAAGCACACCTGAATGTGATTCTTGGTGGAATTTTGGAACACCACTTCGAGCGTGATATTTCGAAAGGATTCAGGATCATTTGAAGGAGATAATATAAATAAGACCGTTACTTCAAGAATATAGCAGGGCCGAGTCTTTACTGGCTCGATAAATTTTTTCTCCCAGGACCGCAAAAGCGGTTTTTAATTACAATAATCACCGTGTTTGCTCACAGCCTACTGTCGTTTTGAATCGCGATTGTTAGCTGCCTACGTTTCGAGCCAACCAACTTAAAAACAGCGTTGTGTGCATGCGCGGAGAAATTTAGAAAGCACGATGCCCGCATGAACAGGCTCAAATCTTGTCCCGTACCGTTGGCAACTTTGCGTTGGCAAATTTACACGTCTTGTCAGTTAACCTCACCCGAGGAGAAAGGAAATTGAGAGAAACAGTTTTTGGCCGAGACTTCTGCCACATCCGATGGGCAATGTTTTTTACTTTCGTTTAGCCAATTGGCAGTAGTTGCTAATTTGGCAGTCAAACTCGAGATAATCTCGCTTGCAGGTCCAATCAATGAACTATTCTATAGAATTCGCGTGGTGAATACTGTTCGTTCATTGAAATTTTTCAAGTGCTTGTGTTGTATTTCAGCAAAAGTTTCGTCACCTGATACATTGTTTATGAATTAATTTATACTTTTTCTGGTGACGACAGGTAATCGAGTACGGTACCCTGTTTATTTCCTTGTGTATACTTTCTTTGCATCCGCCTTATTAACGTAATGTTGTCTCATGAGGTATTGTTTACAATCTTCTCGCGTCACGAGATAACCTTTTTGCCACGAACGATACTGTTTAATACAACAACTATCGCGTCACGACTATAAGCGGGAACCGATCCACATTTAGAGATTCTTTGATTTTTAATCTTAGTAGTTCGAATTTTGCATAAAGATTGAGCAGAGTTTTCCGTCAGTGATTATTCACCAGGCAACCGTTGTACCTCAACTTTCGAATTTGTAAAAATATTATTCGGTTGTGAATCCTTTTAATGCTTGTACATGATAGTACGATCATTTTATAATTAATTCGATTTCCTAATCAAGGAATGATAATTATGATAAAAATTTTACTGTCTGTAAAAATTACATTGAGAAAAAGACTGCATTATTTCCGACTAATGGAAAAATACCATTCTGAAACTTCTCACCTAAATGCATTTACGGCTTTTTGCGGCTTGCTTCAAATCATATTTATACAACTTTACTCGTGGTATTAAACAATATGACCTTTCATTGCTATCGTCTTATAGTTGCGTATTGCAATATCTTATGCGTTACGATTGTAACGCGATTATAACCTGCTAGTGGACTCAGCTTTGTTTCTTATTGTCAACCTGGTATATTGGGAATTTTTCTTTCACATCAAATCATGGATGTAAAATTGAAAAACTACCGATCCGACGATGGTTTATTGCGAAACTCGACACACGGTGCAACACCGTCGAGTTATGTTTTTTGTTGCATGTATATGGTGTTTGGCGAACATGTAGCTACTCGTTACAACGTAATGTGGTTAGAGATTACGTGTAGGAAACGTTGCGGTCAAAACGAATCCGCATAAAACAAGATTTTAATCAGATTGCGTCAACTCCAAACAAATTTCAATAGAAATCGCAAATCCAACGCCGCCCGACCTATCAAAACTGTTGCATCCTCTTAGCCTCCGAAATTAATTATATCCTAAAATTAAGTGTTTGGAAAAATATTTGGAACAGTATATGAAAATGGTTGAAAATTTTGTCCTAACACAATTCAACCGATCCAAAATTGTCAAATCTTGGAATGGAAATGCGTCTCATGCATCGGGAACTTTCCGACATCTCCTCACCTGCAGGTTGATGTTCTGGAATGGCATAAAAACAGAGCTCTGCGTTACGTCCTCGTGATCGACGGATCGACGGATCCTCGTGCTGGGGGCAGAAATGAAACGAGCCCAAGCAAAGTTGTATCAAAGCGTATAATTCACGCCAGCAGCTGTGAAAAAGCAGGCGAAACACACTTCGCCGAAATTAGTTTCTGCACGTAGAGTTAAGATCTCCAACGTCTCCCCGCATTATACGACTGTATATAATATACTCTGTATACGTATACGTATACAAACCCGATCCGATGAAGTTAAGAATTCAGGCCTCACCGCGACTGGAGAAGGATCTCAGTTTCTGGAACCAGAAATTACTCCGTGAGATACACGACACCGTTATATCTGTAGGTTATCCCTGCGAAATCAAATATACAATCATCAGAAAACCCTCGATGACGCGCTATTTCGTTCATTGCGGTCAGCTTACGCGCTTTCGTCCCCGATTTTACCTTCGACTCAAACCGCAAATCCGTTGAGCTGACCCAATTATAACTTCGCTACACGCGAAACTTCGTTTCCGAGTATTTTTTGAAAAGGAAAATACACCGGACACCAAAGGCGGATGAGATACGTACGAAGAGGAAACCTCCGCGCTCCGTCATCCTACGCGTCATGTTTGAATTTGCGTTTGACTTTCGAAGAGTTGCAAGACTTGTTACGATTCTGATCAGACTTTTTCCACGAAGGTCATAAAATTTCGTTTCCGACTTCAGGAAGTGCTGAAAATTCGAAAGTAGATGCTAGGACTCGAAAGAACGGTAAAATTGATAAACTTGTTTCTCATAGACGGTAACGCCGAAAGGCCTAAGAATTGGAGGATGTTCACATCTCGGTGTACTGCGACTATGACGTATCCAAACTACTGCCAGATAGAAATTTTCAACACGAGAAACGGGCCCGGTTAAGTTTGAGGATCGGTCCACTTACACGGAGATGTATTCGGAAAAGTTGAAATGAATCGATCATCCGGATACTGCGGATAAGCAGTACAACCCGATCGACTCGCAAGCGTGTCTGTGACACAAGAAATTACTAATCACTGACCACTGACCACTGACAACTCTGACCGCCGAGAATGAGTGCTGGGTATAATACACTTGGGGTACTGACCACCGACTATCGCCGCAGTAAGCTCATAGGTCATGGCTGTGGAACCGGCGTCTACGAAACGGTGCTAAGTTCTGTGTAAAAAAGTTTTAAAAAAAAAGAAAACAAACAAAAAACCTACGAATTCGCACGTGAATTTTCTTCTTTATTATACCGCTATTTTTATTTTTCACATATTTGTTTACCTTCCATTTACTAAGTGACCCGAAACGAAGTGGCTAAGTCAGTCGTCGCTGGGTGTGTAGGACAGAAACAGAACAGCTGGTACAAATATAGAAAGGGAGGAAACGGTTAAAATTGACCAGAAGGAATTCAGACGGAGCTTTCGAGCCTGACGTTGTGCATGTAGTATCCAACTCTGCGCCGAATCGTTCGTGTACACATCGCTCATTCCGCCGACGAAATCTTTCCGATGTCGTATCATAGGATTTCAAGCCTATCGTCGATCAGATCCGATTGGATCAAATCGTAAAGCTGACTCACCTTGTCAGAAAACAATTATCCTCTGCATACGCCCAAGCAAATACAAAAAGTGCTTAAAACAACAGTGGGATTTTTTTAACCCTTCGCGGTCGGACTGGGTCATGTTTGACCCCAGAAACCATATATTTCTCATGAGACGATAAATCAATGCGACGGCGAAGCGTTATAGATTCAAATGGATTTTGCTTTGTTCAATTTCAAGTGTCGATGTCAGATATTCTTCCGTTGCAATTGTCAGAACGAAGGATGAAATCGACGAAAGCAAGATCGATTCGGACACAGTTTGTAAAGGAATTTAATGTTATTGTTTTCTTACGATTATCAAATATCTAGAAAAGGCTTTTCAGTCATATAATCTATATCTCTCCGGAATCTTGTACGTTTCTCACATAAAATAAGTGTTCCAATGATACGACTAAATTCAATTATAATAATCGTAGTTCCAAAACATGATGAGTCGACAAAGATCACTTATATATTTTTAATAATCAGTGAAACTAGAGAGCTTATCTTAAAAAATTGATATCGATATCCGGTGTAGAAGTTACGACAAATGTATACCTATGCAGGGTTCGTACGCTTTTTGGAACCCGAAATTCCCAGACTATTCCAGACGTTCCAGCCTGGAAATAGGATTTTTCTCAGTAACCTTCCAAGAAATATGACGCTGATTAATGCCAATTTTTTTGCATATCAATACTAATAACATTCAATGTTACCTAGTAATTAATATACTGTCCGACTACTAATTTACAAACAACAGCCAGCGATTTTCAGTAAGAAAGAAACGAAAGGAGGTTTGATATCAAGTAATTTATGTGTAAGAACGAGTTCATTTCTTCAAGGAACTTAAAATTCCGGTCTTATTTTCGAAATTCCCCGACTTTTCCCTGACTTTTCCCTGCTGTAAGAAACTCCCTGAGTTTTCCCGGTTTTCCAGGTTTTCCCTGTGCGTACGAACCCTGCTATGTGAAAAACATCCCTCAAGCTCGAACAAGGATTATAATTCTCCTTGAGAGAGATCAATGGGCGAGGAAATCGGAATCGCGTACAAAGGTTGGCGGTGAGCCGCAAGGGTTTAGCGCAGATGCATCGAAATTGAGAATCGTCTCTCTGAGAGGGTTCCTTAATCAAATTCCTCGCGCAGCGTGAGAATCATACCTTTCTAGGTAGAAACGCACACGGCCATACTAATTGCGAGGGTTAAGCTCGTACCGCGTGAGGCCGCCACGCCACGCGCATACCTGACGCGTCGCCCGCCAAGAGCGGTCTGTTGCCGAAGTGCGATTCGCTCCGCGATGTGGGTCAGCCGCGAGACACCCGTGCCGACCGAGTCGAGCCGAACACCGCCGGAATCGTCCGAGCGCCAATCACGCTCCGAATCTGGGTCAGCTGTGCTGCTGCGCATGCTCACCCGGCTCCCCGGTCGTTCACCGGCGAAGTTACTAACCTGCCGACGGCGATGCCTGCCGCACGTTACCCGCCTCTCTGCGTATCGAGCGCCGGAAAAATGTTGCCTTTCCACAATTGAACTTTATCGTCGCGTTACGTTACGTTACGTTGCGTTGCGTTGCGTTGCGTTGCGTTACGTTACACAGGGCCTCTTTTTTCCCGCTCAACCGCCGAACGTTTGACGTCTGTGAGCTAGGAGAGCGCACAACGATCGCACCCCGATTCGTAAAACGGGACCGACATTAAGCGAAAGCCAAAAAGGCCCGGGTTCGGATCGCGCATCGGCTATTCGCGGAGGGACGGCCCTGATTCGAAAATCTTTTCAAATGCCTCGCGATCTTGGCATCGATCGGACATTCGTACGATAGTTTATACCGCATCTTCTTCGCCAATGTCGTAAGACCGTTGCCACACCGGAGCTTTCTTAACGGAACCGTACCCTCCATTCTCGTCTTCGTTTTGCTCGACACACAATCGAGCGACTGTGTGATCTACCCTTCTTCTCGGCCGACATTCGCGATCTTCTGCGCAGCAGCCCTGGTCCGTATACCATTTTCTCAAATACGCGTTTCTGCTTCCTTTCTCGCTTTTGGTGCTGACGACAACTCGCCCCTTTACCTCGATCAATGAGCTGCTATTTAGGGCCGCAGCATGCTCTGGCCGTAAAGATCCTCGCATGAATCGACGCGGTGGGTCACGGATGTCGCGTCGCATGTATAAATACCTGCAGACCCGTTGCAGGCCTTATTTGTTTTCTACACACGCGCTTAGAGCGCGACGTACATACACCTTGTAATTCGCACCTTACACCATGCAAGAATAACTAAAAGAAATTTGCATTCTATATTTATTGTTCCACAATATACATGTATCAAGTATACACCTGAATTCACATCGTCGTTTCAGAATGTTTTTACCCTGCAAACGGCGCAGTAATTATTGCGTGAAATTTTCCAAACATCACCCACGCTGGGAAAAATTGTTATCTATTTTTTACAATCGTAAGCATAAAACAGAAGTTAATCAAGCATTCTTCTGTTTGTTTCAGGTGAGATGCCCGTTTCTATTAAATCCACTGACGAAGGTCAGTAGCAGTAAGCTGGTGAGTATAAAGGATCTGTGGAGTTTGATCAGATAAGCTTAGAGGCCTAAAGCCACGATCTACGCACAGTGAACATATAAAAGTGAAGAGGAATATGATTATCATGTACAGATATGTATAGTTCATGGTCAATACGAAACGCAATTATTCTAACACATCCGCCATTATCGAAATATTTAATCAAAGTTGGTATACGTGGTTAATTTTACAAATAAATTTTCTTCCGTTTTATTTTACATTTACAAGTAATACATTTATTATAATTACATCTGCACGCACGCATCGTGAACGTCACTTGTATAATTCACTTCTATAATATGCTGGCGTACGCTGTAAGGTCGTAATACGAGTCGCTCGTAATCGGGAAGACATGGGGAACACATTACATGTATATGTAACGTTACTATTTATCAGCAATCAAAAGTTGTTTGTTTACGTAACGTTTTTAATTACTGCAACACAAGATAACATCGTATAGTCGGTAGCTGGTGTGTCTTGGGTTCGTTCCCTTTGTAAACGGTGCGTGTTTAACGTGTCCATTGTACCTTCGGTCTCTTTTGTACCTTTGACACGGGTCTCATTCGTTTCGTTTCATTTCATTCAACTCCATTTCATGTCGTTCCGTTTCGTTTCAGTTTTATTCTCATTCCTACTCCCATCTTAGTTTCTTTTCCCTCGTTTTTCTTTCTCCCTTCTTTCGTTTCATACATACCGAATGCATATCATATGTACCGCAAGCAGGCATACACGATAAAGTCCCAACCGTGTGTGAATGTACCGGACAAGGAACTTACATCTTATTGTCCGTCGGTCGCGTACATGTATATATATATATACAGTGTATAACTGTTATTCCTATTATGGTGTCCAAATCTTTTAGTCTTGCTCAGAGAAACGGTGCAATCCGCTTTCCATCTTTCCTCAGCCTCATGCGATCCATTATTACATCTCAAAAAACAACCAGCAAAACAGGTCAATCTTCACATACACCATTATCTATGTGCATACGTGTCGGGGTAGTGGTACGTAACTACACGTTCACATCAGGTTAAACTACACACGAATGTTACTGATAACCTGCAGAGAAGTTACGATGTTGTAGCGTAAAGACAAAGCTCTAGATATCCATAGATTCGGGCCTAAGAAATTACAGCAATCCCATTTTGAGACGAACATTCTCCTTCGGGAGTTCCTGAGGCACTGATTAACAATCTGATAGCAAGCTGCAAAGTCGAGAATGACGGACCAAAATTCAAAGAGATGAAGAATTTTGGTGAAAATTATTATAATACATATGTTTAGATTTTTTATCAGAGTAGGTACTTGATTGAATCGGTTTTGTTGATCTTTACAAACTGAAGATAATGAATTTTCTCAATTTATTTTTGGTTAAATTTCCGCTATTCCTTAAATTTTGCGTATATAAAAGAGTTTCAGCTTATACGGAATTGCGGTAGTTTGAGGTTAGATCAGCCGTTAGCATACATGAAAATCAGTTGTAACGAGAGCTGCGCCGAATCGACACAGACGAACCCCATGTAACACGAGAATTTCGAGCCATGTAGTCCCTCGAGAACTCTTTTTCGTCTCTTTCGTTTTCAACACTCGCGCTCGCGGTCGCCGAAACCGCTCCGAGTATACAAGGATAAGAGCAGCTGGTGATTTACAACGACGCGACGTTAGCTCCATCTGTTTTATTTTTTACACAACAATACAAGCCGTAAGGGCTTCCAAGTGTTGCTCGATCGCGCCGCGGAACACGAGGATCCAGTCGTCGTAGACAAGATCAGCATTCGAATGCGAATCGCGTTCCGAAATCCACCGAATCGTTCGTTGTTTTTTTATCGCCAATCGGCGTGTTCATCGGACAACGTAATTACACCGTTCCAACAAAATCATGGAAAAACAAGTGTAAGGTACGGATAATCTGCATAATACATGCGCGAGTATACATGAAATAACTTGGTTAAATATTTCCACAACAAGGAAGGGGCGGGGGGGTGAAGCGAGTGCATCGCGGTGCAAAATTTATTTATTTCTAGTGTTATTTTTAGAGCGTTACGTGTCGCAGGTTGGCAACCCCGTGCGCGGTTATGCAATGAACGAGAAAGAGAGAGATAGGCGGCTAGCTGTTAAACGGGAGACAAGGACGCGCATTGGGAACCGGCTGGGCTTTAGAGGGAGACGGACGAACCGTGCGGGTGACGCGATGTGGCTGCCAGAGAAAGTATAGCCTCAACCGGAGCGTCGGCTTCACCCGACGTCGTTCCGACGGCGAAAAGTTTCGACTTGGGGAAGAAAAAATAAACACCGTTCGACATTCATTTAGCGTTTTCATATCTTCGCTTTATTTATTTATTTTTTTTTTTTCTCTCTTTAACGAGCACCGTTTTAACCACGTGTCCGTACGCGGTATTTTTTTTCTTTGTCGTGATTTTTGTTCTTCGTGCTAATTGTAAGAGAACGAGAACGTAAAACAATACAGAAAGAAAGAAAGAAAGAAAGAAAGAAAGAAGGGTGGAGATAGAAAACTCCTCAACTTACGGGCTGCGAAGGCTGTATCCTGAACTGAGGCGTTAATAAATGAGTTATAATAACGCCTAAGGAAGGATGCAGCAGCGTAGACGGGGTTTCGGTTAAGCGCGCCTCTTCGTGACTGCGATCGTGCAATGAGCTACACAATACCTACTTGCACACATGTAACATACGTAAAGCTTACCTTGTAGCCGGACTGTTGCGGTTGAGCAAAACTCGGCACGTCCTGACAGATTTGCTCCGTAGATGGATGGAGAGAAAAAAATAATTGAAAAGAAAAAATACCCTCGGGACTCCCTCGGGCTCTGTATCCACGCGGTTTATGAGCGCATGAGCGTAAATTATACGTATAATAATGAGAATATCATGGCTGTGAGTAACGGTCGAATTCCGTAATTTGTGCCAGAACGCAAGTAATGGGTAGGTATAATACCTGTGTGCTTACCCTGGTACCAAAGTACGCATGTATATGCACAATTGGATGGAGAGAGATCCCTTTATTGTTAGTGAAATACCGTTGCTTAACACATTAGACAAGTCACGCGTTGAAGGCCGTACTCTTAATGAAGATTGAACGCTCATTTGCGCAGTTTTATTGAAATTTTGTTAATGCGCTGCTATTCTCGCATTGTGATATGCTGCTTTCCGTTTATCGACTAAAGCTATTTAGTCATACACCGCAGCTTGACCAAATTACCTTTAGCTTACCTTCGTACTTATACTTTCCGACGCACGAACGGTTCAAGAGGAAATTACAAGTCGCAGGCGAATTTTTAAAAGCATGATGCGTGCGTAAAAAAAAAACTATTGAAAACGGAAGTTTGAATTTAGGAATCGTCGCGTTTTTAGAGTGTGAAAAAAATTTAACAATAGCCGTATATGTGCATGTGTAGATTCTCCCGCAGAATTGTTGAATGCGGTATTAAAAATTGTGAAGTCATTATACAAATAGTAAGTATGGGTATTGTAATGTATAATGATGGAAACATTCCGCGTTGTGCGACATCGTGCAAAAATATTCTGCCATTCGTCTACTTTGTTTGTCATGCGTGTATGTTACATGTGATAAAATAACACCCACCAGACGCGCTTGCGCAGTTTGTTAGAGAGTTGCAATACGACCGAGAGAGACGTGGAGAAAGAAAGAGGAAAAGAGAGAAAAACTTGTTCGATCATAACGCAGTAACCAAAATTCGAGAACATATTCAATTTTTGTACCATATTTATTGCGGGGATATACAACGTACGGGTCATTCTGCTAACTATCAGGCATTTTTTCATGCGTCCTCCTAAAATTTCTAGACTGGTATGATAAGGTTTTTTTTAATCAACTTTTTTTTCCGATCACGCGGCATAGGTTTTTTTTTTATCTTTTTAATTATACATTCAAACATAACCAAACACGTTCAACGTGTTTTTTGCGAATTCGTACAAATCCCTTGTAATGTACTGCAACGAAAACCCTGCGAATGAGAAAGTGTTCTAAAGTAAGGAACGAATTTGAGACGAGAGGCATTGAGAAGTAAAATTAATTGAAGACGAGTCCGAAAATCCAATGTGTCCCTCCTCGAGCATCTCTGTGTACAATTGTATACTTAACTTTGGAGTGTCGAAGGGGGACGGAAGCACCTTGAAGTCTGAACGAGGGGTAATTCATCGGAGACAAAACACTGGACAAATTCTATTTAGTCTAATTCTCAGGGGTTTCCAAAATCATACTCTCCAAACCAGATTATCAATCTTGAAATTCGCAGTGGCATCGAAAACGCTTTTATAATCAGTGGTTTTAATTTGACGTTGACAAAACGATTAATTGATGTTACAACATCGTTTGACCGAAAAAGTGGACTACACTAAACATACAGGTTTGAAGGCTTGGAGGAACTGCAGTTTGAGAATCGGCTTGTCGTGCCAGTTAAAACTGACAATGAGATAGGAGCCGGTTTCTCCATTAAACAGACCCCGGCCAGTGCGTGGGTAACGTAGAAGCTTCTAACGTTGGTAACGTGTCCTAGGACTAGGCTGGCGTAGGTAACGTAGGTGAGCGTCGCGCATTGCATTACGTTGCACAAGTTGAGCGTGCGGATCAAGAAGGCGGCTATCCATGTTCACTGCTTCGGGTGGTTTTCCTCTCATTCTTGCATCCTCTTTTATTTTTCATCTCACCCCTGTTTCCTTTTCTTATTTATTTTTTTTTTTTTTATTTCTTTTTTATTATCCTTCTCTCCTCCGTTTCGCCATTAACGGGATTGATCGCAGCCTCCCGTTTTCTTCTCATCTGTCAACTGTCGCGTTTGCCCTTCGGGTCAGAGAGATACACCTTATATACATACAACATGGCAACAATAAAAATAACATGCATATGTGGCGTAGGTATATTATACCGTGTTATCCAGCACAACAGATACGTTTTACTCACCTTGTGCGTATGTGCGGACGGAGGCAATGAAGGACGAAAAAGAAATGAAATTCAACGGTATTCGCGGCGAAAGTGATGATAGATATATTTCATACACACGTATAACTGCCGGGATCAATGATCAAAGGAAAAAACGAACATGGGGAAAAAAAAAAATTTAAAAAAAAAGCAAATCCGATTGCGCAAACACTCGGCATCGCGGTATATTAAAACGCTTTTACTGATAAACTGAAATAAGTCTACTAAAAAAGAAAAAAAAAACTACACTGTTTATCTCCCTCCCCCCCTACTCGCTCTTTCTCCTTGTGATCTTATCTTTCGATTGTGCCTCTCGAACTGCCTACACGGTTAAGTCCGCGAGGCAATTCCTCGGAGACTAATAAAGATTGAGTCTAGCCATGCCTCGTTGTCTATACATATGTACGTATATAGAAAATCACGATAAGAAAGTAGCGGAGGGAAATTGTTGGACTGTTGCTAAAAACAGCAAGCGCACGACTGGCCTAAAAAGTAGAAGACGAAGACGAAGTCGATAAGTGAGATGAGTCTAACAGTCTCCTAAATACCCGTATGTCGTGTGCGAGGTGCTTGCCTTAAAATTATTTGCCCATGGACGTGAATTTTTATAGCTTATTAAGGGGGTGTTCTAGTCGATTTCGACGTTGACGTATATATCCTAAAGTATCGAAGTCCACGTGTCTCAAAGGTGAAAAAGGACTCAACAGCCCCATTCTGTACGCAATTCTGAACAAAAACACTCCGACTCATATTCATTTGATGCAAAAATAAAGAAATAGCATAGATTTTACGAAATGGTAATAATAAATTCGTAGTATTCGTGACATTTCATTATATCTGCTTCCAATGAAAATCTGTTGGAGTATTTTTGTTCAGAATTTCGCATAGAATGGAGCTTTCGAACTCTTTTCCGTCTTTGAAACACGCGGATTTCGATAATAGGAGATATATACGACAATGTCGAAATCGACCAGAGCACCCCCTTCATCTACGTTCAAAGTTCTATGCGGTTTCACGCTACGTATTGTTCTATGAATCGACGACGCACTTGATGCGCGTTGTTTGCGTCGCGTTCGCCTCGTAGAAGCTTATCAACAGCATTGTTTGCACCTCGTTCCCTCTCTCTCGCTCCCTCTCTTTCTCTTTCTCCTTCTTCTTCTTTTCGTCGTCGTTGCGTTATTCTTTCTCCACTAGCATACGAGGCACGTGCACGGATGGACCCAGCTTCGCGGCATAAACTCGTGGCGTCACCACCGTATGTTACGCATCACGTGGATCGTAAGAAAGCAGCGACAGGCCGTGTAACCGAATAAAATTCTGTACGTTACATTTCAAGGCGAACAAATCAGAGGACTTGAATTGGGATTTGGTACAATTATAAGGGCTATCACTGTCAGAAATAATGTTGGTTTTATTAAATAGTGTCGGACTGACACCAAATCTTAGTCTAGATTTACCTACGCTCAATTTTTCTAACAGTTTATGTACGCGGTAATAACATCAGGAAAAAAACACACAAAAAAAGCCAATGGTTAATATAGAAATGGAACCGTTCGTTAATCACGTAACTCCGTCATCTCATTTGTATTACGTTTAGAATTTTCTGACAGCCCCTTATAATTTTGTAATTCTACAAACATCCCTATAACGACTATTACCTTCTTCGATTGAAAATTTCCTTCAACCGGCAAGTGGCTTAATTGGTATACATTTGCGTGAGCCAGACTTGAAATGCGGCGTTTCTTCGCCGTTTCGTATAAGTGCAAGCTACGAACTCGTCTGTCGTAATAGAAAAAAAATACTCTCCGCAAAAAAATGTTGCACAATCTGCACACGAGGCAATTGAACGCGACACGCAAGGCTTTCGTTGAGGTACTCAAAGTACAAATGAACGCACGCAAGTCACATGGCAATAGAGATAAATGACGGTGTTATAGAATGTTAACTTTTTTCCCAAGAACTTATCCCATGCATCATCTGTTGGAAAACAATGAAACGAAGAATCTGGATACTCAAAATACTTATCAATAGACTTCAGTCAATTTACCGAAAGATAATTTAATAAATTTCCAGTGATTAAAAAGAAATTTGATAATTATCCCACGTTGTCGATTTGCGACAGTCCGTAAAATGTTATTACTAGTACGTACTGCGAAATAACGAATAGCATATGTTGAAGTCGTAATACAGGTACGGAATGTCCTACATGTGTACAAAGAGAACGTTCATTTCGCATAAGAAAGAATGAACCGAAACGGTAAAACAGGAAAACGACGAAAAGAGAGTTCGTTCGTTTCGGTACGAAATTTTTTTTCGTCTCTCGACACCTCCGCGATTCGTTTACAACATTCGGTACGAAAAATGTTGCTGTGCGACGGCGAGTGAATTTCTTTTTCTAAAATAACATCTAGTCGATGAGCTAGGCCATAGCGCAGCGCGATGAGGAGCGGCCGCGGGGGCGCAGGGGCAAGTAAGTTTCCGTCTGTATCGACGGAGGCGGCGCGTCGCGACGCTGACGTAAAGCGCGCGCTAGGGACTCGGGCAAGTTCGTGGCTTCGGATCGCCGAGGTGGGGGAGCTGAGGGGGTTTCGGCTATCGTCGCTAGAAGTAGAGTTCAGTGACCTCGCTGAGCGCACCGAGTAGTGGGGGGTTCTCTCTGACATATTGTTGGATGCCAGGCCGGTCCGGTGGCTACTAAACCGTTCGGTTAAAACGAAATCCCCCCCGTGGAAAAAAATTTTTTCATGCCTTTAATATCGGAGAGGATATATTTTTATTTTGTTATTTTTTTTTTTTTACGAAAACCCATATATCCCGCCCGGCGAAACACGCGCCCCGGTTTTCATCTCTACGACGTTTCTCGCGCTCCTCCCGCACTTGCGTTTCACTCGTCCTCGACTGTCATTCGAATTATCGGATCAACTTTTCCGGCTGAAAGAAACCCGCGAATCGCGTTAACAACCGCCTCCGGCAGCTGCACCCGTTGCCTGCGTAAGTTACGCCTTTCCTTGCCTTGTCTTGCATTGGTCAGAAGAGCCTGGGCCTTGCTAGCTGGCAAAGAATACCGAGAAGCGGTGTAGTCTTCTTGCCCACGGGGACCGCGCGGTGTGCTCGCTCGAACAAGGAAGCGTGTGTGCGTGTGTGTTTCGTTTCTTTTTGTTTTTGTTTGTTTTGTTTTGTTTTTTTTTTTTTTCTTCTCCTTCTCCTCCTCCTCCACCCCCCTCCGTCTCGCACTCTCTCTCATCTCTCTCTCTCTCTCTCCCTCTGTCTTTCAAAATGCGTAACCGTGCGGACGCGGAAAATTGGGAGAGGTTCGATTTTCGTTCGATTATTAGCCGAGTTCGCGTTCTCCGCGTCGCGACGACACCTCGTTATTCCTCCGTGCCCCCATCGCGGCGTTAACGTGAAACGTTGTATCTCGCCGCTTATCTAACTCCTAAACCTCGGGTTGTTCGCGAGCCCACACGGTATATAATGTAATCTTAACGTTCGGCCTGATGCGAGTGAGTGTGTGACTTGCGGAAAACTGGGGGATCATCGAACTCTCGGAGTGTCTTACCGTCACTCAATATCTATTTAAATAACCGCGCATCGTCTTCTGTTATTAATATACAAGTTGTGGTACAGGTGCAAGCCGGGGATTTTTAAAGATATAAAAAGTTTGTGCAAACGGTGCTTTGTGTGGTGGTGAGAAAAGATACGTAACAACAACAACAACAACAAAGAAAACGACAACATCAACAGTAATAATAATCAGTGATTGTGAAAATTGTGTCTTGGTTGTTTTTATTACACGCAACGCTTATCTGCAGTGACGGGCGGTGCAGTTTTTCAACGCTTACATAGCGGTCCGTTTCGCCGACGTTTATAATAATGAATGAATTGATATAGGATGTATCTTATGAGTGTGTAACGAAATCACGGAAATGAAACGAGACGCTCCGACCGCTGGGATGAAAAATATCGCAATTACCCGGCACCTCGAGGACAAGACGCATCAGGAGAGAGATTACGATGATTTTCATAACGTTGCGTTTAACATAATATAAAATATTAAAATTGTGTCTCTTACATCGTGGGCAGTCACGTATAAGTTTTTTTAGTTCATCGGATTAGTGAAGTGGCGTTAACATCTTTCTTCTTTTTCTCTCGCTATCTCTCTTTCTCTCTTTTTTTCTCTCCGCTACTATTATCATTGTAATTGACATATTTGGTTGTTCTATCTTTTTTTTCTTTCTCCGTGATCATTAAGCTTCGTAGCTCGATCCACGTTCGTCGCAACGTTCACTCGAAAAGAATTGCCGAACAAATGACAGTGCGTGCAGTAGTGGATTTAAATTTTGCGGGTATAGATCGATCGGGGCAACGCTGAAGTTGTTCCCTTGCTGTTGGGTACCGTTGAAACAAATACAGAACCTTAGAAGGCACAAAATTTACACGGTCTTCGATATTTTCTTCTTATTCTTTGCTTTCTTTCGCTTCGATATGCAAAATGCAAAGTCTGCGATAAACGAACTAAATAATTAACTGCAGAAGCTCAGTGTCGTGGTTATATTCTCAATACATGAATCGAATAGCGAATGCTTTCAAGTATTGCACGCCCACACACTGTATTTAAATTCCTCATCACGCTACGATCATCAACTATGTATATACACGTGTATAGGAACAAAACTTATTGAATTTTATTCCGCATCACGCTCTCTCCCTTTTCCGTCTTCTCTCTCCGTCTCTCTCTCTCTCTCTCTCTCTCTCTTTCTCTCTTCGATTTCCGTTATTTATATCGTATGTACCTTGTGAACATTCAAACAGGCGTCGATTATTCGATTATTAACAGTAAAATTGAATAAATTGAAAAATTTCGAATCATAGGCGAAAGTTTTGTTGAAACACAGTACCAATACGGAACGGAACGGACCATTCATATTCTTATTTCCCGACGATCGCAAAAGCTGAAAGAGCGTCGAGTTCTAATATAATCAACCGTCGTACGTAACGAATAAAACCTCGATCCTTGCCTAACTACGCGATAAATAATTAGCCCCTGTGCACCGCCGGAAGAGCGTTATATCATATCGTATCGTTTGCGAGGCGATATCGCTCCTTCGGTATTGCACGATATTTAAAATAATCTAGCTTCGGGTCACGTGTTCAGCGCGACAATCACGTAGATGAACGGCTAGATGGCCGGCCGCCTATGACCGCTGCACCCGTCCGATATTAGGCAAACGGACGCACACGTCTCTCCCTCCCGATCCCTCCCCGTCCCTCCGTCATCACCTCTCGGGCCCTCGAATGGACCCGCGATCCGTCGGTCCGTCACGCAGGCGCGCCGAGTTTTGAAAATCCCGCTTTCCCGAAAACTCTCGATAGCCGCGTAGCGAGGCTGTGTGCGCGCGTTTCTGGGTGTGTGGGTGTTTTTCGCACGAACACGCAGCGCCTCTCCGTGCTGTTCCTACGCGTCATAAAGACGTAGCAACGCCGGGTGACTGTACTCCGAGTTCAACGTTCTCTGTTATGTAATGTTTGCTTGCCTCCGCTGCAACAGTCCGCGCTAAAAGGCCGCAACGCGGCGCTGCCGTCGCCAACTACGCGACCAGACGCTACCAACACACCGTATCGGATCGACGTAGCCTCCGCGTCTCTCAGGGCTCTCACACCGTTCCGACATCCCCGCATCATCCCTTGACGGGTTTATAACACCTGCCAGCCCCTATCGAATATCAAAAATTCCAATTTCATCGCTTCTCCCGGGGGTTCAGGGTCTTCTTTCATTTTTTTTTTTCCCCCTTTTTTTTGCGGGTACGTTGAACAGTAAATTCGTTTACCACCGGTATTCTGTCGTCAGCGTACTCAATATTTCATATAAACTAAACCGACGTGAAAGCTCGGTTTACCGTAATTTCGATACTTGTATTCAATGTGAAAATAGTCGTCATCTTGATCTTGATCAATTTTTAATGCACTGAGTGCAGCGGTAATATTTGACTATTCGTTTTTAGTTGAGTTGAATCTTTTTCAGAATAGACGTAGCATACAGGAAATCGGACTATAAAGTTTTCGATTAAAATTTAATCATTATTTTTACTTATACGTAGTTAATTCTCTGAGTACATGATCTTATTGAGTGTCTGAATTTTGGATACCCGAACGTGCCCCGAAATCGAAAACATTTATCAAGTTTAGCGAATTTCGGTAACGAAAGTCCGAAAAGGAGAGGTGGAAAATTTTCAATCCGACTATAATATATGATCGTATTTACTTGATATCTCGTATCGTAGTATAGCAGACGTCACAGGGCGACGTCATCGGGTTACACCTACGCAGGAGAATAGGAGACGAAAACATGCATATGTTTTTTGATGCGCAATTTCGCCGGCAAACGATCTATTATCACTGAACGCTACCTATATACGTGCTGTCTGCAGTCCCTGTTAGCCGCGGCAATTGATATATTGGAATGATTCCTTCATCGGTTATATTACAACGTTTATGACCGTCGTAGAGAATCATATAGAGCGACAAGTAGTCGTTTTCTCTTCTCTCCTCTCTTTCTTTCTCCTCTAGCTTGAATTCTTTCTATATTTCACCACATTCCCATCGTTGTCTCAATCGTATTTTTATGTAACGATGAAAATTTTGAAAATTTACGTATAATACGTGCGGATTGTTTTTCAGAAAAATAGAATGACAGATTGTTGGGTTTAGGTGTAACATGTATGGGCATACGGTATCAGATGCACCGGCACACGTTATGTGTTCTACAGTTACGCGTATAGATGCGATAGTATCGTGTATGGACACATCTGCAGTCTAGTAGCTGCGGCACGTGCGCTTTCCTAAAGTGGGTCGATCATGAACCCGTCTCTTCTATAACAACATACATATATATCTATGCATGCATCGGTTTAGTGTTATTTTCTTCGTAATGTCATTAACGATATAGATAACAAAACGGAATTCCCGGACGTCGGACTAGGTATACGCATCAAGAAAAAATGCGATTTGCTGTTATAACATATTATAATTACCGTGTGTATATATATATATATATATATATATATATATATATATATATATTTATTATATACACATATAACCGTGATCGGATCATCGACGCCAACCAATTTACCACGTATATCCTTTTCCACCGAACACCCGATCCGACCCCGACACAATTTCTCATTTCTGAAAAAACCAAGAAACGTTTCCGCATCATCGCGTCCTGTGTGTGTGCGCCGGATCGTTTCTTCGTTCCCAGTACTGCGTCGTGAACATTGATTGGAATTATATTATATTAACAAGTACACACGCATACTGTACATAATATTTTCCCGAGAGCACCGGAGTCTTGATCGAATTTTCGTCTTTTTTTATCAGCTGACACGCTGCACTATATTAAATATCGTTCTAAATTGTAACAGTCTTGTACATTGTCATTATATGCACACACGGTACAGACTTGGGTATTCAATAAAATCTCGTTCGCGCTTGGATATCATCGATGTTTGAATATTATAACCGGTATAACCTTTTTTTTGTCTTTTTTTTTCTAAATACCCACGGAAAATCTCAGGGAATTCGAAGTCTTGGGTAGTTTTTTTTTTTTTTTAAGACGAAGCGGATTTCAGAGCGGGAATCTATACGTATCCTTTACTTATACATAATTATATACCTCGGTGTAGTCGTTGACGATCCGACTCTCTAAATCCTTGCGTTACACCTACTTACTAGTTTTACGGTCTTTTCGAATATTAGCCGCACGACTCGCGTCCGTTCTTCGGCCGTTTAACGATTCGTTTTAACACGCGTGGCGTGTTAATGTTATTATACGATATTATTACAAATCGTGGAGAATTTTTGTTCTTTGTTTATTACATCTTTTTTTCTAATAACAACTTTTCATTTTCTTGGCCGCCGCTTCGAACCGAAAAACTCTTCGCTCTATGCGCTCGAGATATAAAAAAATATCCGAATACACATCTTTGTAATCGTATTGTGTTTCAACAAACATAATTGTTGTATGCAAAGAAAAAAAAAAAAAAACCCCACTAGATAAATATAATGAATGCAAAGTATCTACCAAAAGTAATGAAATTCGTTTACCAATGATAACTGGCTAATTGTAATCGTTTTGTATTGGAAAAAACGCCACTTGGTCTTGTCGTTTGTAAACTTCTTTCCTCAGATTTCAACCACGTGATGATCTTTCTGCAGCAATTGTCCAGGAAATTGATAAAAAAAAGGAACTCAAACATAATCAATAACAGTATGAACAGAAATAAAAAATAGACTATACGTTATCATTGTACAATAACCGGCGACATTGGCACAACACGAGTCTTGTAAAGGTCTGAGAGTTTGTCGTTATTTAATTATTTTTCTTTTTTTTTTTTTTTTATCGACAACATGTATAATCGATCGGTACATAAGACTAAGTATTTTATAATCCTCTAACAGCATCGTATATATTCTTAATTACTTAATCCGAAACTAATTTTACGCATAAAATTATACCTATACATATATACGCGTACGCAACATAAAATCAAATTGCTTATCGAATAACTTACAAATATTTCTTACATGTTAGAATCCAGCTTTATTACAGACCTTCCATCGATATATTGTAGGTAATTAATGAGATTTGAATCGTTTTATTTTGCAACAAATAACTTAAAATCTTTAGTATTTTTCAAGTCATTACCATTATTCACCGTAAAGAACCATTTCCCTGAAATATTTTTTCATCGTACAATTGTGTAATAAATTTCTTTTGTGTTGCAAAAAAAAAAAAAAAAAAAGAAGAAATATGTGTAGAGTCCAAAGCAGTTGTATGAAAAAGGCCGTAAAGTTTGAAATTCCCCTTTTACCACCATTTGCGTGGATATAATAATTATCCGCCATCTTCAAAGTTCTTTCGACGGTTACGTTAACTTCTGCAAAAAGCTTTGGAAGCTGATCCGGCCTCTTTAATACCTATAGTTAGTTTTATCGTCGCATTGATTTGAGTGACTAAATTACTTTCTTGAAACTTGGAATGAGTGGAAGGCGTTAGCGTGCATTCAAGTATACGTGTAAACGACTGGGATATATATTCAGGTATATCTAGAAAAACGATTTTTCTGCGTTCGCGAGAGCTCTGCCAGCTGTAAAAAGCCGAGTTATTTTGAAGGGAACCGATTAAGGAGAGAAAAAAAAAAACAAACAAAAACGAGCGGTAATAATTGACGCGGTTAGAAATTTTTACACGACTTTCTTTTCTCCTCCACAGAGTTCGGAGCCAAACTTGATAATTGTATGTATAGGTATAGGTATTGTATATATACTATACAAATATATAAGTCGAGTGCTGTCTTTATTTTTATCGCACGACGCGTAACGGTCGAAGGGGGTGGGGGATACATTTTTGTAACGTTGCTGCTTTTTTTTTTTACAGCTCCACGTTTTGACGAATATAGGCACACTAATAGCTTACGTTATAGACACGAGGGTATACGCATACATCTATTAACATATGTGTAAATTATTAATAATTAACATACATATATATATATCAAATCAAATGAACCCGGTAGTGCATAACGCTGCAGGGTTTATAAATAACACGTATATTATTTACACAAAAGATCGAAGACGCGAACGCGCTAAGCGTTAAACTCGGGGAAATAAGAAATAATAGAAAAGATAATCACCGCAAACGACTAACGAAGCTCACGTAAATCAACGCTCTTTGAACGAGAGCGGGGTGGGCTGTTATTTTCAGAATACATCGAGAGATAGTGAAAAATATCTTGCGTCTGTCCTGCGTATCGGATCACGGAATAATCTTTGAGTATCAAAATTGACGTGGGAAAACTGGTGAAACTGAGGCGAGGATCGAGGATCGACGCCGCTTACGGGATACAGTGAATCGCCGGTTGTGTCGCGGTGAATGGCTTAATATGCTGAATGAGGAAAGTTCGCGACACCTTCGTGAAAAGTCAAAATACAGGGATGATATCGTGATACGGCCTAAATGGAGAACAACCTCTCAATATACGGCGGCCCCGGCACGTGGGGCGCTGACAGTACCAGTCCTCAACCCACCGAGGGACAGACCACCGTTGTTGGACCACCCCCAACGCAGACGAGCGGGAGTGCCGGGAACAACGTTCTGGACGATCGTAGAGCCCAAGCAAATTCTATACGAGGTAGAAATCGCAGTAACGATACGTTCTTTTCAACGGCAAACCGAGAGGAAACCGTGAAACTTTTCAGTCAGGCCGAACGACTGCGCATGCGTGAGATCTCATTGAGCCTCCATTGGTCGGCGAGTTCGCACCGTGGCAGGGGTGCCAACTTGCTCGAAACGGGGCTTGAGGTGTCAAAAAACTCTCCCGCGTCGAGTGACGAATGACTCGTAGCAGTCGTCGGTCGTCGGTTAGTTAACAACAAGAGTTTGCCAGGTGTTCCCGAATCGCTGCATCAGTTATTCGAGGTCTGGTCAACCTCGAGAAATTCGCATCACCGACGCAGCTTCCGTGAGTCGCGTTTTACAGCTGAAGCTCGAGGTGGCCAGACTGTACGAGAAGACGATCAAACTCGCGCATGCGCAGCCGGATGCGCAATCTGAAAGTTTCACCCCGCTTCCTCGTGGTAAATCAGTTATTAAAAGTAGTTGTAACGTTCGCTTCAATGATTTGGACATGCGTGTAGAAGATTCCAAGGTACAAATACCGATATGCAAATACTTGGAATCGCTGATTAGATGCGATCAAGAAGGGTGAATCAGTTTTTTCCGTTTCATTTTCAATTCAACGTTTAATAACTGGTGTTGATACGGGAATGTTCCCCTTCACAAACCAACGATTATAGATTGAAAGTTGATAGCCCTATCTTTATTTTAAGCTATAAAATTTGACAAACGGTTCGTAATTGTTTAAGTGCTGTCATTTTACTCGAAACGACGTTTTTAACACTTTTAGAACGATAACTTCGAAACATCTCACACAATTTTGACGAAATCTTCTATACGTTCTATACTTGTACACGTTTTGCGCTGGAACGATGATCATTTAGGTCTACAGGACTAAACTGTGAGAGTTATAAAAGGCTTGCTGATATTTGACAAAATTCCGAACAATGTACGGATTTCATTGGATTTTAGCATTTTTTTAATTTAAAATTCATAGAACCTGGTTATTAGATCAATAATTTTAATTCCTGCAAAAGCTACTTGAAGGTATAGAAGGTGTACCAAATTTCATAATAAAAATTGTACGAACAGCGTCAAAGTTACAGTGTGAAAAGTTTTAAAAAACGTCGTTTCGAGAAAGATGAGTGCAGCAAAGCTAAACAATTGTAGACCATTTTTCAAATTTCAAAACTCGAAATGAAGGTGAAACTAATACCTCTCAACCGTTTAATTGTTAGTTATTTGCAAATGTTCATGTATCAACAGCAGTTATTTAAAATCAGCTTGAAAATTAAGCGTCAAACGTTGACCAACCCCTGTAAAAATTTCGTAACATCGGGGTCGAATTGTTAATTGAATTCTCAAAAAACTTAAACACTATTCCTCAGAATCGATCTGTAGCTACAGAAGATCGTATCAATTAAGAAACAATTATTCCTCGTACTGTAATATTATTTCATGTCCCTCGCAAAATTTCAATTGTCGCAAATTTGGCTTACTTGTTTATTTCAATAAAAAACCGGCACGCAAAAGCCTGACGAGCACAAACGTGACGAGCTAGAAAAGAGCTCCCAACAAAGATGCAATTGTCATCGTGAAAAAATTTCCGCGTGAAAATTACGACGCGGTTCGTTCTGATAGCGATATGCTGTTTTTTTTTTTTTTTTGTTTTTTAGTTATTTTTTACGTCTTATCGGCGTACAAGCATGCACCCACTGTATTATAGAGAGCGTCTTATCGTCCCTACCCATGCGATATTCATCAATGGTTGGTGTACAGCAAGCAGGCTTCGAGATTGAAGGTACACGATCAAATTTCGCTCTCACGCATGTCCGTATTACCTGTGCGACATGTTATAGCTGCTCAGCTATAGACGGACACATCGTATACATATATACATATAACATATACAGGTACGCGAATTCAGATAAGGCGGTATAGGTGATATAGATATGTGTATAAATATGCCTTCTTATACCGCACGAGCTATAATAGAGCTGATTACAAATTAGAACTAGATATACGACCACATAAATTATATACCGTCGAGATTATAGACACACACACGGTCGCACGCACGCGTGTATTGTATACACCTACGCATACGTATATACTTGTAAACACGTCTCAGATCGAATTTCGGATAATCGTTATATACCGAGCCGGGGTCAATGAACGCGGGAACTGATTCACGCGAATACTAACCTTCCATGTTTCGCTATATATGTATATATATATATAATATATATAGAGAGAGAGATATACACATATGTTAGAGGCATCGGAGATTGCTCGATCGCGACTTTTCGCGTGAGTAACCGACGTCGATGGCCGTGCGTCTCGCGATTTTAAATTATTTATTTCAATAATGCGTTCATTAATTCAAATCCTGCATACATTTACCGATGATACGATCATCGCAGTAACAATTTTGCACCCCACTAAACGTCTCTGATTTTTAGTATGATTTGGTAGGAGAAATGGAGAAAAGTTTTTAACTTTGTGCGATTCCTTTATTGTATATTCTATTGTATTTATTGCATATTTATTTATAATCGCGTCTTTGTCACTAACTCAGCCTGCATTTTGCGACATTCAGTCTGAGCTTGGTATAGAAAGAATTGAGAAAAATAGCGGGCTCTTTGCTGTGAACCAAAACTGTCTTCACAATGAATCGACAAAAATGTGCGACATTCTTTTTCACCTTTTATCCGTTTACTGTATTTATTTGTTGTTATTGAAACCTCACGCTGTTCCTAATTTTAGGTCTTAGAATCCGTAATCCGTTTGTAAACAAGGAGCTTGTATTGTTTAAACAGTAAATGATCAATGAACTTGTTGTAGAGGGCTTATGTAAACTATTTCGAATGGGGAATCGAAAAATTTGCACTTTGTCCAAAGGATGACTGTATTAAAAAATTCATACCACTGATTTATTTCGTTGGCCGGGGAATCGGACTTTATATTAACAAAATATTAATAAGACGAAGAAGGCGTGTATATATATATATATATATCCTCCTGCACATGTTCTAAACACGATGCTCGAGACAAGAAGATTATACCTTGTGACTTGAAATCATCTAACTCTACTGACAGCTTGATGGCCACGTCTGGGTGCCGAAGCAAAAGTAAAGTTTGGTGAAGTTTTCGGTGATCACTGAGTGTCCGCAAAGTAAACTACATGATATAAAATGATCGTTCGATGCTCATTGGTTATCAAATATTTAGCTGCGGCAGATTTATCGAATATTTTATACAGCTTCATACACTGTTCCTGCAGTATACATGTACGTATAATAACCATTTGTCGAGTCGGTGAATTAATATTTCGCGGGGGAAAATTACTGCGAAGCTGATTACATTTTTTGTTTACGTTTGCAAATGAATTTAGTAAGGTCATCGCACCGAAGGTCTAATCTACAGTGAAAGTGCCTGAAATACTAACAAACTTTGTATCGTAATGTAAAAATAAGCGATAATTATTCGCGACATGTATATAAATATATATATACGCATTATTCGGGATTAATCCAACCCGCCCGATTCAAAAGTTTATAGTCAAGAAAAGATGACGTTTAAAAAATGTTCAGCAATATTATTTGCACCAATGACAGTAAGCGTGAATGGAATTGAATTAGAGCAAACTCGAATTACACAAGCAAAGATATCGACAATTCGAATAAAGATTTTATCATTATAACGTTCAAAATGATTAAATGCTGGCATTTTTGAGATCCCATTCTAAGAAATTTCTCAAATTCATTTCTATCGTACAATAGAGTCGTTGTTTCATCAGTGTTCATCATCATTGGTGCCAAAAAAGCTGCTGAAACTCTTTTAAACGATTCTCATCTGTTTTCATATATCACTAATTTCAGAATCACGTAAAAAAAAAAACAATTTTGCTTTCTACGAAACGTCGTAGAATACACATTCTAATCTACACGTTGTATGTGCAGACTTACAACTATAATCTCTCACGTGCTAATAAAACCATGAAAAAAGCTATCGTCGAATCCAAATATAGAATATGTTATGTTTGATATTACGCGTGCAATGATGCGTGTAAATGTAGCAAGTTTCAACGGCGTTCACCCGTCGCAATCCGATGTACACGCACACATGCACATTTTAATTTTTCTTCGTGCATTGGATTGAAGCGTACAAACACACGCACCGTGTGTTAAAAAAAATCGTATCCTTCGGCTAACTATTTTGTTTAATCGAATTCGCCGACATGATTACATATTTACGTACTTGAAACGCTCGTTCAGTCCTTCGAGAATGAATTAGAAGAAGCTATTATCTCTTAAATTATATTTTTATTTCTAGAAAGCTTCGAGACTATCAACGTGTGTTAAAACCCCCGTCAAATTGCGATCGAACGGCGCAGTTAACTCGATAGAAAATGAATTCCAAGTGATTTCACATGATTTCCTTTCCACGACATCGATTTAACCGATTCGTTGAGCTTCAAAGTTACCACCACAGACCATGTCCAACATGTCACTATATACTCTACTTCAATTTTTCACCTGGGTGAATCCTCCGTGTTTCGATAGTAATTTGCGTGGACTCGTAGCGCGAGTTCACACTTCAGGATCCTTAATTGTTTCAACCATTTGGTACCAGTTTCGCAAGATCGCCTGAATGCCTACATTTTATTTCAATTCCTTTTCTTTTTACTGATTTTAATCTGTTAATCCAGAAATTCGATGCCATTGGATATGCAGACACTGATTGCTACACTTACGATTATGGATTTTACTAACGTGCTCGTTCTATCAATTTTTGCAGCCCAAATCGAGATTATCCCGTGCAAAGTGTGCGGCGACAAAAGCAGCGGGGTCCATTACGGTGTGATCACGTGCGAGGGATGCAAGGGTTTCTTTCGGAGGTCGCAGTCGTCGGTGGTGAACTATCAGTGCCCGAGGAACAAAAATTGTGTCGTCGATCGCGTCAACCGAAACCGATGCCAGTATTGTCGATTGCAGAAATGCCTTCGACTAGGCATGTCGAGAGACGGTGAGTACAAAAAACACATTCGTCGCTTACTTTCTGTGCCTTTACCTGCCTACAAACCGAGCGCAAAATTTCTATTTGTCGTCTGAAACTTTTTTTCTTAACTTGGTAACACGGTAAAAAATGTTTCAATCAACCGAAAAATTTTTGTGAAGAAGATTCGAATAATTGAACCTTGAAAGTGATTTAATTGAAAAAAAAAAAATGAATAAAGCGCGGGTTTTTTAGGATCTGCTATCACTTAAACCACTTTGAAAAAAATCAACACCAAGAGGTGGCGTTAAAATTGATCGTCTTGAAATGGAACAATTATACCTGCTTCAGATTTCAAGTCTTTAAGTCACTCAGAATGCGACGGTTGTGTTTACTCGCGAGCATAAAACGAAGCAGCCTTAAAAGAACCCCGTTAAAATTTTACTTATCGTTAGCGTGCCGCAAATCTCGCGAACTCTACGTAAGTTCAGGTATACCTATCCATACATACATACATACATACGTATATATACGATGTTCACCGTTGATGCGTGAAAACGAACTTTCGAGAAGAACTGCTCATGCATATACACCTATACCCACTACAAGGTTCGGTGATTCATTTATCGCATTTTCGGTTACACGGACTGTTGACTTCTTTTCAAGTCAGATTTTCAACTGCTTGGAACATGAGAAATGATTTCTGGGCAATGCCCTCGGCTGCCAAAATTTCAAACTTTGAATCCGAAAAAGAAACACCGACTGTATAACAGTTGTACCAAATAATTATGACTACTACAATTACTATAATGATAATAATATGCAATAATAATACACGTAGGAGTCAGAACGCGCAGTGCAGTCTGCACAGCTCTGAAACAAAAGTAATTTATTGCGAAACCACCTGCAACCAGGAGGGGGAAAAAAAAAGTTGGACTTAAATAGTTACGAACAATAATGATAACCAATTAAATTAAGTATACGGGCGACTTAACGCGAGATGTTGGAATAATACCGTAGAATGAGATGGAAGCGACGACGATATTATAATGCGGTTGCATTTTTCTTTGAACGATAAACCTCAACCCCAGGACAATTATTATTTTAATACTCCGATGATTTGATGCAATCGTTCAACTTTTGGATTTTCATTTTTTTTTTTCCTTTCTATTTTCAAAAGATGAAGAAATTCTTTTCATATCGTGACTGAAATTGATTTTGCAGTGAAACGCGCTTTCCAATAACCGTTTGTACAGATATTTAGATACTTTTTTACGGAAACCGCGATTTTGAATTAATTGTAAATACGGATGACACTCGCCGAACACATTTCTCGTAACTTTACAATATTAAATGTTGACGTGTAATACGAAATAAATTGCTTATATTTTCTCATCGCAATTTTTCACCAAAGAATCACGATCCGCTGCAGAATCCTCGCGCGAAATAAGATATCTACTTTACGAAGTTATGCCGGGAAAATTGCGCAGAAAAACATTCATCACCGGAGGGGTTGCCATTGAATAGACAAAAATCGATTCGTTTGCTTGCCGACTGCTGTGCCGAGGCACTGCAATGGCTTATCAATTCGCATTCAAGCAATTCCTTGGAATAATAATTGTAGCGGAATTGCCGGAGATGATAAATAGCGAGTGTCATGCAGGCCGGAATTTTATTTCAAGAAACAAAATATTTCACTTACTTACACCTGGGCGAATATACTTGAATTTAACGTATGAAGCTGTTATCGGCGGATGGACTTTTGTAATTTTAATCCACGGATTTTATTGTCAATTTTTCAAAATTCAATTCCATCGACTTCGCTTTCACTTGACAGAGCTTGATTTAAATTTTTTTTTTTCCGATATAATTTTTGTAAGAACCTTATTTGGAAAAAAATTTGGTAAAAAACGTTATGGCATTATATTTCCATTATAAAATTGCAATTTCATCGTCTTCGCAATCCGTTTGAAATGTACAAGCTAAAGAAATCAATGACACTTTTGTATTCCGGCTAAAAGGTTGTTTTTATCGAGTATTAATGCAACGACTTGACGATGCAATTTTCCGCAAAGAAATATAGCCCATTCCTTCGAAACTATTATAAATTTTCATTGCCACGGCGGTTTCAGTCACACAATTAATTCTAGTTCTCTTTGATACCCAGCGCCGTCCGCATCAACGAAAAGCAACGGTTAAACGGCTCGAGACTCTAACCGCTCTTTTATCTTATGGCATACCTCGTGATCTTCTCAGCAGTACTTGTAATTCCTCCTTCTTGCGACGAAACGAAATAGGAATTACAGATAAAAGGGAAGAGAACGGAATTATGCAAAAAATATGCCAAGGTAAAAGAAACACAAACAAATAAATAAATAAAACGACAACAACAAACAAGGAAATTGTCGCGCGGATTCGAAAGACGGCAAAACACACGTTGTATGCCGTTTCTTTTACGCCCGTTCATCCGTTCGCTGCTCGCTATGCGATGACTGTTTAGTCATCCGAACACAGGTGACTGAACTTGACTTAACCTAGAGTAACCCCCTAATTCCAAGAGCCAACGACTTCTGCCAGTCCGAAACTTCCCGGGTATATAATAAGTCGCATATATACGCACGAACGCACGTCACGAGGCGTGTAACAGCTGTTTGTCAAGATTCCTGATTTTTGCCAATGCCTTTTTTTCCCCCGCTTAATCGTTCCGATCTTTCCGCGTTCTTTTCCTCTCGTTTTTTTTTTTTTTTGTTTTTTTTTTTACCTTCCTTTGCTCTCACTATTTTGTTTGCCTTTCTTTTTTTTTTTTTTTTGTATCTTTCTTTTTACCGCACCACCTCGGCAAAGTTTGCCAAATCTTAAATACACCTCCCGTCTGTGTTATCTTTGCATGTTTAATTTATGTCACCTAACGACGACTCTTCGTCGGTGGTTCGTTGTCGTTGAATACATCGTACATGGCACACGCGCCATAAATACGTACGAATAAACCTTCCTGGCGCTCTCTGGAGAATGCACGAATTAAGGACACTGATATATCAGTCTGCGTAACGATTAACCGTTAAGGCAGTGCGAAAATCACGAGATTATTGAAATTAGTGTTCGGAAGTCGAATTTTTATGGACATTAATGGGAAATTAGATGTACAAACTGTAGAAGGAGAGTAAAAAGAATGAAAATAAAAATAATTAAATTTGATTGATTTGTGTCCCCCTCGTCGAAGTTTTTTCTCTTCTACTCACGGAGAAACATAGTGAGAGAAATCTTGGAAATAACAGAGAATTTTTAAATTTTGGGGAATTTGGAATAAACGGACACTTTCAGCCGTGACCGAAAAAATTTGCCTCAAAAGTATCTGACAAGTATGATGGAAATGAAATTGATTCAGTTTCAGCGAACTTAAGGTCTCGTAACTGTTTCCTAAGTTTTCGAATGACGTCCAATAAACGTCAAAATCCGTGTTCAATGCATTTCAGAATTCATTGTACTCGATTGTATTGTATCTACAATAGCTAGAGACTTTCAAAAGCCGGATCTTATTGTCATATCTTGTAGAAAGTTCTTTACTCTGAATAGCTTAACACACTAACATAACCTGCAATCGAATTAACAGTTACATTTTAAACCTTCAAAAAAAAAAAGAAAAAAACCGCGTCACTTTGGCGATACATGGCCATTCGTTCGTTTCCTTGTCCACAACGATCATCGATTGCTAACAATAAATTATGCCGATCTACGAAATTTAAAACGCCCGGTTGTTCACTGAAAAAAATTTCGTTTGCTACAAAGTTCCCGAAAAACAGTTACCGTAGCAGTAACGGTTTGAAAATTATTTGAAAATAGATATAAAAATATAATGCGAGTGGCGATAATCGAAAAGAATAGTGTCGCATACTAGATTTTTCAGTTAGAGTACATTACAACTAGAAATTTCTCTCCGATAATCCGTTCATATTGCCGCGATTATTTTACGAGCCTAAGAAACTCAAGTTTTGTCGTATTTAAAAGGGACGCGGTGCGACTGAATCTCATTTATCTTATTCAGCGTACGAATACGCTTTCGCTTAGCCAGTATGTTTAGTAATAGCGGTTTGATTAGCGCAATGATTAGCATGAGGCTCGTTCGCGGTGCGTAACCTTATTATTCGTTTTAATGATTTTTCCGTCAGTGCCATTAATCACTGACGCGTAAACACTAACCGAATACGTCTTCGCGTAGAAATTATAATTCACTCGCCTCTGTGCGATAGTCGCGTGTCCATTTCTTCAATCTGAAAGAGACGAGATTGCAGTGTTAAATGAGGGTAAAGAAAAATTCCGTACGATGACTACTTGAGACTTTGTTTTCAGAAAGAGATACGCGATCGGTGAGATGATAATCGCTCGGAATATTTTTAAACAAATTCTTCAAACAGTCTGCGGAAATATTGAACCATTTTTCTTGCATCAAAAATTCAAGAACGGTGTTGAAATTTTTTTTGTAACAAGTTTAAAAATCAATTGGATTCTATGAAAATTTTTGTACCGATTGACGTGGCAGGATTTCACAGGTACCTTAGATTCGATCGTCGTTGGTAAAAAACAGGGTGGCCACACACTTGGAAAACCTGAAAATCCTGGAAATATCAAGGAATTTAAAAGGGGTCATTGGCAGGGAATTTTTATTTACCTTATTTTATTAACATACCAGAAATGAGAAGATGTCACGGAATACTGGGTCTTAAGGCTTGGAAACCTGAAAATGTTATGGTATTTTTATTTCAAAAACTTGTGGTTAGCCTGTAAAGTCCGCACACGGTACATTATTCAGCGTAAAATGAGAGTACTGCAAATTCTCTCCGTTTCCTAGAAGCACCAAGTCGGTTTTTATTAAAGGAGTAGCCAATGCGAACTCAAACTGCAGCGGTACGAGTTGACTAATTAGATGTTGCAAATGGGAAAACCCAGTCTTCGAGTAAAAATATTAGTTTCTTCGCGGAAGAAATAGTTGTCTTAATTATTTCATAAACAAAAAGTTGGATAAAAAAAAAAAAAGAAACAGACGGGGAGAGGCATAGAACTGACGTAAAAGTAAGCAGAAGGTTCACGAGTTTCGTCGAAGCTGATTTTTCGAATATAAAATCTGCCAATCAATCCGATGTTTGAAAAATTCTAATCGATTTATCATAAATTTCTTTAAATTAGATCACCATGTTTTTTTGAAATCCGTCATTACCATATAATAGAATAATTATTCAAGCTAGCCCCTAAACGAACTGTGAATAATAAAAAAGAGGCTTCGCACGCAACCCGAGCGGTATTAAAACAGCCAGGAAGCGAGCTGGATAGCGGTTTGAACGATAAAAGAAATCTTTGTATTTTTCTCACGCAAGAATCTCCTCGGCGGCGGTCGCGTCGTGCGGCATAGCCTGTGTGCGTGTATAAATGAAATATCACGCGAACCACGTGAACTCATTTTTTGGAAGGAAAATGAAACGTAAATTTTCACCCGTTTGTTACGTTCACCCGTACAGCTATAATCCGATCACTTCTTTCCCAGCAATATGGTGCGGGCATCCAGAATACATACGCGTATAAGTTACATCCGGAAATTCACGAGCCGGCAAATTGCGCAATGCCGGAAACACTCTTATCGAATAACATCCTCCGCGTTTTCCACTCTCGGAAACAAAGGAAATACCTTTAAGAGAAACAAAACGGGGATATCAGGTTTGAATAACACTGCGATTTATAACCGACGTGCAAATATGGTTTTTGCAGGTTTCTTTTTCACGACTATCAGTCCGTCGCGATCGATAGATACCAGAACTTCTGCTGTACTGTAAAGTAACCATCGTACCATTGGATGAAGACATTTTTCCCCCTTACTGCCGCATACTCGACTATTTTATGTATCTTGTAAAATTTCTCACTCATCTTAACTCTCAGAAAGAATTCGAGTACAAAATTATATCACGCAATACGTAAGTATGTTTCAATTATAATTTCGAAACGTGTTCTTTCCTGCACGATTCTAAGAGTTACAGTCTACTGCAATGTCTACAGGAAGTGGACGACGTACTGTAATATACAAAACGTTAAGCAAAAAGTTGGCCATGTCATGAACCACGTTTATTTGAGTTGCATTGAGCTAGGTTAGTTCGATTTCCAGCATTCTCTGCAATATAGTTATAATCGACGTTCTCGAATTTCATAAAATCTTCAGCAGACCTTTCAAACTTCTAATCAAGTTAACGTTTCACCTATAATAGATTGAATGGCAGAACTTTTCGAAGCGCAAAGATATGGTGTGATTTTTTTTTTTTGTTTCGCGAACACAGTGTGGAAAATTTCTTCGTGAAATCTGAACCGTTCCATAATAATATCCGCTCCTTGGAAAAAGGTGTACGTTATACATCGTATATATCGGTAGGGAAAAAGGTCAGCGGCGAACGACGACGTGGCTTTCATAGCTACCAACACCGTACATCCAACTACCTCTCTGTTCCTTGTGAGAGACACGAATGTCTGAAATCAATCACGGAATATCAATAGTCAGAAGTAGACTCACCCAACGCGTTATGTTATGAACCGACAAAGTGAATCCACCAGGTGAAAGACACCGTCGGCAGGAAAAAAAATTGAGTACAAGTTTCAGGAAAGTCACAGAGACACGATTAATGGTTAATTGAAGGGGCAGATCGATCGATTATTCGCTGAAACACTAAAAACCACGAGGATAAGAACTACAATTTACTCATAATTTCTACAGTCGACGTTGGACGTCGTCAGTTTTTTTTTTACACATTCGGAGATCAGGCGAATGCTTAGGCGAATGCTTTCGGGATTAATTTCCTAGAGTAACGATCTCAAATAAACTCCATGAATCATAATGTATCATCGATATCCGAACAGAGTCCCAGAATTTCCTTTTCGCTTATCAGACACCCACTTGTTTCGCATACGCAGATAAGCGGTTAATCAGTTATTCGGGCTCGTATTTGTCTAATCGTGCAATTGTGGAAAAAAATTGTACGTACAACACGCGTGCACAAGTGGAATGTACAGGTATGCACGTTGATACCAAACTCATTACACATGGGTACGACCTGCGTGGAGGTTTAACGCCTTTCCACCTACGTGGAAAGGCGCAACCGTAAAGACTTTCGAAGCTATAGAACGCCATTAGCCCTGGCACGCGCACCACTCGGGGTGCACGACCTTTTATCACCGCTTCCCCCTCTCGATTCGGCTCCCGCTTCACCCCACGTCTTCCACTATCAGCGAAACAACTTGACGACGACGCGACGACACTCGACGATCTATTCCTCAATCCGTGTCTGCACGAAGAGGAGGTTTTCCTCCGAGAAGGATATAAGATTACTCGTACACCGAGAGAAATTTTTAGTTCCGGTTACCGCTCGGTCCTTAACTATTTTCATTTTTTACCACAATCGAAAAATATAGTTCTAGGTAGAAAATGATAATTAGTTTTCTAGCTGTTACCGGAAAGTCTAGTATCCGTTACTATTATTTCTCATTACGATCACTGTTGCTATATTTTCTTGTAACTGTTGCGAAAATTTAATGCTTGTGCAGCAATAAATTGACTTTAAAGCCTTAATTATCTAACTGAAAAAGTAGAGTAAACCTCAGGAACTGATTTTGCGTTGCAATTACCAAAAAAGGATCGACGATAGCGCAAAATGGTTACGCGTACCTCGTTTTTCGTAATTCCAACAATATTCAAACAGTTTTTTTAACGACATCTGTTTTACTGAATTTTTCTAGTTAGTATAACAAATGAAATTTTTCTGAGTATACGGATGCGCCATTTATCTACTGATCCTAGACTTCGGTTCATTGTTCTTTCGATTAATCGATCAATCGCATAGCTTTTAAAAATACCCACGTGTGGTTGACGGTTGTACGAAGGCGATTCTGTTGTACGACTGGTGTGTTTTCGAAGGTCTAGAATGTCGGCCAAAATAGATCTCCAAAAGTCCATACAAAGAAACTACAAGATGCCATTAATACAACTATCTTTTTTCTGAATACGAATGACGACACGCGATTCTCTGACTGTTATATTTTCGTATCGATGATTTCTTAGACTGCGATTGATATGCTATATTTCACCTCGCAATTGGCCGAAAACTGCAGAATTTCTGCGAAAGCTTTTACCTTATAACGACTGTATAAATCTGTATTCATGCACTGTGAGATTTGGTGTGATCGCAGAGATAAATTTTCGCATACATTTTTCATAATAATCCAAGAATTTTCCTGTTAGGAAATTTTGGAGTTCAATTTTGAAATTCAAGTTTTCAATTTATCGCTACATGTTGAGGGAACGCGATTATTGTTTTTTCACAATTTTAACCGTTTGCGACACGCTCCATTCATTCTCAACTCTGTTGCAAATCCAACAATATTACTATTTACTGTATTGTCAAGAGTTTCTTTAAAGAATCATATCGATGTCTTTCGATGACAGATCACCCTACGATAATTTCCACTTATATGCTTATGTTTTGCCCTGCATTCGACGACGAGTGTAGTTCTCCATTTCCCTCTTACGCAGTTACGTGTCACACACACGCGCGTGTGCGTTTAGGTGTGTAACGCTCAGATTACGTATCTGATACCCAAAAGCTCACAAATTGGCTAACTAGGGCTTCTTGCGACACCTTACGAAACCGATTCGCTTCTTCGAGCTCCGAGTCCTTTGATTGGGAGAAGAATCGTAAACGCGAGGGAGGAAGTAAAGGGATTTCAATATCCCTGCACCGACACGCACCTTCGTATTTGCTCTTTACTCTTACTTCGAATTCAGTTCGGCATAACATTTGTATTTTTCACATTGCGCCATTGGTTACATAAATATAGTCGTATATTGAAGTGCTTTTAGCAATTGTCGGAAAATTTTGCAACCAAACCGTCAGCGATACTTCAAATTTCGGGATGAAGTTTGAAACGAACAAGGTACCTCGGGAAGGGTGGCAATGACTGATCGTGAGTCACTATTAGTTATAAACAAGATTTAACAAGCCTTATAATATGCTACGAACAAGTCTTGTCTCACTTTATTCCGTCGTTCCTTTACATTTCCACCATTCCCAACCTTACCATTCCGTCGTTATTTTCTTCTACCATTCCCACCCTACTCCGCCACTCCCAACCTCACCGTTCCATCGTTCTTCTCTCTTTCCACCATTCTTCTCGGCCCGCTCAAATTTGAATTGCAACGACAAAATGTCAACCAGCCGTGCGTGCGTTGGAGGAGTGATTCGATGCTCCGGCAGGGCTTCGCCCCCAGATTATGACGGAGTGTTCTGCGATCCCCGTCTCCCTCGGCGTGTCTCGTTTCGTCTCGTCTCGTCTGGTCTCTCACCCTTTCCGTTACATCTTGCTGTCGATCATTTTACCGCGAACAACAAATTGGCAGTGAAGAATTTCCGCGGCGAAGAAGAGGCCGGAGGGCGTTGACAGTTAACAACGCTTGGATAAAAATCTAGCGCTGTTCCTCTTTCCCCTCCTACGATCAACCAAGTCAAAGTCCTCGTCGACCCCTCGAGTGTAGCAGCTACAATATAACAATGTTACACATTATGAATACATGTATATATATTTGCACAGTTCCTTGAACCCGAATCGGTAGCGACATCTTTACGCGCTAATCTGCAACCGCTTCGCCGAATTGCGATACCTACTCGACTACCGTTCGCCGTACATATTACACTTGAACTAACAGCGTGACGCGGGCGTGATTCGCAATTCCCAATTGTTTTCATCACAGCTTAAATTATCCCGCAGAAACTTCTACGTGTGCAGCAGGACGTCTTCGTTCATTCCGCAATTTTGTTGCAAAAAAGAGGGCGAGAAATGCAACGAAAAATCCGCCTTTTCACTTCCTCGTTTTCCAAAATTCGTCGGCTATCGCACGTATTTTCATCAACCGTTGCGCCAACGAACATCTTCGTCACGTGTCAGTGCAGCGCAGGCAACAGCGGAACGAAACTTATTGGTGCTGACCCGACATTTGGGCTTCGTTTGTGCGGTGCTTGCACAAAAAATTATAATCCAAAACGCCCATCTTGTTTCATGGACGTGAATTTTTTACTGTAGCGCCGTGCCTTCAAGATTCTCTAATGCGTTTGGTGTATCGCAAGAAAACCAAAAAACGGTTGTTCTCTAATTTACGTTCCTCTGTTGCTTTCCCTGCTCCATCTTATACTCGTCGATCAATGCACTTTTAGTTCGGTGTGATTTCATTGCTGTAGAAGGGGAAGAAGAACCGCTGCTGCTTATCAGTGGCTACACCCTACATCGCGAAAGACCGAAGTTTCCGCAGCATTTGTATACTGTTACTGCAGCGAGTTATTACCGCAAGCCTCAACTCTTTTCACTTCCGCAAACTCCGCGATAAGACGCGCGTCCCCCTCGTTGCGTAGGTGTGTGCGCTCACGTGTGTTATACATAAGTACGTTTCATTTGCTTTTACGCCGCTGGCCTCGCCGATTTCCTTAAAAACAACCGCTTAGCGCTGCGACACGATCGTTTCGTTGTACAAGTGAAGCTCATCATTCTTTGATGGCGCAGGGGAATTGCGTGGAAAGTCTGAAAACTAAATGCTCCCTTCCAGCTCCGTGTTAAGTTTGTTCGTGACTGTTCTCCAGTTCTATATACTGCCTGTGAAAAAGTCAACTTGAGGCAACGATAGGCCAAAAAAAGAACCGCAACTTCCATCGACCGTATCATGGATGTGAATGTTCTCGTTTTTTTAGACCTGTACCCTAATCTAAAGTCATTTTCAGAGCCTGACTTTGGTGATCGGTAATTTTCGACTCTTCTTTTTGCCGGAGCGCGCAGCGCTCAGTGATATGTACATACCTGCCTGTTACTTGTATAAACAGTACTCGGTAGTTATCCCCTTACCTTAAGGAAGTAACGCAACTACCCACTTGGTCATAAAAACATTTGCCCGTGGTTTGACCTAAGTAGTACTTAATCTGGCAACGTCGCTTTTCATTGATTGTGTGCGCGTTTATATGTGTGTCAAATGTGCCGTCGACAGCTCATCAGCGGTATCAGTGAATTTCTTTTAAGCGCCAGTTCGATATGCCTAAAGAAAAGAAGCCAAGATTTCATTGGAAAGGTAAAATATGTCGTGTAATCAAAAAACGAAGAATTATAAAAAATGTAATAGCCTGCACGAGCTGTCACATACGTTGAAATTTCAAAATGCGTGCTCATAACCTCGAATATGCGACGTTGCAATATTTTTAGCGAGGGTCCGAAAATTCGCTATTAGTACTTTTTATTGTTTTTATTATTCCTATCATAAGTCACCTTTGAATATTTTTAAGCCGGATAAATGATTCTGAGTATTTCATCTCTCTGCTGTTTACATTTCATTCTGATCTATCCATCAATTACGGAGATATAAGGAATAATGTGCAGCTAACTCCGTCATTTCTCATAAGAGGCCATGTTGAAAACCACCTCGGATCGTAAAAGTTTGTATGAGTTCTTTTTACATTATAATCGAACATTCTGCCAAGTTTGGTATTTTTCTGTCCATCGATTCAATTTCCTGCGTTACTTCCTTAACTACAGAGAACACACACTCTGTAACTACAGAGTTACAGAGGAAAAATAATAATAATAATAATGGTGAAATTAAGACATCCACGATAAACGTTCTTTCGCTCTGTAATCCAATCATAATTTCAGTGGCAAATTCGGGATTCTCTCTATGATATCGCTTTGGACACAAAAATTTTACGATATGAAGAAGAATTCAACATCCGGACACGAGATACATTTTCAAGCGTGGTATTTGCGGAAATTGCCCCCCGCGATTGGTACCGCATATGCACATTGCACGTATCGAACATGCATCTCTTGATTTGATTTCATTGCCCATAGAGTGTCTCGAAAACTTGACGCAATGAAAATTTTTCGCAAAGAGATTCGAGCTCAGGGTGAAAAAATGCATTTTTTTTTTTTTTACAACATCTGCAGTCGGACGAATCAGCGACGGGAAACTCGTCTGCGTGCAACGGAATTACGAGCCGCCGCGGATGGCTTTGGCAATTCGGCCTACATTGAGCGCGATTCGTATGCGAATTAATCGGGACGAATGAGCTTTCGCCCCCGCCCCTGCATCGCATAGCTGCGGCAATCACGACTCCAGCTTGGCGTCGCGACGACTCGCAACACACGCTGAACGTTGATAAACTACGTACATATGTACGATACGCTCCGCGTTACACGCGCTATATATAGCTCCTGAAAGTACATGCATCGCCGGCCGACCGGCGTGGATACGCATGGTTACGCATTGTACTCTGTATGCATGTATCATTTATGATCAAACATTAACACGCTCAGGTATGAGGTGGGGGCGGGTTGTACGCGGGAAGGTTCGTTTCTGCTTGTCGCGCTGAGGAAAATATTGATGAGAAAAAGAGAAAAGAAAAACAACCGAAAAAGCTAGTTTCGGTGATTTGCGTCAGCTACACCATACCTGCACCAAAATACCGAAGTGTATCCGAACACCGAAATTACGAAGAGAATGATTAAGATAATTGGTCAAATTGACGGACCTTTGTTAATTACTTGGATTTGACTGATGAGTTACGTCGAGACACTCGATATTTCGTTCTTCGTTATAGCTATCAGAATTCACATTTTTTCCGGTTAACACGATTTTGTTTTTCAATCTTGGTTTTTACCGAATAAACGGTGTTTTCGGTACGTACCGAATATATATAGATTGGAAAATTCTTGTCGAAAATTTGTATCGAATCTTCGACACCGAACAGACTTAGTGCTGACCTGTGAAAGAACTCGTTGCAGGAATCGAAGGTTGAAATGCTGCAAACATATTACGGTTGCACGAAAAGATTTTCTATGCCTGTGGTTAAGTCTTGACGCGTCTATGCAAATAAATGCTTATTGCAACAAATTTATTCCAATAAATTATCGAAGAGTTATTTTCCCGTAGTGACGAAAAATGAATTACGGATACGTGTTCCCTTTGCAAGACATATGGACACAAAACGGAGGTAAACGTGTTTTTAAAGGTTATAATCACCGTAAAGAATTTTCAAAAACGCATAACTATATCTTATAGAATTTTAAAAAGTAAAAATTCCAAGTATTATAAAAAAGTCACGTTATAAAAAAAGGTAATCGAGTATATAAGGATACTAAAATATCGAATTGTCAGAATTCTCATTTTCTAGATTTTGATATTCTGAATTTTGACATCAAAGATACGGAAATAAATTTTCGCGTATTTAAAAATTCAACACCGCGACCCTTCCATTTTCTGACGTTTCGACGATTCTACCCCAAATCGCAACCCGTACCAAATGCAAATATACATTTTACGAGTATAATACACAATGCAAACTCCTCCCCACAACGATACCACGTTACGCGAAGCATCCCCCAGGCATTATAGGCATACGTTACAGGCAACCACACACGTACACCTTTACAGGTACGCTGACGCTGCTCACATCTCACCCCGGTTCTTCCTAGCGGCGTCTCTCTCGAGAACGCTCGCGGTCGATCACCCCTCGTTCCCCCCTCCCCCTCCCCCTCCCCCCTCCCTCCATCCGCGTCGAGCGATACGCCGACGTCGAATGACGTCACAGCCGTGCCCCCCACCCCTCCTCGTCTTGGGCATCGTCCGCGCCGCTGTAGCGGCGTGACGTATGCGGCGAGATAGGGTGTGACGTCACGGGCGGGGACTTCCGCCAGCTCGGCCATACCGACTGTTCCGCATTCCCCCACGGCCGTTCCCGGCTCTCTCGGATCTCTCCCGACGGCGAAGTAAAACGACGCGGTGACTTCACCCTGCAGCAGCCGAGATCCTGTTACCGGTCGCACGCGGCGACTGTACGACGCAAAAACGATCCTCGCCCTTTTTTTTTTTAAAACTTCTCAAATGTCACCTAAGTTAACGTTGCGAGTGAAGAGGTTTTTTTTTTTTTTTTTTTTTTTTTTTAAACCTCAATTGGTACGAAAAATAAAAAAAGGTTAGATTTTACGGTCTCGAAATTTTAGTTCAACGGTTGTATATGGAGGAAAGTTATTTTTAAAAATAACGTCATTCGTCAGGCACGTAATTCGAACGGTAATCGCTAATGTTGACCAATTGATAAGATCGCCTGTATATTAATGTGTATGAATTATAATGCAAAATTCAATGCACCTGACAATGATGTGATTGGGGACTTCTTGACAATTGAACAGCTGAGTTCATCGATAATTTTATTTTATGTAGGGGAAATCAGCGTGAAGTGGGGCACTTGAGAAACGAAAATGATTATAATGGTTATTCGAATAATATTTTTATACTCCTATTTACATACAATAATCGTCAAAAATATTCCGCTTTCTCGGCTCGTGAAAAAAATTCGTGATGATGTCTATATTTGTAGTAAATATTCAAATTTGACCTGAATAAACGATAATTCACGTGTCTTTATTTTATACTAATCAACTGCTTGTTCAAAGAAAGTAGCAAGTTGAATTGAATTTTCTATTATTTATTTTCTTTCAAGTTATTGATACGAATGAATCGATCATTTCATAGAGGAGCTTTCTAATTTGTCAATGAAAAATGTCCGTTTTCAAAGCCATCTCACAAATTTGAGATAACGAATACCGATTCAATTTGAAAGCTAATAATAATAATACTGATATCGATAAAAAAAATTAATTTAAAGTCTCGGATGTATTTTTATTTCCGATGGAAAGCACATGCAAATATGAAACGCCCGCGTATACGAACAATTCATTGTAACCTACTACCGAAGCTGATCGATGAGGAGCAGTTTCTACACAAGTAGCGTGGACCACCCATCGTGGTTGAGGAAGTAGCCGGACGGTTTGATTTATTTCTTAAATTCTGACAGTACGAAAGTGATCGGGAGGGAAAATGGGGTACAATTAGTTTGCATCTACCAATACGATTATCATGTGTTTTATCGTTTGACAAGATATTACAATTCTCTGGTTAGTCTGTAATCAACCGTACTAAACTTTCACATCGTGAAAATAATCTTTCTGGGTCAATTTCGGCATATTTAAACTCAATTAATCCTCGTGCATCTGATTCTTGTACACAGCGTAGTCCAACGCAAATAGACAACTCGTGTTGTTTATACGCATACCTATATTATATACATGACGTATAGGCGTGTAAATGTATTTTCTCATTCGTATACGAATCAATAATTTTTCAATTATCATTCAGTAGACACTAAATTATTGGAAATGATCTGTGCAAATTAAGCTAAAGAGAATTTTATGTAGGAAAGTAATAACCGAGTCACATTGAATATAAAAAGTTTTAATAACCGTATACAACGCTACAAATACGTCAAGTTCTTAAGACATCTTTTTATCTCACCCTACTCCACCGTTCTTCTCTTGTTCCACTGTTCCTACCGGCCCATGCAACTTGTCGTAACACTGCCTAATAAGCTCGACTTCATTTTAAGTTTTGTCATAAGTTACATTCCAACTGATTGTGAGTATAATGAGATGATGTCATCTTATAATGCTCATGGATTCTCTGTAACTTCTTGCGCGCTAACTTCCTGCTTCGTTCGCCTTTTGATTGGGAGGGCCGAGACAACCACGCTTCCAATTCCAAGGGTTCGGATGCCAATACGTTGGGTGTGCTACATGCTGTAATAATATATAGTTTGCACGGACTCGGCAATAATAACTGTAACCACGACTCTTTGTTTACCGCAACGTCCGTCTCAGCAGCGGGACTCGGCTCCCACTTTTCTCCGTTTCCGACGCTACCCGATCGGCCGATCCGACCGGATCAAAATCTGGCCTCGAAGGCATCTTATGGCATGACCGGAGAACGGAACTACCGTTTTCTTTACTCACGACTCGCGCTGCTCACTATCCCACGACTTGGATATTTCACGCCGATTTCGTGACGTGCAAAATTTATACAATAAACGACAAACTAAACACTCCTCAATGAGCAGACTCTCTATTGACCTTTTCTTGGAATCGCGTTGTAAAATTATAATTACCGATGAACGATCGACGCCGAATTAACAACGCAATAATCAAATTATGTCATTTCTGTTTTCAGCCGTGAAATTTGGACGCATGTCAAAGAAGCAGAGAGAGCGGGTTGAGGAGGAGGTCGAGTATCACAGACAACAGTTGAGGTTAGCCGAAACGGCGCCCGACAGCAGCGGCTTTGAATCCCAGACGCCGAGCAGTTCGGATCAGCCTTCCTACAATGGCGGGTTTGTACATTACATCCAAATGCATGGGGTATACTTTCTACGGATGATTAAGTGAAAATTTGCTGGTATCGATGACCATCTACTGATTCGTGGTCGGAAATAATCGGTACACCGACTTTCACGAGCTCCAAGGGTGACCAAAACGGCAAAAGAGCCAGGGAATACTCTGCCTAACGTCCCGCCAGACCTTAAAATTATAAGAGGAATACACGTGAAAAAGTAGGGCAAGAGGGAACGAACCCAGATTTATGGTTACGCGAAAGTGCATTCCACCCCTACTGATCGGAACGCGTGACGAGCAGTCGTTCAATGAAACTTTACCCAGTAGTGGAAAAATGTTCTCCCAGCATGTTTCTACCTGCACCCGATATTACTCGGCACAGATTTCTATATCCCCGCTAACACCATTTTCGAGTTCGTAAACTGCGCTAGCACTTTCGTTCCTCTCTATATAATACGTTGAGTGTTTTTTCTCGCACTTCGTGTAGGGGTGAAAAAAATTGAAGCCCGTAGACGCGGTGGAAAAAAAGTAGCCAAATGGGGGGGGGGGGGGATATTTTCTTTTCAACGTCCGACATAAAAAAAAAAAAAATGCTACAAATCATTGACGAGGAATTGCCAAGACTCTCGGCTCCGTTCGTAACAAATAATGAAGGTACGATGGTGTTTATCCTCAGCTATCCATACGGCGGCAGCGAGTACACGTCCCCAGTTTCGGGAACCGGAGGACCAGGGTATTACGGCCATCCGGCTATGACCAGCTACAACGAGAACAACGACTATGCCGATAGCACGACGCCTTACGACCATCGGCCGACGCAGACGCAAGTCGACCACGTTACCCCAGACACGCCGTCCGTAACGGCGACTGGAGGAGTCTTGTCGAGCGGCATCCCCACCGGTAAGCTTCGAGTTACGATTATCAAAAGTCCGTTCTTCAATTGCGGACGCAACAATTATTCATAATTTTATAGGTATAAACTTAGGTCGATGATCAGGCCTCACCTCTCGCGAATCAACTCTCCGAGATGTGCACCACCGATTTCCTTCCTTCTGTGATACTTTATGCAGTACATCAAAAAAGATCAGACATGTTTTTGTTTTGTACCAGTCCAGCCTTTCACCTCTAAAGCTTACCCGATAAACGTAAGGGATGTAAACCCTGAAAGTAACAAGCACTGTATATATTATCCTTTTTTTGATAGTGAATAATTTCACTGTCGAGCAATCTAGAAAAGTTTTTTTTTTGGGACAAACTTCCGGAATGTCTTTTACACCTTGAATGAAAGAATTGGCTCATTGGAAAAATACGTGTCTAACGTTTTTTCATGCACTTCAACGTATTAGAGAATGATGGAAATCGATGCGATACCTGTCAGAGAAAGATTATAATGGTTCAATTAATCACGCACTGATAAAACTACCGGACTGCCTTCGAGGGGAAATTACCATGCATATTATATTCGGTTGAATGAACCTAAAAAGTCATGGGGTCAGTTGTCAAATTCACTTAAAGTCGCACGACTTGACTCAAAGTTGTCATGAAGCACAAATCTTATTAAATCTCGCGAATTCATGTAGTCATTAACATTATCTCATAATCAGTTGGAGCAGGCCTGTTAGGTTAGCTAATTTTTAACAACCCATCGACAGGGACAGGGCTTTCATTTTGAATCAATGTAATAAAAGTTGACGCTTTGAGACATGACTAGAGATGTATGTGGTAAACGTGACCGGTAAATTTACCGTATTTTTACCGTCATAAACTGGTGACGTGACTGCACGAATAAAATTACCACACTGGTCACTTCATAAAATATATAATACTTAATCTAAGAAAAATATTCTAAAAATAAATCTAAGAAATTGTCTGTTTAGGCACATATTTATGTAATGAAATTATAATAAATTTATCAGTATATTCATAATCGGCTGTGAATGTAATATTGCATTCTACTGAAAAAAAACGAAAATTATTATTATGGGAGGCGAAAAAAATTACGCGTTACTTCTATAATATCTCGTCGTAGTTTTGCAAATAACCGGTCATATTTTTAGTGACGGTGAATTTACCGAATAAAAAACATGACCGGTATTTTTGCATCTAAATAAGTGATGCCGCGATTGTTTTTACCGTAAAATAATCGAAAAATATTTTTACCGTAATTTCGCAGCACAAGATTAGATGAAAAAAACTGACGTCAATTTACGGTATTTTTTTGGTCATTTTACCGAGAATCTTAATTCCGGTATTTTTACATCTCTACTCATGACGCACTCACTTCATCTCGAAACGAAAATTCAGTATCACAGCGGGCCTGACAATGCTCTCTGATTACGGCGCAAGCCGATATAACTAACATCGTTTAAAGAATATTTTGACAAACGTTAGGTAAGTCGCTGTCATCGACGTCTACCGGAAGTAGCACTGGTGGTGGAAGTGGCGGAGGAGGAGGAGGAGGAGGTAACGGTGGTAGCGGCGGTGGTGGTGGTGGGGGCGGGGGCGGGGGTGGGGGTGGTGGTGGTGTTGGGGGTGCGAATGGTGGCTCCTTAAGCGGAGGCGGTATAGTTGCCGTGAAACAAGAAAGCTCGGTTGAACTGGCTGGCCTTGGTCACGGTTCCTACACGATGGTGGACTCCACGACCTTTCTGAGCAGCCAGCAACAGCAGAGGCCAAGTAATCCACCGGAAGAGGACGAAGTACCAAGTCTGCCCAGTATGTCCCATACGAGATGTGAGGCTATGTTTGTGTTTCTCTGCACGTGCATGTCTTTTATTTATACCTACTCATATCTCGACTATCACAAACCCGAGCAGCTTTTGCGGCAAAGCGTGTGACGAAAATAAGATACATTGAAACTGGGGGATTACGAGTAGGCGCTCCATATCGTTTCTCAAATTCAATCGAATTGCGATGTGCTTGTAGCATGTATCCCAAAATCTTATCAGGTTCCGTATAGTTTTATGTATTACGGTTACGGGACCCAAGGAAGGCTTTGAATTCCAATGAAATTCGATAAATTTTTCAGAGTCTGATAAAACCCCGTCAAATCTTGTAAGAATCTAATGAAATGTATTAACATTCTTGTGGAATCTTCAAACTTGACAAGGGCTTAGGAAATTTCATCAAGTACCCGTGATGTTTTGTCTTAACCTACGGAAATCCTCTGAATTGTTTCAAATTACGTGTAAAGATAAAATCATACAATCTAGTGAAATAGCACTTGGTTCACTAAAGAGTTAATTATACTCCGGGAAGTCTCCTGAATTTTTAAGATACAAAATTTTTCAACGCGTCAACTTCCCTTGATCGTCGGTACAGTCTATTATACCTCGTAAAATCTTGGAAGCTGATATTTTCGGAAATTTTCAGAAGCTTGAAAAATTTGGAGCCGGGCATTGCCGGTATTTTTCGATGTGATTAATATTTACGTAATTAAAACACCGTTTCCATGGAGATTTATACACTATCTACCAATTTCTTGAAAGTTTGAGCTGAGAATAGTGCTACGAGGCGTCACAGTTCGAAATCTGTAATGTATGGTCCTTTTCCACACGTGTACAAATCTTTCGTTACTAAACATACATTTCGATACTGATCGGTAAAAATGTATTAATGTAGACAGTTTCAACGACTTTTATAAATTTGTGAAACAAGATACGTTAGTCACACTCCATTCTGATCGGCACATCTGCAGTTTCTAATTTCTGATAGCAATGCTTTACCGATCGGTTCGGACTCATTCAATCGCCGAAATGCACTATTTTTTACCCACGGTATTTTCTACACTGATATCTTAACTCATTAGTCTAATCAACTACCCTAAAAATCATTCGCTTCCGATGTCGCCAATATGACATCTAACTGCTTCTTGTAATAAACAGCTTGCTAAGAAATGCATCACGTTTTCGTCAGTGTTACGAACGAATGAGTTGGCAATTGCATGACGGTATGGTTGTATATTATTCATAATCGTATAGTTTATCGTACACAAACCAGTCCTATCAGGTCTCATTTTCAACACTTTAACATCTGTCTTGATTGTTATTCGTCACAGCACTATTGGCGTGACGATAATTTTATACGATCGGTAATTGAAAAGTCAAATTCCAACGTAGCATGCACAGAGTTCAAAAAGTTTACACCCGTAACCTGGCTTTCGGGAATTGTTATAGACATCAAAGCTAACGTTTGAAAGTTAACCTTGCTTTCGCTCTTGAGCTCACAGCTAATCCATTTTACGAGGCTGCAGCTAGCAGCCAGAATTAGCAACCGAACGTTCCAATGTTCACTCAAATACGGTAGTGAAGATCGAAAATCAATATTTTTTGAAACACCTTAAACCCCCGATACCTTTATACAATTATGAGAATAAAACTGAAATGTATTTTTCTATTTCCAAAAAATTTGACACGTTTAGCCGCTAACTTTGGCTGTTAGTTTCAGCTTCGTATCCATTTTACTGATCCCTAGGTTAAAGGCAATTTTTCATTCGCTGAAGGTACAACGACCAACGCTTGCGATTGGAAATTCTGCCATGTAAATAGTTGATAGATTGCAGTGTAAAGCGTTGTTTGCATCCGTGTCGTCCGTTCGTTATAAGAATGTCTTAGCGTAGTATAAAGATACGAGAGAAGACGAAGGGCTCGTATTAAAGATGAGGTTTGTTTCGTTTCTCGCAGATCCCGCGCAAATCAGCGAGCTCCTTTCAAAGACAATAGCAGACGCCCACGCGCGGACGTGCCTCTTTTCGACGGAACAGATCCAGGAATCGTTCCGCAAGCCGCACGACCTCCCCAAGCTGATATACTACAAGAACATGGCGGACGAAGAGGTTTGGCTCGAGTGCGCGCAAAAACTGACCACCGTCATTCAGCATATTATTGAATTTGCCAAAATGGTACCAGGATTCATGAAGCTGTCACAGGATGATCAAATTGTTCTACTTAAAGCAGGTGAGCGAACTGTACATGTGTGTGTGTGTGTCACGGGTATATATGTATGCATATATGCAACGCCGATATCGACAGAAAAACCTTTTCATATGACGTATTCATGAGTCGTGCATATATGGATGAGGTTCAATCTAAATTTCAAGTGACACTACAGGCACTCGAGTGATGAAGAGACCACGGTTTTTGAAATATTTACGGAAATCAGGAAGATGTTAATAATTAGTATCAATGACAATTCCTAATAAACAATACTATAAACGAAAAGTTACCTTTACGTTATGGGACATTCAATCTTAGAAACAAAAGCTATGTACAAAAGTCATATATCGATCTCAAAATTGAGTGATTACGTTCAACATTTTTAAGATTATTTTTCAACTTTTCGGAAAGATTAATATTTTTTTATGCACCTCTGAAATGAACAATTTTATCTTATTAATTCTGTAGACACGATTATAGATTTTGGTTAATTTTAACCGGGTTCGACAATCAATACGTGCAGTAATGGCAACTTCCTCTCAAATAAATTTAATACCTATTTAAAACGCATTTATCTGCATCAAATGGAATATACAACACAGCCGGAAATTAGTGGTTATTTCGTACGAATAAGCTTGTAATATATTTGATGTGAGTAAATTATGTTTTAATATTGTTTGGAACGGGGAATAAACAATGAGTGTTTCGATTTTTCCGTCTGAGGTAAACGGAAATAAAAATTTCACTTTTCAGGAGCAATTATGCGATCAAGTTTTTAATCGATTGAAATGAATCAAGTTATTCCGAGTGGAACTACTCCGTTTGACTCGTATAACTCCGCTTATATCGTATTAAAGTATTTTATTTTTCGACGTCGATAAGAAAAATATTCATTGGCGTTCGAGTGCCGACTTGGTTTCTTTTGGTGACCTCAATTTGTGGTGAAATAAACATAATGCTGCACAAACATCTTTGATCGTGTCTTATTACGCTAAATTTCCTACTCGGTATTTCCACGCAGGTTCCTTCGAGTTGGCGGTACTTCGAATGAGCAGGTATCTTGATCTGCAACAGAACTGCGTCCTCTACGGTGGGACAATGCTGCCTCAGGATGCTTTCTACACCACGGACCCAGTCGAAATAAGCCTAGTCTCCTGCGTCTTTGAGCTCGCAAGGAGTGTCGCCGAATTGAAACTGACAGAAACCGAGCTCGCGCTCTACAGCGCCGCGGTTCTCCTCAGCCCTGGTGAGATATACCTGTTCCGACATCTTTCATCTTATCTTTTTTCAAACTCTCAAACCTGCGTCGCTGTTCAGAATGAGGGGTCATTTGCTCGAGGAAATCATAAATTCAACAGTTCAAGATCAAATTGTAAATTAAAAGGCACTTACAATTGAACGACTGAAATCGTCTTTGAAATAACGACGAATCAACAGAGATAATTGAAACCATTGAGAATTACTTGATATATCACACGACAGCGTTGAAGAAATCGTGGGAATCATCGGCAATCTTGCTGTAAACGCCAAATGATTTCAACTAATTGAAATTCTATTTATTTCTGTCTTGTCGCATTCTTTCCTTGATTTCCAATTAAGTCCACCATTTTGAACAAAAGTTCTGTTCTTGTTAATATCTGTTTTCTGGTTGCTCCAACGTAAAAAAAATGCTATTATTTTTCACGATAGTTCTGCTATTATCTATTATCTTCACTATTATATTCTTTCAAAACCGTACTCATGACTACGGTGAAAAATCCCAGGAAGGAAATGGATTAAGAATATTTTTTCACTTCACTTGAGTCGAAGAATCTTAAGCTTTGGGAGGTTTGTTTGTACTACGAAGGCTACTGTTCAGACATTGTTCGAGCAATGAGCAAAAAAGCAAAAAAGCAAACCCTAATTTGAAACAGACGAGTGACCAGCCCCCTTGACACACATTTCGACGTATAGATCTGAGAGTTGAAACGGATGTTGCAGATCGACCAGGACTAAAGGGCCTCCAGGAGATCACGCGACTCTCCCAGGCAGTGCAGAGAGCGCTGAGGGCGGAGGTCGACCGCAACCACGTGTCGCCGATAAAGGGCGACGTAACGGTCTGCGACGCGATGCTGGCGAAGATTCCGCAACTCCGTGATGTATCCGGGCTGCACATGGACGCCCTCGCCAAGTTCAAGCGCGCCCAGCCGCTCCTCGAATTTCCGGCTCTTCACAAGGAGCTTTTCAGCGTCGACAGCTGAACGACCGGCGCAACGCGAGGCTTTCCGACGACGGTCCACGTCGCGAATAGTGCCTGAATTGGAGGCCTTGCCGTGTCGAGGTTTGTATGCACATCTTCACGATCGCGGAAACATTACCCTCAATTTATTCGAGATAAAAAGATTTTTTTCAACACCTCCTCGGGGAGTTCGATTTTCAAAGCCGGTGGAACGTGAGTAAAGTGACTCATTTCCGAACAGTGCGGTAAAACGATGCTGGCGCATGCGCTCAACTGAAGTGATCCGTTTTTCACACTATGATTCTCTTTGGCGCATTCGCACTTTTGACTACCTTAATTTTACGCACCCTGTCATTGGCGTGAGTTACTTGACATCAGTTTTAAGCGCCGTCAATGGCACCTACGGTCCTTCCCCAAACAAACTTTCCTTCGCAGATGTTGGAAAAAAACTTGCGTGTCACACGTGCGGGTGAGTCACATCTGACTAGTGTGATTACAGCGCCCGCCTTTGTCTTATGCTGTAAACTTCACACTCATGGGAAATTGCCCACTTGCCGCACTTATAACACGATATTCTATACTTGAAGTTAGCGAGAAAATTTATTTCAAACAAATAACATTTTCATTCTAGGTTCCTATTCAAATGTAAGATTTTTTTTTTTTTTTCTTGGCTCAATCCGTGCAGAATTTTATTACTTTGGACCGTGTCATCTTTGTCCATTTCTCGACGGGTTAATCACATCGTTGTTCGGTCCTCAAGGTTTCAATATTTTCACGGACTTTGTCCAGCAATTTTACAAGCTGCGTGCGAGTCTCAAGACTTCGTAACGGTTAGCACGGAGAAGTCGATAGTTTTCACTGAGGACATTTGATTATTCACTGGGACAACTTCGCGATTTCATTCATGCACATTTCACGGGATTTCAAGGGAGTTTAGAAAATCATGCAACATTTCAACTGCTTCAAAGAATTCAGAAAAATTCCCAGTACATCACGAATCTCGACATGATTCCACAGGACAGCACTTCACAAAATTTGATTCGGTCTCCTAAGAACTTGGAAATACGAAAGAAAAAAAATACTTGGATTACCTGATTCGGTTCATTTGATGCAAATGATATTTCGTTCGATCCAGTGGGTCGGGATCAAAACTTGGAAGGGTATTTCGAATGGCCGACATACAGAAATTTCAAACATGCGAAAATGAAATTACGAAAGATGAATTTTTCGAAATTTTGATATTTGCAAGTGTCACTTATTGGTATAATAGTCATTCTAATTAGTGACACTTTCGAAAATCAAGATTTCGAACAATTCATCTTCAACAAAATTTCAACTCAAACGAAATAAAAATCCAGCTTAAATTAGCGTGCGACATTCAACTGAATATTATTTGTTTCAGATAACGTGTGATTGAATCACACTAATAAACTAAATTTGCAATTTTAAAATAGCGTAAATACTAAATGATATTTTCATTATTCCATTCGAACATATGGCTTAAATGAATCTACATAGGTACGATATCATAGGATACCATCAGATGCTACGAGGACTTCATAAACCTTGATCAGATGCCACAACTTTATGGACATGTAACAATTCATGAGGACATCACTACTTTTTCACTGGTTTCACGGATTTTTTCGTTTTGAAAATATTCAAAAACGAGCCGAACACTTCAATGACCTTCATAACATATTTCATACGGTTTCATGAGATTTAAAAAACTTTCATTCGAACTTGAGAGATTTTACATGACTCGAAACAATTCACGCTTGAATCGAACTCGAATCTAATTTGTAACGCCGCTGTCCATCTAATTTCAAAAGTGGTTAACCCCTCGGTTCTAAATAAGGTTCCTCTTGACAGAATGGCCGTGATTCAACCGCATTTAGAGATCGCAGACAATTTTTAAATTTACCAATATAAAACAAACAAAGACTGCATAAAATCTATCTACGTAATGAAAACTTGCAGTAAGAGCTGACTTGATATCGCGTTTGCATTTCCAAAGGCGTTCAGATTCGCGCGATTTAGTGTTTTTCGAAAGACGAATGATCTTTTCGTGTTAAGTTTTAAATATTGCCGTCACGGTTCAGTTTTCTTTCTGCGTATTGTAACGTGATTAAAAATCGAAACGAACTCAATTATTTGTTGCCGACACTTTAACACATATCACCTTGTTATGTCCATGTAGAAGACTTGTTGCGTAGGGCAATCACAATTCGACTTTTTTTTGCATAATACTTCATAAATCCTTTCATCCGTCACTCAGAACTAAATTTTCCCGCTAATCAATTTTTTCCACACCGCCAAAAGCCGCGCGATCTTGTAAACGCAATCACGTACCTAAGGGTTAGCGGATTCCATCCATCCTAACTTGACATTTCCCATTTGAGAGATTAGCAGAATACGGCAATCTAAATAAACGTAAACACGGCAAAAGTGTATAAAAGACAAAAAAAAAATTAACTCTCCCTGAATACTGATCATTTTCACTAGTGCTTTTCTTTTTTGCATAATTTACAAACGTGAAATGCAATTATCTACCAACTAGGTTTAGCATATTCCAAATTACGCGTTATTATTATTATTTTGGCGAAACACATACACGTAATTATAATATTTACTATCTATTTGCAGTATTCCATTGTTTTTTCTCATACTCTTTTATTGTTACTGAAGTTTTTATATTGCGAGCAAAACTAGGATATTAAACAAATTTTCTACAATTTCCAACTTGGCGTTAGATGTCTATTATCAAGCAAAAGTATTAATTGAAACGGTTTCAAAAGAATTATAGAGAGCCCGAATCTTTGAGGAAAAAAACGATACAGTTTTGAACAAATATTTTATGACCCAAGAACAAACAAATCTTCCTGTAACTATATCGTACATAATGTATGTAATAAAGATACATACATGTATTGACCGAACGGTTAGGCAATCTTCGAAAATTTCGTAGCATGTTGAAATTTATATAATAATGGACCAATTCTATTTGTTGCAGATTATTTCCTTCGTATTGAACGTATTGGGCCTTAAATAAAAATAAAAAAATAAAATAATAATAATGATTAAAAAAAAGTTAAAGTAAAATAATAAGAAATAACCTTGTTACATATAAATTAAAAAAATCTCTATACATATATACATATATATATGTATATATATAGTATATATTTATATATATAATATATATAGTATATATATAATATATATAATATATATAAATATATAAATAAATAAATAAAACAATATAAAGTATACATATATGAAAGATATGCGTGTATGTTTGGGTACGCGCGTGTTCGCAAGCACTTACGTATATGCGTGTACACCCTATGTATACATATATGTATACCACACACACACACGTATACACATCAAAATGATATTATCAGTTGGGATCAGGAAATCGTGGTAAATAATAGAAATGATAATTAAGACTTTGCTCGTAATACGCATGCGCGAGAAATTAGTCCGTCAAAGTACGATTCTGTCTAACTTCATCGGCACCGTCTCCACGTACAGGGACTAGCAATATTATGTTAATGTTATTTATATACGTATCATATGTATAGGGTGTGCACATTATATACAGATATTTGTATGCCTGCGCGCCTGTATCTGCGTATACATGTATATTAAAGAAAAGATGAAGCTATCGGTTGTTATGATACATAAAAGTATATATTGACTAATATCATTATACAAAATTGCCAGCAAAGTGAAGACGATTAACGCGCGCGTTCGAATTTCACGCGTTGCATGCCGAGCTTCTTATGGCGGGTTCAATGAAGCTCGGGATGAACTTCGGCTGTGTCCGTCAAAACCCACGTCGTATTTTATTATTATCTTATTGCACTATTACGATTAGTGAATAATTGTACGAAATACGGGTGAAAGAAAAAAGCGCGTGTCAATCGAAGTCACGTTGCGCTGGACAGTCCGTGGATGAAAGACTCGTTGGAATACGGTAATGAATTACCTGTAGTTTACGTTAGTAGAGCCAACAATTATTATCATAGACGATTATTGGACGCATAACACGTTTAATACGGATCGGACGAAACCTTGCATTACACATACACTTGTGTGTGTAATTCGTAAATTAGTTGACGATCGCTGGATCTGTGTTACGTGAAATAATAACAGATTATAATATACACGGATAAATAATTGAATAAATAAATATTTAAACACATGCATTATACATAGATTTATAATAGCGCTTAGCTTTACTCGGCACTGTCATTATCTAGACTGGACGATACAAACTGAATGCGGCTGTTGAGAAGAGAATAAAATTAATTAAGATGTAAAGTAAATAACGCGACGGCCTTCGTCCCCGGACTGTCCGCGGGCTTCTCGTAAGCGTAGTTAGACTTTAATTGTACAATTAACAGATTAACGTTTCGGTTAACGCACCGTAAAGTATATTTACAATATCACACCTTTTACGCTCTCGATAAGACGACGTTACTTTCTACCGCTTCGAGATCCCACGGTTCTTCTGCGATACAGGTATAAAACGACATCGAACAACTGCAATTTTGTTTTCCGATCCTAAAGTAATCCTCGATTCACGTACGGTATCCGTAATCATGCCACCCTCGATTTACGCCCTAAATGTTTTTGATGTTTGCCTGAATTCGTATTTCGTTTTACCATTTTGACTGCATGCCTAGTGTACTCATACTTGGAGGTGCAAAAATCATTCAAGCAGGTACTGTGGATAATAGAATACTTGCTGTAACGATATTTATAAAACACGTAACTATTAAGCACATATAGTCATGTCCGTATCCTGTATTGTCAGATATCGCAGTTTTTCTTTCACGATACGAATGCGTAAATTGGTACAAGTGCACTCGGATTATCCCACGCTGATGCCAATCTATTCAGGAAGTTATTTTCAAATCGATGGTTGAAATTATTATTTTATCCTAACAAGTTAATTTTAAAAAACAGAATATTCTTCACATTTTGAGATGGACAGATATAAGAGAGATGTGTTTTCGTTTTCTATATTTAGGAATTTAACTGTTTTATTTTATTTTTATTTTTTTGTCTTTTTTCCATAAACAAATTTTACCATAGCAATTATTCTTTTCTTCTTTTTATAAACAGAAATTGACTGAACGTCGAGTTTACATTTATAGTTTTCCTCCTTTTTCAGCATAGTTGTTTACGCGATGTTTATTACGGTTAATGCTGACAAAAACTACACGTATACGTATTTTATTCAAGTTTACGATTTTTACCACAAATTTGCCATCAGCGGTTGAAAATAAATAACAGTCGCTGCGAATTTTCGTGACAGTTGTAGATACATCCAAAAGTTGTTTGCTTGAGAAAATTTGCTAAAAAATAATTTCTTTCATATTTTCTTTTATTGTAAGACAGTTTGCGGTAAATTTAAATTACAGATTGCCGAAATTTTCAAATTTTTAACGATTACCCAAATAAGCTACTGGCACGAATCCCAATTTTTTCCTTAATGTTGATCAAAATTTTGCACATGCATATGAAGAAAATCAAAGCATTCTTGAAAATATCAATAAGACTCCTATGCGTCAAAACTCTCAAGCAACGTTTTGTGGGATTAATAACATTTTTTAATCAGTGGCATAAATTTTGGAAACATCATACAACGGCATGATAAAAATGGGATATCCGGTGTATGAAATGCTCGTACATGCTACCAATTGAATTTGGAAGTAACGTCTACACGTTGATGTAAGGTCGCTGGTTATTTGCGCGTGTATCTCACGAGTACTCCACCTTGAATATTCCGTCATGGAAAAAGCCGGAAGTGGGAAGAATAAGGTGCGTCAGCTGACACGTTAATGGTAGCGGAAATAAAGTATAAATATTATTCTATTGATTAATGATTACGTAAATGCAGTTCGTTTATATTGTAGGAAAGAAAATAAACCCACACAGAACACATAACAGACACGTTACACGTACACAAAAACATACAGACACAGAATACACGTTGCGACTATAGAAGTTATTACGATTTGGTGTTCAATTTTATAATAATATATATACATACACTCTTGTATATATATATATTAGAGAAAGTTGACAGATTATTTAATATGTGTGTATATATATTTTTACAGATATTTTATACATATATATACACACATGTAAATATATGAATATTATTATTATTATTATACATATATATATATAATATGTATAAATATATATATATATATATATATATATATATATATATATATAAAGGAAAGGGGCAGCGATTTTCGACCGATCGACAAACCGACGCTGAATAGGTCGATATTTTTTATACCATAAATTGTTAATTTGTTGTAATATTATTATACGCGTTATTTTATCGAGTTTATGCATATATCTGTATATTATTTATATGTATATTTATGTATATGCATAAATATAATATATACATACATACATAAATCTATACGTTGTAATTTCGTTGTTCCCAAGTTTTTGAAAACCAGTGTTTGAAAGGCGACAGGCTCGCCGAATCGATCGAAGATCGACGCCTCTCTGCAGGTGCATATATATTATAATTCGATTTAGCTTTAACATCTAGATATTCAATATACATATTACATAAATGATTGTTGTGGTTGCCACGATGGTTTCTTTTCTTTTAATTCTTTTTATTCTTTCTTTCATTTTTTTAGACATAGGAAGATATAGGATCAGAGAGAAGGAAACAGAACAAAATTTTTTATTCTTGTTAATATTATTATTATTATTATTATTATCATTATCATCATTATCATCGTCGTCATCATCATTACAACGGATCTTCGATCGAAGTAACGGATTTTCTGTTTCAACACTACCATCTTTCGAAATCTCTCGAAACGTGTTACGAATCACGTCGCAGACTCCATTACATTTTATAACTGCATTAAACTGCAGTAAACCGGTGTTTACTAGATAATATTGTAAAAACGAATATAAATCAAGCCCGAGGTTACGGATTAATCGGTATAAGGCAGACTTAATTTAAAGGTTTCAGAAACGTTTCTCCTTCCCAGCTTTATATTTCCATTGCACTACGATCTAAAGCAAAAAGTAACGTTCATCGGTATGGGTACAGATAATTTGGCCGACACAAGCAAACATCAGGTTGTAATTTATCCGACGCTGGACATTATGGTTCGACAAATCACTTCTCACGTGGAGCTTCGAGTCTTGGTTTTTCGTAGATTTTGAACCTACAAACTAACTTTTGTTGACAATATTTGAATAACTTTGCGGTCATTAATTCATTTATCTTTGCTACCGATAGGATAACGAATGAGACACCTTATCAGCTGTCCAAATCGGTTCACTGATTTCTCAACCACAATTACTGTCAATCGAATTGTTTAACTACTTTCTCACGGTCAAGTAAAATCGAAAAAACGACATGTTAACATCGAAGAACAACTTAACATCTTCTCGACGTGATCCTCGATCTATTCAATTAACATCGTGGTAGATGAGCAGGAAAAATCATTCGCTTTAAACTGATGATTACCTGAACGAAAGTGGATCATACTCACGAGTAAAAAACTAGGTTCGTTGAGTTCTACGAGTTCTATTCAACGCCGCAGAACTCATCAAGTTTCCATCTCTCCTACCTGAGAGTCGGATGACGATAAAAACCCTTCGGTAGAAAATGGGACCAGTAACTTTTCTGTTTCTCCCATTAGAAAAATAAAATAACAATATTGATAATAGTTGCGTTCATCTAATGTCTGATGGTGAGGTGAATATGAATGACATACGTTTACACTTAACGAAATACATCATCTAATACTAAATCATAACTTACGTACCGAAATTTGAAATAATCCAAGTTTCTTGTTACTGAGGAACAAGCATTCCGTATGACGAACACAAGAGGTATCGTCTATTTATTCAAAATGAAACCGTTTCAAACTGGTTGAGAAGAAAATTTTGACATCATTTGGTCTTGATACAGATCCCCAATATCTCGTATACTTCTACATTAGACTATTTCAGATGAGGCTAATGTTGTTTGATGTTTTTTTATTCCGTTGCTGGAACAAGGTTGGAACATCAGTTTTAACCGACCTAAAAATCTTATTTACACGATTGTATCCATGTAACATCGTGCTCACAATTATTTTGTAAATTTTGCGACCAAACTTCAATATATATATTTTTTACAGTTATTGAAATGAGAAAAGACAACACGCAATGAGGCGCCTCAGAGACTTTAATTAAAAATTCCTATATTCTTTGAATAGATTTTGTGTAAGCCAAAAACCAATGCTTAGGCCTTGTTCCACCGCGACGAAAAAAAAATTTGACCCAATTTGAAACAGTCGAGTGTACATGGTTATGTTGAAGGTACTCCCGAAATAATTGATTGTGAGTGAGATTAAGAGCTCATAGCGAGTCTGACGAAGGAAAGGGTGGGGTGATTTTTGTAACCACAGAAATATATAAACCAGCGATGTGTTCCGTCAACTCAAGATCGTCGAAAATGCTTTCGAAACTGACAGCGCGAATAATATTTGACAAAAGGGTGAAATACTGAGTCAGTCACATAATTTTCCAGATTAAATCTATTGCTCGGAGTTATTAGGAAAATTGATATTGGCTTCTGAAATTCATGATATTTACTGATGATCGGGAATCGATTGCAGTTATACCCAGAAACTGATGAATTCCATTTCTTAGCAAAATGACTCTGTTGCAGCATTTCTTCACAAAATTAAACTTAAAAAGTACAGTTTTATTCCAGAACTTATAGGTATGTCAATTTCAAAATTGACGCATCTATGAAACAAACTTTGCATACAAAGTTCGCGCTACCAACATAAAACAGTGGCTGCGTCACTGAGAACCGTAACAGTTGTAATAACTTCCTGAAAAATAGTATGCAATTCTTTTATTTCTAAATCGAAACTTTAACATCAACTTACAGCGATCCGTAAACGTAAACAGGTCTTAGAAAGCGTAGACTTCCATCAAAATACCATTGATTTTTTGATTGACTAAAAAAATTAGCGTTTTCCGCTAATCGATGCAATGTAACTCACGATCAATTTGTGTTTTTGTCCACTGGTCAAAGATGAGTCCTTCAGATCCCTTGCAAATCGTGAATACCGTCTAATTTTCGAAAAAGAAATACTAAAAAGAAAGATGGGTTATCCAATCAGTTTATCAATCATTGCACAGAGCATGAGCATGCAACAATTCGGACACGCGGCGTGCATTATAGTATACATACCTCGTATGTGTATCTATTTCGATATATGCGTTACACGTATATATTGATACTGCCAGCGCCAAAGTATACCAGTACCTGCTGTGGTTTTAGGATATAAGCGTTTTAGGCAATTGAACATAGTTTAGAGGTTACAGTAGTCCGTAATATAAAGGCTCGATAAACCTCTGTAATAATATTTAATAGTAATAATAATAATAACAATAACAACGTTGATGAAACTAATAATAGTAACGCACCAGAATATTAATAATAATAACGATAACTGTAATTGTAATAATATAATAATCTTAATAACAATAATAATAATATTAATAATAATAATAATAATAATAATAATAATAATAATAATAATAATAATAATAATAATAATAATAATAATAATAATAATAATAATAATAATAATAATAATAATAATAATAATAAGGAAACAATTGAGAAAAGTCACCACTCCAGAAGCCCAGCGGAAGTCTGAAGATAGAATAATAATAGAAAAAGAAATCATCATCACTAATAACAATGATAAAATAATGAAAAAGGATTTTAAAACTCGGATAAACAAAGGAGCACCACTGAAGCCCAGCCGGGGAACCCTGGAATTACCACATTTTTACTCATACGTACGAATATAGGTATGAGCAAATTGTCGTTCGTTGAATTTAAACTTGAATAGTTGTAAACGATTCCGTTGCTGATATAGAACATAATCGCGTAGTAACTTTCGTAACAAAGGTTAGCTTTCGTTTATTCATCATTTCATATACGTACACTGTTTAAGAAATTTCCAATGGTGAGAAACCTAGTGCACTGAGAAAAAAATAGTTAGTCCAAGAAAATCGATATTTAGTGATGTCGGAGAAACATATATTTGCTGGGTTGGCGAAAAATTTTAGTAGAAAGAAAATGAACGTTCAGCCGCGGCTAGACAATATCCATATTGCTCGGCTTGCAAAAAAAGATTTATTTGGCTGAATTGACAACGTTTATTCTCAGTGTATAGCAACAACGAATTTCACCGTGGACACACCGGTGGGAGTTGGGAATGATAATGTGGCGCTGGGATACCTCGTGGCAAAAATATGCGTTACTCTAACTGGGCCATATTTAATTTTAAAATACCTGTTGCATCCTATTTTCGCAGCATTTTAATTCCGCATAATAAAACTGAAGCCACAAAGCTTGCACGAAATTGTCTGTACTACTCCATTCGCATAATTGACCTAAAACCAACTGTCAATAGCCAATTATTAGCCAGATGATTATTATATTAAGGTGCAGAACATTTTTTTTTTTTTTAAGCTGGTGTGAATTTATTTTGTCCCGTGGAGTTAACAGTATAGAGTAAACTTTCTTATCCGAATAAGACTCTTTCGGATTTTAGACAAAATGTTTTCCCCTACCAGATAACGTCTTTCGACACATTGGATCCCAATACTTGAGTCGCGAAAGGTTTGCAAGATAGAAAAGTGAGGTTCATAGAGGTCTAGTGTCGTTACTTTTTACCAGCCTGTAAGTATAGTTGAGTGAAAAGGGAAAGAGAATAATGAAATTGGTGATAAGCCGAGGTAAAACTGTCCCTACTAAAAATGACCGTATCTTAAATCATATAATCTTGTGACCGAAATCAGCGTGTAATTTATTACATGATTTATCTTGTAGATTCGAGAAAAATGTATGAAAAATCACGAATCGACAGATATACTAGATCAAAAATCATATAGAGTTGAGTACGTTTGATGATTCGTACTTTTGTAATTTATTGCGTGATTTTTTATTCATTTTTCTCGAATTTACAAGACAAATCATGTAATAAATTACACGTTGATTCCGATCATAACATCTTCTGATCTAGTACTTGAACATTTTCGATAGGGATGTGTAACAATACACGAAGGAGGATCGTGCAAGCTGATTTTTTTTTTTTTTCAATTCAGCAAGGCTGGAAAAAGATGGACAAACAAAAAAAAATTATAAAACGCAATTGGACTGATTGTGAATTATTATATACTCGCTGGATTTTTGTCCAGATACGTCAACGCTGATGTATAATGTAAATGTACACGTTAAAAAATATCTTTATACTTACGCGTCTACTATAATTGTACCGTCGGCTGTGCTCCCGCGGAAACCGCAACTGCATTTTTTTACCTACGTCTTAAAATTACTAGCTCCGGTCTAACCGAAAGTTTGGTAAATTCAACAATTTCTACATTTCGCTGCATAGCTCGTATATGTATGTATTTCGGACTGATTCTAATAAACATAAACTTATCGTAACCTAGGTGTATGCGAGTAGGTGAACTAGCGTAAATGTTACTCCTAGATCTGATATTGTATCACACATTTAATATGATAGAAAGAGAAAAAGAAAAAAAATTATACGTACTTCGATTGTAAATGCGTTTCGTGTTCTTCAGTATTTCTTAATCAACATATTTGTATATTTACCTTCAGAAACTGGATATTGGACGTCCAGTAACGCCTCGACTGGTTTATTTTTAGTCATGTGTATATATTTTTTTAAATACCATATATTCTGAACGTTACTAGACTTCCCGCGTTACCTGGCCATAGATATATACACCAAACGATACACATATATATTTAAAGTGACTACGTATCGGAGAAATTATCTGAACGCGACAAAATATCTAAATAAATTATTAGTCTTAGTAAAAAATTGAATAGGTACTTTATTAAATAGATGTTTTAGTTTTTCTGCTTGGCCATGAATTATTTCTGTCAAATTTGTGCGTACAGAACCGTGAAAATAATATTACACACGGATTATCGTGAATCTCATCTTTTGACATCGCATTTTTACCCACACCTGAAGTAGAAGGCTTTTCTATTATTTCACAATGAAACAGCAAACAGTTTCGTTCGTAATTCGCATAGCATTATAACCTAAACATGTAGATTGTCGTGCATACATATATATGTAATAATATGTATATACATGTATACACGCGCACCTATATATATATGTATACATAAATATATATGCATATTCATCGTTTAATGCTTAGAAAATTTGTTGTTGATACAAGAACTGATGATACTTGTGAGACTGTGCGGGCGCCTTATATATTGAGAAAATTAATTAAAATCGAAAACGATACAAAGATAAAAAAAAAAAAAACTAAAAAAAAAAAAGAAAACCACATACATACCTGTAATATGATATGGGTAAAAAAGAAACATAAAAGAATATGTGAATAGGTAAAATTTTTGATTCCGCGAATTGAATTAGTACATTGTGTGTTAAGGGCGAAATGAAGGCGATCACACGCGAGTGAAATCCCTTTTCCGCCCGCGATGCTCGCGATTTTTTTTTGTTCTAGTCCCTGTGAAAATACGCCTTCCACGCAAAGTTACACCCAAAATGAAAATTGTAATTTTACGCCCGCTACACAAAACGCGAGAAAGCGTTTTTATTCATGGGGGGTTGGACGAAGAAAAAAATTTAGTATCGAACTGGATTTCGCGGGACGCATGGCCAACGCACCTACGTTACGTGAATACTTTCTTGTGATAATCTAAAATTTTGACTGAGCTGCATTATTATCTAATTGTAAGCCTGCAGCTGATCCGCGATATTTCTTTATCTTTTCGTTGTTCTGTATACCGATTAATTATTATTATCCGTCGCTCAGTTTTTCAGTCATTGAGTGCAATTCAAGTGAAATATACAAAATATATGATACAAAATATCGGAACAACCAGGCGCAGTGTTGAAACTTGAAGATTATAATTAAAGATTGAAGTATGGTAAAGCCGACGTCTTGTCGAGCACTTCATTGGTTTGGGAATTCGATGAGCTTTACCTACGTTCTTTTTCCACACATCTTCACTAAACGCTTTCACGATATAACGCATCGATAATAATTGTCAAGTCTATCGTAGCAACCATGTGCTTTTCAAATCATTTAAATTATTTTTCAAACATTTCTTCAGATCCTGCAATATTCGTAATAATTTTTTGTAGGCATTTGAAAATCCGTAAATCTCTTATTCCTCATTTGAACAGGATATTTTACGCTTACAAGGAAAAAAGTAATGAAATTAAACGAAATTTTACGCTATAAGGATCATGTGGATCTAAAAGAATGTTCGATCGAAAATTGTGTAACTTAATTCTACTAAGTCGCTAATAAGCACTTTATACCTGGAAATATTTCGAATTAAACGAAAGAAATAGAACGTTCCGTTCTCACCTATAATGTATCGCGAAAAAGTTTATCACGACGATTTACTAATTCGCAAAAATTTCGAACCCCCCGGAATAAATTTCTCATCAAGAGTGTACCATGGGCACCATGAGATGAATCTCCTGGCAAGCAAGTGAATTATTCGACGTCTATTATCAAGAATGAAAATACAAATTTGAAACTCGACTCGATCGTAAATTAAACCTGTGAACTTACTTAAAATTGCGAAAGCAAATTTCGTGGGTGAAATATCTGATATGTAACTAATTTGGCATTGGTACAAAATCAACATTGCCGCCATTCCCGATTTTAGAATTTCAATTCGGTTGTTCAATAATTACGAGCATTCACTAGCTTTCAAAAGCTTCTAATTGTAAAACGGCATCTAAAATATTGAGCACGGTGAACATCCATCGTCAATGATTAAGACTGAAAACACGCAAATGAACTTGCAAAATTGCCTATAGTTCACTCTTAATGTACACACCAAGCGCATGAAGTAATTCACCAAGCTGTATAATCCCGAGTGCAATTTGACCAGTGTAAAAATTATTTTGTTAACGTCTCTTCTTTCTGTTTGTTTTCTTTTTTTATTTTTTATTAATTTTCTTCTTACCACGACTACGAACTTATTATCTAACTAAAAACTATCATAATTCATGTGGATCGATTAATTTCACCTAAAGTACATGATATAATGTATAATACTGTATGAAATGTTTATATGGAATTTCCATGAGCAGGGTATCACATATACTGTTAGTACAAACGAAATAAATAAAATACATCTGAATGATTGAAAAATTGAATCGTGAAGATTTTTGTAAAATCATTTTAAACACGGAGCTTGAGATATTAGTATGGTATTATTATAATGAAACGGATTCTGCTTTCCATTATGACACTTTTGTTTTATAGCAGGATATTGTACGGATAAATAGATCAATCAATGACGCACGTTCGGCGTATACTTTCGCAATCATTGGAATAAATAGCGTAAGGTTGGGATACGGACGGAATATCGAGAAATTTTCAATTAATACTCAAGTACTTGAAATTACATTTTCAAATAATATTTCCGAAGGCGAGAATTAGCAGTCAAACCACGCGGCAACATCAATTAGTCGATGTCTCGCCGATATTTTCCTACGAGTGACAATTAGCCTGACTTGAAAATAAATCGGGTCAACCTTTTCTTCTTATCGAAAAATTAAACACTCCTGAAGTTGGATCTTTGCAGCTGACATCGGGGTATCGAAACTTTGAAAGATTTCGCGACTTCGAATGATTCCATGTGATTTGAAGTGAGTTAACGTAGTAACTTCACAAGACTTGAGATGACTTCGCGCGACTTGTCGAGACTTTGCGAGATTTCGATTAATTTCAAGCGCCTTTATAACTTCGAGTGATTTTACGTAAGTTCGTGGCTTAAAGTCATTGAACTGGATTGTTCTTTTTTCTCTCATTGCCTGCACCTGACTTCGGGCATTGTTACTCCGTTGCTTCATATGAGAACGCGATGGTACACAGATCACAGAATTGTGTTCAACAGATCCAATTGCATCCCACCAACGTGTAGCGCGAAATGATTACGAACGTATAACGAACATGTGATATAATTCATCCATAGCTGTAAAGGTCGTAGGATGAGGAGTCGGTGCTCTCCAGTTATACGTTGTTGAATTAATGCATCCTCTATTATTGTAAAACTTTATATGAATGAAAAGAATTTAATTGCTATACGCGTCCGTTACGACAGTTGTTACAATATTACCATAATTATATGATATATTTGCCGTACATATTTCTTTAATGAGTATATAAATTTACCTGGGAAATTTGTCATTGACAAACTATATGAATAACTCGACACGGAAGTAGAGACATTTACAAATTATACCCGTTAATCTATATACATATGTATATCTATGGCATAAAATAGAAAGTAAAATATTGATTAATGATATATATGTATTTTTAAAAGAGGTATATGCTGTTCTGTCGTTCGGAGATGTACATTTATTACTTACATATATTATATATACATACAGTTATATATTACACGAGTATATTCGGTTCATAAGCGGACATTAAGATTTTTATTTTTTTTTTTCAAAACACAAACCACACATATACCATCATTTGCATTGAGACTTGGTTAGAACGAGTGAAGAAACAATGTTTACCTGTACATTTGTTGAACGAAGGTGTACATTTTTACAACTGTACTCGTTTATGTGTTCTGTTTTTTCGAAGTTGAGAAATAAAATTTCCACGCTCCGTATCTTGACCGTACTTTATTTCGAGTACATCGCAATTCCGACTGAAACACTATCTTTGTATCCCCCCCCCCCCCCCCCGAAAATCACGTCCTCGGACTGCAACCGTTAAATCGATATGTTTTGTTCAAAGTACAGGAGCAAGCGACACACGTTCTTTCAATGTCCTCCAATTGCACAAGATTCGATACACAGTTTTCAAAAGAAATGGTAAATGTCTAGTAAATCCGATCAGCAATATTATTAGAATAACGAAATTTTTCAAAAGTTCTTTAGCTAGATCAACTAATCCATCGTGAATATTTCAATAGTTCGTGTAAGAATGATTACAATTTGAAAAGAAAAAGTGATAACCACAGTGATTCGAAAGCTTGTGTAACCTATAATAAATTGTATTGAATTGATGAAAAAAATAGTTTACACGCCTATACGTTCTCTTATTTACACGATAACCTAACTTTGAAAGTTGAAGATATTCCGAGTAAATTTGAAATTTGAAATACATGTGAACACGATTAAATACGTCTAACAAAACCGATTGATCACTGAGTATCGAACTTTAACTCCAATTGATACAACGGTAATAAAATAGGTACATACATTTTAAAACTATATTCGAACCAAAAGCAGGAGATACGTACATCATATTTAAAGGTAAAGTAACGAATAACTACAATTGATTTTGTAAATACTTAAATATATATATGTACCTAGTTGAATAGACGGAAGAGAAATAGAAAAGTGAAAAACACCCTTATCGAAGAATTTCACAATTATACGTACATACACAGTACACACATCATACACTGAAACACAAAAACACGTACACAAACAGTAGAGATTCATTGAAGAATAATGTTTCCTCAAACAATTGATTAATAATGTTGAACAAAGATATATTGTAAATAATTTGAAAGAAATTAAAAAAAAAAGAAGTAAGCAGTTATTAATATGCAATTATAAGGTCACTAGATGCGCACGCACCGAATAACAAATCATGGCCACGAAGCTGAACATTATATTATATACAACAAACGTGGGCATATATAACGCAATTATGAATACTTTTGAACGTATTGCATTGAAAGAATTACAATGTTATGTACATGCAAACTTTAGTATGGTAATATGAATTTCTGGGGTTTTAATCATAGGATAATATATCAGCATAATATTAATTGTTAATATAAAATGAAAAAAAAAAAAAAAAAATTAAATAAAAATAAAAATAAAAATGCCTTGTTTTGTAGCATCTTTTAGCTTTATACCTATAAATATGTATAGTTACCTTGGTCATGTTTAGACTGATTTTTTATTACATTAGATTGTGAAACGGAATCGAGACATTTTCTAATACTACACGAACCTTATTCATCGACACGAAATTATAACCCGTACAATTAGACTTTCGTGGCTAAAAACCCGATTTTTCATAGATTTAACGTTTTACGCGGGCTCGAGATAAAAAGTAGGTTACTCAAGTCTCTTAATTGTAAATTAATCCTCATCGTTTTACGTAATTCTTCTCGACTGGCTCGTTCTTAGAAATCGATTTGAGTGCAGAAGTACATATTTGCAACGAATCTAAAACTGAAATGACATGAGTTTATTGCTTATAATTGCACCTTACTTTTTTAATAAATACTGAACTGACAACGAGCCCCGCGTTATTTAATTCTCAATTTTCCTAATTCATACTAATTTTCCGCGAGCGATGCAAATGAGTAATGATAACGGCATTGCCAGGGAATCCGGCTATTTGTCATGTAAATCGTTTGCATTCTATCGCAGCTCCTTGGAATGATATTATAGGTATGAAATATTTTTAATGTCACAATTTATTTCCCAACAACTCAACTATCTAGCATTAAATTGTTACATTGATTTGTAACATATTCGTGAGCTAATATACACTGACGGAAACAGAGACAAAAAAAAAAAGAAAACACTTAGAAACTAGAAAAGGTAAAAGAAAGAAAACAAGCAACAAACAATTATGTACTTGATACGATGTAATATATTGGTTATTTATTTTTTTGTTTTTACAAGTATATATATAACACGTATATAATAAATGCATATGCAGATAAGAACAAACACACACACACACACGCAAATATATAAAGTAAAGAAAAATTATATATATACTTTATATATAGTATTGAATTTGTTTTATGTATTGAATAATTCGTATATTATTGTAATTTTCGGATGTACGTTCTATTTGAAAGTAGCCTCTTGATTAAACGACTATTATAAGATTTCTAGAATTATTACATTGTGGATTTTATTGAAATCTGCCCATATTTGAGGAAGTAATAAAATACAATACATAACTAATTATAACCACACTATCTGTGAATGTTATTTTTGTATGTTGGTACAAAATTAACGCAATGTATACAACTATATAATAACTGCAAACATGGGCAGATTTTTCACACAATGAATTGTTGAGATGATTACGATTAAAACTAACAATTAGTTATTATCAAAAATTATTAATTAATAGTATACACGTTAATTACTATCGCATAATATTATTGATTATTACATTACATAATGCTTATGTCTACATTTTGTCGCCCCTTCGGATACCTTAAACTTCGGATCCAGAGAAAATAAATTTTGTTATATTTTAGAGACAGAAATACACTATATAACGAGACATTAAAATTCGTTTTATATCTCTGAAGTATGAATTTTATTAATTTTATCTCTTTTTTTTCTTTTGCACGTCGTCCTTGTCAGCCTCGTTATTAATGCATATTTAATAAATTTTTACATACATCACATTACGCTTACAATTAGAGGAAATGATACGATATTCACGACAATAATATCAACTCATCGAGACTCTCAATGTTCAATCACGGTCAGAAAACTGATGAGCACAAACTTTGAGCTAAAAAAAAGTATACTCCGATAATTGGTCTGTCTTGAAAACCGTGAATCTGTTTTTCTTTTATGTAAATATCTCCTTTGACGTTGTTTTCAAAGGACCTTTCAGCAAAACGTTGCTACATTAATTGCTGTGCGATCTACTATATTTATTTAATTATTCCCACAAAATTGAACGAATTGATGATTTTCTAATTCAAATACCGGGTTGAACTAGATATTATTGAAATGTGAAATGATATGATTGTTACTACGTGAAAGGATTTTCTTTTGTAAAATGGATTTGACATCGATAATTTAAGGTTTTTGTGATATGGAGATATTTTGTTCATAGAGATTGTTAAACATTCGCCATATCATTGCTTTAAATTAGATTATGACAAACTAAAATTATCCAAAAATTTAGAATATTATTGTCTGTGGAATATCTTTACCATAGGCGCGTTTGTTTAATTTTACTACTTGGACATTGGCGACTTATTTTCAGAGTAAGTGAGAACATAAAAGTGCATATAATATAGAACTACAGACCAAAACGGATGAGTTGTTAGTTATACTCAATTTGTTGTACCTAGCTATTCGAAATTATATTTATCAATGCACCGACTAGTTTCTGCCAACAACTAAACAGTTAATGATTCAATTGTACATGAAATTTTTTCGAGCCTCACTCCCTTGAGTCAGCATTTGAATAAAACATGATTTACATTAAAACTGATCGGATTTGAAGGGCCAGTCGACTTGGTAGAAAATGCACCTGATATACAAAGTACTGTGAATAGCAGCAGGAAGAATAAAGAAGGAATGGTGATAAGTGAAGGATTTTAAATAATGGACGTTTGAAAGTTTGAATGAATAACGGAAAATATTTATTAAACAGTAATCATTCCAATACCACTTGCCATAAATACAGGGACGATTGTATACAAGTCAAAAATACTCAAAGTTCAAATTCCTGTAACACAGTAACTGTTGTTTGAAATACATGGCTTCTATAATACTGTCGAAATCCCACTATCCAGCGATATAACATGTTATCAAATAGAACTTTGTGAAATTCATCACCACTGATGGAAACACATTAGGTCAGCTGGATAATCTTTCAGTGCTGGAAGAGGAATCTGGACCCCAAGGCTCACCGCACGAACGAATAACATTCAAAGTTGGTACAAACAATCAAGTATGTCGCACTTTAATGTAAAACAAGATCGTTCTTTAATCCTAGTCTTATTCTCCAGGAGTGATAGTGTGAGCCGCGGATATGAGGGTGTCGTGAATTTCTTTGGCATAAGCCACCTGAGACCTTACGGTCATGAGGAACTGTGGATAGGTGAGAGCCGGACCTTCTTGTCCCGAGACAGCCTCAGTCCTGGTGGTGGCAACGGACATCGGAAGATACCTTACAGAGCTTGAATTCTGGGACAAGCATTCAATCGAAGTTTTCAGATGAAGTTCAATCTGATCGCATATCGAATAAAACTCCTCAATGTTCTTGTCGAATCTGTATTGAACGGGAACATCGATACCTTTGTAAGTTCCTACATCGACGAGGCTGTTTTGTTGCAGAGTTGAAGCTGCTGTTTTCAAGGCGACAGCGAGAGAATCTCTTAGCGGACCGACAAGGGATTTCACCTTCGATATATTATCCAACTTTTCTTGCGTGTGTTGCTGTTGTTGCGGTTGCTGTTGTTGCTGTTGCTGAGGTTGCTGCGGTTGCTGCTGCTGTTGCGGCTGCTGTTGTTGCTGCTGTTGCTGTTGCTGTTGCTGTTGCTGTTGCTGCTGCTGCTGTTGTGCTTGGGGTATTTGGGGGTTAGGTTGCGACATTTGTCCTAATCCCATTTGTCCTGGCTGAGCAATTTGCGATATATTCATGTCGCAGTAATGTCACAGCGCTCAACTCCTTCTTTTCAAACGAATTGGTATTCTCTCAAGTCCACCGACGAAGATTGAACGAACGCCACAAAGAAATATATCGGTGAGCCACAAGGCTCACAAGTCACAACCTATGATCCTGTAATTTGTAAATACAATTTTGACAGAAAAGTTGCGGAAACGCAAGAAAGCTTGAACCAACAGTGTCGACGAAGCCGTTCCCGTTCATCACCGTGAGTCGGTAATACAGGTATTCTTATTTTTGTTATGAATCATTGTCCAGATTTTTGCGCGAAAACTCGATTCATTCGGAAAACTAATCGGTTAATAAATTTTCACATCTGCAGTCATATATTCGTACGATTTTGCTCAATTTTACAGGGATTATAACGAATCTCAGGTATGCAAGCTAGATTACATCCGATATCTATTGGCGTTTTTTTCTCTGGCAGATGACGCCACTCTTCTCTACGAGAGAGTCGTTGTATCATGAATAGGAAGACTGGTGAGTGGTAGATATTTTGGTACCATTATTTTTAATATTCAATATTACATGCATACATATTTGCTAATCTGATTTCCGATATACGCAATCATGAATTATACCCATGTTATGTCAGTGGATATAACTGAACCGAGAAAAAGGATCGTATGGAATGTGGAAAATTCATCCCGACACTAGAATCACTACGTCATTCGATTCTCCCTATTTACGAGAGTGAACTGAACTACTCGAGCAATCATAGTTTTTTCGACTGTCGGTTTCCCCAATTTACCGGCTTGGGAGATTGTATTTACGGAGTCGAATAAGTTATTGTCTGACTTGAGTCAACGTCTGATCGAACTTATCCATATAACATACCTATGTAAATCAAACTAAAGACAAACAAAGCTTTACGATCATGAAATCATCAACGACAATACACCGGCATATATTACGATGTTCTCAGTTATGCCCACAGATTACGATTAGAGATTTTGATAGCTCGGGGTTTATTCAACGGTGTATGCGTCATACATGCCGATTCGAATACTTCAGTAGAAACTGCATGTACTTGCATGAAACATTATTTAAAGCAAATTACTAATTATTCACATCCAAGTTTTTACTATCTATTACACTTGCGACATTTGTTCTCTAGTCAATCAACCCGTTCGGCAGTTTGTATGTAGTATTTTGAATATTCCGTATGTCCAAACCTCTACATTAGAAAAATAAGAAACTATGCAGAGCACAAAATAAGTAGCATGAACGCCCCTCGCCTCTAATCGAACAGAACAATTTGTATTTCAACAAATTCCATTACACTTGAGCATCGTTTAATCGTAACTCGATGTTGTATCGTCGATGCACAATTATTTCATAAAACAAGACTTCGTCTTGTTCGACGACACTCGTGTCTGACATATATATTTTCATAATATCCAATTATTCGCCTAATAACGAAATTAATTCAGTCGACAGAAAATACCTGTAATCTAATTCAAACAAGCATAAGTTAAACAGGCTCGTGATCAATGTTACTACAGCAAGTTGTAGCGTACACGTTCCGTATACGATAATGGCTACGGAAGATGTGGAAAAATTTTAACGAATAATAGTAAAAATTCCCGAAAACAGCCTGCATCGAAGTCCGGTTGCGGTTTTCTGCATATGAAATTAGGGAAAAAAGGCGAATAAGACAATTCGGCGGACGTTGCACTCTGCGAGTCGCACCTTGGCCCGACACTGCGTCGAGCGGTGAAACGAAGAATGAAGGATAGGGGGGGGGGAGGGGATCGGTCCGTGAGGTGAGCGATAGTTCGCGGCGAAAACGCTACGAGCGCCACGAGCTCGTTCCGTCATTCCCTCAGAAGCTCTCGAAACGCGCGGACAGTTGCCGAGGGTTTGCGGGCGGGCAAGTCGACGAATTTCGTATCGTACCGAGGAAGGAAAGATATTGATATAAATAAACTGTAGCAGCAATCGAATCAGTGAAGCGTTAGCAAACAACGCGGGTAACGCCGATGCATTTGTGATTATTACGGAGTGATTTTGTGCCAATAACAGTGTTTCTATGCTGCATCGAGTTATGTGAATGAATCACCGCCAACTTATTTCGTGCGCGTTCGTTTCGTAGGCTTATTTATTATGCATCGATTTCATTTATACCAGGAAATTGAAGTGTTTCTCGTTTTTATTTCTCATGGAAATCTTGCGTGATATTGCAACGAACGAATTATTTAAACGGAATTAATTATTATCGATTACGCGAGCAGCACTATCAATCATTGATGTTATAAATCTTTTCTTGTTTTTTTTTGCTACTCGTTCCTTTGTTTTCTGTTTACTTTTCACTACATCGTCGTAATTCTATGTTATACTGTACGTACGGGAGGGCGCAATGTTGTTACTAAATTTTTACCGGCAAGTTATTTATCAACAAAGGACAAGCGCCGAGTAACGCGAGGGATTATTTTACCGGTACATATCGTTAAAATGGGACTAAATATCGGCAAGATTCGAGCAGAAACGGTTTATTAACGCGTCTGGAGTCCACCGCCATCATCGGGCGATAGTCAATTGTTTGTTTACCTCGTCGCGTTAGCGTTGCAATTGATCGATCGAGTGAAGCGAGCCGAGCCGAAGCATCCATACGTGTCGCAAATATCGTGAACGACAATAGAGTGTAGCAAACAAAGTAAAAAGAAAATCGGGTGAACTAACGAGTGTCGCAATGTAAGGAAAAGTGTTGCGTTATCGGCGGTAAGATTAAATACACAAAAAGTGATCGTCGAGTCGCGCTCCTTCGTTATAAATAACCCGTGAAATAATAACGCACCGCATAGCAGATGCGTGGGCAAGGCTCAATTGAATAATATTGAATAACGGTGCCAACGGTGCATCCTAGATCGTAAAACGTCGCCATCACCGTCATCGTCGTCATCGTCATCGTCATCGTCGCCGCACCATAGAAACTTTACTCTCTTCGAACAAGCAAGACCGTATCATCATCCAGCGGACAAAAGACGCCAGCGCTACCCGACATCCTCCTCTCTTCGAACGCAAAGGTAGGTAAGATGCTTGGCTTGATATTTATTCACGCGGCCCGCCGCCGGCTGCAAAGCTGAGATGCAGGCAAGGAAGCCGGGGCATTCTCATGCAGGCGATGCACATGTTGCGTTGTCGGGCCGTAAGTCCCAGCCATTCCATTCCACAGCTCCGTGAGCTTCCTGCGACCCCATCGCATCGCCCGCAGCGAAAGTCGTCGGGATCGTCCATTTCGACCGTTGCGCAGACATTAAACCAGTCCCCGAGAGGCTGAACCGCTATCGCTGATATTATTTTCTCGCACGATGAATTATCCGATCTTATTCCGAAAATAATAATGACGGTTGAAAACGAACGAATGAAGGTGCAAAAGAAAGTTTCACCGTATTGAAATATATGTATATTATAGGATAATACAAGAGTTCAACTATTGATGCGTAACGCGGGTTAAATTTTAGCAATGCAATATCCCGTTCACGTTGAGACGAATTTATAAGACCTTTGTTTTGAATGATTTACAAAAAGAAAAGAACAGTTGGGGAATATTCTAAAACGGAGTTTGCGAAGCTACTGGCCTTTTGGCAATTGAACGTACACGATACTCCTCATTAATCGAATTTTCATTCGCGTTCTTTGTTATTTGCATTGCAAATTTATGCTCTTGTGACGAGGCTGAAACTAGCAGCCAAACGTTGTAATGTTCAATGAAATAAGGTAGTGAAATCCGAAAATCAAAATTTTGTTAAACACCTTGAACCCCCAACACTATTGTATAATTATGAGGATAAAACTGCACTGCATTTTTCTATTTCCGAAAAGTTTAACACATCTGACTGCAAACTCTAGCCGCTAGCTTCAGCTTCACGTTTGCGTCGGTTAATTCTAATCTTAGATATGTGATAATTTTTTTTTTTTACAAGTTAAGAATATTGTTTTTTTTTTCTATATCTACAGATCTCCGGATAGTGAGCAAGTAGAAAATGACTAAATAACAAGTGAGAATCGACTACATATCTCACTTGTCTGGATTTAATGTGTTACAGTTTATTTCGTTAGTAAATAGATTATCCACGAGAAGCGTCTGAAATAGATTTTCCTTTTCAATCGTTCGGTTATTCAAATAATTTTGTGTACAGAAGCGTAACGAATTTTGAGACTTTTATAAATAAACTATATACTTTACTTTAACAAAATTATAATAATAAAATATATACGTATAATTTTATTTCAAACCAGTTCTTTTTTTTATAAACGTCTCGTCGACAATCAACTTAGGAATTTGAATTATTAGTAAAAACTAACGATATGAAAATTTGTTATATATTTTTATTCGACCAATTCAACTTGTTACAAATTTTATTCTATTACTTTGACACGTATAAAAAAACAGTGAATATCAAAGAATACTCTTTTACGTGCGGTGGCATCATCGGTACACGCCACGTGAGATTTTTTTCGCATGCAGAACCTGATCGCAATTTCGTTCAGATTACGCTTTTCGAAATGTCGTTTAAATTATTTTCTCGTCGATGCAGGCTGAATGTTTCAATGCCTGACAAGAGAACAGGAGAGACAGAGAGAGAGAGAGAGAGAGAGAGAGGAAGGGGGGAGAGAGAAAGAGAAAGATGGATAGAGAGAGATAGAGAGTGACAAAAGTGTGCTGTAATATGCGATGCGTCTGTACAGTATGACTTATACGGGGTTAGGTACATTATTATACGTATGCATACTGCGAGCATCATCGAGTTATGTACATACAAACGATACGTTTGACGACAGTAAAGAGCCTCGTACCATTGCGAGTATGTGCAAACGAAATTATCCGATCACTTATAAATACAATCAACCAAGCCAAGCCGCATTATGCGGCCAGACACAACGTTGTTTGCATAAAATTGTATTTGCGTGTATATTCCGTCAATTATTCTGCCTCTGTGTAACGTTGCTCTGCGATGATCAGAGCTCGCTGACTCGTGGAAGAAAGCAACAAAGAAGTCAGCAATGACACATGGTTCATACCGTACCGAAATGCATGTGTAACAGATCATCGAAAGTAAATTACAGCAATAATCCAGGGGTAAAGTAGTTTTTAATCAACGATTGATCGAGCATTAGCGATATTTTATGTTCGATCTTTTGCGCTAATATTGTCACTCGAAACTTTAAATCTTATTGCAAAAACACGGCTCCGTCTAGTGCGTATGCACACTCAAGTAAAGTCTCGCCTGGCACGAGACGCTCACTCGTTTCTAAACGTGATGTTGGCTGTTTCGTGATTTAAGAAGCGCGTTATTTGCCTTAGCCAGATTTATTTTCACGACAGTTGTTTGTTAAACTCGCGTTCCAGGGACAATATGGATGTAAAAAAAATTTTTGAACGACTCTGCAAATCACTTTTACGCCTGTAAGATTAATTTTAAGCTTACAGCGATGCACTTATTCCACACAAGAAAATCGTTTACATGCAATCCAATATTCGCCACCTTAATGGCAACCTTCGGCGATAATGTTCACGTACCAACTGTTGATCTGTAAATTTTGCAGGAATCTGTTTGGAACTTTTTTGAGAACTATAGGAAAATTCTTGTAATCTGTAATGTAAACATACGAATTTAAGTTGAAGAAAATTACTTGCACATTTCTCGACCAAAAGAGTAGATACATATTAAAGTAAATATCAGTTGTTCGCGCGTCGGAGGAAAACCAATTTATATTGTAAAACGTCGGGCTCAATCCGATTTCGAGAAAACGTAGCTACTGGATATCGATAAACTGGTTGGACTTGAATAGCTTGTAACTTGCATAAATTTCACAAGATTTCACAAGAAAAGTAGGTCTAGAAAAAGCAGGAGACTTACGACGATGATTGAATATAAAAATATGACGGTACGCTTGTAACTTTGCTTTATAAAATGAATTTTTATTTGCAATACATCAGTCTCGTCGTTGTACGTAACATTTTGTGCCTATACGTTATACTGCAGTTTTCCATGCATGCACATTTTATACACATGGATATTTTTTTCGACATTATGCGAGATTAGCATTCATTTAATACACTGTCACATTAACACGCCGCGGGAAATGTTATTTTGTTCTTATCTTTGCGTGATAATTAATATCTCCTCCGGTATATACCGAATTCGATCGAATCATTTCGTCGTTTCGCATCACGTGCTCGTTCATCGACGAACAATTATGAGAATAAATTACGGAGGTACAATATCGTGAACTGACAATAAAATATCATGTATCCGAAATCTACGAACATTTGCAAGGAGTTGTAATAACAATAATAATATTAAACTGGCTCGAATAAACATTCACCAAATGTTGTTAAAAGATAAGACTTCTAAAAAATGGAATTTATATGCAGAAAAATGTCTAATCGACACAATGAAAAGTTTCATAAGACCAATAAAATCGCTCTCGTCATTTTTGAAATAACGAAAAAAAAATGTTTTTGTAGATAATGATCGATTACCTTTTCGCAGGAAAATTTTGCGATTGAATGAAAAAGAAATTCACTTTGATTCGCTGCGAGAAATGGTTGGGAAAAGACTAAATGTTTAGGTAAACAATTCAATTATGTCCCAAGGAAGATAAAAAGACTTTTTGTCAGCTGATAAAATTATTGATCAGATTCGTTACTCGAAATAAAATAGCTAGTTGCAGGTTGTCGTAGCTCGGGGGGGGGGGGTTGGTCGGTCGTTCGTGTGTAAATCTACATTTCCTTCATACATCAACAGTTTTAAGCACGCGCAGCGCAGACTGAAGCAAAGGCTTGGTTCTCTCGTCGGTTCGCTTCCTCTTTTTGGTATATACATACAACATGTATGTATATATATATACATGCGTATACAATACGTACATAATCTTTTCCTTCTGCATTTTCTTTCGTTTCCTTCCACTCGCCGTTAACCGTTCGTATACAGCCCTGTAATCCTCGGCGCCATCTGCAAGCCAAGAACCCTTGAGCCTCAAGGTTTGATGAGACAAGTCCCAAGCCTGCAGGGCCCCAAATCCGAAGAACGTTCGTAACGTGGAATACGCGTAGTGTACCGCGTTTGACACACAACGTATGACGAGGAGTTGCATAATCGATTGGCTAATTGGTGCAGCACTGAGATGTCGAAACCAACTCGATCGTTGAACGCTTCGGCGGATTTTCTTTCTTCACTTATTATATCATACTTGTTACTATCCTACATAATATAATCTCGTTTAATTCTTCTTCTGATTCTCTACACCGTTCTACTATTCGATCAACCAATTTCCGTAAACCGCTGCCAAGGGATTACTTCCAACAGTCCGATGAGCATGAATTTTGCCAATAACCAACCCCAACTACGGCAGTATTCCCATCCTGAACTCGGCTACAGATATCGCGATGTTACGACGATGATACCTAACCCTGCATCCGCGATAAGTTTTATTGTCCACGGCGTGGTTGGTGGGCACGAACCGCAGAACCTTCGTCAGCACGTATGATACAGCACGGCATGGCGAGAATAATTCACGTAGTCGGACAAGCGATGCGAGGGGAGTATAACGAGGCCAGGCGTGTAGGGTCACCGGCCGTCTTATCGTACTTCGAGTAAATATCTTTGACGTACTTGAAACGAATATTTGCATACGTTAAGCGACCCGACATGTGTGCCGTACTATGCCTACTTTCCGGCCTAAAATCTTGACGTCTTTCTTTTTGCAATTGCACATGTCGTGGTCTTCTCGTACGAGGCATCAATTTTGTGAAAACGAGATAAACCGTGTTTCTCATCTACCTTGGCACGTCGGAATTCGACACAGTTATCTGCGATTGACGAAAAGCTTCTTATCGTTAGTTTAAGATAATTCAGAGTTTAACGAGCGTTAAGTAACTTATGCTTCATCCAATCGTTATAATCCTCAACTACCGAGTACCTACAGGTTGTGCCAAAGTTCGATGTACACTTACACTGCGAACACGCTTCGTTCGTGAAAAACATGGTGTGGCATGCGGGAACGCGAGAAAAGAGAATCCGGATGCTCGAAATAACCTGCCTGCACTGGCAATAGGTACATACTTACACAACACTGGCACGGGAGGTTATATGCTACTCCGTACTTACAAATACGGATGTAATATGTATAATAAAATCCCGCGAGCATCGGCGTTTTGCAGTTGGGTTTACGGTGTTGCCCTTGGTGCATGATGCTCGGAGTTTATTTTATAAACCTAGATACGTACGGGTTCAAAGAAGAATCACTGAAAACTGCTGAGGGAGTTAAATTATGCCACTGTTCCGGTCGTGGATATTCCGATTTTATCGCGGTCATTCGTTTCAAAAAGATCTTCGGTATATAATGTTACGTGCGCGTGATCTACGGAATCGGCGGCACCCTTATAGATCTTTTTTTTTTCTATTCAATTTGATGGCGATTATTTTTATTCATCATTTTTCAGACCTTGTCGAAAAGGATCGGGACAGGCCAAATTTTTGACCCGGGAGAAATCAAAGAAATTTGTTTCGGTCAATTTATTGACACCTTTCTCTCTCGTTTGCTACTTTATTGCGCGTAAATTAAACGGGAACAGAACGACGAGAGCCGAAAAAAGAACTATAGTGTAATATTTCATTTTTTGTTCGTCGTTGGAGCAAAAATTTTCTTGAATCATATAAGTAATTATTTACATGTACTCTGACTGAGGTAAATAACGACGTCTTGGACGTGGAATATAAAAACATTATAGTCAAATTATGTACGAGTAACTCGATGCAGTAGTGTTTGAATATTATCTCCCGAGACAATTTGTAATTCCCTTGGTTTGAGAAAAAAAATTCCATCTGACGTATAATAACAAACTACAACTGCAGACGTATCGGGTTTCTAATTTATCATGTAATATTTCAAAAAAGGTAGCTACGACAAGTTCGATTATTACTCAAATAACAGTCGAATCTTTTATCGGTTCCATTTCAGTCCCACGCATAGCTGAAGTTCGTGTAATCACTGTACCGACAATTGCTGATTTCAGTCATGCTCTTGGATTATTTAAATTAATTTTAGTTCCGATGTTTTATTTCATATATCTTGACTTTGACGTCGAGGTCAAACGTTAGGTAAAAGTATGTTCACGTGGAACGGTGGCTCTCTCGAATTTGCAAACGCGGGGTAGAAGTGCATTGAAGTACAATACGCAACGTTTAGAGTATATATAAAGTCATTGTTACAGAACCCAATCCATTCCAGATGAAAAACAAATTCTAAAAACTGCTCATCACTCAAAGTATCCGCTTATGAATCATACGAACATGCACTTTTAGTTGGACTGTCAGAGCGATGTCAAGCTTCTTTGAACCCGCGAATCGCGCACAGTAGTAGAGTAATTCGAAAAAGTTCTCACGAGGGATTGTTCCGCGTACTTGTATCTTTCGGGCATAGCTCGATTCGAATCCGTGGATATCATAACGCGAAAGAAATTAAGAACCTGACAACAGCCATTACAGAGACCAAGTCTACAAGTACAGATATAAAATGCGCCAACGTCAAATCCGGTGGTAAAGCTGAAGCTAGCTGCCGGAGACGCTAAGCTTCTTTTGAATAAAATAATGTAGATTTCGATGCTCGTGATTTTCTAACAGGCATTAGTCCGCGTGGCCGCTTAGCCTTTGTAGTCGGTACGAGCTTCAGTGTTGTGTAATCCGAACCTACGAGAAGAATGATTCTGGATTAGCACCCTACCTGAAGGTGGTAGTGCTTAACCCTAGAACGGTAACGTTACTTTTTTTTTTCTATCCATTCCGGCAACGTGAGTGGTGGAGGGGGGGGGGGGGGGGGGGAGTAAAACGCCCCGATCTTGTAAATTCCATCTCTCGGGTACATCATATTGTTAAGGGTCCTGTAGGATCTCATTTTCTTCGTTTTTCTTTTAATAAAGAATCACGTGGGGTAAAAAATTCGCGTGGAATATATTTTTCAACCCTTGTTACTGTTCTAGCGTTAAATGTGGTCATTATCGAATATCGTTGCGTTACCATGGGCTGAAGTATATCTCAGAATAAATCATAGAAAATATAAGGAAACTCTAGCGTCTCATATTTGAGAGTCAGATGAATTCTGTTTCAAACCCTTTCGATTTTTTCCTTTGAATAACATATCTAAGTTTTTTGGCACCTCGGGTTCAATGCATTTACCAAAACAGCTTTGATTTTTTAATAGGTTAGATATTACCAAGTTTCAAACTTTTCGATGCAACAAAATATGCAAGTGGAAAATAACTGCCAACTACCAAAAATCCTACATCATTGGAATGGGGAAAAAATTTGAAGACCTTGGGACTGAACGTGGAGCATAATCACACGAGCTTAGGGTTTCGGTAACGCGTTATATCAGCTATTTAGAGATATTTCAGCCCATAAGAGTAACGAAGTACCGCAATGACCATATTAAGAACCACCCAGATGTATTTATCGGTAAAAAATACACCGTTGCGATTAATCGCGTAGATTCGTCGCATCTTCTTGTCAATTCTACGTGTACCGTGGCATTCACGGCTGCATGTCCAAGCCCAGACGGCAGGCAAGGCAGTAGTCGACCAGCCTGGCCGCCTCTGTACACTCGAAGCTGATGTTTCGTATATACCGTTTGTTTGTTCCTTCGTTCGTACGTTCGTTCGGCCAAGTAATTTCTCCACCACGGTACGAAGCTTCGCTGCGAACGGAGCAGAACGAGGGCTGCTGCTGCTGCTTCTGCCCGGGTGATGGCGGAGGAGATGAGAACGACGCGATCTTCGGGGGCTGAGAGGGGAGGCTGGCAGAAGAGGGATGCTTGCCTTCATACAGGCGCGCACACACGTTTATATACACACCTTTATATAGCATCGCGAGCCCGCGTTCAGAGAAGAAGAAGAAGAAGACGAAGAAGAAGAAGTACTAGTAGTAGTAGTAGTAGTAGTAGAGGAGGAGGAGGAGGAGGAGGAGGAGGAGGACCTTACCGACGTGCTGCATGGCGGACGACAGGGCGAAGGGGAGGAGAGGGAGGTGGTCTCTTTCCTCTGGCCTCTCTCGTTCCTCCTCTTCCTCTCCTCTCCGCTCCTCTCTTTTTCTTTTCCTATTTCGTTTCCCTCCCCCCTCGGCCATCCCGCTCAGCGTTGCCGTCCTGCTTCTCTCGCACCTCTGCCTGCCGGCCTGCTTGCCTGGTGCGGCTCAAGCTCGTTCAATACTCGAGAGAGAAGCCAGCCAGCACAGCTCTTGCTCGAGTCGCGCGTCCCACAACCGAACTTTTGTCGGACCCCGGGTGTCTACCTGACTCACTGCAACTAGGACAAAAAGTGATGGGTATTTTGTAAAAGGGACGGCATGGAAGCGAATCGGATACAAGAAAAATTAGACGAATATTCGGTTCTTTGGTAAACGATCCTGGCGAAGGACTTCGCAGGCTGTAGGATATTAATTGTACGTGCTCACGGTTGTCTTATGGTCATTTCTCGTCGCGATTGCGGTCTGTGGAAAGATTCGAGAGTATGGGCATATCAAGTTTTGCGATATATCGTGCTTGGTCTAAAACTCGAACCGTCGTCGCACCGAGGATGAGAAAAATGTCAAACCTTGTATGTTGTTAGAATATTTTAGTGGAATGGGCGTCGTTTGGATGATAACGATATCGAGATATATTGTTGGAATTATAAGGAAATAGGATTGAAGTAACCATTAAGTGTGATTATACTCGTCGACGCTACATTTTATAGTTATTGCGACGTTAAATCAGTCCTCTTGGTTAACACAAATTCATTCTTGCAACGATGAATATCTAATTATCCCAATAATTATACGAAAATATAGTACGATTGACCATACCTAAAATAATAGTTAGACATACTGGATTATTTCCTGGTTACACATACCTACAAAACTTATTTTCGTTTTTTAACCATTACCATACGGTCGTATTCGTTTTTGATTAGAAATGAAAGAGGTTGAGGACTGTTTGGTAGCCGCAACTAGAAATTACATTCTGCGTGACAATGACAACGAGTTTCGGTGACGAAGGAATGCGTCATTTAGCCGATTTTCAACATTTTATGATTACTAAGGTTTTAATGACTGGCCAAGGACTCCAAGTATCGAAACTCATTGTCAGAATATCAATGACAATCATGAATTTGTCATCAAAACTTCGGATACGTGATTTTCTGAGATCCTAAATTACGCCGGTGATTAACAACAGCCATAGTACGTCTCGATTATTTTACGACTTTGCTGATCGCACGGTATGCAAATCGGAGGAATTATGCGATAGCTTTGTTTGTGTTGATCGATGATTTTTCGGATGTTGAAAAAGTTGCCGAAATTTATACAAGTCTTGTCATAATTTTCGCGCTACTAAATTGTCGTTGAAATCCGGCATATCATCGCGAAGATTTTTATTGAGATGAGAAAATTTAATTGCCGTATCGCATCCAAAAACAAAATGTCAGGATTTTTATATCGTAATGTGCTTGAAATATCTTAGGATTTGATTTAGAAACGGAGTTAAACGTATACCGTTATATATAAGTGTATCGTAATTTTGAAAGATTTCTTAAACTGAAATCCTTTCTTGAAAAAGCAACTACGTTATTGCATATGCAGACAAACTTGTTCATTCCGGAAGGTACTTGACCTTGTGGGAAGGAATTCGGCTTCCGATAAAATAGATTTTGGTTAAAAATGGCGGAATATTTTTACTGCACCACCCTGAAGGATTAAAGGTCCGCGCTTGTATTTAGTTTAAATTAATTTTCATTCATTTTAATGAACAGGTTTTCGAGTCTGACTTTCTTTAATATAGTTTGCATGTGATAGAATAGAAAATTTAACTATAGAATGGCATAGAAACAATTGATAACGTTAAAATATGAAGGAAACACGTTGAAATAAAAATCACTAGTATATTTTATAACTCTTCAGAATACATAAGGAACTTGAATTTGCATAACGTCAGTTTGTTAATGCCGTATTACGATTTATCGAATATCAAAAAATGACGAAGTCGCGAAGTACGTAACAAGTTTGTCGTAAAAGAGAATCGCATCGTTATAACGACGTAACGAGCTTCAACCTGACAGTAAACGAGAAATATTTCTATCATGTCGTTGATAGTTTGCAAGCCATTCCATCCATATCCTAGCGCTTCCACATTTTATTCTATTATACGTTACACGAATTGTGTTACAAACAGCGATTATGCACATGACACTTGTAAGCTGAAAATCCGTTTTTTTTTTTTTTCGTCTTTTAAACCCAGGTTTCCGAACCAACCCGGATAAAATTGAGTTTAATTCGTTGTACATGTTTGTGACGCTTTAATCATTGCATTTTTGTTTAACGTCATTGAACATGGAATTAGTGAGGTAACCCGTTTGGTCATTTTATTAACTTTAATCAATATTTTAATGTTCAAATCAAACCACACTATAAACAATTTTTGTTTTCTGCAAGTGCGCTAGTACAGTTTTCGCCCAGTAAGTGTTCATGTTACACTACGAACGAGTTCAAGCTCATGTTTATTACTTTAAGATAATAGTTACTATAGCATATTATTCGAAGATCAATCGGTCATTCTTACGGTTTCTCAGTACGGAATAATCAGATATAATTTTAAATGTATACGCTTTTCACCTTTCTTAAAAAAACAATATTAAAAGATGAAAAAAATGTTCTCTTTCTTTCTTTTTTTTTCTTTTTTTTTTTTTTACGTCGGGTAAAACTCAGCGTTTTTAACTTATTCAGGGAAAATTGGGCCCACTCTGAAAAGCTCGAACTGTACGTGCAGATACGGAACTGCGTGAATGAATATATAGTATATATAGAGAAGCCTCGTCGCCCGGAAAGATTCCGAAAAAAGTCCCGAGCTCCGGATAGGTAGGTAGGTTGGCTGGTTGGTTGGTTGGTTGGTTGGTGGTTGGTTGTTTAAAAAAGTTTCGCCCGAGCGGCGTACGTACGGAATCGATTCGGCGGTGGGAAGGGTGCGCGATGCCGTTCGCCCAGGGCCGCGATGGAAGGGGGCGGGGGGTCAACGGGGGCGGAGGGGACATGGCCTTAAGAATCAATCCTGGCTTCGGCCATCTGCCATCCTCGTAGCCGGGGTCGCTAGCGTTTCGGACGACGATGCCGCAAAAATTCAACCCCCCACCCCCCCACCCCTCGGCCCTCGGCCCTTACCTCTCTGTTTCTTTCTCTCTTTCACACATAAACACTGCAGCAGCAGCGTTTACACACTCACACACACAACTTGATTGCGTGTCTGTCTCCGCCGCAGGTAGGCAGGTAGGTACGCTGGCAAAAAGTGGGTACCTACCTGAGTAACGCTGATCGTGCCTTACGTAAACTGGTAGTAATACCGCGGTGATTGCCTGAAACGCGAAGAAAATTAATGGCCGATATAAATATACGGAGGGGGCGGCGGAGGGGGGGGGGGGGGGAGGGCAATTACTGCATGGTCTTGACTTCGTAATCGTCCTGCTATTAATACAATATAAGCTATGTATAAGTAAATGGGATGTTATACACACTGTGAGAAAAATACTACTTGAGGAATTTATTTTACGTTAGCGGAAGTTGAGAAGAAAATACTTTTTTCGGATTTTTTTTATTACGAGACAGTGATCGCCGATCGTATTTACTATTGGGTTTTTATGGAATTTTTATTGTATTCTTTAGCAACGATGATCTGTTTTTGGCAAAGAAAATACTGAAATTTGAAGGAAAAGTTTTGATTTCAATTTTACATTTTAAATAGCTTCGAAGTTGTTGAGAATTCGGTCGATTCGTACGATTTTACTCGTTTCATTCGGAAGACGATTTTTTATACTCTCGTTGAAACATTTTTCTTTTATCAACTTGGCACGGTTGAATATTCAATTTCACTATATTGCATTGATGTTGTGTCACGATCAGCGAATGGCAATATTAGATTGACTGTTGAAAAAAAAAAACAATCTCGTACTGTGACTTGAGAGAATATAGCCTTGAGAATATAATGAGTAAACCTAATTTTAAAGTGATTTGAAATAAAGCATCGAAATCTAAGCTCTTTTTTGTAATTCCAGTAGATTCTATTTTCATATTTTTAAAGAGATCCATGTAGCTTACGGGTATAACGGTTCAAGAGACATCGATCTTTGGCTAAAGAAAAACTTCTTAGAATTTATTTCTATTTTATTTCATTATTGATGACAGAAAGTCCTGCAGGTTGTTGCTCGAGTGTGCCGAATTATCAGTATATTTGAGGTTTTATCATGTGAAAAAGAGAAGAATGGTACATACCTACTTATATTCTGCCAGGAGTAAAATTTTACAATACCCAGAATTTACAACAGTTGTGTGGTAAAATCTAATTACTGAATTATAAATATTTAAATCCAATTACTCTGGATTGACGAAGTGAAATGAAAAAAAATGTATATTTTTCTGTGAATTTCATCTGCGTTAGTGAATAGACGATGCTGGAAATTTCATGCGATCAAAGTTAGTAACGTTACTGTAAGGATGCATGTTCAAGAAAAATCCTTACATCGCACCATTGGAATAGTCTGAAATTTAGTAAACTATACCGAATCAAACACACCGATATTTTTGAAAGCCAACTACTCGAAAGTCATTTTAAAATTGAAAAATAACGAATTTCTTCCCGATATGTCGTGACGCTAGCGTTTCTTACTTCAACATCGTGAAATTTCCCGATATCTAACCTATCAAAAAGTGGCAGGCGTTATTCTACTATAACAATAAAATTCGAACGGGGCGAGGGGGGGGCGGAATGCTGGGATGCGTTTGGACGAGAAATAGAGGTGCACGCAAGGTATAAAAGCGTTATAAAGATGGTGGAGCGAGCGAGGAGACGAGGACAAAGCCGAAAGGCCGAACCAGTTTTCGCTCCTCCGAGTTCTTCTTCGCTGTTGCAACAGCATCGCGCGGTGAGAACGAGAGAGTAAGGAAAGATGATTCGAACGAAAAGGTTGCCGGTCGAAGCCATCCGGTATGTGACACGAATCGTACCGCGGGTAGCGACGTGATAAAAGATGAGCAGGTACGGGTATGTAACATATATGGGTCATTCGACAAACTGTCAGGTTATAGCTTTTCAGGGCCATCATTATATTTGTTCATCTGCAACCCAAGTATTTTACGGGTTACGTCAGAATGCGTAAGCTAAAAATAATCGAACATAACTCGAACAAATCGGTTAAAGTTTAGATTTTTTTAAAACGTTGCATTTGAAAGCAAAAGTTCGTAGGTTTCAGTACGTTGTCTTAACGGCGGAAAAGTTTTTTTTTTTTTGATAGTTTATAGTTTCTTTTTTGAAGTATTTTTAAATTTCTGGTAAAAATATTCGTTTATCTTTTAATAATTATATAAAATAGGTACTCGGTAAGTAAGACAATTATAATGATTGATACTTTGATTACATGAATTGATATTTTATTACGTCGTTAATTGGAGTAAAAAACAAAAACCAATTGGGAAAAAATAATCGGTTTAATCGAAAATTGATTATTTTTGGTCATTCTTAGACTGATTGTGAGAGTACATGTCAAATTGCAAACCTCTGCATGGAGAGATATGTGTGAGATAAGCTGTGGTTACTACGTAACCCGTAACTATTGTCATTTTTTATCGAACGAGTTTTATCACAATTATAGTGAGTTTTATAACCGCAACCAGAAGATCTAGTGCGTGTTATTACTATCATTTTCATTCATGGTCACTGGTTCTACATTTTCTTCTAACCAATGCGATAATTTGATGTTGATGCAACAATGAAATGATCTTACAGCTTTGTTTAATGGAAAAAATATAGTCTACCGTGAACGACCAGATTTCTAACGTTGCAATAAACACAAAATTTGCTACCGAAAAAAATAATCACATTAAATACTTACATGCACGTAATAATTGAACTCTTTCGCTAAATTCTTGAGAATAATATATTTACAATTATAAATATAACGACTGTACGTTGACGGTGTTTGAAACTTTGTAAAACACACATTGAATGAGTAACTTGGCGTATTCTGAAATATGGGTGTCCAAGAAGGTAGGAGAAAAAGAAGATCGAAAATTCGGGATCTAGGCTATAATTTTGATACGAAATCGTTTGTGAACAAATTGTGCGCTGTTTTCAATTCGTCTTAATACGAATGGCTGAGGATGAAACGACGTGCAAGAAGTTAGAGAGAACGAGAGAGAGAGAGGGCAAAGAAAAAGAGTGACGGTGTTGCAACAACGATGAGCGACGATCATAGCCGGAAGTTGGGTAGTCGTTAAAACCTCTGTACATGAAATACAGGTGTGTTTCATCTCTCCGGTATATTAAACATAAAACGCGTCGTCGTCGTCGTCGTGGAGAGGGAGTCACGCCGTAAGAAAGGCTGCGTGCCGCCCGGATCTTGGAGTATTCACTGAAAATAATACCTACCGGTAATATAGTTACAGGTACCTACGTATTTAGATGCATGCATACGCCGAGCTGATGGATAGCTAATTGTAGTAAGCCTTGAGGAAAACCGATTCGCGGCAGGCAATTACTGTATACTTACACCTGTGTGTGGATACCTGAAATACTCGCGTATAAATTACAATAAATAAAGAAATTCACGGCACGCTGCGAAATAACACGACGAGCAACGTGTACGAAAAATGAGATGGGGGAAAATCAGGAAGGTGTAATGTGGCCAGAGAGCTGGATATTTCGAGGGACTATTGAAAGAATAATCGCGAGGCAATATAAATTGCGAGCTTGACGATGGTAACGTTGATATAGCGATGCGATACTTTGAGGTTATCTGAATTTATTTATTTTTTTTTTTTTTTTTTTTTAACCTTCAGAGAGTCGATATTTTTCCCTTGAAATTTGATATTTTTTAAAGGTATGATTTACGCATATAGTCAACACGTCCGGTGGAGTTTCCGAGTTATCTGCTGACTTCTAAAAGAGCCAGGCAGGCCCTCTAAAAGTTAATATCAACTTCATTTGATGAACGGTGACTTTCTTCTCAGTGTCTCGTTGCGTTGATACTTGCAACTTCGATCTCGCAACAAACAAATTAAGGATGAATCGGTCGGTCGAGGAGTTTGATTCTATAGTTAAGGTGGTTCTTTATTGGCTGCGGAGTCATCGGAACTTCATTTTGGAAAAGTGTATAATTTAATTAGAAGTTATTGGAATAATGCACGATAATGGAATTCATGAATACTAAGAACATTTTGGATTATAGTATATTATAATTTTAGTTAATAAAATTCTGCCCATGGTCTTTCATTTCAGCACCGATGTCATTGGATGCAATTAACAGCGATTGTATAGTTTCATTATTGTCGTACATCTCACAGTACAATAGATTTTTTTGTCAATAAGAAATGAACGTCTTATTCTTCGTTTTGCTATTATTAGTAATACATCAATCCAGGTTAGGTGAAAACACGATTCATGATATCCAAATTCTGCGCCATATCATCGGATCTCTGATCCGACATTTGTAATCTGTACAACGTCGTGTTTATCATTCGAAATGGCCCTCGGCAACGTCTACTGTACAACATATCGTTGGAAAAATCAGTATTCTAATAACTATTATTTCGTTTTTTTTTCAAGGTCTATAGAGTTTATGAAATACTTGTGACAGCACTTCCGTTTAAAAAAAAAAAAAAACTTTTAACGGTCGTAAGCGCTGTGTCAATAATCCAACATTCAAAAACCTCGTTTTCACGTTTTTGGCCGGTAATCTGGTCTGATATACAACGAAGGGATTCACTTCATTTCTATTAACAATCAGTCCAAGTCTGAATTACAGGTGAGGTTTTTGGATTAAATAAAGAACCACCTTAAGAAAAGAGAAAAATGTGCAACTTCTTATACCAACTCGCTCTCTCTCTCTCCCTCTCTCTCCCTCTCTCTCTCGCTTTCTTTCTCTTATCATCATCTCCCCTCCCTTACTCTCATTTCTCGACATCACGCGGTGGGCGCGCTCCAATTTGCGGTTGAAAAATATTGCTCCTGCTGCTGTTGTAAGAACGAAACGCGAATCGAGGCATGAACGTGCATAACTTTACCCACCGGGGGCGCTGCATATACTATAAATATAATGCGCGGACAAAAGAAGATCGCCGATTTGCATTTTTCTGCGGTGTAAAGACTCGAGGGAAAGGGGCATGGATTATTATTCATTCGCCGTGTATAATATCGTCACATCCTAACTATATAACCATTACACACGCGCACGCGCACACACACACACACACATTACCTAGATATATACCGCATTTTTCCTGGACCCTCGCTTTCGCATTTTCTTATTTCTTTCACTATAAACTGACGTGTATTGTCTTAGGAAGAAAAAGATGAGCTTATAAAAATAAGATTAAAAATGAAAAATAGCGAAAAACCTTCAGAAAGAAAAACTGCGCACAGGATAAGTAATGAACTATTGCTATCTTCGAATCTTACGAAATCTTTTTACGTTGACAATAACTTAGCTATTAATATTTTGTTTACATTGACTGTAATTTGTGCAAAACACATTGCTCGGTACTCTTTTTCTCTTAATTTGTGACTCGACGATGAGGTCCACTTATCCTCAAAATCCTTGGATCTGTGATTCGGTTTTCCCATTGTGCATAGCATCGAATAAACTACCGGCGTGGTTGAAACTACGCTGGACAAATGTAGATTCGAGAGCAGCGAGAACCGGAAGCTGGGTCGTGCGTCATCCGATGCCATTCGAGCTTTCGAGTGCTCGTACCTACCCGCGGTTCAAACGAAGATCAATAAAGTGCTCGCTTATATAGTTGGCTACGCGCGGGGAGGGAGAGAGAGAGAGAAAATCGAGCCTCTCCCTTCGACGCCAACCTCCCCACAAAACCTCGCACCAGCCCATCGCCGAGTCCAGGTTCCAAATAACCGGTCCGACCGGAGCGAAAATCATGACGACGATATTTCGATAGGGAAAGATAAAAAAGTTTTCGACGTGTTGCAATTTTTCATTCTCGTAGAAATTTCCATTTCTTTACTCTTTACAGTTTACACACTGCAATTTGACGAGAAAGGTGTAGCCGACTTCTAGGGTATGATATTGGGAGCTGAAACCTGCACTGAGAGAAATTTTTAGTTCCGGTTACTGCTCGGTCCTTGAATATTTTCGTTTTTAACCACAATCGAAGAATATAATTCTAGGTAGAAAATGAAAATTAGTTTTGTAGCTGTTACCGCAAAGTCTAATATCCGTTAGTATTCTTTCTCATTACGATCACTTCTACTATATTTTCTTGTAACTGTTCCGAAAATTTAATGCTTGTGCAAGAATAAATTGACGTTAAAGGCTTGTTTAACTAAAAAAGTAGAGTAAACCTCAGAAACTGATTTTGCGTCGCAATTACAAAAAAAGGATCGACAATGGCGAAAAATGGTTAAGCTCACCTCGTTTTTCGTAATTCCAACAATTTCAAGCAATTTTTCTACTTACTGTAACAAATGAAATTTTTCTCAGTGTGGCGACGTTTTCATCACCCATGAATTTATCCGCGTTCAATGTTTCATTTATATCTGCGTATTATAAATTCGAACATTTTTACCGGCAGAACTTTGATGACACGAGAAAGGCACAATTTGACAAATTGTGTAATAACCGACATTTTAATCAGAGTCAACACATTCACCTACTTATCTCAAGATGCGGATAGAAAAGACGCTGTCTCATCGTCACGCATATGTACATTTATTTTGCCGGTATTTAATCAACATACGTGTGGGACTTCCATATCACTAATAAGACTTACATATATATATGTAAGTAATCCGGGAACTTGAAAGAACATAAGAGATGGGTAAAAAATATCAGCTACGCGAGATGTCGACGCAATTCGGTGAAAACGAACGTTTTCGGGGCGCGTTATTTCCTTACCACAACTCACTGTACCTCAAATGTCCAAAAATGCTTCCGAGTACGTAACGGTATGCCTGTAGGTGCGAACAAACGACAAATGCAATAAATTTCGGTCAGTATTAAGCCTGAAAGATGATTAACGCATGAAATAAGGAAATAAGGGTTGCGTTTGCCCCTCATGGGTTAGAATGCTTAATGCTTGGTTAGTATTATTCAAGAGTTGTAAAAAAGTAAAAAAGTAAAATACAGGGAAGTTGGGATATTGACCAAAGCTGAGCCACAAGACGATTACGCTGAACTAGTAGGGGCACCTAATAAATTTAGTATTGTGGTGATAAATTAGTAATAAAAAATGAGATCTTCCGTTCGATTTTTTAGTGGGCTGATTTGGCTGGTGCAGCTACCAGGACGTAACTCGAGAGGCTCTTCCGAAAAATAAGTTTTGCGTATTATTCCAATTTATACGTGTCAATTGTGATTACTAGTTATTCGAATGTGTCAACATTCTTTCCTATTTTTCATTATTATCATGACTTAAAGAGTCTCACATATTTTCAGCATACGAAAAACGTTTAAATAGCATTTTGCCCAGAATTCAAATTGGAAAAAAGAAAAAAAATTCAGACCGCGGATAATATTGAGCTCGCCGCACGGTGTTGGCAACACTGAATTTTGAAGAACATAAATTTATACTTGAGGCAGCGGGGTTTTTTTTTCCTACAGCATTATAAGATTAAACGTAGGCATGTTTACGCCTCTCATACGTCGATATCGGAAATATAATTAAATAAACAACTCTACTTTTCTTTGAGGGGAAGATTTGCACACTCGTCACTTCTCTATCCATCCCGATTTCCTCAAAATAATGTGTAAATTAGAAAACACATTTCGACTGTCTTTCTATTTAAATTAATAAAGTTAACACTTTTACGAGTACTTTTACTCAGGATAAATTGTGCTCTTTTTTTTTTTTAATAATTGAACAGTGATCCTAATATGTACTTTTACACTTGTCAAATTCAATTCACGCTCATCTCGTCTGACGTAAAATTGTAATATCGTAACGCTGGCGACCGATTTTGTTTTTGTCCTAAATATTTCCATCCTACTTGAGTCACAAATTTACTTTTTTTTTTTTTTTTGTAGATATCAGTAAATTGTCTGGGTCGGTCAATTGTACGTGTAATGTGTATATTATACATATATGTATACTCTCTTATACGAATGAGAAGAGGGACGAGAGAGATGTGACAAGAAGTCGCATCGTGGTTATATTATAGTCTATACAGCAGATAAGTTGGAGCGTTATTTACCGCTCTTCCCTGTAAATCCCTTAATCATACTTGTCTTATTTCTTATTTCTCGTTCCAAAGAGTCGCTACACGTATATAACCGTAAAAAATTGTCGCCAGTAGCAGGGATACACTATAAATCAGACTTTTTACCTCGCCAATTTCACGTGCGGGACGACGGGCAAGGAGTCAAATTCGCCCCATAAATCACCGCCCAGGTTATACCTACTCTTTCTCTGATATATATTCCGTACACATGTACTTTTTATTTTATTTCATTTTATTTTCTACTTTTTTATTACCATACCGTGTACTCGTCATTCGTCATCAATCACCTTACACAAATCGGTAGATTTTTAATACATCAATTACGTACATGTTACACTGATGATACGACATGTACAGAGCGAGTTTTTACCTTAATTTCAATATGCACATATATTGTAATAATTTGAAATAAACAATTCGGATGGGGTAGAAATTGTCTTATGCATTGAATGCAAATCGAGCTAATAATTTAATGCGAAAATTCACGTGTAATACAAAATAAAAGTTTAAGCCATCTCGTTAAATGAAACATGCGTTTTGTCTTTTTTCCTCGAAAAACTTTCTCTGTTCTTGTTCATTTCTTTTTTTGACACAAATTCAATTTTTATAGCAGCAGACCTCAAAAAAAAAATTTAGTTTTTCGGGAATAATCAAATTTTTAAAATAAGCACATTCCTTTTATGAGTGATTTGAAATTTTTTTAATTATTCGTGAACTTTTTTTTCCATTCAGAACCATTATAAGAAAAACTTGAAAACTGAGTACTTGGTTAAAAAATTTATTCTTCATGAATAACATTATTCCGAAAAGTTTTGTACCGAGACTTCTTGTGTTGATACCTTGATATGATTTCTTTTTCATAGAAAGAACAGTTTTTGATGTAGAATTTAATATACGTGCACCTATGCTGCAGTTGCGTTGAAAGAAATGTTGAGTGCATTGTGTTGACCGAAGTAACGTGACGTTTACGACTTGTACAAAATTCAACGTTATAGCTACTCTGTTCACTTCTACGTCTTCCATGTTGATTTATAGCTTACGAGAATCTCATATCCGCCAAGTAACTGCAAGAAGCGAAGCCTGTTATCAAAGGAGGAAAAATTACAGCCTCAACTATAATGATTTATACAAGGAGAATCCTCCATAAAAGCACGTAGTCAAGTCGTCGGTTAACGTTCCTTCCTTTCAAATCCAAAGGACAATATTCCATGATACGCTAGTTGAGTTTTCCAATGCGATGATCGTGAATTAAAAATTGTGTGATGTAACGAATCTTTAAAATTAACTTGTACTAAAATTTGTTATCGTCAGATTTCTACTCCGTAATCATGACGACGATCATCTGAAATTGATTGTAATTCAGGATGGGCGAAAAAAATTTTTTCACACTTAGTGATGAAATGAATGAAACTTGAAAATAATTCAATTTGTATTCTCCCACTGCCGCACAATGATTTCACTGCGCACGATACAGGTTGGATACATTTTCATTTCGTAATTGAGAACAGATACGATTAGTGCAGAACGATATCTCCAGTTTGTTGGCCCGAAGCCAGTGGTTTTGATGTTGATTCTTCGGTAGGTATGGAAATAATCGGATTATTCGATCAAATTCTCCAATTATTTATACGTTGCTGAAATTTTACCCTACTGATTGATACTGGAGTTTAATCGTAGGTCCTAATGAAATGAACGTGTTTTTTTTTTTAAAAAACTGTCATCTATTAGTTATTTATTTTATCCGCGATTTTTCACGACTCACTTTTCTACCGTGAGGTGAATGATTTATTGTTACAATAAAACGAAACAGGCACTCCTGATTGTGAGTTAATTCTACTCAATGGCTGTGATCGAGATGGTAAAATATTCAGCGTTGAGTGGAGTGAATATCAAGTCCCACTAATTCGATAAAGCGTAATCTACCGTATATCTCCGATAGCATCGCACCTTCGCTGCAAGTTGGAAAAGAAAAATCTTTTGTCGATGTTATAAGCGCCCTCTTTCCACTGTTCAATCGCGCAGCGATCGTGTAATACGTCAAAATAGTGTCTTACACAGTTTTTATACATCTATTATTGCGACAATTCTTTAATCCGATTAGATTTCTCCTCCTTGTTGTAACTTGACACTTTCTTTTGTTCCTTTTTTCCCGCGAAATCACACATTCACCACTTTGATTTAATGATATTAATCAGGACGAACATGGTGTGTATTCGGTAAAGGATGAATGGACCATAACGTCTGAAGCAAAAGTAAATTAAAACAAAAAAAAAGAAATTGTACAAAAACACAAACGAAACATCTAATTCTAGTTATAAAACGTTTTCTTAAAGTATAAAGATCTCATGTCGATATTTTTTTTTTTTTTTTTTTTTTTGCCATTCGTAGGAATGTTGTTCAACAAGTGAAATTGTCGGAGATATTCTAAACGGTTTTTTTTTTTTCTTCTTTTTTTTCCCAACTTTTGCTTCAGACTTTGTCGAGTTCTGTGAATCCTGCAGTATACCTACCTTTACATGATTGGAGAGAAAACCGTGACGTTTTTTCACGTGGTGTAGACATTTTTAATCTTGCGTTAAAAATGTACGAGCACGTAATGTATTCTAAATTATCTGAATGTATATCTGCAATTTCCTAAACTGGTGATCCCGTCAATCGCACGGCTTTGATGTTTTGAGAGCGGCAGATCAACAAGCACCGGCGGGTTCCGCAGAGTGCCCACTCGTAATTATCTTGATTGTGTTCGACGCTTGTATAGGTATAAATCTCGGCCTGTGCCTATAATCATCTTGAAAAATGATGATAACGTGAACTTCGAAGCTTATGCACGAGTTGGAATTTTTCGAAAATTGTGTATCAGCTGAAATCTAGAACAGATTGCTGAACTTGTCTTTGCGATTTTTAAGAATTTTAAGAATAATACGTGACTGCAAAAGTTTTACCTTAACATCGCGTGTAATCATGTTATTTGTTTTTTTCTTCTTCTTTTTTAAACCAGTCTTCTCAGACGCAAATTTCACAGCTTAGCAAAAATTTGTGGAAAATTTATTCGAACTTTGTAATGTTGAATGAGGCATGAACGTTCATGTTAGCGATGATTAGCCTCCGTAAATCAGGGATTGTAAACCAGTACTTGTGTTGTACGTAAAAATAAAGGTGCTTCAGTGACGAGTCAAATTTCTCTGTAGCTTATGTTGATCAAGTCTTGATGCAACAAAGGTAACTATTTTCCCTTTCGATTGACTCGAAGCTTCGAATTCTGGAATTCGAAATGGTGGATCTATGTGTTGGTCAAAAATTCAGGAAACTATTCGATTTGAACGAAATTTGATTCCGAGGTTTTCTACAAGGCTGAACACGAATCTGAATCCAAAATTTGAAAATTCAAATTGGCGGATTCAACATACCCGATAATAATGCACAAGTCATTTGATTTGGATGAAAATTGGTATCCTGGAGTTTCTGAAGTCGCTGATAAATTCATTATGGCCGACTCTTTCGATCCGTTGTTTGAAATTTTTTCATTCCAACCTCAGGCACGTGATCTGCAACCTTTTCAAAGTACGTCGAGCACCAAGTTTCGTTAAAACGAAGTAATTTCTCTTATTTTAGACCGTCATTTTGAACGTCCGAATTCGAGTTGAGATTTATAATCAACGTCCTCCAACCTCCCGATTTCTAATCTTTCGTTTCGTTCGAAGGTAGGCAAAAACGTACGTCTCTAATGAGCGAATCACAGACTTGGACGTTTGTCGCGTCGTAGTTTGGCCAATACGCGCGATAGCTAAACAATACTCGGCGATCCAAATTTCTTACGCGCAACTTCCCATCCGCGAGTCAGTACTGAAAGAAAAAAAAGTTCGAACGAACTTTACGTGTAGTTCTAAAAAAAAAAAAAAAAAAAAAAAAAAAAAAAAAAAAAAAAAAAAAAAAAAAAACAGACGTTTAATTGATTCGACAAAATTTGGTTACAGGCACCAACGAAAGTGTTTCGTTGCATCTAGCAAGTACATCGCGTTCGCCGCGTTTGTTGTCGATTCAAAGGAGCGACACTCGACTCAAAATAATCCTTCACCTCCGTGAAAGATACACCTCGTCCATATACACCGCTAAACACGCGTTTCCTATTTCCCCCGCGATCGATCTGCGTGCAGCAGCTCGCGTTCGGCACAGACGACCCAAATTGAGGCGGGAGGGCGCGGAGGGAAGACGTTGATCAATTCGAAGTTTCGTGATTGGCAGGTTTCCCTCGCGATGCGTTGGTTAGACCTAGTCGCGTCCCTCTCCCTCCGTCGGCGCGCGAAATCGGACCGCGTCGAAGGAGATCCGTTTTACGCAGGGCCAGAAGGGACTATACCCATACCGCAATGGTGTCGTGGGTGCCCTGTCCCTCCCTGGATAACTCTCTAGGCCTCGCCTCGCGACTGGCCGACCGGGGCAACGCCATCGCCACACGACGACACGACGGCGATGGCGCTTCGCGTTCGATCCGGTCCGGGGAAAGACAGCGTCGTTCTCTCTCGACCGCCCCCGCCGCCCCACGAAAGGAACGCTGCTGCTGCTGCTGCTGCTGCCGGGCTTCGTCGTCCTTCCCCATACCCCGGCAGCCCCTTGACCCCATCCCGTTCCTCCCCCTCATCCTCCTCATCCACATTCAGCACTGCGTCGTCGTCCTCCGAGGTCCTCGTCGTTGTCGCAGTCGCCCCGCCCGTGAACTCCGACCGGTAAACTCGACGGAGAATTTCGGTGAAAAAATGGTATACGTTAAAAACTTAGGTTCAAGACCGCCCCCGCGGGGCAAAGGGACAAGAGAGTCTTATTTAGGATGGTTCGTTGCCTTCGGTTGAACCTCGAGAGTGGATAGAAGCCCCGTCATCTAAACTGAGGATTGTAGGGAAAAGGGTAGAGACCAGCTGGAGAAATAGTTTTTTCGCGATACTTTTCAGCTTCAGCACCGTGAAAGGGGAAGAGGAAAAAGTTTAGGTTTGTTGGTAAAATATTAAAATCGATTCATTTCCGTCTTCTGGTAGAATCGAAGGTTTAAATTAAATTGGTCATACGATTCTTCATGCGTATCATTTGATTGTAAAATCCTGCAAGTTGCAAATTTTTTCATCGAGCGGTTTCCGAGATTGTCGCGGGAATTTATCGGACTGACCAACGAACTGACATCTTTCTATTTCTGGGATTCTAGAGGTTCGAAAACGTAAATAATCGTTGAAACTAGAAAAATTTATTTTCGATTGAAACTAATACTTTTCTTGTATCACTAAAGGTATTCGCAACGACGATAGTAAACACGAATAAAACAACATTCTTACAATGGAAGAGAATCGAACGAGGAGAGTAGTATCTTTTAGGGGTGTTTTCTTCCCCCAAATCATGGAGCCTCTGATGTGTAATTTCATTCATTTGGCCTTTCCTCACTTTGGTTAAAATTAGCAATTCACTGACTGAATCAACAAACAAAATCTGTCGTGTATTTTCGCCTGAAATATTCATTTTCGTTGTTGCTCTTAAAGTTTCGGCGACAGGTACTCATAGATTTAAGTTTAAGTGGACGTGTTATTATTTGAGAGCCATGGTGAAGCGTAACTGGAACTACACGTCAAAATTGGAGCTACCTATTTTCGGCAAAAAAAAAAACCAGAAGTTTCAGAAGAATCTGTGATCCGGAGATCTGGTACTCTTCTTATTATAAATCGAGATATCATTTTTTTTTTTCTGATTCCGTATTCAGTTTTCCTTTCCCTTTTACCAACCTTTTATTAAGATGTTGGGGCCCATTCATCCTTAAGTAAAGTCCACATTAGGTCGACTGTCTTTAGATCCACGAAGGTGATATTCCATGAACAAAATGCACTAAACTTGTCGTAAATTGGATAATTCAGTAAGGTTTAACACCTAATATTCTCTGACAGCATTAGTTTTCTTTCTACGAGATTAGACAAAATTTTGTTCAGTAGACTTGTGACTCACGTATTTTAAAGAAAATACCAAGTTTCGCTGCCAACACTGCAGTTGCGGTTAGCTTCGGCTTTATGTCAGGTTCTTCCCCCGACGTCTTAACCCCTTGATGTTCTACACACGGTGTACGCAACCTCAATTTTCTAATTTATACTGAGTGTACTTTTTACACTAAGTGTCTAATTATTATGCCGGCACTGAAGTGGGGCGGTAAACTGCAGACCGGATGGTGTTAACAGGTTAAGGGCTCATTGGCAGAAGAATTCGCTACCGGCGTCAAAAGCCAGTAAAGAAAAGAAAAAACAAAAGGAAGTAAGTTGAGGGCTACGTTAGGTTGCACCGGTGACTCGGACGCTTAGATGATTTTCTTTGTTATAAAAAATGATCCATAATCTTTGCATAAACTATCAAGAAGCTTGACTTGTTGTAATGACTGCAAGACACACTGATTGTACGGTAACTGTAAAAGTTCTTTTTACGCTTCTAGGCCTCTTGCTAATTGAATTAGCAAAACTTATATACTTCAGGTTCGAGTTACGGATATGAACTAAGAATTAACAAACACCCGAACGTGCGAAATTTACCTGTATAACATCAAGATGAAAAATGAAAGCAAAGATACTTGTTTTAACGAACAAGCATATTACATAAAACATTGACAATTCCGTGAATGATTCAAATTTCCAAGCGGGTCGCAAGATTAAACATATTATGCATAGAAGACGCATCGATTATGCAACGACTGGAATTTCGCAGTATGTAACTTGTAATCCTAGTCAGTAATAGCCTTGTTGGAATCTTGAGATTGGATCACGTCCTGTTGGTGCAGATTACGATGCAACTCGTTTTGACTGACGAAGAGAACTGTCATTTTTTAACACTCCTAATCTTTTGATCTAGGACGTTTTTCGTCAATGTCGATCTCTTTTCGCGGCTGAAAAAAAACTTCTGTCAAACAATTATAAGTCTTTCCATCATTGTTTTCACATGATGTGAAACAGAACTAACCGGCAGATCGATTTGCTGAACTACATAGCCATGGTTATTTATAGGGAAAGATTTGAGAGTTTGGAGTCGCTTTATAATCACAGCGTATTTGAAATACCTATTTTGAAAACAGTATCTCGAAGGTTGTCTCTTCCACTGTCAAATTCCGCCCGTATCATTCTGTCACGCTTTTCTCTTTATTTCCGTGGCGTCTAAGTTTTCCTCCCGATCGAGAATTCGAAACGTGGTCCCGAACTTTTGGGCCTTCCTTTACGTACCTGAAACAAGTATCCTCAGGGACCCGTAACGCCCAAGTTGAACGCCCTTCGTACATCGCTGTGCATACGCCAGGTGGTGAACAAATTTATGCCCGTTGTAGCAGACAAAAGTCAGTTTACAATGGAGATAAGAATCGTCATATTTTTTCTTTACCGTTGTGGGGCAGATTAATTTTGTGCAAACATGGTTTACAAAATAATAGTGTAAATTTAAATGGTGGGAAATTATTTAGGTACATCCGATTGCGTATTCACGGATTTTTTAAATTTATTTTCCACTTGTATCTCGAAACAATGCATCTGAAGTTCCTCGGTGAGTTACGCACTTCTCCGACCTCTGCAACGAGTGTAACAGACATTTTGCTGGATTGATCTTTCAGTCATCAACAAACTCAAAGCAGAGCTTCAAAATCGTAGATCTGTTTATTTAATATCGAGTTACCGGTTCCATCCATCGATTTCAAATGGTTTTTCTTTTTATTGTTGCAGGTAGGACATCTTTTTTCTTCACTCCATTGGGGTTTGCAACATTTGTCGACTGACACGTGTTCTCGTTATACGCCAACGCTTCCGAAACAAAGATGCAATAAGTATATGGGACATTATTCTCAAAATCGAATAGCTTCGAAAAGTCAAATTTTTCTTCGTTTGTTCTATGGAAGAAAAACATCAACTTGATTTTTATTAGATTTCCATTCCAATTCATTTCTGTGTTCAAATTCTTGAAAACCATAACCGCTCTTTTCGATACAAAATGTAAATTTTTGTTAAAACAAAATGCGAAAAAATGAAACTAATGAAAATTGCACTTTTGATAGTTATTACGATTTCAAGAAAAATATCCCACATACAAACATTGTTGCTTCAGATGGAACAGGGCAAGTATGTATTTAAATGTTCTCATCGTGCCTCTTTGGAAAAGGTATGTCCATGCCGTTTCACAAAAGAACTCAACGGTTCAAGACTGCTAGTTAGATTCAACGGATTGATCGAAACATGATGTCGAAGTACTTGAATGAAATAAAATATATAAACTAACTAGTCAGCTGAACAGGATAAACTCAATTATTTAGCACTATTGGTGACTAAGCCATAAAAATTTCAAGTCATTGATCTTTGAATATTAAAAGCTCTCATTTAATTTCCAGATTAAAATGCGAGTGAGAATCAGCAACAAGTATATTTATGCTGTTTTCTATCAATCCGTATTTCTGACTTTCTTTATCCGCCTTTATTCTTTAGGCCGCCTGAATCGAAAGTTAGGAACCAGAAATAATTGTATATAAAATCACCAGAAATCTTACTTACGTGAATAATGGCGGATATGAAAGGAAGAACATTTCTGGCTATGTGGTGGATATAAATCTGAGAAAATTCGACTGACACAAGCTAAGACATCAACGATTTGCGAAAAGGTTTAGTAATTGAAACTTTCAGAACGATTAAACTCTGCTGTTTTTGTCCCGATTCTCTCGTTTCCGATCTAATTTTACTTACCATAAAAATCTGCATAATGCTCCTGAATTTTTTTTCCCATTCAACATATAATTATCACGATCGGGGGTAAAAATAAATTTCTTTACATACTGTGGGTAAATTATATTTTTGTCGACAAACGTATTGCGCTTTATAAATATACCATCAGCTATAACATTTACCGAATATTTCTCAGACCTCGCGTATAAGATCTTATCAGCTAGCAGACAGAGGAGCCGAAAACATAAGAATAGGATTAGCAACTTGAAATTTGAATAACTTTGCACGTTCTAATCACAAAACTTTGCCCTAATAATAAATTGCTGATATGCTAGCGTGTGTCGTTCGAATTTGCTCAGCTTCATTTCCATCATGTACCAGGAATGTTGTTTCATTTGTGTTCACCGTCGTTAACGCAAACGACGTTTCCGCAGAATGTATTACGTTCTAAACGGTTTCCAGTCGATTTATTCTTGCACCGAACTTTGCGGATCACACGAGGTGTCAAAAATTTCCACCAACAAAATTATCTGGTCGGTTGCCGCTGCGCCGTCCGGCATGTTACCAACACGGGTGTGTCGGTGTGCGTTTTTACATAGGTGCCGCCTGTCCATCGTCCGCAAGACTGAGCGACACGCAGACGGATCCGCCCCACGTCGCTTTGCTATATATAGGCGAGAGTGTTGGGACGAATATAGGCAGGTATACAGGGTTTCCTATTTTAGATTATGTATCGGAGTAAGCATCTCGGTAAGTAAGTTCCGTTCTCTGGTCAAAAAGTCTCCGTGCTTTCGTATCGCCCTCGAGATATCCCCACGCCAATTTTCAATCACGCATATATGTATATTCGAAGCGTGACAATCGGACGAGTGAAGGAAATGACAATGGTAGGAATAAAAATTGCGAAAGAAATGAAATGGCGATATTTATTTACATAGAAATCGAACAACTTATCGACTCTTCGAATCACACGCTATTGTGCCGAGACTACCTCTATACCAAAATAGTATTCTATGGTTTTAAAAACTTATAATTTATGTAAAACTTGTATATGTGTAGAGGGGTAACTTGGGAGGGAGGAAATGAAGTATTCCTTCGATTTTTACGATTTTTTTCAATCCATTTCTTTCTAACAATAACAATTTACGTTACATCGCAATAATCATTATCGAGCATTGAAAACCTATTAGTCTACTACGAGAAATAGTAAAAAACCGCAAAGAAATGTGTTTCGAAAGTTCTCCGACCATGCAGAAAACGTTTATAAAATAGGTGGTAAGAATAATACCTAATACTATGACTCAAAGGGTTAATGCGGCAACTGATGTTTCGCTTAAATACTTGTCGCTACCAGCAACACCGACGAATCGGCCAGCGCTGCCTGCCGCTGTTAGACCGAGTACCACCTAAATGCCTGCTATGATCACGAGTAAAACTTAAAAGGCCACGCCGGGCTTGGCGCAGCGCGTGTATGTGTAGTTGGTCCGCTTGCAGCGTGGGCACAACGAATACGAACGACTAATACCATACTTTTCTCCTCCATCTGTTGTCCGTGTGGCCTGGACGATAGGTATATAATCCGCCTTGTGCTACCAACGCGTTACACGCGTTACACACGTCCACGCGAGTGACGCACGCACGTGTTCCCAATGATATTAGGGCACGTAGTGTGGACCGAAGACGCGGACACTCTCCTTCATGGAAACGTTGTTCCCAATCTCTTTTGCCTCGTAGACCTAGGCAGCGAGTCCGGAGTCACGAACTCTGGTGAGAAAACGAGATCCGGTCATTCGATCTTTACCAACCTTTTGACAAAGGATGGTAAGGCAGATTTACCGGTTTTGAGCATTTGGGTGATTTATACGTATATCTTAATTTTCGATTACCAACGAAGCGTGACGAAACACTAAAACTTGGTCAACGTCGGATTTTAGTCCTGAATCGCGTATAATAACGGAAGAGACTAAAAGACGAAAAAGACTATCACAAGTGATACTTTGACCACTGTTGGTGCTTCTGCTGTCCTATCTACACATTTTTCTTAACAGTCTGTAGGAACTAGGTGTTACATCTGAAATTTCGACCAATCAAACAGCTTGATCGAAAACTCTAATAGGTACTGATGTCTCGAAGCGTGAATGAAACTTGGTGTAACCTATTCCAAGAGCACAAAATTTTTAACTTGTTCGTTATCAAAACTCGCAAATATGTAAAAACTTGATGAGGTTTCGACGAATCTAGATAATCGATCGAGTCTTCGGATACGTTAGGTTTCGTAAAGGCGTTTTTTGTCAGTTGACGTTGAAATCATTCAGGCACGATTGTGATTATTCCTGGGCAAAGTATCCCGCATGCGTTGAACCAGGAGGATGTGCGCGTTTTTCAATCAATACTCAAACCACATTTACGCACGATATGCAATCCTTTAGACCACTTTCCCTGTACGACATGACCCAATCGAAATGTTTCTAGAAATTCGATGTATAGGCACTAGGCGTGTAAATAGAGTAAAGACGTGCGATACGGTATCTGTGCAATTCTTGACATAGAGGTTTTTCCTCTTGGCATTAGCAAAATATTGTATAAATTAATACATCTACAGATCATATAAATATGCATACACAGGTTAGTCGGTGTGTCTCAACAACTCTAATGTATTTTACATGATACACTAATAACGCTTATTTATCAATGCAATTTTTTTTTATTTCATACACATACAATTCGGAAATCATGCGGACCTAACATATGAATAAATTATTATTTCGACTATACAGCTGTTGACGGGGGGAATTTAAACGTCGATTCTGTTGCTTTCCACTAGTACAGCAGCTGTCAAATTGGTTTTGTAGAAAATATGTATAAACTTCGTTCAAGTCCGGGAGGGGATTGTAAGGTAGTACAATCGTCTCCCTCCCTTCCTGTCAGGTCCAACTTCTCGCTTCGGTAGGTTCGGTGCACACAAGTAAAGTGTATCTATATACGCGAAGCCGCTGACCTTTTTTTTTTTTATTATTTTTAAACCGAAGATGTGAAATTAAGAAAAATAAACATAATAATAATAATAACAGGACTATAAATATTCGCTCGGCACAGAATGAGTAACCGGACAGTATGTGACGCGTACAGATACATATATATATGTGTGTGTGTGTGTATACGCACACGCAGAGTTGTGCTTATCGCGTTCTTTCGCGTATAAATTACTAGAATAATCTACAGGATATATAAAACATCTATGCGTGAATACAATCTGTCATACTTCTCTTTGGGTATTCGATTTGTAACTCGATGGATCATCGTAATGTATAAGCTTGTCTATATTTCTACTTGTCGGTGAAAACGGAAATTGGTAAAAAGAAAAAAAATATTGATCCAACGGCAACGAGACTAATTGTAAGACGACGATTAGTACAATCAGAAAATAGCGTAACAAGGAAGGTTTAGAAATGCAATACTGTATGGAGGCGTTATGCGAAACTGCGGGAGAAACGACGGAAGGAGGGAATGAGTAGGTGTATGGGCGCAGATATATATATATGTGAACTACACGAGACGGCGCATGGCGGAGAGCGGCGGCAACGTGAATAAAACACCCAACACATACGGAATTGAGAATCGTCGCGAATACCCAACTATATATATATATATATACACACGCACACGCATGTATACGCGTATAAATTTGACTAGGAGCAAAGAGACAACGGCAGGAGTTTGCTCGGACTCGCGCAGAGGAGACAAATCGAGGTGGGAAATTTCGACGGCGTCTATCCGCGGCACCGCGCACTTACATGATAGAAAAAACTGTTCACCTTTGAGGTAACACATACCCGACGATGCGAAATACGAAACGGCGCAGGTGTGCTCGCCGCTCAACAAATGTAATATAAATGCATAATGCGCTCTAGCGTTTAAGGAAGGGAATTTTTGGCTAGTAAGCGTACCGTAATGACCCGCAGCGCACCGGTCCTTGGAATGCGGTAATTCGTCTCTTCCCGTCGCGCCTGCAGGCATATACTTAAACATCGAGTGTATTGCGTGGAAACTTTGCGCGTCCGTCGAAGCTGCGTTTCGAACACGCGGCAAGTTTCACAGAAAACACCCGGTACGCACAGGTCGGAGAGAGACGTACGTACTTACCGCTAACTTTGGGCGAAAATAGTGCAGGGAAGAATTCGTTGGTACGGTCGTAATAGACGACGCTTTCACGATACATACTCGGTGCATACGCGTTCTCTCGTCTCGCGTCGTACGTGTGTGTATTTCACACACGCACACGCACACGCACACTCGCAAACGGCGGCGGAGGCAGCTCAGCGCACCGCACCGCACGATCGGACAAAAGATAATCGCGGCTGTCGTGACGCTCGCAGCTATAGTAGTAGGTAGTAGGTACAGAGGCAGCGAGCGGGGGCCGATGGGTAATAGGGAGCCACCGCCGCACAGATACGAACTGCTTCTCGGGGCGTCGGCAGGGGGGCGGCGGAGGGAAGGGGATGGGAAGGGGGGAGGTCTGCCTCGAAGCTTGCGAGTTGCGAGCACGCGCCCCTCCCGCCCTCCCTCTTTCCCCACTTCCCGGCATACCCGTCGGTCGAGAGGCAATGAGAAAGAGAAAGAGAAAGAGACGACGCGCTCTTCTCCGTTATAGGTGTGTGTGTGTGTGCGCGCGCGCGCAATGCATGTATGTATGTACACAGAGGGCAAAGATACGCGCGAGTCGGCTCGTCGGCTCGAAGCGCAGAGTCGCCCGTTCCGTCCAAAGCAAAGGGGAATCGGTATTAGGGGGTCGCCGGGGGAGGGAGGAGAAGCGGAACGGAGGAGACAGGCCGCCGGGGCAAACCAAGCCGAGCCGAGCCTAGCCGAGTCGAGCCCAGCAAAAGGTACGGCATGGGACGAGCCGAGGTGATACGGGCCTTCAGGTCGAGCGGGGATGGCGCAGGGTAGCTCGGACTCCGTCCGTCCATAGTTTGCGGCATCGAACCGCTACGCGATGCGAGGGGAGTTTTGGTTGACTTGGTTCTCGATGCATTATTACTCATAGGAGCCGCGCTCCGATACTAGGCGGTTCAGGTATTCGATTGATTATCGTCGGTCGGCCGATGAATCCTTTATTGCGAACGGACCGGCTCGGCTTGCTGGGAGTTATTTCTTGAATTTCGAGATCTAGTATCGACGCTGCGCGATAAATCCGGAGATGAATCCCCTCGTATCCGTGGAACTTCACCCGTCGTGCTTGTTACTTTCGCCCTCTCATGTCGTGACCTACAGCCGGGTTGCGGCCGCGAGGTACGAGCCCTTTTAGCTACCGACGCGAACATTCTTTTTTACTTCGGTGTGATCCGTACCTGCAGCGACGAGAAAACGTCGAGTCGGGCTAGTATTGAGTATGCGGTCGTTGGAACGTTGGATGCACGTTGGAAGGGAAGGAAGGTCAATCGAACGCTCCGCCGAACGGAGGGCCTTGACTAGTTTCTCTCCTTAACGATAAGTGTATGGGTAGTTTCCATCTCTCCACTCAGCCGGCTACTTCTTTCTTTTTCTCTCTCTCTCTCTTTCCTTCTTTCTCCGTCTACTTTTTCTTCTCGTTGGATTTACCCGTGGTGCTTACAGCCTCGGACTTTTGTTCAACGTGCTCGATCGCGTTCCAACTTTATTAATGCGAAATTCAAACGAACGTCGAGGAGATAACCGCGGCCAGCGTTGCCATTAACGAAATACTGACCTTGACAGTGTCCCTGTTAATACGGCTTTGCGTTTATTTCACTAATAAAGTGAACACCGTCTAGCCACGGTCTGTCGGGATATTGGGAGAAAGAAAGGGGGAAAAAACAGCTAACAATGAACGGCATGTAAAACACATATCATAAATAAATTTCATTCACATTTGAATCTGTGAATCTCAAGCTACACGGCGAGAGTTTAGTCATAGTACAACAGTCGAGCGAAGATAACGATTGCGGCACAACTTTCAGTCTAAATTGTTGTCGTCGATGTACGCATCATCGATAATCTTTCGTTATTGAGGCTTATCGTTGCGTACAAGTCCCGTAATTACACTTGCCGGTGTATAAAGGTGGCATTTAGATCGTAGCTCGACTCGCGCGTCGCGTCGGTGCGATTGTTAACCGTACGCTTTACCCACTCTAAATGGTAATGCCAACACGACCGGAATGCTTGAGGCTAGCAGGCTGTTACTCGAACGCAACCACCGATGCATTTAATATTTACTACTGTACAGATCACCGCTGCAGCTATTCTAACGTCGTACGGAATATACCATAATTCCGAAGTCGCGTGACGTGACGGATATTGTCATAAACATGTAACTCGCAATCGTTTCGGGTGCGCATGACATAAAGAGCGATGAATCTTCGTCTCGAATTGCAAATAACAGTCGGGAACACGGGGATCCAGCATACGTGTACTTGGAACGTATCCCGCGGTCTCGTCCCGCGTTTATCAGTATGTTAATCGGTCAAAGTCGCACCGTGCAATATCGCAAAGGTCACAATGTACGACGTTGTACAACAATGTACAACCTACCGCGACTCAGGATCCCGTCATGAAAAGATTCTTTGAAGCGTCGAAGAGTACCCGTATGCGTACGTATCGCGAGGTTGAAAATATTTCACGCAAGACCGTTGAACCAGCGTGAATTTTTCATCGGTTCGGAATCCTTCCTAAATCACACGGCGTCGTCGGGACAATGACGAGACCGACGATGAGGACGAGGAGAGCCAACGAGTCGACGCGACGTGCCAACGAACGAACGAACGCAACGATACGAACCGAACCTCGGAGAAGGAACGAACGCCGCCTAGTCGATGTAGGTACACGTATACCGTCACCCTCACCGTCACCGAGCGCCGAGCTACGGTGAGACCGAACGAGAAGGGAAAACGGCTGCAGGGGGAGCCCGGGGGGACACCCGGGACGACGGCTGCGGGGAGGCGGACGATGGGGGGGGGAGGTAGAGGGGGAGGAGAACCCAACTGCCGCTGGCACAACGGTGGAAGCGAGGCCCGAGCAAAGGCAGATCGGGGACGGGAAGCGAGTACGAACCGAGCGCGAGGCAAGCGAGCGACCATCTTGCGTGTGCGATGCAACGCTCGGGAAGAGACACGACGAGCGGAGGAGCGGCCGCGGCGGGGTTACGATAATACTTCAAATTTTCATTAATTACAAAGAAATCCCGTTTTCTCAGCGGCAATTTTTCTACCGCACGCGCGTTGTTTGTACGTGCGCGTACACGTATGTAGTACGATGTGTATCTCGCTGTTGACGGTTGCGTAACACACCGAGCACGTGGATAAACTTCTCGCGCGCGCGCGCGCGCGTTTGTGTGTGTGCCTCTGTGTGTGTGTCGTGTGTCTGCGACCACGTGGTTTGCCGCGCGAGTTTAAACTGTGTTTTGACGTTTTTCAAACGTGGCGAGAGAGCGTGTATTTCGTTTTTTAATACACAATCGCGTACTTGTTTTGTGCAGTTTTTTTTTTTGCTTTCCTTTTCTTATGTTTATTTAGGCTCATTTTTGAAGCAAAGGACGTTGCGGTAGAGCGGTGTGTCGCTGCGGGAAGAACGCTACAGAGGCCGAACAGCTGATCGATCAGCACGGCAATCGGCTTTCGCCCGGAGGATTATTATTATCTATGCGCTACGAAGCCGCGCTACGAGATTGATCCTCCTCGATTCCGACTCATTGTCATTAAATGACTTCGCGCTGCTTATAAGAAGTGTATATACATACACTTATATATATCTATAACGCTGCTGTTGATCCACCGAAAGAGAACGAGCCAGTCTCCAAAGCTCCTCTTCGTAAAAAGAAGGTCTTCTTTGTTCGTTGCCGCTGCAGTGTAAGAATCGCTGTGGAGTGGATAGCGGCGAGGTGCCGAGGCGAGTTAGAGTCGGTTGTACGTAGCTGGCGAACTGCATCGATTGTGAGATAGCTGGAGAAACGGAAAGACAGGAAGAGGGAGAAGGGGGGAGAGAGAGAGAGAGAGAGAGAGAAAGAGAGCGAGCGAGAGACGGATTCGAAATCCGAAGGTATTATACGGCAGCCACAGGTATAATACTTGGGTCACGTCAAGGCGCGTCGTTTGCCGAGCTACGTTCCTCCTTCGCGGCCAGGTAACCCAAGTTTCGAGACCCAGCGCGGCGCAGCAATTTCCTCGCGCATATTATACCCACAGCTTGAGAGCTCGAATATCCGAGGAGACGTGCGGGGAATAACGGAGGGGGGAAGGAACGCCGTGGGCAGGCAGGCACGCGATTTCTTCTGTGTCATCTACATACATACACACGTGCACACATGCACGGACTTATACCAGGAGTGACGTGTACGCGGAGCTAGCAGCGGTGGACAACGTTAACCAGCGTGTGCCGTCGTCGTCGTCGTCGTCGTCGTCGTCGTCGTGCACTTATTATAGCGAGGCGTTGAAATCTGGAACGAACGCCAGGCAGTCGCAGTCGGAACGAGCCGCAGCCGAGCCGAGCGAGCCAAGCCCTTCGTACCGAGCTGAACGAGCGAGCGGTTGCTTGCAGAGAGATATTCGGTTCGGTGGGAAAGCCCAAAGTGTGCGTTGTTCGTACTCTCGTTTAGTTCGTGTTGGTGTGTCGTCGTCGTCGTCGTTGGGTTGAGTATAACCGCGGACCCGGTGCCACCGCCGCTGTCTGAGGAGCAGTTGTGTGTCTGTCTCTCGAGCTTAGACTGCTTCTGCCGCCGTTGCTGCTGTTGCTGCAGCACCGATTCACCGCTGCATGCGCTCGGTTTCGCTTCACGATCCGTCGGCTCTCTGTATCTGCGTAAACCACGTGAAATTGTTGCATATATTTACAGTTGCGTGTTAAATCACTAGCCGGCTTTACGTGCAGGAATAATTACACACAAGCGCACGTACAGACACACACACACACACACATATATATATCGTTGTATCAACACATACCGAGGGAAGTGACTACATACTTGACCCCCAGGAGGCTCGGAGAGCTACTCCAACCGATCGACCATTGGGGAGAGCACACCAGCCAGCGGCGTTGGAATACTCAGGTAAAAATTCTCATCTTAACAATCAGAATTCTATCCTACGTACACCTATTGTCAGCGTTTTATTTTTCGCCGATCGAAACGATGAATTGCAATTGTAACGTTGTGCCGTTATCGACGTGTATCACGATTAGTACCTACTTCTTTTTTTTTTTTTTTTTTTTTCTCACCCGTAATTCACAGCGTGTGACAATTGTATCGTTACACGTAATCTACGTACGCGTGGTTTTATAATCGGTGATACGTTGTCGGAGGATGAGCGTCTTCGATGATATTACGATTCCGGGCAACGTGTGAAACTAACGGACAAGCGTTAAACCAGGGTATATACGAATCGTTATAATTGTCGTGACTCTTACGGCGGCGTTTCTGTCGCTGTGTCCAACCACGCATATTTTTGTACGTGACGCACCTTTCATGCTTGGGCTTGGCTCACAGAGTTCTCTCCTCGGCTAACTCGCACACGCGCAAATCATCGTCCACCACGCACACGAGTACGACGTTTATACCGCACTCGAGGCACGTACGTACATGTCACACGCATGATACCTACGCTAGCTCGCCCGCTCGAGTCCCCCCTCATCCCCCTCATCCCCCCCCTGTACGCTTACATAAAAGTACACCGGCGTGGCGGAGAACCTTCGATATCACTCGCATCAACGCAACCCAACGGTCAGTGGTCGGGTCGTCTCGTTCGCGGACTGCTTCCCCTCTCCTCTCCTTCCCTGCCCACCCCTCACCGCCACCATATTCCGTTCCATTCCCCGTCTTCTTCTTCGTCTTCGTCTTCTTCTATATAGCAGCCGCGTAAAAACATACAGGTAAACTTTTAACCGGTGAGATCGGCGAGCTGGCAGCCGGCAACAGCGAGAGTACACGCAAAAAATACGCGGAATCTGTGTTAGGTAGGAAAAATTGGGAGATATGTCTACCTGGGTGGTGGAAATGAGATTGTTGTAGGAGTGTTATTTATGCACACCGTTATGGACGCAGGTATAACTGCGGTGTGTGATTTTTTTTTTTTTTTTTTTATCAAACCAGATATTAATTCGATTTACAGACTCGATACACGATGACATCGTTCATGTTTACCGGTGTGGATAATTTTGGCAATGCGATTACAGAGAGACCCGGCTTTTAGTCTCCACTTGTATTAATTTTATTTTATTAGTCGTCGGTTTCGCTGTGACGCGTGTTGTTTGTTGTGCGTAACTACGTACGTTCGATACTTGCTGCCGGTGCGGATTGGAATCGGCGAACACGAACGACCGATTCTTTCCCCTCTGGCTGCCTTCCCTCACCGTCTCAGTCTGATTCTGCACGCGTTAAAAAGCCGACAACCGGACGGACATTCTTCCTGAAACCCGTTCCGCGGCTCGGAAAGCCGGGACACGTACGGATGTACGGATCCATGCGTGTTTTCTCGATGCCCGTGTGTTTGTGCACCGTGCGCACACACGCGTCAGCGTTACATTCCCCTCTCGGGATCCCTTCCGTCTCCTTCTCCTCATCCTCATCCTCCTTCTCTTCTCTCCTCGACTCTATACGCCGTGAGACCCCGAGACAACGACTACGACTACGACCAGAGTTGCGGGTCGATCCGTTGCCTTAAAAATATTGTTCCTATAGTCTCTTTTTCCGTCACGCCAGCTATGAAATTATCCGACGCGATCCTCCGTGGATACTATGGTACATAACGTTATATCTGTAGACCACGCATATATATATGCAATGTCTGATTAGATTATACGTGAGTGTATTATTATTTTTTTTTCTTTCTGGTTTCGCGAGATCTCACCGTGACGCATCTCATCGTCAGTAGTGTCACACGATATACACCGAATGAGTAAATGGTGAATGTTGAACGATTTTTCTCGGCAATTTTGACAAATGAATGTACGAGGCGTTCTCCACTGCTCAGCCACCTTTTTTTTTTTTACGCATCCTTTCGGGTCCGTTTCATAATTGGTTACACGGTAGTACTAGTATTTTTTCAAATTTTTTAATTCACTCGTTTCTGAAATGCTCTTTTTTTCTTCTTCTATTAAACCCGTATATCATGGAAGATTGAAGTCTTACAAAAGGATATTTTAACATGAATAAGTTGTGTTTTTCCATGAACTATTTAATGCATTTATATGTTTTATTTTTGATGGCGTAAAAAAGTTGATTTCAGCAAAAAAAAAATAAAAATTCCCCTCAATACGGCGACACCTTTGATTTCGTGTAAATATTATCGGATGTTTGACAATGTATTGGGAACGGATGAAAAAAAATTGGCATCGTGAACTTGACATTCTTGCCGAGTAGAAAGAATATTTTACCGAGAAAGGTGAATTAACGTATATATGAGTTCCTCTTTTCCATGAACTATTTATCGCGATATATGTTGTATTTTTAAAATTCACAGAGAGTACCTCTAATTGTAAGCAGTACTAACTAATTATGAAACAGAACCGAGTGGATAAATAAAAAATGACTGATTGTGAATTGGCGGAGAACGCCTCATACATAACTGCTAGCGTTTTAGAAGAGACTTTGTTAGAGGGGAGATGTATCTTTGTGTTCCTCTTCATTATATATGCGTTTTGGTATTGGATTTCGTTACAATCGTTAATTCAAGCGTGCCTGTCGTAATATGTGAAAATTACTACCTCTACGTTGATTTATATCGAAGACCAAGTGCTTTTGGACTCGATTCGAGATCCGGCTCTCCTCTTTTTACGTCTGCTACTCATTGCTGACGTAATTCGGCGGTGAACTGAATTTCTTCGAAAGTAAATTCATCCTTTCGATTGTACCTACGTATTACTATTATTTTTAATTATATTTTATTTTATTTTTTTCTATTTTTTTTTTCTGTGCGTGCGTGTTTACTGAAAAGTATTATCTTACGTAATCACGAATTCATTTATCGCTTTCGTTTTGTTTCCTCTTTCTACCATTCGGAATTGGGGAAATTTGTCAAAAGTTTTACACAGTATTTGGAACGATTTACTCTTGAAGGAAAAATACACGCAAAATCGGATTTCACTATGAATAATTCATTGAAATTTTTCAACCCCAAGTTTTCTTTTTTTTTTCTCATTAGGGAAATTGATGTTATGAAAATCTCTCACGATCAACCTTAATAATAATAACAATAATAATAATAAGAAGAAGAAGAATAAGAATAACAATAAATAGAGGGAAAATAGCAACGATTTGACAGTCCAGCGTGTTCCAAATATCGACGAGGGGTTGAATTTCTAACGGTCTTCGTCTTACTGTTAGAATCCACAGTCTAGATTACACGCTTTTATGCTCAGCGTTTCCGTATACATGCGTAGTAAGCATGTATTACTGAAACTGTAATTACCTGTGGTTTCTACTAAATCACGTGGGATTTACCGCAATTCGTTGATCCGACGAATCGGCGAACATGTGTGTTATTATCTCATGAACGAATTGGCGCTTATTTTGTCTCGGTCATCACCCGCGACCTCGTGATAAAAGGTAGATATTGAAAATACCCGAGCAATCATGGTGCAAAGGTTATGACGGAGATATTCCGTGACAAATAATGCAATTTTCCTTTACGCGAAAATTTCTCACCTTGTCATTCGCTATTCGTTTATTTTTTTCGTTGACATTATACGCGGTTTTGCCGCACGTTACTGCAGAAAAGAAAAGGAAGAAAAAACATGTACGTGTGTAAAAAGATGCTGAATATATGTATAATATATACTAGTATAGGATCAACATTCTTCTACTTTGAACTATAAGGTGTGATTTATTTCCATGTGTGTATATCAGGGGAAAAAAAAAGTTTGAAAGCCTTCTGATAATACCGTTATTTCATTTTTACTCACTTTTAACGGTTAATGAGAATCAGGATGATAATTTCCTTCTATTTTGCACGTATGGAGATCGAATATGTAATGTTTACTTATAATCTGTAAAGTAACGAACGTGTTGTATGCTTTTGTTAACCGGTTTTGTTGAGTCTGGTACTATGATAATAACCTACTGTATTATATTATACAAACAGGTACGCGCGTAGTATCTTCCCGAAAAGAGCGGTAATTAACGATTGTGTGTTTTTAAAAAATCTTTTTTCTTTTATTTTAATTTTTTTATACGTATTTCTCTCTTTCCTACTAATTTCAGATTATGCATACTATGTACATGTTGATGTACGCATAATGGTATAACTACGATAATCATGCGAAATATCGTTTTGTCGGTACACACGCTTACCTGTGTACACCGGGTTCAAGTACTCTTGTATTAAAAAAAAAAAAAGAAAGAAATGTGATGAATAACGAGTTAATTATCCACATTGGTTTTTAGCTATGTATTTCTGACACAGTGTACTCGTTTTATTTAACACACTTTGAACGACGACTGACAACGCAGGCGGAATTGACTGCAGTTATTTTTAACTACCTGAAAGATACGGCTGCTTGCCAATGTGCTTAGACGAAGTAGCGTAGTGCACGAATGTATTAATTCATCTAAATTTGAGACATGCATGCATGTGCGTATCTGTAGGTATGTATCCCTGTACATATCTTATACTCGTCGTCGGAGATGAACCACGAAAGCTTGGCAATATGCGGTTTCATTGCCATTATCGAAATCGATCAAATTCCGGTTGACATTCAATCCGAATACGTTATGACCGGTGAAAGTGTGCAAGTGTGATGTACCCAGGTATACATAACGAAATGTGAAATTCATTGCACTTTAATCGATGCACTGTTATTATGCGCGGTTTGAAAAGTTTTTCGAGCAACGTTCACAGGCTCGCACGAGTTTCGCTGATTTACGAGCTATGCGAAATTTTATTACAGTGATTTATTTATTATACGACGATGCATCGATCGTCTTGACGTTCGTCTTATTTAATCGGTTACACGAACTCACGAGGACGACGAGGACTTGTAGCCGACCGGCTGCAAGGATAGAAAGCCAATTAAAGTGTACTTCGATTCGGAAAGTGATCGTCTGGATAATCGATAAATATGAATCACACTGAAACTGAATGATGAAGAAATGAAGGAGAAAAATGTGAACGGTTTATTCAACGGCGGATTGTACAAGTTTTTTGACATTTTTTTTTTACTCTCACCGAACGCCTTCGTATAAGTTTATATATACAGGGTGCCGATTTGAAACGTGAATGAAATCCAAACGCGTTGACCGATTTTCGAAAACTTTGTTCCTCTCCAAAGTAGAACAACGAATGTTTTATTACGCGTTTGAAAATCTGGAAAATCTTTATTTGCTGTTGAGATACAAGCTGATGAAAAACATGTTTTGAAAACTTTGCTGGGAGACTGAAAAAAATTAATATTAAAGAATGTTCAACTCTTTCGAGACGGAAAAAAATGTTTTTGGAAATCTGTCAACGCGTTCAGATTTTATTCACGTTATAAATCGGTCTCGTTTTTTTTTTTCTGCCCACCTTGTATATACCAGTACTTATACTCGTTTACGACCGGTTTCAACGATGAGGAGATGCAGGTTTGGAAAGCTATCGATTTCCCAGGGTTAATTGGGTTGGGTTGGGTTAGGTTGGGCGAATACGTCGAGCCGGGTCGAAGGGAGAATGAGGGCTGGATGAAGCTCCTCCATTTTCCGCCCGTTCCGTGTACCGAATTCGTTTCACCCTGAGGAAAAAATAATTTCAACGCTACAATACCTCTCAATTTTCATTCTCGTTCATTTTCGCCACGCTTTTGGGCCAACTTCTTTCGTCGTCGAGTATATATTCATGGTTGTGAAGTATACTACAGCTGTAGTTGAATTATCAATAATGCGCGAAACATCGATCGACCGTAAAATTAAAATTTCGTCGTTTCGGAAGGATTTTGATAGAGTCAAATTTGCAACATGTGAGTAGGTGTAAGTCTCGTGATGTTACGGTTTACTGAATTTCAGGCAGGTAATCCAAAGTTGGGAAAAACGATTGTTTCCTTAAATCATCGCTGCATGTTAATATTACAAACCTTAATCTCATCATTGAAGTTGGCTCGATTAGGTAAGAGATTCTGTGTTCTCTCCAACTCTCACGATTGATAATACTCGTTTACAATCCAAACCCTTTTTTCACCGGACTCTACAAGTCAAGATGTGAAAAAATTGATAAGTCGGTTGTTGAGCCAATTTTTCTTCACACCTTCGAAAATTCATCTTCTTCTACTTCGCACCTTTCATTACCAATTATGTATTAACGTCAAAGTCTCTAATCGTCTGTATCGATTGAAATCATCCTTTGACGTTCAATTCTAAACTTTTCTTATCCATCAATACCGGAAACGATTGTCTGTGATATTGCGATTCGCAAAAGTCACTCTGAACTATTACGGCATCGCTATCGCAACACGGTGATGGTCTCCAAATGAAACTGACGGTTAAAGAACTCGAATAATTATCATTAATAATTTTAACAACGTTTAGAAAACATTCTACCATGCTTGTAAACTCCACGATCATCATTCATAAAATACAGTCAATAATTGTACATCGATTGAAAAAGATTTTGCTATGTACCTACTATCGTAGAGCGATGGGTTTTGGTTTATGGCGAGCCTTGCAACCATGTTTGACGGATGATTTTAACCACTTGGTATCCGCAACCCTCTGTGACCACCGCCTTTGTCTCCATGCCGCATGGTGCTACGTATACACAGTAACAGCCACGTCCTTTTGGCACTTATTGATCTTCCCATTATACCGGTTAGACTGCTTCAAATTACGGCAATATGCAATGTATACATATACGGCTGTGTATATATTGTTTTACTTTTTGTTAGAAAAAGGTCCGACCGTTAGTTTTTACCGTAAAGAAAATCATCCTGACAATGAGAGATAGAATTTTCAGCTCGTTTATTCAGATGGGGAGGAATCATGTGCAAGGAGTTAATTCTCATACCTGATCTAGCTAAAATTACCAGATTTGAAGTTGGTAACGTTGACGTAACGAAATATTGATGCGAAAATCATTGTTTCAAAAATGAAGAACGACTTTGAGAGAATTTAACAATGAAGATTTGAATACACTTTGATGTTTGCAGATGGATTACTCAATTTTACAATCGGACAAACCTGTTGTTTGCGAAGTTACGATTTCTCCTAAAAATGAATAGTTACTTTGACGTTACGAACTTCAATCTCGTGGAAAAATCTGTAGACTTTAAGAGGATTATTTAGTTTGACAGAAACCAACGTTTGGATCTTGTTCCAATATATATATATATATATATTAAAAAATCCACCGAATAAACGAACAATTTCTCTCATTGCAAACAATCTTTACACGTGTTTCGTGCCTATAACTTACACATGGATATAAAATTTCGGACATGCGGTAGATTTGTTCAATTTTTACGTCTTCTTGATACTTTTTTTTTTTTTTTTTCTTCTCAACAATTTAATCCCCGCCCCCCGAAAGTCGCAGGTCGCGTATCCTCGTCATAAGCGCTGAGTCAGCCAGGTCCTTTCATCGCGTATACCTACCCGACTCTGCGAATCAATAAATTCGCCGAATTAGGCAGCCATTAAAGTTAGCGAGTGTAGCGTGGCGGGCCCCGTTTTCTCTCGACGTCGTCGTCGTCGTCGTCGTTTTGTAAACGCGCCCGCCTTCCAGCCCTGCAGCTCCTCTCTTGTACGTATACCTAGAGACTATCTCACCTGTTCGTTCCCCTGGTACCCCGGATCCTCGGCAAGTACGTACCAACCACGCTTGTTTCACTTTTACACATATTTTCAATCACGAATACCCGCTTCTTATCTTTTTATTCGGCATACGGATGCCCGCAATTTACGCCAACTTTTATCACTTGGTACGAGTTTTGGATACGTTCGTTTTGTCGCAGCGGCACGATTGAATTATATCGTGTTTTATATTGCTGTTGCTGAGATGGTGATACACTTGTCTCTCAAGTCACTGTATGTATACAGTGAGAAAGTAACGAGGTAAACGCCTATGACGGTTTTCACTCACAGAATATAATCGTGTGAATTATGCTTCAAAGACTCTTTTTCGGTTTTTTTTTTATAATAACGTTGACGAATGTCAACTAGTTATCAGAGTTCCAATATTGTGCACAAAGTGAAGCAACTCCATTTGGTAAGTTCACAAAGTTACTCGAAATATTTCAAGATAAAAATGGCAACGAAAAGAATTTTCTTATTCGTCAGAATCTAATATGTTTGAATAATTAGAAAGCTTTTTATAGCTTGCGCCTCGGTTTTTGTGGAATGTTGTACGGTTTTCCAATCTGCATCATGCGATAGAAATTTGTCACGTTAATGTATAAACGACGCAAATTTCGGAAAGATTTTTATTTCACTGCGCGATTTATAAAATTGTCTACGGGGCTCGGTATTTGTTATAACGATTGAAAGCGTACTCAGATTTCACGTAGACAAACTCAATTCGTTCTAAAGTTTCGAAATTGTGGTTTCATTCGATAGTTCGATACGTTCAATATCTCGATTCGTTGCTTATCTAAAACAGGTTTATTTTTGTTGGACGGTGGAAAGTGTCGAAACAAAATATGCGCACATTTTTCTTCCACTTCTCAGCTGCTCTGGCGATCAGTGATCATTAATTACCCAACGTAAAATTTAAAAAAGAATGTTATCTCAATTTCGTCCAACTCTTCCACTCAATGGATCGTGCATAATTCTATCTCTCCAGCGTACGTACGTAAATGTATGTAACGGCAGTTAGAGGATGGCTGTCCGAGTCGTTAAACTAACCTATTACAACCTGACCCTGAACCGACGTGACCTTTCTCAACCTAACTATATCCACTCGCTACCCTCTCTCCGCGTTTTTAAATACATTTGACATGTTAACGTTTGTCCGAGAGAGAGAGAGAGAGAAAGAGAGAGGGATAACACCATCCGGAAGTAACAATATTCGTGTATTTGACGACAGGCGCGATCAGATTTGACGAAGGATTAAAATGGAATACAAATATTATTTACAGGTATCATTGTACGAAGTTACGAATTTCAATTTGTCACGCAACCGGTTGCAGAAATGCTGAATCAGTAACGAATTTCGCTCCCGCGATGCAGGGACGAATTGTATATATTTTGCAACTCCTTATTTGGTACGTCGAAAGTTGTTTACCGGAGTTGTTTATTCGATTCATTCGGAGCGCTGTTTATCCGCTGTTAAAAATGCACGGATATAAATGCTTTTCGATTTGATCCGTATTTCAATTTATGCATTTCTTGGTCGTGTTTTTGGACCCGTTGGAGATCATTCTACGAAAGTTGAATGGTTTTATACGTGTTCCAGATATAAGGATATTTGGATCGTAGAAATTTAATTGCGAAAGTATTGAAACGACAAAAAAAAAAAAAAAAAAGAAAGAACTGAAGCAGCACATAATGGCCATAAAAATATATATAAGTACTTATTATCGTTATCCAAACGTGAAATTTTTGGAGTTTCTTCTTGTCGAAATGCATAAATTACTTAGGATACTTACTTGAAAAAGTCCAATGTGGGTTTTAAAATTGAAAAAAAGTCTAAAATACCTCAAGCATACACATTATACTTTTAATGATTAAATCATCATTTCCCCGCGATGATAATTCGATAATATGACTTTTGGTACAGTCATTTACGCATGTATGTTTATTTCGTACTTATACCGCTGCGACGAAAACATCGGGATATTCAACGCCCGACATGAACGATTATCGTCATTATTAAATGTTGAAAAATGACGTAATGGAGTTACCAAGCGAGATGATAATTCGGTGATCCTTTATTTCATTCAAAGCTTATATCGTGTTATAATGCTAGGGAATTGTATACACGGTCATTTCGTTTCTTTATACCTTTCTTTTTTCCTTCTCTTCGTTTATTCACGCGTTCGTACGTGCTTTTTTAAAAACCTGTCACGCTTGACGGCGGTGAGCTGTGTTCATATATTGTCGGCGATGCATCATTGAGTGTTTAATTCGTGAATTAATTGAGTTGACTTATTGTTAGCCTTCTCGTTTTCAAATGGATATAATAAACGGTATTGGCATATTTTCAAGATCTCATTGAAACCAAGTCGCGTTACACTGCACGCAATTTTATTGTACATATTTTTATTCAATCTTCGAATCTCAAATGTCCAGTTCTTGTCATTCTGATTAAATATTGTACTCTTTAATACGTGTTATTCACTCATATTATCATCAAAAATAAAAATTCTTTGAAAATTTCTCATACAAGATGTTTCTTTGGTCAAATTTAGTTCTATCTGTATAAGGTTGAAATTAGTAACGTTGCTGCAGCGATTCATTTCCATGAAAATAGTCGTTATTTCACAACTTAGAATTAGCTGACGTTTAGTAATCCCGCAACGAATCAAAACTGTATACTTCGTGTATTTGAAAAACTTAACTGTTACACTCTAAATCTGTTCTGAAATTGAAAAACACGGATTTTTTTTTCGATGTCCGTCACATTAGCGTTACTAACTTCAACCTCGTATATCTGCAACGTCGAGAGCCTGTGCGTGTTTTTTTTTTTTTTTTGTTTTTTTTTTTTCACGTGGCTTCTTAGACTTGAGCCGAAAATCCTATAGGTACATCAAAAGAAGTTTTTGCTTAGCAAAAATTAATTTTTTCGACCTTGTTCCTTGCGGTGAAAAAAAGACACTTTCCTAATCCGAATGAGTAAACGAATAAACACGAATTTGAGGTCAGTAACATTAACGTGACGAGACATTGAGAAAAAAATCTCCAAGTTACAATTTCAAAATAAATTTGCGGAAGTTGATTTCGGACTTTGCGAAATGTATCGTTACTTCAACGTTAGGAACTTCAAACTCATGAATAAACTCCAACGAATTTCGAATATCCTGAACCTCTATTCACATCACCGAGTAAACAAGAGTTTCGTCATAATGTACGAGGAAAGAAAACGTGTAGGAAAATGATTACGTGACTGTTAGAAAACCATGTTTTCTCCTCGATTTGTCAAAAGTTGCGCGATGTAGAATCCGGTCGTCAACGGTTCATGAATGCCTACACGTAGTCGGCTATAATAATACAGAGTACCTATACAGAGCGATTGTCCGTCGTCTGCTACAGTTTAACGCGCATGCGTCAAAATCCGAGAGCAGTTGTTTGCCAGGGCGACCAACCGTCGTTGAACTAACCTAAAAAATTTTGAGAGTTGTCACTAGCAGTTGTGCTCAACACCGACAGCTGTGAAAATTTTTTAGGTTACATACATCGCGGCGAAAATAAGCCATCCGGATTTTACGACGGTTGGTCACCCTGACAAACAATTGCTATCGAATTTTAGCGCATGCGCATTAAACTATCACAGACGATGGATCATTCCGTCGACAGATGATCACTCTGTATAACACGACAAAGTCTCGGTCAAACCATCGGTCGTTAAAGAAAAGAGCGATTTGTTCGACCTGGATCTCGGATGGTACGTCAGGCTTATTTTCTGACCATCCTGCACAGTAACATGTGCTATGTAACGCATACAAATCGTACATCGTTTACGCATGTATAACGGAGAGACGTGTCGTCAGACTCGGCGTGGACAAATTTCCTTTCTCGCTGTCGATTTCCCCAAAGGAAGAACCTTTACCGAGCCTTTCGATTCGTTCCATGGTGCAAGGGAAACAAGTCGTGCTCTAAACGGCGATGCGCAGCAGCAAAGTCACGTGATCCCCCACATGACGTCACGATAAAAATTCCACTTCCGTCGTAAAAAGTACAATACATGACATCCGTAATCAATTATTTAATATTTGAATATTATTATCCAATCAAACAAGATCCGGTGGATGTTGAGAATGAATGGCTGTTTTATAACTATTAAAAATAGTGGACATAACGACGTCATGTGGGGGCCAGAATTTTAAAATCCCATTGCAATGGTTTGTTCAATGGATTTTAAAATACAGAACCTCCACCTTTTTTTTTTTACCCAATTTTGGTCGTTCTTTTCTATTCTTTAAGTTTATGGAATCAAACAATGGAAGAATTTCTTACCAAATGGACCATTTTCTATTTGACCCATTTTTCGGTCTTTGTTTATATAACGTTGACCAAAATGACTGAAAGACTCGTAAAACGTTTGTTCAGATTGTTTTTACATTCGTATCGATCTGTCTGTATTGTGTAGTGTATAAATTATTTACAACCATATAACATATTATAAGATGTACTCGGGGTAAATTGAGAGGAAATGATTAACCAGTTGACAAGAAAAGCTCCTTTACATCAGTTTTTGACTGTATCTCGCTTCCATGAATATTATCGTCGTTGAACGCGAATCGACGGTCGATAACTCGATGAAAAAGCTGTCAACGGGTTCTTTCGTCGTCTCTCGGGCACGTGTTTCCACCAGCCGTTGATTCGGAAAGAATGGTAATCTAAAATTTAGAAACGAACGCGAAGTGTTTGTTAATTTGCAACTCTAGCGATATTACTCTTTTGTTAGGATAAACTACGTTCCATAATAGAAAACTTAATATTTAATCGTATTATCGTTGAATATTCATTAGATACTTCAGAAATATTAACACAGTTAGAATTCTGAATCATGTGAAAACAGGTTTGACGTATAAAGAAGTAAGAAATCGAGAGAAGTATCTGAATATCTACAGTCGGTTATATGTTCGGAATTTCTAGAGCATTCCCACGGTAATAGAGTTGAATTGTTAATGTGTACAAACGAACAGTTTCTTGTAATGTTTCTCAATTTTGTAATATCAATTTTTCAATCATCCAACTGACAACATAAACGAGTATTGAAAGCTCACATTCACGCTTTTCTTCCATCATAAAATTTTACGCACGTACAATAGTGATAACATCATCGTTATCATCACGTAATAAATCAGTTTATGTTTGGTAAACTCGCAATAAATTACTTGAAATTATTTTAATAACTCATGTTAAAAAATAGAAGAAGATTTAACCGATACGTTTTGCAATAAACTACACGAGTTTCGAAGTAACGGACGTAATTTATACTGAGATTGGGGCGACTATATTTTGATATCTTATGCCAATTATATCATAATGTGCAATTTTCTTCATCGTTAGTTAAACGTGCCCAATTATAAGCGCAGCGTTTCTTCCCGTGCAAGTGAAATTGTTGAAACTCGCTTCAATTTGGTCTTTGTATTTCAAATAAATGATTTTTTTTTTACCGCCTTTCGCACGTCCGTAGAGCAGAGAAATGCAAAGTAATCAGATCGGACATCCTTTCTCATCAGAAAAGATAAACTCGTGAATGTTACTACGAGCAATTGAATTTCACCAATTTTGCAGTGCATAGATTTTTTTGTACAAGTTTTTAATCTCATTGTATTTGTTGCTATTTTGGTTACGTCGAAAAAATATTTAAAACAAGAATGAAAAGAAAAGCGGCGTTTAATATTTTTCCCATACAAAGACCCAATTTTCCGCACCCCAGTTGAGTCGGATCAATTTTTCTCACGCTTGCATTCCACGTATAAAGTACCGTGTATGAAATGTTTTCCTCTTTGTTGAATTTTGGCATCCGATTTCAAATGATAGGCCAGATTTCCGTACAATTTTTCTCCCGTTGCAGACGTTTTTTTTTTTTTTCCTTCCCTCGACGTTCGTAACATACACCTAGAGCATATTTTCATTCGTTTCGTTTAAGCTACGCAACCCTTGTTAGGTCGATGTGTGTGACGAAAGCTCTCCTGTCTCTCGACCTCGTCGTTCTCTTGCAGGGGAACAGCCACATGTACTAACACTGCCATGTGCATAATATAACTCGGGAGACTCGGCGACGCAGTGATCTTTTTTTCTCTCGGTAACCACGATGCTTGTTCTACATTTTATATTTATAGTCTTTACAAAACCTCCGCGACGCTAAAAAACTATCGACAACGCGTGCGAGCAACATTCTCCGGAAATTGATGAAATTTTTACTGAACTTTCTTAATTCTGTTTTACTATAACGTAATGTATATTATAATATGCGTGTAATATGTCAGCAAAATTTTGTATTAACGTACAGATGCAATGATTACGTAGTAGAGAATCAAAAACTTCAATCCCTGCTACCTTAGAAATTTAAAATTAAATTTGGATCACTCGTTTTTGTATTTATAGTTGTATTAAGTGTACCAAAAAGTTGTATTAAGTGGGTAACAAAGTCACTTTTTATAGAGAAATATTCTATTTCTTGTGATTTTTTCACTTCGGGTTATTTGTCATGAAAACATTCTATTCTAGTTTTTCACCCCATTCAGCGGTTAGGTTAATACGTTGCATTTTCGTTATTCAAAGCTTGGCAAAATTGTTGAAATCAGATCGCGCGCACTTTGTGCGACACGTAACATTCATTCAATGAATCCCGTCACTAATGTCATAGCCGCTGTTACAAAATCACTGATTTGTAAACTATATGAACGAGTGATATTCTTGGAAAAAATGTGACAAAACGATCAGAAAATCTCACTTGAGCTAATCTAGTTACATGTTAACATACAAGAAAAATCTCAAGAGGTTGAATTTTAAATGTTAAAATCTCGGAATGTTACGAACTTCAAAGAAATAACATCATATTACGGTTTTCCTCCTCCGTGCTATACCAACTTCCCTAATTATTTTGCAACTCTCGGAGTTTTATTTACAGTTTTTAGATTTTTGTATTCATGTTTTTCCTTCCACACATTTTCGAACTGACTTGTACGTCCTGGCATACACGCTTAAAATATCGCTGCGTGGGCCTAAAATGCTTTGACTGTAATCCTGGCTCGGAATGATGCACGCAACAAATACAACGTATCATGTAAACGGCTGTTTCGTGATTTAACGTGACAAAGATGTCTCGACCCGAGGTTCGAAAGTACAGTTGTTTATCAGGTCATGCAGCGATGATCGTCGAACGTCTCGATCGTAACAGTAACAGTAATGGCAATGGTGATAGCAATACCGGTATTAAGATATCGGTTAGGAAGCGATAAAGTAACGTTACGGAATCAATAAACTCGATGCTGTATGTATACCTATAGTACCTACATATCTAATTGTAAGCGAGATATACACGCATCTTATGATTCACGTAGAGGGTACAAGGGTAGGATGTCGAAGCAAGTCATTACGTCTAATCAACGCGAGTATTACAGTCGATTTTATACATAGTATAAATCTGCGTTCGTGGCGCAAGATCTGCTACGAGAGAACAATACTTGGATGATGATGATGATGATGATAAGATAGGATGATCTTGATCATTTGTTCACGTTATTCACTCGAGTAATATTGATTAACACTTTATTATCGTTTTATAATACAATTATAACTGAATTTATTTTTATTACGTTTATATGTATGCAACGCCGTTACTTTTTATTTGTTTTATTCCATTTTTCGAAACATCCATAAATTCCAGAATCAGTAGGAAGGGCCTGTATGGTAAAAGAAATTATTGTAACGAAACTATTGTGAAATTTGAGTGCGTAAAATGAAATTTGTTTGATTTTTTTTATCAACTCCGATAACATGTATAACTAAAGTTTAATTGTCGATGACACTGAAAAGAATTGTCACTCTATTTTTTAATGGAAAAATCGTTATGTATAATTGTATTGTAATTGTGTATGATCAGTAATCTTGATATTGCGTTTTGCGTAATTCGACATGCCTGAATTCATTAAACGTAACCTGCAATGGTTCACTTTCAACTAAACCTTATTTCATCTCAAAAAAATAATCAAGTTGTCTTAGAAGTACGTGAATAGATTTTATTGAACAAATTCTTTGTCGGATATAGGAAAGAATTATTTTACGGAGAAAAAATGTTACGTCGATTATCAAGAAGAAAAGTTTATTAAAGATCCTAGCTTACGCTGCTGATTGATCTGATTAAATATCTTTTGTTGTACAAGCAATATTTTTCCATTTAAAGAAATCAATAATTTTCTTATACGTAAGTATACAATTTCTACAAAATGAAAAACTTGTATAAATGTAATTGTTGCTCCAGTGTCAAACGGGTGTTCTTACAATTAAACTCGATTTGTTTGTCTCTCCGGTGATACGTAGCTGTTGATTCTTTCTGTCGTTATTCTTTTTCACACGATACCATTTTCCTATTTGAACAGTTGTAGACTGTACATTTGATCACATCTTTGACGCGAGTGCGTTAACGAGTAAATAAAATACATACTTTGAATTCGAGTGAAAATACGATGCCTCTTATATACAATGCGCGCATCGCGTAAAGTGACCAATTCACCAGTATCCCTTATGGTATTACACATCTAATTGTAAAACCCGACTTAACCACACTTACTTGCAGTGCAAAAGCTTATCGTCGTAATTCCTTGAGTTTTTCTTTTCAACTTCCGACAGTGTAATTGTTTAAGAAAGTCTTTTTTTTAACATTAGGACTGTCAGTAAGTAAATAAATCCTCTTTTAGCTACTTTTCTTTCTATGACGTAAATTTTCGTCAAACTTTATCTAAGTTTTTTTAATCATCAAGTTCGGAAAACCTCATCGAAATTTATAATTAGCTTGACTGGAATTTGTTGGTGATCACATGTGACCTTTCTGAATTTTTCTTATATTGCTTAAATTCGAATCGATCTCCAGTTAATTCTCTCAACTTCTACCTCGGTCATGTGATCTACATTAATTTCCCGTTCTAAGGGTGATTTCCATTGATTTTTAGTGATATTCCGATTCTACGGAATGCTGGGAAATCATTGGAACTAGATTAGAGCACGTGATAAGATAGAAATGTATGGAATGTTGATGAATTTAAATCATTTGTGAGATCATTTGCCGTTTACCGGAACACTTTCAACCAACGATTTCATCAACGTTGTCGTATGGATGTCAAGTGATTTCCAACGATTTTTGTTATCTCGATTTTGATTCCTCGATAATTTCGCGGAATACGTCAGTCACATCATTGAACTCGTTTTAATTTACACCTCGATTATCATTAAAAATCAACGAATCCCTGCCACTTCCGTTTTTCGCACTTTTATCCGCCTTGTTCCCCTGCAATCGCGGCGACAGCATCGCGCTGTACAAAAATTTCTCGTTACGCAATTCATTATCCCACAGCCCTGCAAGCAATGATGGAAGAACCCATCGCTTCGCTGTTCCCAATACTTATTCAGTTTCACGTCTTCCGTATTGATTCTTCTTAGCCCGGCCTGCTATATACGGTTGACGAGGACTCTCTTCTCTCTCTCTCTCTCTCTCTTCTCTCCTCCTCTCCTCTCCTGTCCTCTCCTCTCCTCTCCTCTCCTCTCCTCTCCTCACGTCTCGTTCGCAACGGCCGCAGGCGTGTCACGTGATCAGGTCTCGTTGCCACGGGACACGATGCGGTGGGTAGCCGTTGGCTGCTCTTGGACTTATCGAGCAATAAATAGATCCTAGGCTGCCGCGTTGCGTTGCCTTGCCTTGCGATGCGTTACGTGACATTACGTTTCGCCGTCGGCCCCGTTAGCTTCAAATTATTACAAATATGTACGTGTAGAGAGGACGGACAATAGATTTACAAGCGATGCAACGAACGAGTCCGAAATTGCATCGATCGGATCAGATTGATAAGTGCGAACCTTCGCGCAATGGGCAAAGTTACGAATCGGAAAGTCAGTTATCGAGTTGCGAAATTGCTAAGGTATAGCTGTATGAATCGGGAATTGAGCCAATATGCAGGTTTGTTTTGCCTAGATAGCTCGTTTGATCAAGTGACACGAAAAGAAAATAATTGGTATTTAGCAATGACGGTGGAAAAAGAAATCTTCCCTCGATTCTTTTGATTCATTCTGTTTTGAAGCGTTAGCCTGCTTCAGTTTGTGGCAATAAATTTGTCTTCTTTTTTTTTTTTTTTTTTTTGCTGAAACAAACTCTGAATACTAGCTTTTGCCGTACGAAAAAATCCCTCCGTGGTACTTCGCAACATGTGACTTTTCCCTATAACTCGGATAAACATTTAAGCAAAAGTATGTAGTTATTACAATTCGCCTAAACAGTCGCGAGTGTGCTCTTGCATGGATATAAGCTTTTATACAATTGAATTATTCTTAGAAATGACGGTAGCCTTTTTTAAATTAAATTAAAAGTACCGGAAACGAGATATATTAGTTATCAAAGTGAGGACTATTTGTACCTTTTATTTGTTTACACGTATATAAAAATGTTCTGATAAATAGCCTGAAGTTTATATCGCTGATCGCTATGATCACCGTCGTTTTAGCGATGTTACGTGGTATGGTGCAGCGTATAGTTTAATACAACCGTGGCGTATATATGTGTACGGTACATGCAGTGGCGTAATGTAAGGAAGCGAATGAATGAATGCCGAATGAATGAACGAATGAGAAATGTATACGCGTGCAGAGCCACGGCATGTCAGGAATGTTGAATATACTCGCGTTGTATTCGGTTTGTTCAGCTGTCGGGTGAGATATTTGCGTCTGATTAGAAAATTGAATAATCGAGTAATTGATTAGTGGCTAACCTCTCTTTTCCTTAATACACTAATAACCATATTTCGAATGCCGTTACCTTTTTCTCTCTTTCTCTTTCGCCGCATAAATGGACCTGAACGAACGATCTTTCACGACTGACAATGAATGAACGAATGAATGAATGAGTGAGCGAATGAATGGACCAAGTCAATGACGATGCTTGTTGTTATTCATTTTATTGTGGCCCGTAGCCGGCATTGCGATGCTAAACCGTCAGTCATTCATTGTTTTATCTTCCATCGTTAACCGAAATCGCATGCAACCTACCGCTAGAGTATAAAGAATGCAACAAATGACAGGAACTAGTATAAACGCGAGAAGAAGGAAAGAAACAACAGACGATGAACGTAAATTATATTTACAAGCTCGATAAAATTCATACTCGATTAATCAAGTGGTTGTTATAGTTAATGCGACTCAAAGTTCACCTATCATGCTTTACGGAACGACGATTTTTCCTTTTGAACTTTTATCAGCGAATGTTGCGGAACATGTGACACGGATATGAAAAATTTAAACAACCGATATCAAGATCATTAATTTACGAGCTAATACAGATCCGAACGCTTATTATACCTATTATTACACATTACTCGAATGTTTCAGTTTTTATAACAAAATATTTACTTTCAATGTTTCAACTTATTGCGAACGGAGTTACATACTGTTTCAACCGGTCCATTGTTTTTCAAGCTGACTTAATTATATCCGGATCTCACCGACAAATGTATTTTCTTTCCGTCGTACAATCACTGAAATCTGCGTGTCCGGTCACTCTGACTCGCTCACATTATTACTTTCATTCTTTTAATTCATATTCATTACACAAATCATCCTACATTGGTTGTATGATTTTATTATTTTATTTAACTTTACACGAATCAAACAGGTGTGTGAAAAATATGGAACATTTCACAGACTTCTTGCCGCAGACTTATGGCGTTTTAATTTAAACAAAGTTCGACCTCCGTACCAATTTGAGATACGAGGAGAAGGAGTATCGAGAGACGACTCGGCGTGGCCAATTAAAATCCTCCGACCCGAACTCGAACGAAAATAACTTCAGCCAGGAATATTCCTTGGCTCAGAGGATGCGGACTCGAGGACACTCGGTCGGTTTCTTGTGTCATGTTGCATACCTGGGTGCCGGGACGATCAAAATTGACGGCAGCCGACTCGGCTACGGTGGTGTCGGTGCAGCGGGTGCACTGGGCCCCATACTCGTTTTCCCCCTTTGGCAGAGGGGCAGGGGAGAAATAAAAGGAAAGGAAGCGAGGCGGGAACCCCGGGACTTGAGAGGCAACGGCCGCGCAGTAACGTGTAGTTTTCATGGCGTGGACGTCGTCGACTCGACGAGACGGGACGAGAGGGCGGCCATACTTGACGGTTTGCTTACGCCGCTTCTGTCCTTGCGCGGAAAAAACCATCTCGGCCATTCGTGAGGAGAGGAGGGAAAAGAGGTTGCCGGAGACGAGCGACAATTGTTAATCCTGACGATTAGACGGCCCGGAAGATTGTCCGAGTTGTGTTTGTGTATAATTTTATACGATCAAAGAAGCTGTGCAGTGTCGCGATTGTCGTTAACCATATTATTACTTATCCTATTCGCCCGCGACGTGTGATTCCAAGTGATTTTCAATCACGATCGATCATTCATTTTTCGTTTCTTCGTCACACTTGCGGTATACAGGCGTTTTCAACAAACAATTGTCGCAAATGTCAGTTACTTATGTTAGGGGAACGGGTGTTCGCTGGATGAGGATAAAGGCTCAGCGCTCCCGTGATTCTGCAGATGCATCGTTAGATTCAAGGTATCACTCGAGATTTTATCCAGCGTCTTCTTTCATTTCGAAATTTTACATACTGTCGAACTTTTAGTTACATCAAATCGGCGTCGAATGAATTTGGTGTAGCAAGTGTATTGATACACTTTGTTTTATCTGGTATTCATGTTTATATTCGATTTTGGATTGAAAATCCCGAATAATCTGGTAATCCACGGTAAACTCGTGTGGAAAAATTTCGTTCAAGTGGATCAAGTGGCGACTCTACTATTTTCTCTACCTTGTCAGGTAGTCTGTACACTGAGGGAAACTCCTAGTTGTTGTTAGTTTTTACGATCCTTGACTGTTACCATTTTTTTTTTTTTTAACGTAATTGAAAAATATCCTTCTTCGGGGTACAAATTGGAAACGAGTCTTATAGCCGTAACCATAAAATCTAATGTCTGTTTCTATTCTTTTTGATAACGCGGTCACTTGTACCTGTTGCTATGTTCCAATGTTGGTCTAACAGTAAATTGATGCTCAGGCCTTATTTATTTATTTATTTGTTTATTTGTTTACTTATTTATTCAAGCGCAGTAAACTGAACAAACCGATTCAATGTTGTAATAACCAGAAAATGCATTATCGATAATTACAATCTAGTATAAGTATCTGGTATTCCAAAATTGTTCCTCGCATCCGTTGCCTCTTGAATTTGATGTAGTACAATAAAATTCGCTGCCACGTGATTACCCGTATGACGGGATTGTTTATTGAACAACAAAAAATAAAAAAAAAAAATCAAAAGCCAAGATTTATTGAGACTTTTAGTACTTGAGGAAGAGAGCGATAAATCGAGGCGGACTATTAAACATGGACACGATGCATTCACGCGATCTTATGCTCGTGTATATGAAATAATTGATTCAATAAATCGCATGTACACAGTGATCGAAAAGTTGTGAGATCCTGCACGTTTGCATAGATAGAAGTTTCATTGATACTAATTATTATTATTTTGCCGTGCGTATGTGTGTATTATATGTATTGTGTATAGGTATGTTTATTACCATAATTATTTAGTAATTGGATCGATTTGTGTCGGATTTATGAATTATTTATGTAGACGTTGCAGTGTATGTGACTTACGCAAAAAGCCGCTCGTCCCGCGATGTCGTAAGGTTGTTGCGGTAGGTCCGGAGGCTTCTTTCTCTATTCCCGAGACTCGTTGAATTTTTAAATTTATTCAATTGCTTTATAGTTTGTCTTTTTTTTTTTTTTTTTTTTACCGTACTAAACGATTTTATTCTTTTTACCGTACTGTAAAGCAATTACTATTAGTTTCTTGCTAATCGGTATAAGATAAATCGTGGAGAGATGAAGAAAAATAGCGAAGCTGATTTTACTAGTTTTAATAATTCATGTCAAATCTCGAGAGTCGTGCACGACGTTGAAGCATTGACACAACTACTGATATAACACATGATTTTTCTTTTAATTATCACAATGTTGTTAAGGATAGTTACAAGTGAAAATAAATAGTGATGTAAACATTTTATAGTTAATCTTCGTTCACCCAAATTTGTCATACCAAGTGGATTCATATTTTCATTCAGAGACTGGAAAGAAACTTAATCGCGATGTTGAGAAACCGAGAAGATTTAGAAAATTCATATTTAATTTCACCATATTATCACTTTGATTAAGTGAAGATGAGAGGTACTTGAATTACTACTTTTTTCCCCGTTTTCAAAACCATTTCTACTTCATAAAAAACTGATGATCCGCACATCTGTGAAACTTCATAATTTTTGTATTTGCTCGAAATTTGAACTCATAATAGGCTTTAACGAAACGAGAAGTTTTCATCCGGTATCAAACATTTATGTTGCACATTTGTCCAGATATTAATTAAATTAATGTCGGGAAACGGTATTTTTCAAACAGCTCCTTGCGTCGCAATTCTTCTAAATTTTTAAAAAAATTTCATAATTATCGATGCAGCGTAGGGAACAAAAGTTCCAACAAGCTACCCCATAATTGTACCAATAATTCGCAATTGACAATTTTCACAATGTATCAAAACTGTCGAAAATATTAAAAAATTTCCGCTGCAATAAAAATTTTCCTCAACGCCGTGAATCTTCCGTTACAAAGAATGTACAAAATTCATTCATTCAATTATGAAAGCGTCATCTTATTTCGAGCAGTATAATTAATGTCGACTTTTATCGACGTATTGCATCGGTTAATTACGACGTTGTATTTAAAATTTGTAAAAACTGATGTGACGCAAAAAATTTGACGATTTTCAATTGAATTCAAATCGTTTTATATACCAAATTATAAATACATATCCATGTATACAATAAATTGTAAAATTTCAACATTAACACGTATATATATAACACATATATTACAACATGCGATTTCGTGGCGTATAGCGGTGATAAACGGAATCGTAAATAAACCGAGACATACATAAATAATGATGCGAGTGAGTCACCGATACGCCTCATATTTTCATTCATAAATGCCCCCCCTCCCAACAACGTCTCCCCCCCCTCTCCCTCTCTCTCTCTCTCTCTCTCTCTCTCTCTCTCTCTCTCTCTCTCTCTCTTCTCTGCCTCGGTTCGTACATCGTCGCGGGCGGCAAACGTGCTGCGCACACATCGTACTACATACATTTATATGGTCCGTGGTGCGCCGGCGCGGCTCGAGCTAATATATAGCTTGTTATTTTATGGAGTAGTCGTATAGTGCGAGCGTTGTGTGCGCGTATCACAACACACCATGCTTTGCATATATATTACATGACCTTCATGTATATATGTATTATTATGTACACGGTATGGCCTGTGCGCGTAGGTATTGTATGTAGGTGTCTGGGTCAATGTCTCTTCCGGCAAAGACTCTCTCTTTCCTCTCTCTTCTCTCTTCTCTCTCTCTTCTTCTTTCTCTCCGCCGTTTTCTGTTTCGACGATTTACGTTTTGAATACAAGTGCGGAAAGTCGACAAAACTCTTCCGTAAGTTTCTCTTACCGTTGTCCAATATTTATCTCGTGTCGTTGAACTTCGTTTTAACAAATCGGGGAAAACCTGGACTGTATGCCGTTGTGTTTTAACCGTCTTGTCTCTGAAGTATGATCAACGCGGCGTCAGATCACGCGGTGAAATACAGGGTGACTCGAAATGTTGGTGAATCATTCTTTTTATTTAGTCGAAAGTCTCAAACATGCCTCGATAAACGATGTTTTGCAATCGGCTTATTAATTGTAACTTCTATTATATTGTCTTGAAATTATTAATGGTATCGGGTTTAACTGTATTTTTAGCTTTCGTTGATTATCGAATTCCATTTCATTCGTACATACTTACATACATACATTCATTCGTTCATTCATTCATTCGTTCGTTCATTCATTCATTCATTCATTCATTCATTCGACGTTGTCATACTAGTCTTGGTTAATTGAAAAGGAATTGTTGATGAACTTGTGTAACTGAAAGGAGTTTCAGCGTCAATTATTACAGCAATTTATAAACTGTTATAACCTTATGAATTCCAATTAGGCAGCCAAGTCAATGTTATATTTAACTTTAAGTCTCCTTATAATTACATGTGATTGAAAATTATTTGGAGCTTTTTTTAAGATGCACACTGTAGCAAATTTCGTCGGAAAACCTTAGAAAGTTGTGATAGTGATAGGCATGCTATCGAAAGTAACCATTAGTGATTGACTCGAATAGAAAAATTTGAATTTGAAACTGGAATAGAGTGGCGCAAACAGTTGAAGCAAGGAAGTCGGCGAGGAATAGAATTTTAACATCACGCAATTATCAATTGCGTCATTAAATCGCAGTTGTTAATTCAATGTTTGGAAAAAATATCGCGGTTATTCGAAAATGTGTATGAATAGTTGAAAAATCGTATATCTTATCAGACGCTCGACTTGACTAGTGACTTTTCGTTTGTTATTCGTATCGCTTCACTTTGATATAAAAATTGCTGTAACATTGCTTGTTATTGAGGCATAGCATTGAATTGACGATCCTTAGGCGACTCCGAGATCAGCATCAGGTACAGGTGCACCGTAATGTGATGTACTCGGTTAATTGTACGAAAGAAAGAGCAAAAACGTTTCTATCGCCCGAAAATTTTTGGAAATTTGATATAATTTTAGAAGGGAGAGAAAAAAAAAAAAGAAAACAGAAAATGCATGATTTACGATTGCGAAATGATACGAATCACAATACAATGCTGTCACACTTTTACATCGTTAATTACATACACTTTTATGGAATTACAGTCAACCTCATTGTCAGTGTATAATTTCTTAGCCCTTTGTTTCTTCGCCATACTTCTCGAAGTTTAGAGGAAAAATACGGTCGTTATCAAGATTTGCTCATCCGCTCAACGCGTGTTTATTTATACCTCTAGTCATCATTTATGCGGTGACTACTTTTTGCATATGTATATCTATTGTGGTAATCGGTACACAAAATGTTGCATTGTTAATCTTGAAACATGAATCAGGATGTAGCAGGTTTTAATCCTTGCGGTGTATTAACGCTATATACAGGTGAGGGTAAAAAAAAAAACCCGTCCCGATTAGAAACGTGAATAAAATCCAAACGTGCGGTTTTCAAAAAATTTATTTTGCTTGAATTAGGTAATTAATAAAATCTTCTTCACATCTTTCGTAGGATCTTAAATTAGATGTACTAGATCTTAAATTTTCAAACGAGTATGATTTTTGTACCGAAACTGTCAGGGTATGAAAAATTGGAAACGGAACGTATTTTGGGATGCGATATTCCGGCTTTTAAATAAACCGTGAATTCTGAGGTTATTTTAACGGTCACCGCAGCCTAAACCGTCAAATCTCACGTTCGGTGCTGACATTCAGTCGGTGGTGTTGACGGGTTGTTGGGTTGTTACATTATATCAGATGTTGAAAACATCGAATAATGCTTTGGATCCCGCGAACCGAAACACATAATTAAACGACAACAGGGTCAGCTGTAATCGACTATGTGCCCTCCAAGTAAATGCAGCGTATTGTCATTTTGGATGAGATACTCGCCCAATGCTTGAGATCATTTGCGATTTTAATCTGTGGCGTTACTTTGGAGTTTATTGCAAACAGCGAAACGATTGCGCCAACAGTTGTCGCAGCTAACGACGATGGCGTGATGTAACTTTATTCATTAATTGTGTTTAATCTAGATGTCACTCTCATGTTCGCGTTTACGTCTGTTTCAGGTGTGATGGGGCTTACTGACGCCAGCAAGTATGAGCTGAGACAGCATAACTAATTGTAAGTATAATTTATTGTTGTAGATATATCACGTCGGTTGTGTATATATACATATATATATATATATTATAGTATAAGATAATCGCGATTTAAATTATTGCTCGAATATGGACACCTAGGGACTAAATTCATCGAAGAAACCTATACGACTACGAATAATTTGTAAAACCTATGGTATCTCTGAGTGAAAAGTATCAACCTATCGGTTTGATAATATTTGATGAAACAATCCATGAATGAGATGGATCACTTAATTTTCTTCGGATATTTTTTTTAAGTCTCACATAAAGCAAAATTTGTCGAGTTATTTGTAATCGAAAACTTCGCAAAGATTTTTTTTTTTTTCATTATTCTGTTATTTTATAATAATACAATAGTCGAAGTTTTATTTTGAACAGGCACGTCTCTAGATTCACAGGTTCAGAAAAAAGTACGCGATGTGAAAAATTCGATGTAAAATTTTTCAGCTGCTAATTTGTTGGTTAGTTTTTTGAAGATTTAAAAAATATCGACATACTGCATGAAAAGTAGACGTATATGTAGTTCGATATTTCCTGCGCTTTGTAAATTAATCCGGAAAATTAAACGTCCCGTCTTGTTTTCGCGGAGAAAAATATAATATAAAACTTTTGGCGTGCGCAAATCTTGAGTCTATCTAAACACGCTATTACGTCATCGTTATTCGAAGGGTTTCGACAATAAGATCGGACGAAAATTCTCACGAGCGATTACTTTTATTTGTTTCATTGAATTGATTTCAGTCGAATGGTTGCGCGTGCTTTGAACACTGCAATTGGACATGTCGAGCAGTATATTTTGCGAATTTTTAACCTAAATACAAGAAGACTTCATTCTGAAATCGGAAAATTGACGGGCAGGTCAGTCGTTCGTGAAAACTATTTGAGCGTCTCACATTACGGACTGTTTATACGATGTACTTCATTAATGTGAAATATTTTTTGTCTTGCTTCTATGAGGGTCAGCTACATGCGATGACAAATGATCTGATTCCATATTGATTAGTGGTTTTCCTGTCGCAGGATGCTTTGTTCTCTGAATCCTAATTTTGAATGAGCATTTGATAACTTTTTTTAAATACAATTTTTATATCGTTGACACGTTCCATTTGATTCCTTTGTTATCGAATTTGCTTTAACCGCAGTGTGTAAATCCCTTTGGTTTGTAACTACGGTGTCAAGGGGTGTTTCACCGAAGCGATTGAGATCTCGATATCGTTCGGAATCATTTTGTAATCTGCGAAATTACACTGAAATTATTAATATTGAAATGAAATTCTGCACCGGTAATCGTCAAAGCGATCGTTAGTAGTTGTGCGAAATCATTTAAAATCACCCAACTCTCTCTGTCATCTTACGATATCGTATGAAATTTTAGAAATCATGGGAAATCACGTAATCAAAGTAAAATTTATTTTGTCAAATGGTTTCTCGTAATCACATTTTTCAAATGTAAACGATCACGAAATATTTAGGAGCGGTTAATGTGCTCGCCAAATGGCTACATTGTGCTTTTTTCTAGTAGGTTCTGCTTTACGAACGTGAACTTTAATTATTCGATTAATTACCGACTCTTATGATGGATGGATGGATTATTCCAGTCCTGACAAAAGAGGATGAATTGGTGTTAGGAAAAGACCTGAGCTCAAATATTCATTCGCTTTGTATACTTTTCGTACACTTGCCAATTCAATGTAGCTAAACCTCAAGCACCATACCGTACCTATAACAGATTTCCCTGAAAAATGTCTTCCGAACCTCGGCTCATTTTCTTGAAATCAATCATACTTCAAACTTCGACTCTACGACGCCCTATTCGCGTAACTCTACAAATGAAACATCGTACAACGAATATTGGACAATTATCTTTTTCAAACAAATTTAGGAGCCTACTGTAAGTTGGGATGTGTTTCTCTGGATAATAACAAACAGAGTAAAGTTTGATGACTACCAAAGCGTTCGGATAGCCAAGAATCGCAGAACTTCATGGGGTCCATTGGGGTCTTCATGTGTCGTAGAAATATATCGTCTGGTATGTTCAATCTCGTTTATTGTCGCTTTAGCAACCGATGTATTCATAAGCTGGTGGCTTTGCGATTACAAATGTTTTTGGTAACGTCGGTAGTAATTATTCGATAAACGTCGATGTGAAAGGGCACGATGGAGAAGCGTCAAGACCATAAGATAACTACTGTCGTCAGCCTGAACCGCAGGCGTTTAATCGCGACCCACCCGGTCCGCATCCCTGTATATTAAGACTCGGGTAAAGATGGCGGCTTGCTGTCCCGGCTCTCTGCCATTACGCGATTCCAAGGAATCGTACACTCGTAGTTTACTCGTAGTTCGTGCGAAGGATGGAATCACGGTGGACGGCGCAGAGAGGAGAGAAGCGAATAGAAGAGGAGAGGAGCAGAGGTGAGTCGAGAGGAGAGGAGAGGAGAGGAGAGGAGAGGAGAGGAGAGACAGAGAAAGATAGAGAGAAACAGAGAGAGAGAGAGAGATAGCAGCAATCAATACGCAGCCGACAGCAAAACCACTCCAACCTAGCCGAGCCCGAGTCAACCTGACCCCTCCAACCCAACGTCGTTGGATACTCGCTGAGATATGTGCTTCACATCTATACGTAGGCTGCACATGTCTCTACAGTCGCCACAACATCATAACGGAGAGTTTACTCGGGAGAAATTCTCTCGCTTTGGAAACATTGTTGTACACCCATCGTATTGTGCCATGCCACTTGGCCATTTTCACTCGTGAGTTAGCTGAAAATATGATTAATTCTCCCCGTTTTGCAACGGGTTGAGCTTATCAAGATATGTAACTGCAGTGATGTTTATTATACGGGGCACAAGCTTCACTGACGAGTATAAATTTTATATGTTGATTGAGGAAGAGGAGTAAGGGGAGGATGTGTGCTTGCATTGTGTACACTTGGGAGATTGAAGTTAACTCTAACGTTAACGTCACGGAACATCAGGTGGAAATTCATTATTTCGTAATTTTAGAATGACTTTCGACGAGGAGTTAGCTGTTGAGAAATATGGCTATTTTTGGTTCGTTATGATTTACTTAATGTCAGATAATTCTAATGGCGCGAAGTAAAGATTTTTTTGCTGAACTTGCCTTCTTACAATAACGGTACTAACTTTAATCACACGTGCACTTATCTATCGTCCAGACAGCGCACTGACATTGAAAACGCGAAGTGTGCGTGTCTGATAAACCTGCACATATCGACAAGCCTGATCCATGGTTTAATCGTTAGTCAGTCAGTTGTTCAGAGAGTCCTGTAATTGCTGTCTTGACTGTCGATGATTTTAGAAATTTTCGAACGATACAAATTACAAATCAACTTTGATTACCATTTGAATGGTTCCATCACTCCAATAACTAGCTCGCTTGTAATATCCGTATCATCATAATATTTAACACGTTCACAGAGGATTGAATTACTGAATGAAATAGACACGCGTCTGACTGTATGAAGTATTTCTGATTTTTACTTGAATGTTTCTGTAATGTTGTTACTGCAAAAAAGCGCTTTGAAGATAATGTTACGATTGTGTTGAATCACTTTGCTGATGAAATAATCATTGCGTTTACAGTTGATACAGATATTGCATACATTAAATGACTCGTGATGATAGTTTATTACTAATAAATTTCGTTTAACGATCACCGTCTACTATTACGAGTTACATCAGCGTAGCAATGAGTTTACAACTACACAACGTTATGAATGCAAATGCGAACCTGCGCGATAAATTGTACAGTGTAGGTAAGGTAATTAAGTAACCGTGAATTTTACTTGTCGTGCTTTTAATAATTCTTTATACTTACTGAGGGAATTTATTTGAAAAGGTAGCTAGACTAGTTGAATAAGTAATTGAGGGCTATGCTGGTGTTCCGAGAAAATATGTAATTCGGATATTAATATAAACCATTGCTGAGAATGCTTTTAAGAATTCGTATCATTTCGAAAAATTCATCTTATAATGTGAGTTAACGAATTTGAGAAAAGTTTCATGGATCAAAGTCTCACCGTATATTAAATTTGTTATCCGATGGGTGATGCACGTTTTATTTCTCACTCTCTAAACATTCAATTGTGAGGAAATCAAATTTTATAACCACGATAAACATTGTTACGCGTTACGAAGGATTCCAGAATCTACACTAGGTGAACCTGCTAGTTCGTATAGTTTTGACAACTCGTTAAGGAAGTAGGTGGGAATTCAGGGCCAGGATGGATTGACACGAAGTCATCGACGGAATTACGCAGCTCGTACAATTACAGTAAGACACCAGTTGAAAACTCCGGGGAAAAAAGAAACGGAATAAACAGTCTCTCACGATGTGGGGTGGACTCTATAATCCGATTCAATAACGACCGTAAGCAGCAAATGACTCTTGTGTACAAATGTTCATAAATAGTAACATCCAATGACTCTTGTGTTAACCTATCGTGAATATAATGAAATCGAGAAACACATCCAGGCAATCAATATTTCAGCACCGCAGATGCTGACTTTATTTATCATTTAAACGTAATAGGTTTGCGGAGGGAATGCGAAAGATCAAAGTGGCTCACTCTTCGTTCCAATCCATCAATGCGAAACCGATTGTCAATGTTCCGAATCGTGTTCCGATAGAAATATGTAGTTGTACGTTTTGATGCCGACGAACACGACAGTTGCTACTGTATACATCTCTCATCGATCACAAGTATGTTTTCGTAGCAGTGACTGAACTGCAAATTTCATCTCGCCAGCGTTCGTTGATTAGTAATTATAATTTCCAAATTTTTTTCCATTCACTTCTTGTCACTTGTTGGGAATTTATATCATGTTTGACATGACAGATTGAATTGAAATCACAGTCTCTAATTCTGTAAAAATTAAACCTACTTGTCGGAATATTGGAAATGACATCTCAGATGCTCTGTTTCTGAATTAAGAATAGGACCAACGCTTATTTCGAATCTTTAATTGGTGCAAAATAAATCATCGACCTACCGATATTTCTCTTAAAGCAGAGTTATGTGTTGATTTCATTCTTACAAAGTTTGCAATTTTCCTGTACAGTGTTTTGACCAAATAGCAGCATCAATGCCCACTAACGTTCGTCACAATTACGATTATTTTTGCAAGTAATTAAGTCCCCGTTGTGACAAAATACAATATCCTGAAAATACAGCAAAGACGAGTGTATTTTAAAAGCCCATTTAAAACTTCTCCAAACATATTTCAAGGACCTTTCTAATTTACATATCATTCCGAATCCTCTTTGTCGCACGTTTGGAAGCTCAAGAGCTTATCGAGCGTGAGTGATTAATGGGCAAAAACGTTGAAATTCGAACGTCCCATCCCTTTTATTCTTTCTGGACTCGCAACGTCCGGGTTTGTTTAGATCAATCCAAGTAATAATTGTGCGCATCCTTTCTCTTCCAGAGGACTGGCATGGAGAAAGAGAACTCCGGAGGGAGCGCGGACAACGCGCCAGGAGGGACCTCGACCTCCGCGTCTGGGGCTTCGGTTACATCAGGTTCAGCTGCCGAAAAAATTCAGGCAGATCAAGCGAACCCTTTGCTGGACCCGACAGCTCTCTTCAATGGTAAGTGCCTGTCATTTTCATCGCGATTTTCACGAAGCATTCCGAGCGATGCACACTACTGGGTGGTCTTTTTTAATCGCCCCAGGCGAATACCTCGGGAACTGGAAGAGATACGAGAAAAAGTTTGATACAAACCCTGAAGGGTTTCGAGGGGGAAAGATAATGCTGATACGCGTTGATTCGTGGATTGACCCACTTTCGTGTTTCTTCGCGCACTCTGCGATTTAAGACAGGGAATACGTATTGAGAATATTCCGCAATGAAACTGGAATAAGTATGCATATTCTTTGTTTTTTACATAATATTTGAACGGTAAAAAACTATTGTACGCTGCGAGGCGTCCGTTTAAACTTCATTCAAAGACCCTGTAATAATTTGTCCTAATTCACAAGTCCATCTGCATCGCCACGATTATCGTCCGATCAACGAAAATGAGCAACGAATTGTGTGGCGAAGCTTACTCCCTCTCTCGCTCTTTCTCTTCGCCACTACGTCTATAATCTGCCGATTAAACTACCTTTCACCTTTTATTTGCGAACGCTGCTACAGGGACTGGCGAAATGAAACGGTCCCGGGATACTGCGCGGTATTAAAAGAGGACCGGCGACGTCGTAGTTCCACTTCATCCCCGTTCCACCACGAATGTCTGTCCGTCCTGCCGCTGCTCCTGCCGTCAGGACGAGCGAAGGGACAGAGGGGCAGCAGGGCTCCGGTTATAACGGGGATGGGGAGCAGCTATGCCGGTTCTCGCTGTATATTTATTGATTGCCACCTCACCTAGCCCGCTTCTCCTCTCCTCTCCTCTCTCCTCGGCACATCCCAACCCATCCCCGGGGTTCCTCCGTCGAACAGCCCCCGCGCTGTTCCCGCTCTCTGTCTATCCGTCTCTTTTATTCTCTCTTTACAACCTCGCCATTCGAATGTCGGTCCGAAGAATTTCGGACCGCCAGGAAGTCGGCTTGACTAGAGAGGGGCACTCGAGGAACGAGAGTTTCGGCATTAAATCCGAGTTACCCGTGCAGACACGATTTTTCTCTACGCCGGATTCCGTCCGTCATATGGTAGTTGGAAACGTAATTTGAGGAATTTTTTTTACAGAGCGTACCGCTTTGAGGTGAATTATTCAATATCTCGGGTGAAACAGGTTTCACGGAACATCGTTTTGGATATAATAAGTTTTCCGGTTTTGTGGGGGATATTCTATTGGGCTGCCAATAACCGTTCTAGCAATTGTAGTAGTAAGCAGAGGTCACCTCGGATTTCTTGATAGGATAACCATCTTTTTTACAGATGTAAAAATATTGCAGTCAATTTCAAACACTCGAGAGTTTGAGCATTTTAAAATTCGAAGAGGATTCACGATTGAATTGTGAATCAACGCCCGCTCACCTGTATTGAATGCATCGAAAGACCATGCAGAATCAAAATAGAAGAGTTCTGATATAACAAGCAGTTGATTCGACTCGTAACGACAACTTTGTATTGATTTACGGGCTGCAAAGTTGAAAATCACAAATGTTCTGCGCATCGTCATTGCCGGTAAACTCCTGTTGCATTCACAATTTACTATAAATTAAACTAATTCAAGTTTCAAACGTGCACTGTATTCTGCCAGTTATACAAGGTACATACGAGCGTAAAAATCCTTTTTTCTTTTTATATTGTTTTAGCGACAGGAGCGAGTGTAACAGCCTTTTAGAAGCTTGTTTTGTTACTCGAGAAAATGAAATTGACATGTCGTATGCGAATAGCTTGAGGCAGCTTTCATCTCCGGTTTGAAAGACGTTTTATTAACTCCTTTATTCAGTACCGACTTCGGTCATTTCTCTTTCTTAAGAGATTAGTGCGCGAGCACACATTATACAGGTATTTCTATTTCCGGATACTATACGGGGTCGAAGTTGACGTTGTACAATAAAAACTCGCAAGTATTCATGATTCGTGAAATTCATGATCTTATGGTCTTTTGACGCACTATCACTTTCAGAGCGACAGTCTTACGCTTATATGGCTGTCCGTCAACTGAGTTCACTTTCGAACAAATACGACTTATAAATTCCCTATACTGGCGATGATACAGATTTTTTCAATTTAAAAAGTTAATTATTATTAAGTATATTTGTTTTCAAAGTAGAATCAAAATTTCTTAGACCGGGCACTTTTCGAGTTGGGGTTGTTTGTGTCTCACAAAAATTCTATGGTGTTTTCACGGGCCTCAAAAAATATCTTTGCGATATTTTTAAAGTAAAAATTTGAAATCTGGTAGCCAGGGTTTATCTTAAAAATGTATTGTTCTTAACTATATTATGGTTCTGAAATAATTTTTTTCGTGAATTTAGAATGGTTTAACTATGCATGGCCGACTGGCTGGCTTCTTTTTCATCGAACAATTCTAGCCTTTTTTTTTTTTACAAATATGCCTCTTCCCGTTCGTTTTTCGTAATTCATCTTGATAGTCATTGTGGTAGAGAACCGTTCGAACTAAAAGATAGATCTCTTTGACTTGCAATTATGGAACGTACCTCGTTAATACGGAACGCTAATACACCATTCGTTATTTTTCGTCTCGACAACCTCAGCGATGACGTAACGGAGCGTCAAGCGTGACCGGAGCAATTCCAACTACCTACGTTCAAGGTACAGTATATACGGCGCAAACTGTGCTCGATAATCTTTTACAACGTATACGAGGATACCTGCAAAAGACGATAACTCGTCAACGATCCGGAGCTAACGTTTGACGGGAGTTACGGCGTTAATTAACTTGGTCGCGAATACGCCGTAAGATGATTCGTCGAACCTCCGTAGGTATCAATTTAATATCACTCGTCATCGAAGCGTACAACTGTATGTTCAGAGAGGTGTCGGGTGAAAACAAAAATGTAAATGCTAAGGTTAAGGTTCCTTCTCTGTTTGCATGATTTTTTTTTTTTTTTTTTTTTTAATTTATTTGTTTTTCATTCAACCATGTCTCACTCGCGAAGAGTTACTGGTATACAGATAGATACACGCCGGTCGATATCTTTGCAATTTAATCCATTCAGAGTTGGGATGTTGGCATTTGTGGGAAAGCTATTGGAAAAAGAAGTTTGCTGTAATCGATGCAGCAGCCGCTCTATAAGGTAGTCGAATAATCACTTATGGATATTTGTTGCGATGTGTAGAGCTTTGATCAAGGATTGTGGGAACCGTTTGGTTTATTACGATTAAGCTTGTTAGCGACTTCACGTTTCCATCGAGTTTATAGACGGTATATTTGTAACGAGTATTCGTCACTTGCACTATTATTTTTTTCGTCACGCTTATTTATCACTAATATTTGAGTTTTTATGGCGGAAGGTCGTTACGGGGATATAACGATTTACTATTTCTACAAGTTTATTGATTGATTGATTGATCGACTGATCGACTGATTGATACCCGTTCATTCTTTGTTCTGGACGTTTCACGTACCTGCTACTTTGGATTATATATTTGACAGGCGTCTGTTGTATGTTTATCGTTTTTATACAACAATAATTCATGTTACCACAGTGAGTAATTGTTTAACATGTGATAGGTACACGCTTACTTGATAATTAATCTCATATTTTCGGGTTATCTTGACTGATTTGAATTCCATTTGTTTCACTGGCTGTAGTGACCTAGAATCTTTACAATGTATGAAAAATCGACAATCTGGACCTGAATCTGGATCAAAAATTTCAAATTTGGTAATATCGATGAACAACAGATTGCAGGGGAACATTCATTTATCCAAACGCTACAATATTGCTACTTTTTACTCGTCTCAAGTAATCGGCGAAAATAATTTTGTCAAAGTTGAACATGATCGTCAGAAGTTAATCGAGTTGTTGACCTTGTGTAAACATTTCGTTGGTTCGGCACAATTTTCAGGATAGTTTAATGTCAATAATGAAAGCCTGCGTTACTCGCAGGTAACCTTTTGAAGAGCCTAATCTTTAATATCTATCTTTTGATTATATGCGCTAATGCGTTGATCGAAATCGTCGAGCAATTGATCCGTCTTCATTGTTAAATCGTTATGACTTTGACTAAATGAATTCTCGACTAGAGATTCGTGTAAATTCGTCGTGGAAATAGCAAAATTTTCTATAGATACCCGACAAATTTCACGCGACACATTCAAACTCTGATATTTATCCATAGTGTGATCGCTTCGGATCGTTTGGAATGAATTACCCTCAGAGAGCAGGTAAAGATCGGATCAGGTTTAGTCGTCCTTTCTCGCTGTTTGCAGCTGCATGCGTGCGTGTCTCGGCAACGATGCAATGCATGCACCGGATTGATCGCAGGTTAAAATGGCCGCTGTTTGACGCAGTTCGGGATGAAGAGGCGGTTTGCGGCGGGGCGGGGGGCGGGGGGGCACGACTGCAGATGCGAAATGCAGACTGAACAGCTTTTCTCGTGACGACGTACAGTTATTGAACCGCCGACGACGACCTTCTCGAGGAATTGCCGATGCAAGTCGACCAAGGTAGACAGACAGAAGCAGGCCGCTGCATAAAATTGCCTAGAAACCTGAAACAACGTAATCATTTCTCGAATCGTAATGATAGTGTCGATAATCATCGTAGGACGTTACTATCCGTCTTCAAATTGGATTATATTTCCAGTACGAAAGCTTCATCTTTTCACCCCGATTATATTTTGACAAAAATTAGTGCGGCTTGGTGGGAGTTGACCGGTTCTGAAAATTATACTTATTTCGGTATGCGTACCCGGAAGATACTTTTGTGCTTGGATGTAATTTGTATATTTCTTTTTTTTTTTTTGTTAGCATCGACGTCGTTTACGGTATGTTCGCATTTTTAACGGAGGATACTGAGTCGAATAAAAACTTAATTTAAATTAATTATTCCTGGTGAAATAGATTTGTAGGAGTTGCTTGACTATTTAAGTTTCCATCACCGTGGAACAATGGAGTATTGAAACAAGTGGAGTATGAGAAAAGTAATGTAGTTATCGTAAATTGTAGAATTCTAATTAAAAAAAAAATTTGCACTCGATCACGATCCTTATGGAAATATTTCGAGTTGGTTAATTGATGCGTTGTCGAGTATCCGATGATGTATTTAAGCTCTGCAACGACAAAGTAGCTATCCACAAAGTTTGCGACGTTGAATTTGACATTTCTAGGAAAATTTCGCCACATTGCAAAAGTAGACAAAAGTCTTTTACATTTACAGGATATTATAATTAGCTTTGAACGACCGCGTTGAATGTCACTTATACCGATATTTTCAAAGCCTACGTATCACTGATGTTAAAATACCAGAGCCAGCTCATCAGGGAATCATCAGAGTATCGACACTCGGAAAAATTTCGTACACAAAGCAGTGAAACTTCTAGAACATTGGATTTTCTCTTTTCTATCTTATTTGCCAATGCATACTTAAAATTCTTAACACGCAGGTATGTGAATTGAATCAGTCGATTATGAATTCTTGCACTGAGTAAATGTAGAGCAAATAATAATATTAATTGACTTGCTAACGGGTTCAGGCTTGAATAAATAAAAGTTGTTGCTGATAGTTTCATTCGGGATTTATGCTTTATTAGTTTGATCTGAGAAATGAAATTACCCTGAATACAATCATAGGTTATACCCTCATCAAAACTCGGAAAAAGCTTATATGCTACTCATCAGACGGTTCTTGACAAGCTTCGAAACGGTTGAGTTGATAACCAAGACCTAAATTTTACGAACTTAAAACGGTCACTGGTCGTGAAATTCGATACGGTTGTATTGTCTGTATGTAAGCGGTCGCTTTGCTTCGTTTTAGAAAGCATAAAGCAAGAATCTCTAATGAAATTTGGAAAGGGTAATTGATGACTTGAGTTTCATGTTGAGATGCGTGCAGCCGTAGTGGAGAAATCGACAAACAATCAGACTGCAGCCGAATGTTTCGAATACAATTCCGAAAGAACAAGAACAAAATCAACAAATGCCTCTCCTTCATCCTACGATGTATTCAATTACCGAGCATGGTTCATAAAGTAATACACGTATCGTAAAAAACTTATCATCTCGTGTTGTTTACAGCCAATACTTGCTCTCGCTCGTTAACATTATTAATCGACAAACGTCTTAGAATTATGAATATTTAAACTTATGTGAAAGAGGAGCAACTATGAAAAACTTGAATAGTCGTAACTGAAAGAAGCTTGCGTGACAAAAACCTGGGATGTTTGAAAGCTACTTTTACTGCCAAATGACAAAGTTACGACTAAATTTTAAGGAGTGGGCTTCAAAATCCCGTCATTTAACAAACGGGTGATATCATTGATTTCCAATGATTTCTTAGCTTTCTATACGTGGTGTTCTTTGTGTATGTGTGTATAATATAGAAATCACTGAAAATCATTCGAAATTAGGTGTAACAATGTTAATGAATCGTACAACAAAAAGGTCACTCGGGCTCAACTCACTTCATATCTTTCAACGAGCGAACAGAACTTTGGTGGATACGAGAGGCTGACTATGGTCTCGTCCTTTTGTAATAAACACGGCGTAAGGAAAGACCGAAAAGGACGCCTCCTTTCCTCTCTCTTTCCGTCTCGGGCTTCCTGACGAGGTACGGACACGTTGGTATGCACTCCTACTACTGTCAGAGTCCAAAGTTTCACTAGCGAAACTCACAAGAGGTCGATATGTACACGTACAATTAGTAAGCTTAGTTAGTCTGCCACGTTTCAAAGACGCAGCATATCTTTTTTCCCTTGAACTTGGCTCATTCGACTCAATCGTGTCTAATACTTTTTTACATTTTTTCTTTTTTTTCTTTTTTTTAACTTACGTACTATCGGATATTCTTACATTCAATTATTGCTTATGTCTTATTTTCAAAGTACAGTTGGTCCGTTGATAGACGATAATTCGAGATTCTCAGATGGCATCATAGTCATGATGACCAACGCGTATAACGGTTCAGTCAAACAACCGTCAAACCTAAAATTTTTGATACATGTATAATTAACTTGGTTTTATGTTCTTGGTATCAGTTGATACTGAAATTCGGTTCTCAAATCTGCTGGTTTAGTGAAACTTTGAACACTTTCTTTAAGAGGGATCAGCATGCGGCGACTCTTACGCATATTCAATCATTGCATGTAACTACTATAGTCTTGAACCACCTTCCTTTTAAACCACGGATTAAAAATCAAGATTGAAGATTCGAACTTTTCGAAACGATAAGCTACTTTGACAAATGGAACATGCGGATTGCTGAGATCACGTTAAATTTTCCATGGTTTAGAAGTGGTTCAGGTGCGAGTATCGCATACTGTCAATTGGCTGAACAAACAATCGAGACGCATCGCGACGCGTGAAAATTGCAGTGGTTTCCTAAATCCTTGAACTTTCTTCATATAAGTACAGTACTCGTATAAACTTACGGAGACATCGATGCCAACTTGGTATTACTTTTAATTTGACGCCGGTGTAGTAGATTTATAAGGCACAGGTATATACCTTGCGTAAAACGACGGACAATTGATTACGAGATACAGACACGGGAATTCGTCTGGCTGCGTCGAACTTTGTCGCATTGAAAGTGCCGACCTTGAATCAACCGAGTGCAGATCGCCTCGCCGATACCAAACTGGTCTGAAATCACTTGACAACATGGCGCGGTCAGGTAGAACGATAAAACTTACAGTTGCCGGTTCGAGGTGAGACAAGAGCGCAGGTTTGTCTACGAAAGCTGCACTTGCCCCATTCTCTCTCGTTTCTTCGTCGTGACTGCTGCATTTCGTAGGTCAGAGTCATTCGTCTTGGAAACTAAACTTTTACTTCCGTATTGTCGTATGTCGTGGGTACGAAAACAAGTGTTACGCGTGCATGATTTTTGTCCGATTAGTGTACGGAAGAGCTTGGTAAGACGGAATTCTAGCGGAAAATACGAGAAAGACAGGACTTTAAGTATTGGATCCTGAATTGTCTCGTTCGAAACAACCAACGCGTTTGTCTAATTGTAAAATAGAAACTGGTACTGTGATAGGCATTACTGTGCAAACTTTATACACGACAAAGATGAGACTAATTGATGGAAACAAGAATCGAATATGCATGTTTACGTTTTAGGCTCGAATTCCGTTGACCGAGACGAATGTTTCTGCTCTGCAAATTGCAGTTCCGTTGGATTTCCAATTAATAGGGGAGCAGAAAATTTTCCAAACTTTGTTACACGTGACTGCATGTTAATTTATTATATTTACGATGGTGCGTCGGTAAACTTCTTGGCTTGAAAATAATGAACGGAAGATCGAGTTTATGGGATGAATCTATCTAATCACAGGTATGAGGTGGTATTGTGAATATTTCGAGGAGCTCGGCATGACTGAACCTATTGTGAGTTCGTTCGACGAATGAGGAAAATGTAGATTTCATGGCGATGCACGCAAGGGTTTCATACTTTTTATTGATTTCATTACGAGATAGCCGTACATTCGATATATTGTCGAATCATTATATTCGTAAGTTTCGGAGGCTTCTATAAAACTGGAAAAACAGAAAATACGTACTGGATTTATCGACAAATACTAGGCTGGCGATGCTTCGTTTTGGAATAGCTTCAAAATTGTTGAAAATCTGGAACAGACTAGTTCGCAATTTTACTTTGCGATAGATCAATTTATGAAGAAAACTGTTCTCTACAAATTCGCTGAATCACTTTTTTATTGACATGTCGACGTTATTAAATATTTAATTTTACCATGTATGGCAATATCCAGTTGATTACTGAAAAAACATCTGAGGAAATCAGAGGTACAGTTTTACCACAAATGCAGAATTTTTATTTTTGTTCGTAAAATAATTAAAAATGTGAAACTTGTTGTATAATTGCAATGTATATTTCAAACTAAACATTTCGTGCCTGTGTATTTTGACCTCTCGTAGAGCTGTAATTAGAAAAAAAAATGTCAAGTTCATAAAAGAATTGAGTAAATATTCAACTTTGATCAAACAGAGACGAAAGTTGTAATCAAAGAAACAGTTATCTAAGTGCGTATAGGCTTTGGATCTGCAATACAACGACTCAAAATTTTGAATAATAAAAAATCAGAGATCCAAAAAGTTGACGTATTCTCGTTTAGATGTAGAAAATTCCCTGTACATATATATATATTTCTTTTTTTTTTATCCTTATCAGGTTTTCCTTGAAAGAGAGCTGCCGTCTCCTTGCCATCTTTGTTGTTTCTCCTTTTTCTTTTTTACCCATCGCTCGCGTCCTCATATCGTAGAAAAGCAAAATGGCCGTGTTATGAAATCGATTGACGAGGGGTCGGGGCAAGGATAGCGGGTCCATATCCCTCGAATCGCGCGCAGAAACGTTCCGAAACTACCACTTCGAATCAATCCCAGCCGTAAAAACGTACCGATCGACATTTTTTGTAAATTAAAAATGAACGCAGCAAAGTACTTTGATATAAACGAGACGAGTACTTCATTTGGATTCTGTAGCGTCGCACTAATTGCGCGATATAATTACCGATGTATTCTACTCCGTCATAATGTTTTTACATTTTAAACAGTTGTACCTAATTTGTTTCGTCTCAAATACAAAGCATACATCTAATTTCACATAACGCTGATTTAAAGTTTAGAGGCACGTTGATCTTGACGATTGAAACTTTTATTTAATTTACCGATATTTTCTTTGGTTACTGCCCAAATAGACATTTTTGTAAAATTTTTGGAAAATGTAAGTGCCGTATAGGTTGCATCCTTTGCCAAGGATATCGAACGTAATACTGAATTTTTCGGAACATAACAACGTGTAAAACGTAAGATTATAACTATATTTCGATGCAATATTTTCACTGTATTTCATTATGGATTTAAAAATAGTAGAAAATTTCATCATATTGAAGTTAGTGACTATTTATGCTGAGGAAAACTAGTCATTTTGAGATTTTTGAATTGTCTGAAATTCAGTAAACCGTAATAAAACAAAACACACTCATATTTCGAAATCTTAGTTCCTTCAGAATCATTGTGAAATTAAGAAATCGGTAATTTTTTCCCCGATGCTTCGTTACGATAACGTTTCTAACTTCACCCTCGTCAAGTTTCGAGTAATTCAGTGGTTTTTTTCTGGCACGTGTAATTTTTTTCCGAAACACTTGGAATAATGTGAGGACAAAAATGTGTGACCGCAAATTTTTCAAACCTTCCATGAAAAACGCGTAATTTAGCTGCGCTATGTTAATGTGATTTTCAAAAATACCTACAATGATTAAAACCTCAACTATTCAGACCTTGGCAGTATGTTAATGAAAAAAGATCGTCTCCTATAGATGTGAAAATATTTCTAAATTGTATGTATATAAAAATTTGAAATTCTTTTGAAATTTTCATTAATTCAGTATAGACACCCCGGAATCAAATCCTCATTTAACGTCCTATTTTGTTTCAGTTAATTAAATTACCTACAATCACGTGACGGTAAACGAGTTGATTATACGCTGGGGATGATATGAATGAAAATTGAAATTTTTCTCACAAAAGTAGCACTTTTGTCAATACGTACACACTAACAATCTCGTTTTTTCCGTGTTGGTTTAGCATACTGGCCTAGAGGAGACAGCTCAACATCATCGCTGTTCAGTGGAATGCCAGGTGGTTACAGTCTGAGTCCTCATCATTTGCCATCTGCTTATGCGATACTTGGTCGGGGTGGTTCAGGGCAGGGATATGGAGGTCATACTCCCACCTCTGCGCCACCGCCACCACCGTATTCCCATAGCAGTTTAGGCACCTTGAGTGTGGCTGCGAGTCAGGCCGCCAGTCTGGGTAATTATTACCATTTTCATTCTTGCTTTAATCAACGCCGTCAATCTTTGATGAAATAATTTTTTTTTTTTTTCATACTTTTTCGTTTTTCACGAAAGTGAAAACACAGCAGGAGAAGAGAGTTCTACGTCTTAACGGACTAGTAAATAATCTCCCGAATTTCATGTACATACTTCCTAAAATTTTCGTCATGTTTCTAACAACTTCTTAAGGATGAACGGACTCCAATCATTCAACAAATTTCTAGCAATGTTATTTGAGCCAGTGATAATGAAGGTGAATGAATCGACATCTTCATCATGTGGTGGAAATGAATCTGAGCTAATTCGAATTACACAAGTTTTGTAATTAGAACATTTAGAACGTTGAAACTAATTAAACAATAGTGTTTTTCATCGAATTCTGATGGTTTTTGGCTTATTGTGTTGATGATAGAGATTTCTAGTGATTGTTTGAAATAAATTTTAACATTTTAAGTATGCTGGTTTGAAAGGTTTGTTGAGTAATTTACAAATAATTTTTGGCGATCTCTTCAGCGAGCAAAATGAGTTCAAAGACGTTATAATCATATCAGAAACACTAGAGTTTGATCATATTTAACGTTCTAATTATAAAACTTTTCCCAGTATGATGGTATCTCAACTTGTTTTATTCGAATTTAGACAGATTCATTTATGTTACTTAGCGAGTATGTTTTTCCAGTCGTATTCACTATTATTGGCGTAAATAACGATACGAGAGGGTTTTGGACCCGTTATGTTGCTCCCTCTCTAACTTTTGACTCTGACAGTAGGTACGGTGTTTTTGTCCTGCACCCTTCATAGTCACAATGGGCAGAATCGACCCGTCGATCACCTTTCGGCTTAAATATCTAATAATCCCTGATTTCAAACGAGACGTTGTGAAAGTGAAAATGCCCCTTTCGCGCCTTGACCTTCTTATGATTTTTCTTTCAAAATGTGTTACCGTTTCATTTCTTTTAAATCGAATTTTCATACGCAATCTAGACTTTTGAAAGTATCTGGCGTAATTTTGTTAATCCTCATCGGGCCGATAGTTGCTTGAGGATCGTTTTTTTAAAACTGACTACGTCGAATCGACCCCGTGTGACTACAGTGAAATTATTTAGTGGTGTGACTACGAAGGGTTAATTTAACATATCTTGAGAGCCAACGATACCCATTTCCTCTAGAACACATATTTGCGCATACGTACAAGTAATTTTTGGAGCCTAAATTTTCGGAAATGTAAAGATATTGTCCGAAATGAGATATTAAAATTATTATTTCGATAAAAATGTTTTGCAATATAAATTGTTATTCCAATAAATGAATAAGTTGTATAATACGTGTGTCATCCATATAAATACAATCATAAATTGCAATTTGTAAAAGTGTTCGGATTAAAGTTTTGTGAACTTTGTAACATCTTTTTAGCAGTTGTTCAGGTGAAGAATACATCATTCTTTGGTCTTTTGCTGGCATACAATGATTTTTGAACCGAGGTACGAAATTCGTTTATTTTACAGGTATCAATCCAGCTAGTGCAGCATGGTGGACTATGGCCTCGCATCTTGCTGCACATGATTACCTTGCGAGGTTACAAGGAGCCGCCGGGCTCCCCAGCTTTCCACCCAGCGCAGAAAGCTTACTGCCACCGTATCCTGGCTCATTGCTCAATCCGCCACCGTTATCATCTCACAAGTCCAATAAATGTAAGTCATCGCCAAATGTTGACTGGAAGTGTATGAGATACTCAGAACAAAGCATAATACGGAGGAAAAAAGTATCACGTAATAGATTATTTTATTCCGACTTGTATTCGTTTCTGTACGGATTAAAATATGAAGAAAATTGATCGTAAATCTTGAAAATTTAATTCATCTCAGCCAATTTCGAACCATAATGTATTGTAATTTTCTTTCACCTTTATCTCACAGCTAAATCTAGTAAGAGCCATAAGACTCCCGCAAGTAGTAGTTCCGCAACAGCTAGTCTGACGAGCAGTTTGGCCGTGAGTCAAACACCAATCTCGCATCACAGTACTTCAACTACTAGTACGTCTAATTCGCAGACGAATGTTGTCAGGTAAACATTAATGATTATAACGGATAAATACATCATTTTCTTCAGGGGTTATAGACGATTAGTTGAGTGAAAAACCGATATTGCGGGCACCACAAAACATGTCACCGAGCGAAATGGTTAACGTTATTGACAATATTAAAACCTTTTATTATATATTTCTAATATAAAAAGAAAATATTTCAATGAAGCTCGTTATGTATACTTTTAAATTAAATCAACTCGACCTTGAATAGAATTTAATAATTCTTTGTCGAGATATAAATTCCTAATATTTATTCACTTTTTCAGTCATATACTCGTATATATTCCCTTGAGAAAACTTTCATTTCAATCTTCTCACGTATAATGATAATAACTCAGACAAAAGAGTCTGTGAGTGAGTGAAAAATAAAATTACAACTAAATACAAAACAGGCAAATATTAATTCATATTATTAACATACTTGTATGTTGCTACCGCTACAGCTCTTCTAAGGAAGGAAGGTGATTATTTTTTGTTATCATAGTATCTAGTTGTAACTTAGTAGTGTTACATATCAATGAGAAATTCGTCATTGATAAATAGGGCAAGATTATCGATAAATTGATTATTTGTCACGGAAGTTTTGTGACAATGAAAATCTAATTTTTTTCACACAGTGACCCCAGCAGTATTTTGGGTGGTGTTCGGCTTCCACCAGATACAGAAATCATCAAGTACACGTCCAGTATAGTCGGTCCCAAAATTCCCGGAACGACAAATCGAGGGAGAAAGAAAACGATTTCACTTGACACTCCAAGTGTCAGCGTTCATCCGCCGCCTCTACCGGCTATAAGTGCTCATCAAACTAATACTTCTTCCTCTCTCATGCTAGACCCTCGAAAATATAATCGAACTGGGGTATGTAACATTTTTATCAATATGATTTTCATTTTTGTACAATAACCAATGATATTAAACTGGTTAAAAACCTGAGTACCTGGACAGTACCGCAAAATTTCAAACAGTTTCGTAATGCCGAACATAGCAATCACAGATTTCATTTTGCGTTCTATTCAAACGATTATTATTTAATTTTCAATTTGAAATTTGGATGAAATTGTTTAAATTTCGACAAAATGAGCAAATCCTCACTCTAGAGAACTTGAAAGTGTACGTTCGATAAGACATCTTGATTGCCACAAATGAGATCACTAAAGTTTTTGATGATAGTGGATGCATATTTCATTTACTATTTTTCTTATAAAGTGTTGATATAAAATGTCTTGTTGAATAAATGATTTTATTGTTGTTTAAAATACTGTTTCCACCGGTTATAGACAGTATTGGTTTAAATAATAATTGAATATGTGTTGATGGATTACTGATTCTATTTATTTGCAACTTTCAGAATGATGCGAATGACTACAGAGATTCCGTTGATAGGGTGGAAGTAATTAAATTACCTGCACATTCAACAAACGGATCAGTCCTTACAGCACCGCCTACATATACCACCAGTAATACGAGTAATACCAGTGATACAGATGCGCCTCTCAATCTTTCGTTGAAACCTGCATCAACTTGTAGCAGTACACCTGTAACTGGAATTCAAGCTCTTACTCAGCTGAGCAATTTGAGCCAGTCTCTTTTAGCTTCAGACCGAACGTGTAAGTCTAATAAATTAATATATTCAATCTCATCCAGTTCGTTACTATTTGAATCAAATTTTTGTCCTTCAATGAACCTCATTAGATTAGGATGTCAGGTTTTATTATTGCGACTACAAAAAGTTACAAAGTGAATTAATCCGATCGGAAGCTTCAAAACGATTTTAATACTGTCTCAATGTTTAATCAAATACAAAACTCATGAAATAGACACTCGAAGAAGGCGATATTTATTGTATCAATTTTCAAATGTTGAACAATTGTCAAATTTACGCTCTTTGAATTTTATTTTTAATACAGCACGGCGGAAGCCTGGTCCAAAACCGAGACGAGTGCCGCAGAATTCGGTCCCCGTACCTGCCTCACCTAGTCCATCGCTTGCTCAGCTTTTTGCCGCTGCTGATTCACCGCAAAGGCCAAGCAGCGGCAGCGAAGAAAATGATAGCATGACAGCCCACCACAAAGATGGGCGACCTAGAAATCTTGGCCGCGGTGTGTCGAAGCCGAAGAAGAACACTGTTGCATCCCTGTTAGCTCAAAGTAGAGCGCTTGGTATTAAACCCACACCTGCTTTAGATCCTAGTGCGCCATTAGCGCATCAGGTGTCTCTGCTTAGATCTAACATATTCGCTGCGCAGTTGCATGCAAGTACAGGATTGTTGGATGAGAAGATGCAGGTACGAATCCATGTTTGTTAATGCATTGTAATGTCAGTTTGGGGTTTACAGTAACACTGTTGAATCATGGATTTTATGCACACACGTTAACTTTTTTGAGACACACATACATCCATCATTAGCTGCACAATAGGAATATATCAGGGTCTACTATCATCGATGAATATGAATGCAATTTTGCCTTTTGAATACGTATATTATCGAGCTTCTATATTTGTGATTAAAGTTGTGCTAAAACTTGAACATAAGTAATGCCCAAATCGTTATTTATCCGGGGAAAGTTGAACGAAAATGTCTACATTGTACCGCTGTTGCAGGAAAAAATGAAGAACAAACTTCTGGAAGTGTCCGGAGAAGAGAGCAATATGGATGTGACAAGCGAAAGTGGCAGTAATACAGACGTAGTTACAGACACTGATGACGACAACGTCGAAGGAGTACCTAGTGCTAAAAAGAGAAAATTGAATCCTAGTGAAAAAGATCTGCAACTAGCTTTGGATCATGGATGGAAACGCGAAACCGTTATCAAAGGACTTGGAAAGACAGGTGTTATTAAAGGAGATGTTACTTACTACAGCCCGTGTGGAAAAACATTCAGAAATACTCTTGAGCTTCTAAAAGTAAGTTAATATCCGCTATGATAAGTCTATAAAAAAGTACAATATATGCAGACGGAACATTTCGATGACATATTGATGTCATCACTGTAATTGATATGCTTGTAATCCAATAATAATTGAGACTAATTTCAGTACGCAGAGATTCATTACGATTTAACGCTAGAAATTTGGTACACCTTGTTCAATGATTGAAAATAACGATGACATAATTTTTCACAGTTTCTGGAACAACAGAATTCCACGGAGCTCACTACTGCTAACTTTTCATTCTCGTCGCGACCACTGGTCGGTGAATTTCTGCAACCAACAATGGGTTTAGCTGAGGCGGAATTCGTCAGACTTGGATCCCAAGAAGTTGCAAGAAGATTGGAAGAGTTAAGGGTAGCAGGAGGTCTGCGGGATGCCAGACCAAACAATCAATACGACAGAGATAAATTGGCTTATGCTAAGAAACTGGCTAAAGAAGAAGCTCAGAGATACAAAGAGCAAGTTAGGTAAGCAATAAGCTTTGTATACTTTGGTTTCACTATTGTTGACATTCAATTTCATTTGACTCCACGTTTTCGAGCGTACTTATCAGATTACTTTTAACAATCAATAAGTTCGAGAAAAACATCTGTCGGATGATTCATAACAAGCTAATTATTTTTTTTTATTGTTACCCAGGCTAATAAAGGAACAAGAGAAGTCTGAGAGGCAAGAGGCGGTGAGGCGAGAGCGAGAACTCAGAAACCAACAGCTGCTCGAAGTAAGTGCTATTAAATATATTTATTTTTCATCTAATTATAACGACTATTCTCTTCTTTGGGATACATTTCGTACTTGTCTCTCTGCCATGCGTGTCGCATGTTCTATGTGTGCCATATTCCTTTAACCGATAGAAAATAGAGGTGACAAATTTCACTTATAACAAGTCCACCATATTTACCCGCTAGCCATAGTGACAGGAGAACCTAGCATGTTTTACCGTTTATTTTGTTAATATTATTATTTAAGAATTGTGTGCTATTTTATCTTATTATTTAACATCGATTTAAATTAAAACATTACATGACGTGTAGGGCTGGACAGAAAAGGAAAAGAAAAACGAAGAGATGGCACTAGTGTTGATGTTACGGTTATTTCTTAATGTTGTGTACTTAGCAAAGCATGAACATTTTGTGGAAGTTTGCTCCTGAAGTAAATTTTTGCAACACGATTTTCGAGTTGCTGATTCTTGCCAATATGTTTTTATTGAAAAAACGAACAGATTTTCATATAGTCTAATTTTTATCATTCAAAGTTTGTATGCGACTTATCGCTAAGGATAGATGTCACTTTTCATTGAAACAACGCTGCGACGTACAATTGATTTTTTTATTTACCAAAAAAAGGAAAGAACGCTAAAAAAAAAAATTAATTGAATGAACTGTGATTCAATTACAAATTGTGAAGCTCTGTATATACTGAAAGTTATACGACTGTAGATTAGCTTTGAATAAAAAATTCACCTAGTACCAGCATGAAAGCATCAAGTTTGCAGTTTATTATTTTTACTGTGATATTACAAGATATTCTTACAAGAGATTTGTGCAAATTTTAGTGTCTAATTCACCTCAATGTTGCTACTTTCTTATTAAAGTGCCATCTCAAAATTTACCTGTTCCACTGTAAATTAATTGTAATGCAGCGACTGAAGCATTATACCAAGGTCCATATTATCGTTCCATGTATGAATTTATTTTTCATCATAATTGATGAATTCTCGTTACATGCGTTTACCAATTACTACAATTGGTACTACTTAGTCGCAAAGCCACATTCCAGTTAGGTGAGGCTGATATAATTGACGATAAATATTCACCTTAAGGGTTTCACCATTACAATCATTATATTGTATCTGACAGAGCTCTGTACTTGATCGTAATATTTAGAATTACATTTTATATTACTCAGCACTATTGACCAGGAAGTCTTCGCTGACATTTTGAAAATCTTGAGTTACAAAATAGTTTTGATCATTTGGTGATTGCATAAAAACTTAATATTACAAAAGTTCACTACTTTTTGAGTGTGCAATGTTATTTGGAAATATATACGAGTAGATAACTGAAAAAGTGGATGAGTTTTGAGAATTAATATTTCGCTACCCAATTCTCCAATTTTATTGCGATTTGTTTTATTCAGAAGCACTTAGATCAAGCTTAATTTTTTTTTTTTTTTTTTTATAAATGAATTGTTTGAAAGCATTGTTCGTGACAATAACGTGAACCATTTTTCTTAGTGACATGTTTAGCAGCGCTCACGATATCTCAAAAAAGGCTCGACCAATTTACCTCAAATTTGGAGTCAATGATCTTGAATAATTCATCCCCTGTGCCACCATCCAACTTTCTTTTATTTATTGTATTTCTTTCTTAATTAAATTTTTTAAAAATATCTTATATTCGGGACAAAAAATTAAAATTCACTTTCAACAGTTGCAATGTTGGTATAAAAAAACCGTCAAAGGACGTTACATTATCCACGAATACTGTCTCCAAACTTGAAGTATATCGGTTGAACCGATTTTGAGATATAACAGACATTGCAAATTATTTCATCGAGCAAAACAGTTGACTTTATTGTTAATAATAATACTTCTAATTAAATGATTCCAATCGCTAAAATAATTAGATGAATCTTAATCTGCAAACCTTTCAATAAAACATACCCCAACAAAATTCAATAATTGCCTGCAAAGATATAAATTACTCAAATTCACTCACTTTTTCAGTCGTCGTGTACTACTTTAAAACAGAACCAACACTCTAGAGTAATGATCGTGTTTGCTTACAGAAATGTCGAAAGAGCAGATCTGCTTTGCAGTTTGTCTCTTTGTAAACTTTTGAATAACAAGAAACAATATATTAGAAAATCATTTCTTCCCTTCTACACTTGCAGAAAATACATGTTAAATATGTACACGAAAAATATCTTTCCTTATCACTCAAAAATTGCTGCTATATAAAGCTTAGACATTGTAATTTCTTAAATTTACAAGTCCACTACCATACGTACACGTAGTGCTTGTATGTTGACTGATAGATTGCATTCAAGGCTTATGCAAGCACAAGACGTGTGTATCAAGCTATCGCTGAGTAATATATATGTATATGCATATTTTATCAGCGTCAGCGATTAGAGCATTAATTTCTGTATATCAAATAGTTATATGTGTATGTATATGTCCGTTATCATCATTGAGTATAACTATTACACTTAACGAAAATTTACTACTGCACTTCTGAAGAACTGCAGTTTAGTGAATGCTGAAATTCTGTAATACTGGGGATCAGTCATGTTTAACTACCGGATTAATATTGAAGACTAGCGTTGCAGCTCACTTCTGCAATACGGGACTTCAGTATTTCACATAACTGGAAAGCAGTCAAAGTAGAAAACATTTTCCTACTGCTGCTCAACAATTTTCTATTAGGAATAAGTTGAAAATTTCTTCAAGGGATTCATGATCAGCCGTTTTGAGAGAAATTTCCATTCAAATTTTGTGCATATCGGTTTTTGGTGGTGAAATTCTACTCTTCTCACATATTAATTGTTGATGTTCTTAACTTTTTTTCTCTTGTAACTGAAAAAATTCTTTACTCCAGTCACGTAAATATCAAGTTCGTAACATTGAATATCACGCGAAAGGCCGAAAATACTGTTGATATCGTTTCTAAGTAGAAATAAAAGATTATTTGATATAATAGAACAACTTAAATACCTGACCACAGGCACAAATGCTGATTTCATTTGGCACGTATTTCATAATTGTCGATGATAACGTACTCTTACCTCTACTGAAAATTATATTATGCAAATTACTCGCACTACTGATTCACTTGAATACCGAAGTTTGATTTCAGCAGAAACCAGTAGTATTTATTTTTATCACACCCGACTCCAGTACTCGATACTAGTGTTGATCAGTAGTACATTTTCGCAAGAGATGTGTGACGAACTCTCTTTTATCTGTAAAAATTTGTTCTACCTATTAGAATGAAAAATATTGATAACAATCGTACATACAAACGTACTTTCTATCGGGTTATACAGGAATGAAGATATATACGTACACATCTACATATACTTACGTATACAAAAATGAATATTCATTGAAGTTATCTGGAAATGTACGAGCTCTGTTTTGTGAACCAGCATGAAATTTTTTCGACTTTATTGTGACCTATAACTGCAAGTACGCAGAGCATGGATGTGCGGTGTTGATTTATTATCGAAGAAAGCCAACAGCTTCTGGATAATTGCTATCGATATACGTGAGATGAGATGTAGAAATAAGGTATATACCGGTTACAGGTTCAAGTATTTGATTGTACCGTCGTGATAAATTTCGTATCAAATATTTACAAAAAATGTAAATTATTATTAAATATGAAGCCTGACGCGTAATCGGTGTCTTGTAAAAATGAGTGTACTTTGCATTGGTATTCAAAAAGTATAAAAAACACAGCCTCACCAATTACGAGAATGTGGTCGACCCGAATTGACCCCTAGCTGCAATGGCTTCTTTGCCCTGCCCCATCCTACATACACATAAACATGGGGAGGAAAAAAAAACCAAAAAAAAAAAAAAAAAAAAAAACCATAAAAAAAACATAAAAGCTGCCACTGACAGTAGCCACTGGCTACGGCACGAATGCAGGGTCGCAAGCGCCTAGCATTCACGATCAAACAGAAAATGAAGATCATCCAGGAGATCGAGTGCGGAAAGAGCAAGAGCGACGTGGCGCGAGAGCTCGGATTGGCTAGCAGTACCGTTGCGACGATTTGGAAGAATCGTGAAAGTATCACAGAAAGTTGGCGAAATAGAGACGTAATGCAGATGGAAGATACTGATTTGAAAAAAGTGACGTCAATCCCAGAGGTGCAACAGGTCCAGAAGCAAACGCAAAACCATGAGTTGCTGGAGGTAAGATGTCGTTACCCTGACTGTCCCTCCTGCCCTGACTTGTTCACAAAAATTTCACCAACACGACACACACAAGCACAACAGTCATCAGGCATGTCACTTTTGTAATCGGTTACAGCTGCTAAAATATGGTTTGGCTAATTTCCATTAGTAAAACGGATACGTTTTCGTTTTGTTCGTTTTTTTTTTTTCTTCTTCTTTGTACACGTAAATGATAAGGTTACAATATGGATAAAATGTAATGAATATCGGTTATTAGCATAAATACTTCAGGTAGATACCAAATTATCTCATTATGCTGATGCGTACATGAGTAATCTCGATTGCTGTACAAACCATTGAAATTAAAAGAGCAAAAATATAGACCCACAATCAATATGTACTTAATCGTCTGTAGAATGGTAGAAATATAAATTCACACAGAGAAATTATTAGCTAGTACCTGACTAATGAGTTACTTACTAATATGAGTAATGTAGACGGTGGCTTGGAATACTATGTCGAAACTTCTGAATTAGTTCTTAACATTGACCCGAAATGCATACAGCGCTGTTCTACTTTAACATTGAATGTTTTTTTTTTCTGTCTTTCCAATTGATCATTTCCAGTATCGTCAATTCTAAAGTATTGTTTTACAAAATTAAACTAGATTTCATTTGAATTATTTGATTTAGCATTGAAGAAATTTAACATTCGAATACAAATTGAATTGAAAATTAACGTAGCGTTTTCAATATTGCATTTTATGAAAATATCAGAAACTCCGTTGAAAAGGTTGAGTATTTCACGAATTTAGTTGCTTGCTAATGTCTACCTGAAATTACACTTGGCCACAAATTAATGCACTCAATACATGCACTGCTGAAAAAAAAAAAAAAAAAAAATTGAGAAACACCTTTATCAAATTATCTAATGTAAATCAGGTTGCGCAGTCACACAACTTTCTCTATTTGCTAATAAACGACACCGAAGGAAAATAGCACATCATATTACATAACTGTACTCTTGATAACAGAGAAGTAATCATTACAGTACAAATTTTATCCTCGAGACTCATTTTACTTTCCTTGACACGTGCAGGATTGATGAAATTGAAGAATATGTGGAATATAAACATGGATAGTAAAAAATGGATGTCTCCTATGCGTGCCAATGAATACGTACATGATACGAACATTTGGCCCACATTTGTAGCTTGTGTGTTTATAATATAATCACATGTTATGATAAAATTGTAATCAGATTGATACGGTATTTTTCAGAAACTAAACAATATGTAGGCATAAATAATTAAATTAGGTACAAATACAAACAGCAGCAACACTACCCTGTGCCTAGCTTCTCCTGTCACTACATATAACAGCTAGCTATCAACCAGCATGCCATATGTATATTTAAAAATTACTCTTACTATTATATATTTTATCTAATAAGTAGTTTATTACTGTACAATTAACATGCCAGGTGGATTAGGTGATAATTCTCCTGCGTACAACTAGAAAATCATTGCTTGGCCCCTGCATGGATGCTATGCTTCTCATTTGTATCTCGGTTCATTAGGTGTTGAAACAATTTTCTATAATCTCTGGTAGTATTTAGCACAGTACATGAATTCAGCTCGAGGGACGCAGTACTGATTTTTTCTTTTACAACTCAAGTCTTTTCACTGAGTGGCTGTTATCACGTTCCTTGTGGTGGTGACTCAGGGCTTTCAATTTTTTCTACATCTGTAATTGAATTTCTATTTGAAGTGCCTAATTGATATCAGAGTAGAGGCACTTCGATGACTAAAGTTGGTATTTTGACGATCATTAATGAATATAATCTGTTCTAACAATCTAGCTTACAACTATTTTGATGTATAATCTAGCAAATCGTATTTCGTTGAATCACAGTACAGTTTCACACACAAATACATGATAATACACGTCGGATTGTAATTCAAATAATATTTTATATGATTTATTTTTTTAATAATTTTTTTATTTATTTAACAATCCAAGTATGGAATAAAAACTCTGAAAAAAGTGGGAAAATAACTAAACTGGGGAATAACTTGTTAATTTATTATTATAAAAGTGCATACGTACTCGGTTGTTACTGTTACAGACGTTCGAAGTAGACAAAACGGGTGTCACAGTATTTTTTGCATCTCTGATAACATTTTCACTGACGCAACTTCCACAAAACACAATTTACTTTACAAATAACGATATATTTAAATATCGTAAGTGCTGTAGGTACTGCAGTAAACAAATAATAACGATAATAATAATACAACAAGTGTTTTAGACTTTTCTTCATTCACCCCTTGAAGAGATAATTTGTGCATTTTAGCATACAGTATTTTGCAACTTTATTTTTGATTCATGACTTATGCGTCATAAAAATAATACTGATTTATACTTTGGTATAGAAAAATTTGTTTTACTTTATTCTTGCTTTTTCAATAAGAAGTAGGATTTCAAAGAACGAATAAAATATTTCAAACAATGGATTACAGCTTTGCCATTATGACATAGCAGATGTATTTAATATTGATAAAACACGGGATTTATTGTGACGAATTTCGAGTTATATTATTACAGCTTTATTATTGGCAATTACAGAACTAGAGTCTTCGCAAGATAAGTTCATTAACCAGTAAAAGATCAAAAAATACGAAAAATACCTTATTGTTTTTAAAATCCGATAATTTCGAAAAAATGTTTCACAAACACGGGTAAACCTTATTCGTACACATTCAAATTTCCATGGTATAATTCTTAATTCTAATGTTAGTGAAATTGCGATTTCATTGAAGCTACAGCATGAACGTCTTTATGACACTATTTTAAGGAGAATGCCAGATTTTATCCATAGTCTTAAGGTAATTTAATTGTCACAGGCTGACAAATCCAAAGATCAGAAAAAATTCCCAATTTGAATGTTTGAAGACAATATATTTTCAGAAAATTTGTTAAGATATTTGATAATACTTGCTTATGCGATATTTGGACCTAATCAACTCGCCTCGGTTACGTACATAAATTTTGTGTTGGGTTTTAAAAATCCGTAGATTACACGTATGAATGTTTCTTTGAGCGGTTTTCACTTGCCTGACAATGAGGCGACATATGTGTAAAATGGTCCATCTGATCAGTAATAATTATAAGAATTAGTTTAAAAGTAGAATAGTCGTAGACTGAGATTCTTTGTTTTTGAATTACACCTTGGAATATTTGAATGTGTTAGAACACCTTATGAGCGACATTGTTTATCAGTACATACTATTTGCAAGACGAATCATCAAAATTAGTTGCAAGCTTATGTAAATTAGATAATCATCGACGATTTAGTGTCATTTCATTAATGTCTAATTGAACATATTTTATTATTTTAACGTATTCGACTGAAGTGCTTACCGCACGTTGGATAAGAAAGAAAATTATTATACGCCTTGTCAAGTATTCTCATTTAAAGCATAAATATTTCACCACATTTATTAGCTCAATTTGTTGTTGATTGGTTCTATTTTACGGGATTGAAGTTAGTGATGTTGACGTACCGAAATATTGAAAAAAAATTCACAGTCTTATAATCTTAGAGTATAAATTTAAAGGAGTTGGAGTTGCAAAAAAAACTAGTATGTTTTGTAGTGATACGGTTTATTGCATTTCGGACAATCTTTTATAAACTTTTAATAAACGTACATCGTGATATTAACATTACGATCTTCAACCTCATTCAATTTTTGCTTTCAAATCTTAGATACAGTGCACCTAATTCAAAATTATTGTATTTTCCTTTTTCCTGCTGAAATTTTCTCTTAAGTAAACAAAAAAAAAAAAACTTTTGCCCAGACCCAATGTACGTAAAAATTTTATTTGATAACTTATCGTTGTTAAGTGTGACGGATGCTGTACCTATTTTCTGTAGATGTGTGCCTGGATTTTGGAATTCAAAACCTTTCTATTTCTCATAACGTTATTATCCTTATACAACGGTAGCTGGGAAAGAAACTTAGAAAGTATTCATCGAATAATTTGACTAATTTCTTTCATAGCAATGCAAAAATTTTGCGGCGATAAGAATATCGTTTTGCAGGCGAATTATGTTTCAGTTGCAAAATTAGAACCGTACTTGAGAGAAGTTTATCTGAAACTTCTTCAATCGAAATTTCTAATTACCAATTATTAGTAGATAACATCGATTGTTTATCAATATTATGGATGTGGGTGACGTGTGTGTGGCATGTGCGCAGGCGCGGAGAAAGAGGCAGGAGGAGATGGAGAAGATTCGCATGGAAGAACAACAACGAAAGCAGCAGGTAATGTCATATGGAATTAGTTCACCCGTGTATAATTCTTTAAAGAAATTGAAAGAAAAAAATAAGCTTAAATCTTTAAAAAAAAAAAAAAAAAAAAAAAAAAAAGGAGACCATGTCATCTTCTTTTTTGTTGCTATTGGCTGCTTCATGTCGCATGCTTTTAAACACCAATTTCCAAGATTGTCAGTGATATAATATTTTTGTTCTTGTATTATTTATTGTGTAAATTTTTTTTTCTCTGTTGAAAATAATAGCACATTCTTTTACACTATCAACAAAGTTTCTCGCTCATTGAATCATCATGTTGCTTTTCATAATTATCGTTAGACTAAACTTTCTCAACTATCCTAACAACCAAAGCTTTTAAATTTTTTACACGTTCCGATTTACCGTAGTATTCATAGCCCGGTAACATTTTTTGTACGCAACACATTGTAAGTTATTTTTATGTTATTTCTCTCTCAATGAATCTACTTACTGCAGATTTATAAGAATACAGTCATGAGAACGAATTGTTTCTAGTATTCCAGTTTAGATTTCTCAAAATACTCAATGCTATTATCAGCTACGAACCGTAGTAACAATCTCAATTAGTGATTGAACTAAGTGCCCCGGGCTGATCTATCGGTAAACTTGAATTATTGAAGTCTATAGTATTAAATCAAAAGTAAAAAAAAAAGTATGCTGGAGAAATTCATATCTTCACATAATCTTAGTGATGTACCGAATTCGTTCTTCTGGTTTGATCTCACTCTAAGGTCTGAGTTGTACTTGACTGTGAAATACTTAGAGATGCGTTGTTTGAATTCCAACTGAAAAAGATGATGGATGTGCTTGAAAACAAGACTTCCTTATATTATTTCAATCTAAAATGAACTTGTACTACAGAGAAAGTAGAAAGAGTCGTGTTTGAATAAAGATTTTTAACGATGTCAATGGCGACATATAAAGAATTATTTTATTTTCTTTGCAGGAAAGAGAACTAAAAAGACAGCAAGCTGTGATGCTTAAGGAACAGGTGAGCACGACGAGGATGCTTTATAAATTATCAATACCTATTATGGAGTAGATTAGAGTGTGTGCTGTAGACATAGTCAATGTTATGTTTCCCACTGCTTTTATTATTGTATACCGGAGAGAAATGTTAATGTTTTGAATTGAGTTTGAACGTAGGACATCTCTTTTTATAAAATACTATTTAAAAAATTTTACTTAAAAATTGCTTCTGTTTGTTTCTATTACGATCTAGTTGTTCCATTACAGAATATCATTTTACCATGCTGAGTATAATTATTGCCCGTGGTTTTTTTAGTCATATAGCAGTGATGGCGAGGTTTTCTTACGTGCTTTTCCTACTAAATCTCATACATCGCGATCATTTCAATTGCTTTAAATGCTGCCTGTTACTTTTTCATTTAATACATGTGATATTACTACCATGCCAAATGTCTATTTTAGGTACATGTTTCCTTGCTCTGTTGTGCTTTGCATCATGTCAACATGGCTGGGGGATCATGAATAATGAAAAACAAAGAAAGAATGTATTTTGTAATTTAAAAATACCTCACAATCAGATATTGTTAAATTACCGTCATTATGATGGATAAATGGACATCTAAATGTTTTCTTCAGTTTTTATGTGTGTTAGTTTTTCCAATTAGTCATTTTTCAAACAATTGCTTTTATTATGACGTGAAGTATAAGACGTAATATTGACACAGCAGTATAGTGGGGCCAGGTACCATTGAAATCAATTATAAAATCACCTTGTACAAATCGTTTGAAAAGATCCATCCAATATATCTACAGTTTCGCCATCACTGCTACCAAGTGATGAATAGCTCAGAGCTAATTATTATAAAATAAATTGCCAAACGGTACATTATTCTCCTGTGATACATGGTTAAATGAAGGACACAGAGAAAGAAGTGTCTAAGATGTTGGGTTAAATTCTTTGATGTAACGGTCAGTAACCAGATCGGTAAAAAATGTGGAATTTATTAATTAACAATGTTTGGCAAATCAGACATATCTATTTATTGGCAAGAGGAGATTTCGAGTAGCATTATATTCCACAATGTTCACCCAGGTTTGAAGTACTAAAATTCATTAGGTGGACTGGAACTTAGTGACTATTGCTACTTTTCTATTACAAAAAAAAAAAACTTATCAAACCTGACGTAATATGTTTCGCTATTGGGTCATGTGAGTCTTGTTTTACTTCTAAGAAACGCTTTAACGATGTCAAGAATAGTATGCGATGTTACTGCTATTGATGTAAGTCGTACGGAAACGAACGAATAGAGAATAAATTCCAACTGGCCACTTGTCACATAATTCAACAACAATCATTGCATCTGCATGTGTTTCATTAAATATGTAGACTGCGTATCATTGTTGAAATTTCGCAGTATCAGGACGAAACTTATATCTTCTCTTACGTTTCACTGGAAAATCATAGATTTTCAAATAATTTTACATTCTACCATGGTTCTAAGGACAGTATTGTATTGGCACTTCCATCTTATTCCACATTTTATTTTATTTTATTTTCTCTCCTCCCCCCCCCCCTCGCTTTTTATTTATTTATTTATTTATTTTTTTTTTCCATTGTTTCTTTGAATGTTCCAATTACTAGTACAAATTAGTACAGAAACAATCATTTAGACAAATATTAGTTCGAATGTTAGCGGTGGATTGAGCACTGGTGGACTGGATGTGTGTTTTGTGCCGCAGATGTACATGCAGGAGCTGAGCAAGCAGCGCGAGATGCTCTACACCGTCGAGCTGGTATGTCTCATACCTAACCGTAGCTTTTGAAACAAATACCATCCCACTCACTTAGTATTATATACTGCGATTTCAATGAAGGTTTGCTGAAGAATATGTTCACACATATTATGTATACTGCCGATACGTTATTTTCCCCATTAACCGCATTGCTTTGCTAGTGACTTTTCATCACATCACTGTGACGGGGCGTAAAAAAAATTATTATATATTCATTTTGGGAATTTGTTTTCTTTTTTTCCTTCACGCACCGTACTCTAATTCACAAATTAAAAATAAAAAATAACATCAAATGATGATACTTTTTATAACTAAATTAATACTTCTACTATGTTCAATTTACATACACTGAGTCAGTGTATTACACATTATTAATCGCTGCCATTACCTCTTCGTTATAATCATTGGGCGAATGCTTTTTTTTTGTTTATTTATTTATTTATTTATTTTTAGGTCAATTTAAATTGCACTACTTGTTCGATTATCTCTTTAATTACACGTTCTATTAGGTGAAACTTATAGTAGATGTTAAACGTATTCTTTTCTTCTTACGAATTTCCAATTAAGCTGAATGTCCCAGTTTAACTGATAATATTTCAACATACACGTTCAGTTTTTTGGTGGTCACATATCAAAAATAATAATTTTTTATTTCTCGGGTTTCTAACAACAGACTTATATGATTACAAATGTTACAATGATCATTATTATGTATTATGCATGTTGTATGTATTGGAAGATCAGATGATTAATAATGGACACCATTCATCTTACCCTCTACACAAGGCTCTAAGAATGATTTGCATTAGTTGGTAGTGGGAATATTTTTTAGCTATCATCGATTTTTCTTCTTTTTTTTTTTCTTTTTTAAACAACTTACTGGTGATTTGGTATGAATTTTGAATGAAGGAAATACTTATAATGAACCTCAATAAAGATAGTATCGGATTTTTTGCGATTTTCTTCAAATGAACATGTTCATTTTTATTCCTTATTCGAATCCGTGTGTAGTTATGGTTTATACATCAAATGCATGAAATTGGGATATTCCTGAAATTATTCAGGAAATATTTGTCAAGGCTATCAAAACCTGTCTTGATCAAAGGTGTTTGGTATATATTATAAGAAGTAATATTTTCATCCATGACATATCTCATGTTATAAATTTCGTGAATCAGAATGCGTTCAACAAAGCATTCACGGTATATGATAGGTAACTATTATTGATTGTGTAACATCTGTAGAGAACAAAATAACGATAAATTTCACGCGTGAATACAATGTCGATGACTAAAAAATTCCGGTCAAGTAGAACTATTAACATCATCTTTCACATTGTGATATGCATAACGCCAAAAAAATCTACTACCCGAATGCGATATTTGATAAATCTCTTGAAATATGTTTTTATTTAACTGTAGAATACATGTCACGTGTAACATAAAAAGAAAGTCAAGTTTGCTTATTATCGTTTCATTCATATCAATCATATCACTAATCGTACATTTTGTGGGTTTTTTTTTCCTTGCTTTATTCATTCCTTTTATCTTTCACTCGAACAATATACCAAAAATAAATTATCTTCCACATTATGAAATTTGTTTAGTTGCACTTCTGTGTTGCTTGGTGTTACGTGTTTTGCTTCTTCAAAGTTAATAGCCGTGGACATGATACAGTTTTGATAAATAAATCAATAGATATCCTGTTGTAGATAAATTTACCAAATTTACCATAAACTTGTATTCTCTTATAGTTGATGCTGGCGTTAAAAACCATTTTTCATCGTTAATTTAGTAACTAAAAACACTTGTTACGTTGACGATGTTTTAATTATTATTATTATTATTATTATTATTATTATTATTATTATTTATTTTTTTATCGGATTTTCTTCTACCAGCCCTAATACTTTGGATATCGGGAAACTATGTCAAAGTCGATTTATTCTCCATCAAAATCACTATACTAAATCTGAATTATATCATAGTTGATAATGATTTTTTTCATAAAGTTTTTTAAATGCGTACTTCTCACGTTGATTAACCTGCAACTAACGTATGTCTACCGACTAATAAATTCAACGTTAGTTGTTTCATCCTTTAATCATTGAATATCATAATTTTTGAAAATAAATGGACGCTTATTTTCAGCCCAATCCTCCTTTTTTTTTAATTACTTTTTATGCATCATTACTAACGGCAGCCAGTAATAAACCGCCCATCTTAAGTAGTATGAAGAATCGCAGTTCGGTAGTACAAAAGTACACACTATTAATTCCTAGTAGATGATATACAAGAAGCTACACGATTTTATTACAAAAATCTGTTTAGTCATGATTTGAAAGTATAAATTAATTTCACTGTGAAGTAAAAGTGGTTTTGCCTGTATAATATACACATTATTTAAAATCATTCTATTCGTGGGGAATACTTGACTAATTGATTGATAACGAAAAAAAATAATTTATTACACTGACTTCAGTTCACAATGTAAATAATTATGTTACAGCAGCATACACGTTATAACAATGAAAGACAGTTAGGTGATTGCCATTATTTCGTGATAGAAAATATTTGATTATTCTCAGACTAAGTTCTGGTCAACCTGTATTCGAGTATGTGACGGATGTAGAACAAGTTTGGGTTTACGTGATAAAACTTTTAACTTGTTGGAAGCCATTTTACTTCTTGCACGTCTGTTGAAAAAGTTGAACCAGAAAATTTATGTGATACTTTCAATACCTTCAGGATCATCGATACCGTATTGTAACTACCATTATTTGTCATGGCAATTGGTATTACCTATATGTTAACATTGCGAAAGCATGAAAAAAGGAAGATTGTTATTTGTACCTGTTCATATCCGATTACATAATTAGTTTGAAAACGAAAGCATAACGCTAATTTTTTGCAGTCTATATCTACGTATACCTTTGAGTCAATTCCATTAAAAAAACAAATAATTAGTCTCGTATTCCATGTTACCGTAGAATTGTGTTTACTTTGAAGAATAATGTTTTTTAATGATATCGATCAATGTCATTCAAGTTTATCTGTTGAATTTTGGAAGATACATACAAATATCTAAATCATTACACAACGCTATTATATACAATATAATGGAAAATGATAGGGTGTTGGTGCTGATCATTGTAAAGACCGATTATATCAGTTTGCGTAACTTTTGTTGAAACCCTTGTTACACTTATTTCTCACCACGCGACAAGTCTGAGATTTCATTCTGCTTATTCAACCATTACAGCTATCAAGTAAAAAGCTTCTCAAGACTATTATGGTTATTGTTAGGTTCAATCTAAATACAACATAGAATTTTTCATAGGTTGTGCACTATATTTCAAAACTTTACTGTTCGTGGTTCTTGCCAAATATTTTTTGATGCATGTAGAATCAATAATTTTTGAAACCCGGCTCACAGTTGAATACAATTTCTCCTTACATAGTTAGTTGTTCAGTAGCACACAAACTCATAAAAGTCCTAAAAACTAACTGAAATTCTAAATGTCCCAGGAAAGAGAGAGGAGACGACAACACATGGCATTAGTGAGGGCATTGGAGAATCGTAGAAGAATGGAAGAACGAGAAAAGAAACGACTAGAAGCTAGAGCTGAACGAATTGCAAATAAAGAAAAGCGTATCGAGCAGAGGAAACTTGAAATGGAATTGATTGAACAGATCAGGAAACCCGTTGAAGATACGGAATTGACGGGTTAGTATTTTCGATTTTCTATCCAGATACTGACAATCTTTTTTTGGCAAGGTTACCAATTATTTATTCGAACAACTAAGTGTTTAGATGTTAAATGAAATGCATTTTAATGTTCTATTGCAGATCAAAAACCTCTGCCAAAGTTGAATAGGATACCAGGTTTGAAATTATCTGGTCAAGCATTCGCCGACATCGTCATGGTGTTTGAATTCCTGCACAATTTTGGCGAAACACTTGGTTTTGGTAAGTCCTCAGTTTGATTGGTGAAATAGAATTATTTTATATCTTTTCCAATGAATCTGTAAATTGATTTTTTTTCTCTTTTATATCCCCTAAAAATGCCTACTATACAAATTTATGCTGTATTGTACAAGGGAATTTTATTTTTCACTTATTTTCAATAGATATGGAGTCACTGCCTAGTTTGAAAAGTCTTCAACTAGCTCTTTTGAACGATGAGGAAGCTGAAGAGGAATTATTGTCTGTGATGACACATCTTTTAGTTTGTGCAATAGAAGATCCCGGAATTCCACAACCAGCACGTCATACTACTGGCTTAGGACAAAGTCTACGTCAAGCAGATATAACTCATGCCAATATCAGTGAAGTTCTGAGAATTTATTTATACGCAAACGCTACTGGTGAAGTCAAGGCTTTGACTGGCGTTTGCCTAGAGCGTGAAAGGGATAAGAAATTTGCTGATCACCATCAGAATGGTGGTGACAACAATTCGAGCTGCTCCGGAAAAAATGCTCAGTTCTATGAACATTTGCACAGTAACGAGACATGGAAAATGTCCGAGAAACTGAGAGATAAACCATTTTTAGCTTTAAATCCAACTGAAAAAGCACAAATGCTTGCATTTCTGTGCAATGAGTTACTTCAAAATAAGGCTGTGATAAAACAAATTGAAGGGAGCTTAGAAACTTTAGCGCAGATGAAAAAAGAGAGATTCGTTCTGGATACTAAGATCAGAAAGTAAGTACTTTTCATTTCTTCGTTTTGCAACTTATTCCTACTCAACAAACCACTAAATTCATGTACTTCAATTTTTCAAGTTATGTCTACTCATTGCATTAAAAAAAAAAACAACCGTGTTGAAGTTCTTGAACGTGTGATATTTTCTGATTATAACATTGAAATTACACTTTCTTTCCAGACTCAGACAACTACACAACAGAAAAGTACGCATGGAAGCAGTGGGTGTTATAGTGAACAAGTCTGGCGATACAATAACAATAGAGAAAAAAGAAGGAGACGAGGAATGTAACCCATCAACGGCTGCCGGAGCCACACCTACTTTGGATGAAATACACCAAGAGGACGAGGTCGAAGACATGTCAGAAAATGAAAGTGAAGGCACTCAACCTGAAGAGGTAATTTTTCATTCTTATATCTGACTTCAAAAATCAACATCACTTCTCCACTTACAGCTAGTTTGATCATCTCATTCAGTAACTTGAAACGAACACTCCGCAATCTACAGAGTCGATAATTTGCCTTAGACGAGCAATATGCCGTTTTCGGGGTTCGTTGTACCTGAAGCTGCAGTAGTTATCACTTGAATCTGACATGTAGCATTAGATCAGTATTTAGTTTTCTGACCGAGCATTTATTGCCAATACGGGCAGAGATCTACAGAAAAAGTTGATACGGTATGCTTGGCTACCACACTCGGTTTGATTATTATGGCCACTGATATGCGTTTACACATCCGTAAAACATGTCTTCAAAAATCATGGCATATGCACGGCGAGACGTTTGACTTATTGGAATTGCTATGCTAACAATCACTTGGAAAAATGGTTGATCTTGTATATTCCAACACCTAGTTGTATTGAACTATTGCCACTTTGTAGCGAATCCATCCATTATATCAGCCTTCTATCGTATTAGCAATTATCAGACAAATGTTTCATCCAGGGTTGTCACTCTACTTGGAAATAACCGGAAATAATCGGAGGTTTTTGTCTGTATTGGAAAAATTACACAATGTTACAGTCTTCAATATATACTTAGCGTGATTTTAATTAGAACAAAAAATTTAAACGTATGAGTGAAGTACAAACTCTTTGAAATAAATAATGTATGATTTTTCACGATTGTTTAAATTTTTTCGTTCATAATTTTAATTTCAAATGACAGAAAATATCTGAAAATTAAAATATTGTATCTGAAAAACCTAGCAAATTCGGAGAATCTTACAATCCAAAATGAGTGACAACTCTGTAATTAGAGTTAGATAGAGGTATGGATGACACATAAGTGAAAAATATTTGATGATCGAACAGGAGGAAGACAAGAATCTATCTGGAGAAGAATTGGGAAAGAAACTAGATCGTCTTTTGAAAAATTCCGAAGAACAACTACAAAAATTGAACAGTTCGTCGAAACAACTTCGCGCTCATGTGTTGGGGCAGGATAGGTATTGGCGAAGGTACTGGGAGCTGCCGTGTGCAGGCGGTATATATGTTGAAGCAATGGAAAGTGCAGAGCCCGAAATTCTTGATGTTCAAGCTGTACTAGACGTAAATTATAAACCTACACCCGAAGATGAAGAGATACAAGAGCAGGATATGGTAGAAGAAACGACAGAAAAGAAAGACCTTAATGATGAAGTGTCGAAACAGTCGCCGACAGATGACAAACCATGTCCCGAGGAAGTTGAGAATGTTGAAGTTAAGTCTGAACTTGATGATGTTAAAATGGAAGTTGATGAAGTTAGCTGCAAGGAAAAACTTGAAAATTCCATAAAAGAGGATTTAACGAGTGTGAAAAATGAAGTTAAAGTGAATATTGACAGTATTAAATCTGATGCGAAAACAAATGTCACATCCGAAGAGATTAAACAAGAGACTGAAGTCCAAAATATTGAAACCGCAACTGAGCAAATAAAGAATGAAGAAAATAATACAGATGAAGAAATAACCGGTTCGGTCACGAAAACTATGGCAGATAAGATTGTAGAGACTATACCGAATGGAGAAAAATGTAACCATGTAAATAATTCTCACTACCCAAATGGCAAAGAATTGAATGGAACATTTATTTGCGGTAAGTTTGAAACATATTTGGCACTAATGAAACTTGCATTAGCTTTATGCCAAACTTAGAGTTGCAGCGTAATCGCCCATGGTGGCGATTTAAAATACTGTTGCTGTATTCAATATTTCCAGTTTTTTTTTCTTTCTTTTTTCTTTTTTTCTAAATTTGAGGAAATACATGAATGTAAAAAACACAGGAAATATCCTTGACACCTTAGGTAGCTGATTATGAGAACATACTCTCAAATCTTGGATGTTGAGCTTTATCGTTTCTTAGTATCTAACACGCTATTGCCCTATAAATCGTTACTACATGATTCAAGACTAAATTTCAAATCTCGTGATATTTTTCTTATGCAGGTGGAAATACTGAGCCTGTTTGGTTTTCTATTTTCCCTCGGGAAACCTGTGATACACCAGGCTCGTGTACCAAGGCTATTTTTGGAATAGCAGAGACAACAGAACTCAGGATACCTGTATTTCCTCCGCCTTCTAGTCCATCCTATGACAGGTGTGATAGTCCAGCACCCTTGGTTTTAACTCAGGATGAAGCTACTCAGTTAGAACACTTGAAAGTCCACGGTTTGCCTCCAGCTGGCGATCCGAAACCAGTGCCAGAAGGTGAGCTATTCCATATATTGACAACTATACATATGTAGGCCACCCAGTGATCTTTCTTTCTGAGAAAAGTCTCACCAAAATCACCGATGAAGAACAACAGTTTGGTTCGTTACTTGTACATACTTACATGAGTTGCAACGAAATCTGAGTGGAACACCAAACTGGAGTTTCCTGTGGGTCATTTTTGTATAAGTGGTGCAACATATTTTTTGCATTTTTCTCTAAAAATGGCGAAAAACAAAGTATTTGGATACATATTTTTTTTTTTTTTTTACCTCAACAGCTTCGATTCGCATCGTTATTAGAAGTAGAGAAATTAAAAAAATACACTCAGGTTTCAATTGATCTAGTGTACAGTTTATGTCGTGAAAAACATATTGTGCACTTTTAGGGTTCAATATTTATTGTATAGTATAACGACTAGTTATACTGTCTTTTTGGAAATTGTGACTGTTGTTTCAATGGGAAAACCTACTTATTTGTCTCACATGTCATGTCAATGAATATTTGAAAGCATAGCAAAGTAATCATATGAATTTTGTATAATGCAGAACTCCGGTATGGTTGGTGGAGAGTATCAGACATTGATACTTTTCAAGCGTTGTTGGAGAAACTTCACTCCCGTGGTGTGCGAGAAAAAGAACTGAAACGGACGACTTGGGCAACGATGGAATCTTTCTTAGCTATAACAGGGAAAATTCACGTTGACCCTGGTAATACTGCAGCTACAGATTTACAAGGGGATGATGAGGAGAAAGACATTCCTACGCCAAGACCTGATAAGCCTGATGACTGGAGTGAACAAGTAGCTTTGCGAGTCGATGCTCAGCTACTGGAGCAGGTTGAAGCACTCGAAGACAAGGTTGCCAATGCCAGTATGCAAGTTAAAGGCTGGAAGTTACCACCCAGATCTGGTACAGACGAAGCCGAGGAATTAGAAAAAATTAATGAAGTTGAACAAGTTAGTGCTGTTGAACAAGCAAGACAAAGGCTATTATCATTAGAGGCAGCAATCGAGAGAAGGTATCTTAAACCACCTCTCGGTATCTGGTAAGTTATATAACACAAGCAACTTAAGTTGGTTCATCCAAAAACAGTACTGAGTAGAGCTGCGGTTAAATCATTCACGTATTCATATGAATTCGAATCGTTACAGTAATCAAACGGAAACGATTGGATAGAAATTGAATTGTTTGAGGCGTATTAAAATTTATACAAAAGAATCGAATAGAAATGGTTAAAATCGAAATTGTATATCACAGATGAAATTCTTTTCATTATCTTCCCCTTTAGTGGCTAAGAGAGGACTTGTGAAAGTCAGTTTATTAGTGAACTAGGTTAAGGATTGTTACACGAAAATATTTTTTCATGTGACAATATGTTTTACATTACAGTACCGGAGATCCAAATCTTACGGCTCTTAAGGCAGAGCAAGCAGCTGCAACAAATTCCATTGTGAACAACTCAGATTCGAATGCTCTTGGGCCACCACCTATTGAGGAAACAACGCCACGGGGCCTCAATAACTGGCGAGAGGCAACTGCTAGGGCGCATACATCAGCACAGCTGGCAATGGCGCTTTACATGCTGGAGGCCAGCATCGCCTGGGACAAGAGCATCATGAAGGCAGTGAGTCTAACACCAGCTAGAAACTCGGTCTGCATCATGCTGCGAAACCGCTGCGTCTCACTCAAAGCTACCACTCAATACAATCAGCTATTGACTACTACTCAGGCCTCTGTGGGTATTCGCACTAACTTACTAACCGAATTCTCTTTTCATTCTTTCTTTCTTCCTACCTTGAAGGGCATCCGAAGAGAATGTTATCAAAGTTTAACTTGCAATACATTGTTGCGCATTGACTATGGAACATTTAAATGCTAAACCTCATTAAATATGGAGACTTTGAGTAGGAAGAGTATTCGCATACCCACTAAGGCTTAATGTTATTTTCGGCTCATCCGGTGTGCTATGAAAAAATAACCTTTACACAAGCGGTTCTTTGGCATGATATATTCATGTTTTTTACCTCAGGAGCACCGAGGTAATAGAATTTTTATTTTGCTTCGTCTGGTTTTTGCCAATATTTTCCACGTTGTATTGGGTATCCGAAATATTCTAATTCCTAAAAGTCTTCATGTATTCAAGAGTTATTCGGATACCTGAAATATTTTAACGTAGACATTCTCTGGGAAAAAAATGTTGAAATTACAGTATACATGTTAGGAATATTTGAAATTCAATCATTTAATTATAAGAACATCAACATTCACACAGTGAGTTCAAAGCAATGGTATCACATTACCTTATTATATTGTCTAATAAATTTCTCTTTAATCTGTAATTACATGAAACCCTAAAAAATGCTCATCCAAGGTTTTACTCATAGGAATTTCAATATTTATAGTAAACATCAAAATTTCTTCATCTACCATCATCAACACTTTTACTTTTTGATACCAGGCTAAACTGGCAATATTTCTATGCTTGTATTCAATATTGCAAACGTCTTTAAACATTTTCAAATGATGAGTAAAGCTTTTCATCAAATATCATTAACAAATTGGCCTGTAGACTTGACACGTTTTTATAAATTATTTTTGCTACTACACTACAGTATTTGTGCGCACACCATAAATAAACGGACAAACACGATCCAGATAACAATATTCAACCTACAGATGCAATAAATGGTTGTATTGCAGTTTTCACGTAATAGAAATTTCTCGTGACAAATTGTAAGGTTCCTAAAATGTTGTTTATGAAACAATAGATTACAATAGTATAGACGTTGAGCTATCTTTTTTGTCCATGCAAAGGCTTGAATTTTATATTGAAAAAGAATATGAGCATTTTATTCCAAATCATGTGTTATATTATTTTCTAATAAAATTTCAGATTTTTTTTACAACTTTCCACAATGCATTTCCAATTTTCTCGTTTGATCTAAAAGTTCCTTTTTTTTTTATTTTTTTATTTTCTTTTTTTATTCTTAATCAATTTTTCTGTTTAAAAACGGTGAAATCTTGTATTCTTTTCTTCTAATTTATGAAGTTGAAGCAAGTGGTAAGCAAATTACAGCAAACTTTTGATAGAATGAAGATAAAGCATTTTTCACAGTATTCAAAAACTAAAAATCAATATTATATTTTCGTATTTAAAAAGGTTGTTTCAGCATTCATGTTATTGCACAATCAGTTTTACAAATGGATATGAGAAGCATGTTTACTGCAAAAATCGCATTGTAATTCGTTTTTGCATCTACAAATTCATTCTTTCATATGAAATATGATATATTGAAACAGCTAGAAACGTTCCAATTCACGTTCCAAACTTGTATGAAATACATTACAATTGTCAATAATAATTTTTTTATTTGATGTATTCGAATGTGTATACTGTATAGTACAGAAATTGAATTTGTTCTTTAAATTATCACAACATTCTCTTTTGAAACCTACGAAGAAAATGATAGATGGAGGCTTAGAGTTTCTACTGGTCAAACTACAGATGCACAGGAATCTTGAATTACATCAGCATGAATTTTCATATAGTAATATACCGATGGTGTTTAGCGTTTTTCTGTCTTTTTTTCACTTTTCGCGTTACTTTGGCATAAACATGTAATTTGGTTGCTATATTTTTGCATTCGATGTTGATTAATTTACATATTTTTTTGCTGTTGTATGTATGAAATATTTGATGAAAAATTAGCGCATTATACGCTTAAGGATCTTCATACACAAATCTATGCAGGAGTAGTTGATACTATGTTTGTCACAATCGATAAATTTGCTTACGGCTTCGACTTTAGCCACATTACTTTTCTGCTTAGCGAGAAAAAAAAGGAATGGTCAACGTTTCTATGCAACAATTACGTGTCATCTCGAACTCTTTGTTTACGACTTATTATATATATATAATACTATATTTTTTGGTTATTGCAACATTGAATCTGTTCGTTGGGTTTACTATATTTTTTCAGTTAAATAAGTCTGTAACAAAAATTTATTGTTATCCTAAGACCAAATCATCGCCATAGTTACAAAAAGAATACAGTACAGATTTTTATTTTATAGTAACAAAAGAGATGTTTCTAAAACTAATCGTAACTCCCGTAAATTTCAAGTCTTGCAATATTCAAGAAAAAATTTTACAACTAACCCTACGTCGCAAAACTCATTATATATATGCAGCAAGTCGCTCTCCGAGCATTAACACGAATGTTGTCGATAGTGAGTAGTTGTGCGAGATGCACAGTGTGGCGGAAAGTGGAAGAAGTAGTTTCAGTTCTATTTTTTGTCAAAGCTAAATTTGCCGGTAGATAGTTGAAAAATGTGCCGCATATAATTTCCATTGATTAAATTGTGCTTGTCAGATATTTCAGGAACCATATTGTAAACTATAAAGTACACTATCCGCTGTATTAAGTAAACACACATTCAACGCGCTTTTACAATCATCTATTTTATGGTGTTATCAAATTTGCTTTCTTATACTAAACTAATGCTTGCAGTGTAACTAGCAATAACATTGTGTGCATAATTTTACGTAATATTTAATTTTGTATCAAGTCAACACAACACTTCTGCCGCCATGATTGGTTCAAATATTGATTTACTTCGATCAAGTTGAGTCAAATTTGTAAAAGAATTCTAAGGTGAACATCAATTAAAATTTGGCGAAATTGATATTCACATAATTTTTTTGTTGCCTGCACTTGACTGACTTGAATACTTTGACTAACTCAATTCAGCTGCATTAAATATTCACTCGCAGTGTATTAGTTTTCAAACTGTGTCCGCCTGGAATTATAGCTCTCATGTGTGCTCGAATCTTAACTTCTAAAAAAATTGGTCCAAACTTTGTACAAATAATACATTACTCTCTTTGCAAAAGAGGTATCACTTTTGGTGTTGCATTACGTAGGCACGTATTCGTTTTTTTATGATTGAAATTTTTTGTGTAGTGCAGTCATGATTTTTCAATACATACCAACAGATATAATTTATTGCCAGTGCTGATTTAAAGCTACTTGGATATTATATTGTTTCATTCAAACTAGTTTTCAACGATTGTTTTATTAATATCTAGCATGTTTGCTTGCTATTAAAATACATGTACAGTATTGAGGAGCGTTTAAATCGTTTCAGATTGTGCTGATTATTCTTTAATTTTTTTGATACATATGGAACATCTAGACTTACTCTTATTTGGGATCTTTTGTGTCTTTTTTTTATTATTTATTTGATTTAAAGTTCATGTGATCATCTTTTGAACTAATACAATTAAAAATATTCTTCGTGTACGACTAATTGAATACCTAATCTACATTCAATTATCATGATTTTATTTCATCATTATTTCCAAAAATTCAGCCTTGGGAGCCGATAGGTCCCGAGATTTATTTATACAAGGTTGTTTACCTGGATCTACATGCGAGGAGTTTGCGAGTGAGACTCAAGATACCTACCTTTATACATAAATAGCATAAGAGAAACGGAACATCAAGCATGTACTCCCTGTATGTAGTTTCAAGAAAATGACACTGTACACGAATGATTTATTGAATGTATAATAATTCATTTCCCGAACTATATTTTCAAAGCTGTTTACTATTCTTATACAAAATCAAACCTGTCAAAATAGCCACAAAATTTGTAATCCTTACGATGCAATTAAACAGCACAATCTTGAATAGGACAAAAACTGTTGCTCATCACTTTGCTAATCAACGAGTCTCTTTTTTTTTCTGTTTCCAGAATTGCCAGTTCTGTCATAGCGGCGACAACGAAGACAAACTACTGTTGTGTGATGGTTGTGACCGTGGATATCATACTTATTGCTTCCGTCCAAAAATGGAAAACATTCCCGATGGTGACTGGTAAGTGCTGCTTTTTAAGAACAGCTAAAGTCTAACTCTAATGTCGCATTTCAACTATGATACAGAATTTTAATCTGGATTATTTCTCACAAATCAGAATACTGACAAAATCTAATTTGCTTTTACTGATATAATGCCCATCTCTCCACTAAAATCACTACTGTAAAATAAAGATTATGTAAAAAATGCCTTAAAATGTAATTCAAATATTTACTTCAATATCGAAGTATAGAGTAATAAAGCGAAATGCATTTTTTGGAATCATTCACATTTTTTAGTACATTCCTGATTTTTTGAATGAATAGTGAATATGTTTCTTTGAGAGACGAGAGTTTGTCACATAGCGTAAAGACATTTTCAAAGATTTTATTCGACCTCACTTTGTACGCCGATTTCAGTAAACTCTCGAAATTTATACTTACAATGCTTAAACAGAAATTTAAATCTCGTTTTTAAAAGGCTAACGTAGCGTATATTATAAATTAATTTTTTATTTCAGGTACTGCCACGAGTGTATGAATAAAGCAACAGGTGAAAGAAATTGCTTGGTATGCGGTAAACGAATGGGAAAAAATTTAGTTCTATGCGAATTATGCCCAAGGGCTTATCATACCGACTGCCACAATCCTGTAATGCCTAAGGTAAGGTGTTTGGACCAATATTATGTTTTACTCTTTATTTTTCCAATGGGGATCCGGACATGACAAACTGAGTGTAGTGAAGAGCCAGAGATAGCAGTCATGAAACTGGTGTTTGCTTGATAATTTAAGTTGTTTCAAAGCGACATGGATGCTTTCATTCAATCAAATTCTTCGTGCTTGATATTTATGTCTTTTATAACTTCTCTGCAAATCTTATTACTCGAGAGAATCAAAAATAGCTCTGAATTTCTTTGTTATAGGATTTCATTATCAATATAAAAATCGAACCCAACGTTTGAACCATATTTTTCAATAGTATCTCTAATAGCCAAGTTTGGCATGAGGATCCCCATTCGTTGATGGCTAACTAATATACGAATAGATCAGGTACTTGAAAATGCTTCACCGAATTTTTCTAAGTGAATGTCACTCCAAACAGATGCCTCGTGGAAAGTGGTATTGTTCCAATTGTCACAGCAAACAACCAAAGAAACGGAACAGTAGTCGAAGGAGTCATACCAAAGGAGCAACAAGGGATAGTGAAAGTTCTGACCACCCACCAACTAGGTATAAAATTTGATTAAAAATCTAAGGTATACACATCACTTGAATAATAGGTAAAAAAAACTATTTTATTCCATTTACAGTCCAACTCCATCAACAGCGTCAAACACCCATGTCGAAGATGTTAGTTCCTCAGAGCCACCTACCCCTACTGCATCACCTCGCAAAGAAGGCAATAGCAGAGCACTGACGAAAAAGCAACAACGAGAATTGGCACCATGTAAAATTTTACTAGAACAATTAGAGCAACAAGATGAAGCGTGGCCTTTTTTATTGCCAGTTAATACAAAACAGTTTCCAACGTATAAGAAAATTATAAAAACTCCAATGGATCTCAGTACCATTAAGAAAAAGTTACAGGACTGTGCGTAAGTTAGATGTTTTTCATTAACACCATAAATAAAGGACTTCGATACCAACATTCGTGCTTTCAAAATGAGGCTGACATCGGCTTTCTTCATTCGGAAGAAAGAAAAAAAAAAAGCAATTTGTACAGTCAATTGCATACCGCATTTTAGGCTCTATGTAAAACTCTTTAATTTGCACTCATTAGTGAACCAGTAGAACTGATTTCAGTGACTCATTGAAGTTTCAATTTGCTGCATGTATACCATAGCCGTTTGTACAGATCTGAAGTCAGATAATTGTAACATAATGCCGAGAATAACATCAGTCAACATGGTTCTTGTGCCTGAATAATGCATAGTTTGATTTCCTTCCTTTCATCGTAAAAATGAATAAAATCGTTATTGTTCTTTTCAAATTTTGTTTCTGTGATCAAAAAAGCAATATTTTGAAGTTTATTGAATTAAATTGAATTGATTGTTTGAATAAAATGAGACAAAACTTATTAACTATCAGACAGGTTAATTTTTGACAAAATTTACACAAAATCAGCCACTTCGAATAGAAATTTGAAGATGTACTGTTTAATTTCTTCTTTTTTTTTTTTTTGTCTGTTGGGGTAACGATTATAGACTAAATTACTTTCACGGGATAGTAAAATATCTACGTTTTAAACAAAATAATATATCTTAAACAGTGTACCTATAGAGTTCTCTTATAGGTATCTCGTTCCGTTTATACCTTAATCTGAACATCAAGTAAATACCATTCGTAATCCAGACACAGATTTTTGTTTAACCCGTTGACAGGTGTATTTCAATGAAACGTTTAAGTGGATTTATACAATTCTTACACAGCATTAAAATTCGCCTATTCAGATGAATTTTAAATCGCTTAAGATCAATTAATTTGACTATTTGTGTACCAATTAATTGACCGTTTTCAACTAGAACTGAAAAAAAAGGTCCAGAAGTAGTTGAACAACATTTCTGATATCGGAAAATTGGCGAATAGTCAGGGACTTTCATTGGTCTGAAAAAAATAAGGAACTATGCTCGTCCATAAAGAAAATACATTCTTTACAACCAGACATTATTAAGCTTCATATTCAATATCTTTTCAGGAAAATATAATAACGGTATATATAGTATCAAAAAACATCGTATGATATAATTCCATTGAGAATGGGAATCAATGGGATCCATCCCTTGAATTTGTTTACTCAACGTAACTCAAATTTTTTTTACTCCGTACAAAGTGACTAAAAAAAATTACATTTTTCGCCACGCAAATTCAAGGAATTTTATTTCAAATAGAAGGTTGATTTTATATTTTACACAGCATTAAATAACGTGCATTTGCCTGTTGAATAATATTCTCGGTTTATTTACTGAAGAATTGGATTTAAAATTAAATGTAAGATGCATATGGCACATGAACGCTTCCGCATTTCTGATAAGCAATTCCACAATTTTCTTTGAAGAAAAAATTCTTTGTATGTGGTAAAATTAATATACAAACTGAAGTTGAATAGCGATCAGTACATAACATGAACAAAAAACGACATCATCTTTAGTTTGCAAAGAAATAATAGTGAGATTGTTTACATTTATTTCAGGTACAAATCAAGAGATGAATTTTGCATTGATGTCCGACAAATGTTCATAAACTGCGAGGTGTTCAATGAAGATGACAGTCCTGTCGGCAAAGCTGGTCACGGAATGCGTAGCTTTTTTGAAATGCGTTGGACAGAGATTACAGGAGTGCCACCACCTCCTCCGCCGACGCATAGCTGAGGCTCAGCACGCTCACGCAACAGCTGTCACAGTTTTGCGCACTTCTATTACTAGTCCAATGTAAGGTTTCACCAAATGTATAATTACAAGATCTGTCGTCCAGATATCTATGATTGTTTAGTACTGTTATTGTTAAAAATTGTGCGCTCGTGTTGAATTCTTGTAATGTTAACGAAAAATACGATTACCAGACAGTTTTGCAAATATTGAAATACCGTATTTATTATTGTACTTACTATCGTATTAGGTATATAATACGATAAATTTACATCAACAAAAGTTTTGATATTGTCAAGAGATTCTGTAATCACACCAATGAAAAGCTTTAATTTTTATCTAACACAATCATCAAATGTCCTTGCGACTTGCTTCCATTGGCTCAGTGTAAAAGTAAAGTGTGGTCTCTGCGTTTTAGTAACATATCCCAAATCAATTAGTGGTCCATTATTGTCGACTCAAATTTATTTCGAGCTAATTCTGACCTTATTTTCTCGTAATTTATTACTGTTGGGTATTTAGATTTTGACATTTATGATCAGTTAACCTTGATAGCACAAAATTTGCATTTATATTTTAGGAATGTGTCTGAAATCATTCGTAGTATCGATTAAGTTGTCAAAATATTTCTACAACATTGCATGATGTTATGGAAGTAATTAAATTTGAGTATTTACTCTCGTAAATCATGAAATTTATGTCCCCACATCGTGGACGTTTATTTTTGTTTGCTTTGAATAATTTTATCAGTGAGTAATGTTATTACCGACACACACAAAATGTCAGCTAAAATCTTGAGCATTCTGTTGCATCTGTGATAAATAAAAAATGATAACATTTATTGTAATGTAGATGAAATTCATTATTTGTTGATGCTGTAATAGACTACGTTCATACTCTCACATCCTGCTTGTCATTCATTCTTTTAATACTAGAATTTCAGTAATAATTAGAACTCCACGAATCTCTCTTGACAAAAGAAGTTTGGAATATATTTTAGTATATTTCCTTTATCACTCATTTATTCTGTCATAAATGCAACGCTCCATTAACGACAGGTATTTTGGAAAGCTGAGAGCTTGTTATGCGTAGTGACAAATAAATCACTTTTGTTTATTTGGTAATGAAAAATTAACATCACATGTCGTATTTATGAATGAAAATTTGAAACGTAGTGAAGTATTGTGACTACTCGCAAAAGCACTTTTTAAATCTTGGCAAGATATCTTTTCTACAAAATTGATCAATCGACTGGTAGGATATTCAATATTTCAATCTCAGTAAGGGTATATTTTTCGTTGCTGTGAACTAGGAACAACAAGGCTTATGTGCCAATTGAAATGAAATAGATCGGAAAAAAAATTGTGTGTCCTACATTTTTTCAATTATGTAAAATACTTGGATACACTTCCAGCAGTTCGTGTTATTTCGTTAAAGTTCGAGCCTTGTCAATACCATTAAGTATTTCTCTGCATGTTTGAACGAAAACGTTGATGAATCATTTTTTCCCTACAGATAATAATCTGAATTATTTATCCACATATCTATAAATTTTTCGTGTGATCGCTCTATTTTATTTTAGAATCATTCACCCAATTTTCAGAGCTCACACGAAAAAACCTCATTTAAATGTTCTACTGATATTGAACAAACGGGACTTATTCAAGTGGGAAATTCTCGAAATTATAAGTGTAGACCGTGCATCATCGAATTTCTAACCATGGCCTGCACTTAGTGGAGTAAACTTACAGTATAGGTCAAAATATTTAGTCGAGTATTCTCATCGGAATCAAACTTACTGATGTTTCATAAGAATAATTTGTGGCTACAGTCAATATGGGTAACAGATCATCTTTCTTAAATTTGTCTGGATAACATACTTAATATATGGCTAAGTATTTCAAAGGAATGATAATAATTCACGTACTTATATTGCAATAATTTCTTGCCTAAACAAATTTCCAATAATATCATGAACGTAATAATACTATAGACAGAGAAAAATATTTTGCACAGTAATGAATACGGAGGCGAATAAAATTGTAAGGTTACTATAGAATTATAAAATTGTGTAGCATAATCCAAATACATTGGTATAGAATGAAATGCCATTCCACTGTTGACTATTGTTTTCACAATTTTTTTTTTTTTTTTATTGCATAGAGAATCCTCTAAATCGTATTTGCTTGTCAGTATTTTAAAGTTGTAAAGTGAAATTATTTGTACGATGCATTCATTATGAGACTTAATAAAGTAATTCTTAATTTTAAAACACACTATGCGTTTAAAGAGAAATATTTCGAATTTGGTATCTTGCGGAGTTCTAAAATTGCTGAACGAGCATAGTAATTAGTTAAGATTTGATTATACATCCGAACTGTATATCACAAGCTATCGAAACTTAAAATGGCATTACGGTCTAGCGTACGAGAAAACATAATTTACATAACGACTGAGAACAAGTCCATGAATTCACGTGTTCTTGAACAAAGCGTTTCATGTAAGTGTATAGAAAATCAGTATGTAAAACATCATTCAAGATTATAGAATAAGCATCTAGGATATGTGTGCGTCATTTTTTTTTTTTGACGATATATATATATAAAATATATGTGTATATAGAATAAAATATGTTTGTGTGATACGAACAATGTTTTGGAATGTGCATACCTTAACAACGGTGATTTGATCCCGTATCGAATCGTATTCTACTCGAAGTATTTCGAAAAAAGTGCTCTGGTTACCACTGAAAATGAATTTTAGAAACTTAATTGATTGCAGTCTTGTGTGACGAATCTGCTTTACATTACATGTACATGTTCAAACTATGACGATTTTCTGCATGTTTGGTTAGACTCTGGTACGATAATCTAATTGTACCGACATGATTTACGTCACATATTTTGGTACTTCTACCAAACGCTCATGAAAAATTATTGAACTTTCCATTCGTCGTATGATAGATATTCTAATATAAAAACAAACGCTAAAGTAAAAGCTTTAGTTATGCAGGAAGTGGGAAAAATATTGTGTGACATTGAAGGTAACCAGAACTCTTCCGTCACGCTATATTCCGATATGATACACTCTGTGTCTACCCTCAAATGTGGAAAGTGGAACATGGTTGTGCTTGTGATATTCGATGTCTCTGATTCTATTCCAGGTTCATCTTGCAATGCATTTTCCACGTTTGTTAATCTATATCAAGATGTAACAAGTGCCTACTCCTTGCTCTCAATCATTTGACAAAAAAAACTTAAGTTCATGTTCCATGTTCCAGGCATAATTTTGTTCTCTAAACGTACAACTAGTATGAAAAGCTACTTCGCAGTGTGTGAGATGTTGATTTTGAGATACTTGTAATGTAACGTGTGAATGAGTGTTGTAATGTATCGAACAAGTTATAGTCTTTTATAACCACAAGAATGACCATTGCGAAAATGATTAATTGAAATGTAATATCTTATTTTGTAAGAAATTGATGTAAATTATTGTCAGTACATTAGTTAAGGAAAAAAGTACAGTATTTGCACAAAAATCTAATATTAAATATGCCTACAATAAGCGACATATATTAGATTATAGTTGACGCGATAGATATCACAAAAAAGTAATTTTTTAAGGTATATTAATTATTTAAATTATATAGTACAGTTATTAGTACGATAACAACGCTTTTTATACGAACTTTAGTTATAAATGTCAAATTATCCGTTACGATGAAACGAAATGCAGTCGAAAAAATGTAAGTTAATAATAAATAATGATTGTCTATAGCATAAACAGAAGTAATATTAAGTAGCTAATACGTGCGTGCCTAGACTTAGGCTCACAATGCTATGTAAACGAATAAACAGACTTAATTATTGTATTGAGAAATAATAAATAATCAGTAATAAACAAACGAATGGTTATTACGGTGATATCGATGATTTAGGGCTGTGCGAAAATCTTTTTACGAGATTCGCGTGCCGTGTGTTTATTTAACCGTGTTGTGGACTCGGAGAAATTCAGATCCGTTGCTCGTAGCGCATCCGGACTAAGGCAATATTACTTCAGAATAGTGCATGACAGAATTTGTTCCAGCACTTTTCAAATCGCGACAATTTTCGCCAAAAATGCAAAGGGGTTAGCCTTACTTTTTCTTCATTTTTAGAGCCGTAAATTTTAGGTCTCAGATTCGATATAAACGACCGTTCCCTGACTAATTGGACCCCCAGCAACTCAGAAAACGCAGCGAAAGGAGAGTGGGATCAACAGGAAAGAAGTTACGAAGGAAAATGCACCTGCTGAAAAATGTCGAAATCTGAGGTTCTGGTTTTTTGGCTGTAACTTTTTATCCGCTGCTCGCAGCGTATCGGGACTGCGCTAAATCGATTCCTCTCGCAAAATTGCGTCCGAATAGTGCCAGAAAAAATTTATGCCAGCACTTTTTAAATATTAATCCTCACGTAATATTTTTGATATGTTCTGATACTGAAAATATTTATTGCTATTCCAGGTACAACCCGAGGTGGTTATCGGTGGTTGTTCGAGGTGGTTGGCGATTGTTGGAGGTGGTCGGAGGTGGACGAGGAGGAGGACGAACTGAACTGAGTCTCAAAGCCCTGTTGACATAAAAGCAGCTATTCGATAGAAATTATAGTTTATAGTTTACACAGCCCATTGCATGATATTTCATTACAAATACATATGTTTCAATGTATTTAGGAATAATTTATCAAATATACAGAGGTCATGTGCAAATAATAAATGAATTCGACCGCAGTTTGATGTATTTATTAGACTTTTAACAATAAATTTAAGCTTTGTTACTTCTTTTATTTTATTACGGATAATCAAAAACATTTCCGACTAATCGTGCTGTAGAAGCATGGGGATTGAACCAAACGTAGCAAAAGATTAGAAACAGTGTATGTAGAGTACGGGTATTTTTCTCATAATGCAAATAGAATAGAATACCACGCCTTGCGAATTAGCTTTCCAGTCAGAGATGAATGATGAATTTTACGGACTGCATTATCGTTGTTGAATACTCTACGCCTCATGGGAAACGAAAATCTGTAACGATAAAATTGATGCACCGGATCATCGTCGACCTTAACTTTTGAAATGTCCTACCATTTTCGAACACCTCCTACCTCCCCCTGCCACCTCCGACCATCAATGGCCACTTTCGACCACCCCCTATCACCTTCTGCCAGCGCCGACCACCTCCTAACATTTCCGAACACCTCCAACCATCCTATTTAGCTATATTACCAGATTAGCTATGATATGAAAAGAGAAGAATTATTCATTTCGAAATGGGATTCTATTCGACGCGCGCTCGATGTATTCCATAACATTAGTATTCATAATTATTCCAACAACTTTTCATTTGCTCTCTCGATCTTGAATTTTCATAGGCATAGAATCGAAACGTTGTTTTAGCTGGTCGCAAGTGAAGTATCTGCGTTGGGTAGAGGAGCAGAATTGTTTTTCTAAAAGTATTCGGATGGAAAAAAATTCAGAGTAACTGTAATACATCACGGATGCGCTAATTTTGAACGAGATGAAATGGATGCTTCGTATATGAGACGGTATTTAAAGCTGCGTAGTGGTTTAAAGACCTAGAAAGGTGATAGGGAGAGAAAGAACGACGCTTCTTAACACTTCGAGTGTATTTTAACACACATTTGAAAGATACGAGCGAAATTTTTCATCATCCAACTGTCGCAGAACGGCAGCGTTATTAGCTGACCCGTTCACTGAAGAATATATCTTCAGTCAACGGCTGACCATCGAAGGGCCTGGCCGCTTGAGTCTGGAATCGGCAGGAGAGATAAAGTGCGTATTTCTTGTATGAAATGTGAAAGCTAAAATCATTATACATCATATCATATCATCATACCTCATACATCATACCTCATACATCATACATCATACATCGTACATCATACATCATCATACATAGTATCAAAGTTCGAAACCATAGTTTGGATGTCGGACGTTCAGAAAGTGACGTCACCAATTCAAAATCAGCTAGCCGAATTCCTCAGTCTGGAAACAACCGCGCAGTAGAGCGGACGGATGAGAGGCGCGCTCCGCAAATTTCGAGTACCGGGTTCTCAACCTCCCGGATCCCGCGCTTCAGGTTCGCTACGTATTTCGAGTCCCGGGTTCTCAACCTCCCGGATCTCGCGCTTCGGGTCCGCTACGCGGTGAAACTCGACTTCCAGGATAAGCGCTCCGTGGTTCCTGGTTCATGTTTACAATAAATTATTTCAATTCGTTTTTCGCGCAACCCCAAATTCGGTGGCTGTCAGTCCGCTAATAAAATTTCTCGACTTCCAGGATAAGCGCTCCGTGGTTCCTGGTTCATGTTTACAATAAATTATTTCAATTCGTTTTTCGCGCAACCCCAAATTCGGTGGCTGTCAGTCCGCTAATAAAATTTCTCGACTTCCAGTATAAGCGCTCCGTGGTTCCGAGTTCATGTTTACAATAAATTATTTCAATTCGTTTTTCGCGCAACCCCAAATTCGGTGGCTGTCAGTCCGCTAATAAAATTTCTCGACTTCCAGTATAAGCGCTCCGTGGTTCCTGGTTCATGTTTACAATAAATTATTTCAATTCGTTTTTCGCGCAACCCCAAATTCGGTGGCTGTCAGTCCGCTAATAAAACTTCTCGACTTCCAGGATAAGCGCTCCGTGGTTCCTGGTTCATGTTTACAATAAATTATTTCAATTCGTTTTTCGCGCAACCCCAAATTCGGTGGCTGTCAGTCCGCTAATAAAATTTCTCGACTTCCAGGATAAGCGCTCCGTGGTTCCTGGTTCATGTTTACAATAAATTATTTCAATTCGTTTTTCGCGCAACCCCAAATTCGGTGGCTGTCAGTCCGCTAATAAAATTTCTCGACTTCCAGTATAAGCGCTCCGTGGTTCCGAGTTCATGTTTACAATAAATTATTTCAATTCGTTTTTCGCGCAACCCCAAATTCGGTGGCTGTCAGTCCGCTAATAAAATTTCTCGACTTCCAGTATAAGCGCTCCGTGGTTCCTGGTTCATGTTTACAATAAATTATTTCAATTCGTTTTTCGCGCAACCCCAAATTCGGTGGCTGTCAGTCCGCTAATAAAATTTCTCGACTTCCAGTATAAGCGCTCCGTGGTTCCTGGTTCATGTTTACAATAAATTATTTCAATTCGTTTTTCGCGCAACCCCAAATTCGGTGGCTGTCAGTCCGCTAATAAAATTTCTCGACTTCCAGGATAAGCGCTCCGTGGTTCCTGGTTCATGTTTACAATAAATTATTTCAATTCGTTTTTCGCGCAACCCCAAATTCGGTAGCCGTCAGTCCGCTAATAAAATTTCTCGACTTCCAGGATAAGCGCTCCGTGGTTCCTGGTTCATGTTTACAATAAATTATTTCAATTCGTTTTTCGCGCAACCCCAAATTCGGTAGCTGTCAGTCCGCTAATAAAATTTCTCGACTTCCAGGATAAGCGCTCCGTGGTTCCTGGTTCATGTTTACAATAAATTATTTCAATTCGTTTTTCGCGCAACCCCAAATTCGGTGGCTGTCGGTCCGCTAATAAAATTTCTCGACTTCCAGGATAAGGTTGCTGGGTGAGTAAAAAACTTTTATAATATTTCATGGCAATTGTAATTATATTTTATTTGAAATATTTCAAACTAGTCATGTTTACAATAAATTATTTGAATTCATTTTTCGTGCAAGCACATATTCAGTAGCTATGAATAATCTTATACAATTTATTATATTATTAATTAATTAATTAATATTCTTATAATATTTGATGGCAATTGTAATTATATTTCATCTGAAATATTACAAACTTGTCACGTTTACAATAAATTATTTCAATTCATTTTTCGTGCAAGCACATATTCAGTAGCTATGAATAATCTTGTACAATTTAATATATTATTAATAATTTGATTAATTACATTAATCCTTACACAATATTTTTGATGTGTTCCTATACTAAAAATATTCATTACTATTCCAGGTATTACCCTAGGTGGTCGGAGGTGGACGAGGAGGAGGACGAGCTGGACGAGGAGGAGGACCAGGTGGACGAGGAGGAGGACGAGGTGGACGAAGAGGAGGCGGGGTGGGCCGTGGGAGAGGACCTCTCCTCTCCTCAGAGGAGGGGACGGGGAGGGGGAGGGGCAGGGAAGGGGGAGAGGTGGGTGGGGAGGGGGAAGGGAAGGGAAGGGAAGGGGAGGGGAGGGCGGCGGGGCGGGCGGAGGGGGAGGGAGGTCGGGTGGGAGGGAGGGAGGGATGGAGGGAGGGCGGGCGGGAGGGCGGGGGGAAGGGAGGGAGGGAGGGAGGGAGGGAGGGCGGGAGGGAGGGAGGGAGGGAGGGAGGGAGGGAGTGGAGGACGGATGTCAGTGCAAGCCCGTTAGAGTTAATAGAGCAGAACACGCCCGCGCGCCCGCCCGCCCCTTCCCTCTCCCTCCCTCCCGCCCGCCCTCCCTCCCGCCCGCCCTCCCTCCCTCCCTCCCTCCCTCCCGCCCTCCCTCCCTCCCGCCCGCCCTCCCTCCCTCCCTCCCTCCCCCTCCCCCCCTCCTCCCCCGCCCCGCCGCCCTCCCTTCCCCTTCCCTTCCCTTCCCTTCCCTTCCCCCTCCCCACCCACCTCTCCCCCTTCCCTGCCCCTCCCCCTCCCCGTCCCCTCCTCTGAGGAGAGGAGAGGTCCTCTCCCACGACCCACCCCGCCTCCTCCTCGTCCACCTCGTCCTCCTCCTCGTCCACCTGGTCCTCCTCCTCGTCCAGCTCGTCCTCCTCCTCGTCCACCTCCGACCACCTCGGGTAATACCTAGAATAGTAATGAATATTTTTAGTATAGGAACACATCAAAAATATTGTGTAAGGATTAATGTAATTAATCAATTGATTAATAATATAATAAATTGTACAAGATTATTCATAGCTACTGAATATGTGCTTGCACAAAAAATGAATTGAAATAATTTATTGTAAACGTGACAAGTTTGTAATATTTCAGATGAAATATAATTACAATTGCCATGAAATATTATAAGAATATTAATTAATTAATTAATAATATAATAAATTGTATGAGATTATTCATAGCTACTGAATATGTGCTTGCACGAGAAATGAATTGAAATAATTTATTGTAAACGTGACAAGTTTGTAATATTTCAGATGAAATATAATTACAATTGCCATCAAATATTATAAGAATATTAATTAATTAATTAATAATGTAATAAATTGTATAAGATTATTCATAGCTACTGAATATGTGCTTGCACGAAAAATGAATTCAAACAATTTATTGTAAACATGACTAGTTTGAAATATTTTAAATAAAATATAATTACAATTGCCATGAAATATTATAAAAGTGTTTTACTCACCGAGCACAAATCCTCGTCCTCCTTGTCCTCGTCCTCGTCCACCGCCGACCATCTTCAACCACCCCCAACGACCACCGCCAACCACCTCGAGTTATACCTCGAATACTAATGAATATTTTCAGCATGAGAACAAATCAAAAATAATGTGTAAGGTTTGATATAATTTTTTTATCGATATAATCTACCAGAAAGATTATGAGAAGATTATAAAGTTATAGAAATTTTATTAGCGTACTGACAGCTACCGAATTTGGGGTTGCGCGAAAAACGAATTGAAATAATTTATTGTAAACATGAACTCGGAACCACGGAGCGCTTATACTGGAAGTCGAGAAATTTTATTAGCGGACTGACAGCCACCGAATTTGGGGTTGCGCGAAAAACGAATTGAAATAATTTATTGTAAACATGAACCAGGAACCACGGAGCGCTTATACTGGAAGTCGAGAAATTTTATTAGCGGACTGACAGCCACCGAATTTGGGGTTGCGCGAAAAACGAATTGAAATAATTTATTGTAAACATGAACCAGGAACCACGGAGCGCTTATACTGGAAGTCGAGAAATTTTATTAGCGGACTGACAGCCACCGAATTTGGGGTTGCGCGAAAAACGAATTGAAATAATTTATTGTAAACATGAACCAGGAACCACGGAGCGCTTATCCTGGAAGTCGAGAAATTTTATTAGCGGACTGACAGCCACCGAATTTGGGGTTGCGCGAAAAACGAATTGAAATAATTTATTGTAAACATGAACCAGGAACCACGGAGCGCTTATCCTGGAAGTCGAAAAATTTTATTAGCGGACTGACAGCCACCGAATTTGGGGTTGCGCGAAAAACGAATTGAAATAATTTATTGTAAACATGAACTCGGAACCACGGAGCGCTTATACTGGAAGTCGAGAAATTTTATTAGCGGACTGACAGCCACCGAATTTGGGGTTGCGCGAAAAACGAATTGAAATAATTTATTGTAAACATGAACCAGGAACCACGGAGCGCTTATCCTGGAAGTCGAGAAATTTTATTAGCGGACTGACAGCCACCGAATTTGGGGTTGCGCGAAAAACGAATTGAAATAATTTATTGTAAACATGAACCAGGAACCACGGAGCGCTTATACTGGAAGTCGAGAAATTTTATTAGCGGACTGACAGCCACCGAATTTGGGGTTGCGCGAAAAACGAATTGAAATAATTTATTGTAAACATGAACCAGGAACCACGGAGCGCTTATACTGGAAGTCGAGAAATTTTATTAGCGGACTGACAGCCACCGAATTTGGGGTTGCGCGAAAAACGAATTGAAATAATTTATTGTAAACATGAACTCGGAACCACGGAGCGCTTATACTGGAAGTCGAGAAATTTTATTAGCGGACTGACAGCCACCGAATTTGGGGTTGCGCGAAAAACGAATTGAAATAATTTATTGTAAACATGAACCAGGAACCACGGAGCGCTTATCCTGGAAGTCGAGAAGTTTTATTAGCGGACTGACAGCCACCGAATTTGGGGTTGCGCGAAAAACGAATTGAAATAATTTATTGTAAACATGAACCAGGAACCACGGAGCGCTTATCCTGGAAGTCGAGTTTCACCGCGTAGCGGACCCGAAGCGCGAGATCCGGGAGGTTGAGAACCCGGGACTCGAAATACGTAGCGAACCTGAAGCGCGGGATCCGGGAGGTTGAGAACCCGGTACTCGAAATTTGCGGAGCGCGCCTCTCATCCGTCCGCTCTACTGCGCGGTTGTTTCCAGACTGAGGAATTCGGCTAGCTGATTTTGAATTGGTGACGTCACTTTCTGAACGTCCGACATCCAAACTATGGTTTCGAACTTTGATACTATGTATGATGATGTATGATGTACGATGTATGATGTATGATGTATGAGGTATGATGTATGAGGTATGATGATATGATATGATGTATAATGATTTTAGCTTTCACATTTCATACAAGAAATACGCACTTTATCTCTCCTGCCGATTCCAGACTCAAGCGGCCAGGCCCTTCGATGGTCAGCCGTTGACTGAAGATATATTCTTCAGTGAACGGGTCAGCTAATAACGCTGCCGTTCTGCGACAGTTGGATGATGAAAAATTTCGCTCGTATCTTTCAAATGTGTGTTAAAATACACTCGAAGTGTTAAGAAGCGTCGTTCTTTCTCTCCCTATCACCTTTCTAGGTCTTTAAACCACTACGCAGCTTTAAATACCGTCTCATATACGAAGCATCCATTTCATCTCGTTCAAAATTAGCGCATCCGTGATGTATTACAGTTACTCTGAATTTTTTTCCATCCGAATACTTTTAGAAAAACAATTCTGCTCCTCTACCCAACGCAGATACTTCACTTGCGACCAGCTAAAACAACGTTTCGATTCTATGCCTATGAAAATTCAAGATCGAGAGAGCAAATGAAAAGTTGTTGGAATAATTATGAATACTAATGTTATGGAATACATCGAGCGCGCGTCGAATAGAATCCCATTTCGAAATGAATAATTCTTCTCTTTTCATATCATAGCTAATCTGGTAATATAGCTAAATAGGATGGTTGGAGGTGTTCGGAAATGTTAGGAGGTGGTCGGCGCTGGCAGAAGGTGATAGGGGGTGGTCGAAAGTGGCCATTGATGGTCGGAGGTGGCAGGGGGAGGTAGGAGGTGTTCGAAAATGGTAGGACATTTCAAAAGTTAAGGTCGACGATGATCCGGTGCATCAATTTTATCGTTACAGATTTTCGTTTCCCATGAGGCGTAGAGTATTCAACAACGATAATGCAGTCCGTAAAATTCATCATTCATCTCTGACTGGAAAGCTAATTCGCAAGGCGTGGTATTCTATTCTATTTGCATTATGAGAAAAATACCCGTACTCTACATACACTGTTTCTAATCTTTTGCTACGTTTGGTTCAATCCCCATGCTTCTACAGCACGATTAGTCGGAAATGTTTTTGATTATCCATAATAAAATAAAAGAAGTAACAAAGCTTAAATTTATTGTTAAAAGTCTAATAAATACATCAAACTGCGGTCGAATTCATTTATTATTTGCACATGACCTCTGTATATTTGATAAATTATTCCTAAATACATTGAAACATATGTACTTATAATGAAATATCATGCAATGGGCTGTGTAAACTATAAACTATAATTTCTATCGAATAGCTGCTTTTATGTCAACAGGGCTTTGAGACTCAGTTCAGTTCGTCCTCCGCCTCGTCCACCTCCGACCACCTCCAACAATCGCCAACCACTTCGAACAACCACCGATAACCACCTCGGGTTGTACCTGGAATAGCAATAAATATTTTCAGTATAAGAATGCATCAAAAACATTACGTAAGCATTCATATAATCACAGGTTTTGTTTTTTGGCTGTAACTTTTGATGCGTTGATCGCAGCGTATTGGGACTGCGCCCAATCGATTTCTCTCGCAAAATTAAGTCGGAATAGTGTATGAAAGATATTATTCCAGCACTTTTCAAAATCGCGAAAATTTTCGCCAAAAATACAAAGGGGTAAGCCTTGCTGCTTTTGGGCGAAAAATTTTTGGTCTCCGATTCGATTTGTGTGACCCTTTTCTGACCAATTGGACCCCTAGGAACTCAGATAACGCAGTGAAAACAGCGTGGGATGAACAGGAGAGAAACTACGGAAGGAAAAAGCATCTGCTGAAAAATGTCGAAATCACAGGGTTTCGTTTTTTGGCTATAACTTTTGATGCGTTGATCGCAGCGTATTGAGACTGCGCCCAATCGATTTCTCTCGCAAAATTACGTCGGAATAGTGTATGAAAGATATTATTGCAGCACTTTTCAAAATCGCGAAAATTTTCGTCAAAAATGCAAAGGGACTCGCCTAACTCTCATCTTCATATTCGGAGCCGACAGTTTTACGCATCGAAAAGAGCGTGGAACCAACAGCAGAAAAGTTCGAAGTGAAATCTTCTGTTTTTTGGCTGTAACTTTTTATCTGTTGATCGCAGCGCATTAAGAGTAAGCTTAAAGTGGTTTTTCCGGTAATCGACTGACTCAGGAGAGTTTCTAAGATTTGGTATATTGTTCACAAAGTGAAGTAGTCCAAGTGTCCGAAATTTAGGGGTTAGTTATCGGGCACATAACAGAAATAAATTATGTTGAAAAACGATGAGAATGAACTTTTATAAAACGGGGGTTACGGCCGATCTATCATTGTCAAAAATGCAGTTGAAGGTTTTTTTACCTTTAACGAGTTACGACTTACACAAAAACCGATGTATACGTAGTATGAAATATCAGAATTCTATAGGTGACAAAAAAAAACGAGGGTTCTCGGAAATTCTGAAGAAATATTTCACGATAAACCAACGAGAACGTACACCGAACGCGTTTGCTTGTAGGCGTGCGAATATTTGGTAACGTCGCTTACTTGAGCCCGTGATCAACGACGAGCCAGATTTGAAAATCACTGTACGTTTATTATCCGTTGACTGAAGAATACCTTGACTGAGGAATATAAAGACAGTTGCCCCAATGGGCTTTGGTGTGACAACCGAAAATCGTCGTGCGCCTGCGCTCCCTCAGATGTTCCAAGGGTAGAGTTGAGAACTTATTGCAGAACATCAGAGAGTTACCGATTCCGACATGATGCTGGCTGCATTCGCTTTCCGAGTAACACAGTCTTCGCCATGGTAAGCCCAAGCCAGTACTTGGCCCGATCTAATTAAAGTATAGGTACCCGGGAAAAGTATGTATACGTGGATGATATATAATGATAGATCAGATGTCATAATAATGCAGAGACCAAAAAGTGTATATGTATATGCGGTCCATGTACGATATTAATATATATGATCCATTTACGATTAATACGTCATGCATACTGTAAATTTGATAATTTTCCAGGAGACAAACTAAATTATCTATAACAATACGGCTATACACGTATAATACTCGTCATCGATCTATAGAGACGAAAATCAACTAGCTGAATTCCACAGTCCGGAAACAACCACGCAGTAGAGCGGACGGATGAGAATCGCGCTCCGCAGATTTCGAGTACCGGGTTCTGTACCTCCTGATCCTGCGCTCCTGATGCAGCTCGACTTCCAGGACAAGCGCTTCGTAGTTTCCGCGCTCCAGCTCCGTTACCTGGTGAAACTCGACTTCGGGGACAAGATCTTCGTAGTTTCTGCGTTCTAGGTCCGTTACCTGCTGAAACTCGACTTAGGGGACAAGCGCATCGTAGATTTGGGCTAATGTTCTTTTACACCATAATGAAGTCATAAAGTTCACGTATTCTCATGAGCTAGTATCAAGGCTAACTATCGCCGGATAAAGGATTAAGGAAAAGGATTTCTTACTATCGCTTAGGTCTTTGTCGCTTATTAGGCGTTTGTAGTTTTTGATAAGATCTAACTTTTTATTTCTAAGTAAAATTAGATCTAGTTTTTCCCAGATAATCAGAATTATTATTTAATGTTCAATTATACTTTCAAATTCCTTCTGGTCTTCTATTTTTGTGCTATTTGGTAACTAGTTAAATTACTACACACTGACGCACAAACACTTGTTTTAGAATTAAGGCTTATTGAATAAACATAAAAATACAAATTTACGATTTTACTTTTTAACCTGTTTGAAAACCCTGTGCAAATTTTATGTATTTTGGTCGTAAATTTTGATCCACTATTGAGAAAGTTGGCTTTGCTTCTTTTGCTCTTTCTGGACCCAGAAATTTTTCCGTCTGGTATCTTTTTGTACGGCTTTTATTGGACTGGATGGGCCGTTATAAGTACGAAGAAGACATCTGAAACAGCGTTGAACCAACAGCCGAAAGAATACTAAAAAATTTCGTTGGTTGTCCTCACCTGTTGTTCGCAGCGAACTTTTACTGCGCTCAATCGATTCATCTTGCAAAATTACGTCAACGTAGGTAGTTCATCAAAGAATGAATCCCAGAATCATCCAAAATCCTCAAAAATGTCACTGAAAATCCAAAGGGGTTAGCCTTACTTTTTTGAGCAAAAACTGTTCAGTCTTAGAATCGATTTGCTAGACCCTTTCTGGGCTACTTAAGCCCTCAGAAATACGGAAAACACATTTGAATGAGCGTGGGTCTAACAGTAGAGAAATTACGAAGAAAATCTTTAGTTTTTTGTGTGTTTCACGGTTCGCTATGTTAGCTTATTGGCGTGGCTAGTCGAGCTGTGATTGATGGGAGAACGTGCTCGAAAAGAAGCTTGGTCCGAAATAATTACGTTTTCCCAATCACCGTCCAAGTTTTCATTCGTCGAAGCGAGGCTTTGCGACGAGCTTGGATATTTCACTCAATGAGCCAGTAAACACCGTCTTACCAAGTCATATCACAAATTAGTCCCTTTCTACGCAAACCGAAGTAATCCATGAAATGCAAATAAGATTACGAACACGTTTTAAAAGAATTGTATGTATACAAATGAAAGTATGAAATATAGATGGATTCCGAATGTATGCCATCAGAATTCCATTCAAGATCCAAATAATCGATATACCTACGTGAATTTAAAAAACAAGAAAGTTTAACGCGAATTGCAAAACCAATGTAAAATAAATGTGGCACGCGTTTGCCCGATCGAGTCACAAAAATACATTTCAATATTTTGCTGTAAAAATGGCCGTTCTATTAAAAAAATTAAATAAATAACATATGACCTATAGCATTGCAAAGTGCAGTGGAAAATAATTTTTCTTAGTATAGCCAACTTTTTAACCAGGTTCTATCGATATCAGTAATATGGCCCACAAATAAATGGAATCACCTCCCAAAAGGATAGATTTCCTAATCTATGAAGATTCTGTTTGTTGGACTCATGGAGACTGCGCCATATATTCATTCTTGATGCAAACATTTTATTTCTATTTTGCACATTTGAAATCATATTTTGTCGAACCGATGAAACAATCCGACATAACTATAATACTACGTTAATAGTTTGCCCCTCCCCTTCGATGTAGCTTAATTAACGTAATGCTTATTAAATGGCGTTCCACAATGAACAATATTACGGTGTGTGATTTCTAAAATTACGGTCTCCCAGTATATGCGATACATGGCCCATTAAAAATACTTGACAGAAGACTAACAATAAACGAAATAAAAGGAACACGTATCTAGGTGATAAACAGTTGTGAAGAAAAACAGTTCTTCACGAGATATTTAAGAGTAAAGACGTGTTTACGAGTGTCCAAATTAAACGGCTTGGCTCGTAATTTTTCCTCTTGCCTATTTCAAATACGCCAGAAGTAATGCTGATTTCGTGATTTATGCCATAATTAAATTCTATGGTTGGTTGATCCCGAATATGAAGTGGTGATTACGAGAGGAAGGCAAGGACGGTGAGAGCCCGATGATTCAGCCAGACTCATCGACCTGATGATTGAAATGTTCCGCGAGCTTCGAACACAACGCAACACCAGAGAGACGAACATTTTTCCGAGATGCGACGCTACGCAAACTGATTAACGAGGACCGAACGCGTAGGCGTTTATCTTCGATCTCCTGCAACGAAAATTTGGTTTGTGTACAAGCCACGAGGTCAGTTTTTTCAATTCACATTCATTCGCTCATTCGCGTTTTATAGACAATTTGTTATTGATTTTTGATGACCGTGGGATCGTATATTTTTATTTTTATTTTCATTATCACATAGCTGAATTCGGTTAGCGTATGATCAAGTCTTAAAAATCGGTTAAATAGTTCGGTATTAGATGAAATCACTGAGAAATCACTGATATAGTGATTTCAGTTAACATATGAAAACCCGAGTGGCGATTTCATGTGACTTCCCCTGATTTCTCATGATTCCCCCTGATTCCCTGGGATTTCATGAGGTTTCCTCTAGATTCTGATTGCTTCCGAATGATTCTGAAATTACCTGACTCGATTTCATGTGACTCAAAAAAAATTCTTGATAGTTTCTTTCGATTCTTAAGGATTCTGGAGGTATGGAAATTTCAAGTTAAGAGTAATTTAATCAACTTTTTTTGCCTGAAATAGCAGTATGTTTCGAAAGCAAACTTATCCAAACTTATCCCACGATCAGACATATTTATACAGTAATTAACACGTACCTGAATAGCAATATTTACGTCACGTAATATGTAATCCTAAAAGCAAAGTGAACTTGTTAGATTTACGATTTTCCCCAATAGTATTTCATGTAGTACTTGACGTCATTGGGTCAAGTAAATTTTTTTCGGGTCAAAGTCATGAGACTTAATTGTTTTTACAACAATAACTGTTGCCTGAACAACCATACGTGAATAAACAAATGATCAGTTAATTCCCTACATTTCATGGATAGCCATGTAGATTTGTTATTCGTGTGGAAAAAGGTACAATCTCGTGTAAATTTATGAGATTTTCAACTTTTCACGGATGGTTTCCCTTGGAAAAATAACGTGTTTTGCATGTGAATGTCCCGTCGGGTAAACCCATTTTGAGAATTAATGCAAGTACGTACGGTGTGCTCTACATCACTCGTATGTAGGCCCAGATTTCCTCGTACGATACGCGTAACGTTTATGTGATTTAATTAAGCTTGTCACGATTTTATTTTACTTTATGGCGTTAAATGATGTAATGTTTTGCAAAATGCGTTGAAATACGTGTACTCCTTTCCAAATCTGGAAAGCTTGACTGTTTATTCTTACAATCATCTAGGTTGTCACAGCAACCAGTAATTTATGGATTTTATTACATGCATGTTATAGAATAAAGGGCAATCTTGAATTGCGTCCACGAGAATAAATGTCTCACAAAAAAAGAATAATATGCGAAAAGCGGATTTATTTAGGCACGAAGTGCTCCTGTATACGTGTCTGCAGACTGACTACATTAGACAAATGATTAAACATTTGATCAATATTATATCAGCATCGGTCGTGTCAGGGTGTATAAGGGGTGTGAACACACCTTCGTTACGATATGACTCACCGCCAATAATGCAATTCTTTTAAATTTTTGTCAATGACGTTTTATGTGTGTATAATTGCTTACCCCGGCATTGCCGTGTCTCTCTTGTGCATTGAAAAGGCAATCGATAACGAGATGAAGAGACAATTTCCATCACCGATCACCTTGACTCCAATTCCTCTTTCACGCTAAAATCAACAGTTCATGAATTGTCATTTTTTCACGATATCCAAACTGCGTGAACATTTTATATTAATTTACTTTCTCCTATTCCTTTTTTAATACTCATAATTATCGGCCTGTTCCACATCCTCGTATTACATAATGCTTAATGTTGGTCTAATCTGTCGTCAGTTATTTAATAAAATTGAAGATTATTTTTAAAAAAAATTCATTTCATATTTTTCAAGTTTGATTTATTAATTTTTGGGGTAAATTTGAACTACCCAATGTAACTTTCTTTGCCATGCGTTGCCGAAGTGAGATCTATGATTGTGGGTGGTCCGTCCTAAAATAATCAGCATAAATTTTTTTATACAGTGCCTGAGCCTGAACTTTCCCTTGATCTTGGTTTCCAATTTTTTTAATTTAATTTCTCCGCAATATTACTGAAAAGTAATAATTTTTTAAACGATTTGTCAATTTTTCCTTACACTTGTCCTACATATTTATTCAAATTTTTTCACGTTATTAAGGTGAAAAAATCTCAAATCTGAGTGTATGAAATGAATGATAATAACAAGCCAAATAATACGTAAATCGAAAAATAATGAACTTCATCCAAATCCCATCATGTAACAATTCAATTTGTTTAATATTTGTCGGTACAAAGTCACATAATAATTACATATTTCAGGATATTATGAATTGCAATATGATTCTTATACCACTTGTGGCTACGTGGCCAGTACATTTTACAATAGAAACCTGTGAATTTATACGATATTATCTGTATCGTAATTGAGAATTTTTCAATAAGTTAGCTGAATTAAATATCCATTTTGTTTTCCTCGGTTATTTATTATTATATTTATTAAAAAATTTTGTTAATGTTTTTTTTTTCTCATTATTACTCAATTTGCGGCAGGAGTCACTATACTGAAACATACTGTAACGTAAGGTTTGTTTAAAATTTCGATCGCATAAAGTATTACAACTCTCTCGGGAGTTACTAGAGAAAACACTGAGGGTCGTTGAGCGGAAGGAACTGGTCAAACAGGCGTAAATAAATAAATAAGAAAAATGCTTTTATTGGCAATGCGTGTTTACGGTTTGAAGTCTGAAACAGGACTGTGTTTACAATAATACTGTTTGATGTAGCAGCCGAATTCATTTGATAACATGTGATAGCTATTATGCGTCTTTTATATATTGTAACAACTGTTACTATTAAAGTAAAAGGGTTCTCCGATTATAAAGAGTAGTGAAAACTCGTGAGGAAATTATTTTAAAACGGTATATTCAAGAGAAATAGGTCAATTCCAATCTGTGTCTAGCACAAGACTGTTTTCACAATAATATCAGTTGACGCAGCAACCAAGTAATTCATCTTTTCGTAATATTCCCTTGTTTAATCCTACAGGGTGAAAAGGTTCCTTCGTAACACTCCCCCCCTCCCCCCCTCCCTGAAGTTGAGTCGTCCCTACTCAAAAAAATTTTTTTTTTTAGATTCATAATTATAAAACTGACATGAGAATAACATAACACGTTTTAATAAGTTAAATTTTTAATATTGGAGTTGGGTACTCTCTTCCCTCTTCTCTCCGGGAGATTTGAGCTGTGGCTCGAAAATGATAAAAATCCCCCCGATTCTGTCTGGCATTTGCCTTCCCTCTCAAAGAAAAAACCACAACAAAACCTTGAGAAGACAGTACGAGTACCAATTTCCGTCTTCTCCTCGGGGAATGTGAAATATGCATCGCCAAAGTCAGTGACCAATCCATTGAATAAAATTGAAAGAATGATGCCATCTGCTTCTCAGAAACAGGTTTAATTTTGGCTAATCTTGAAAGAAGATTTCCAACGGAGAAATTCCACAAAAACGGCTCGGTAGAATGGGTATAGATGAAAAGAATAAAAGAGATCCAGACGTGGGAAACCACAGTTGGTAGAACCATGAACCAAATAATTGGGACCAAAACGAGAAGACCAAGAGATAGGGATGGTAGAATTCGAAAAAATCCATTAAGAACTGCACATCCTGTTAAATCATTAAGAACTATTTTCATTAATCTTTCAAAAGTAGCAGGAGCATTTCATAAACCAAAAAGCATAACTTTAAATTGCCAAAGTCCTCCAAGCCCAGTCACCAATGCCGTCTTTTCTCTATCCTCAGGATGCATTTGAACTTGCCAATATCCACTTTGTAAGTCAATAGTATATTTCCAACATTGATCTTATGTTCGGCCAACGAACACCGTCCCAAATCATTTTTTCCGTTAGCAAATGCTTCACGAAATTCTAAGAGTAAATCTTTCAATTGATTTTCTTGAATTGAATCTAATTTTTCTGAGGATTTTTCGTAAAGGTCGTTGAGAAAGTCTGGAATCTCTTTTATTCCTCTTATTAAAGAAGCAGAGTCTTGATTTGATTGATTAGAATTTGCAGTATTTACTGTAAGAAATGGAATAATTATTCCTTTAGATGTGAGAGTAAGACTGTATATTCAAGTTACAATTATGTTTTGAAAAAAATCCATTCCCAAAATCCCCTCATCCTCAATATCTGAAACAAAAAATTCATGAGAAATTTGAAAATATTTCTCAATATCAATATCGGCAAAAATTTTGCCAAAGACCTTGGAAGTTTGTCCCATTGCCATGCGTAAAATTGAAGAAGACGCACTCAAAGGGAAATTTCTTACTAAATCTGAACGAATAACAGATGTTTCAGCTCCAGTATCAATAATCCATCCATAATTAATTCCATTAATGGTTCCTAGCATAGAGATCAGAATTAATACCTCTACGAATAACAAATTCATCTTGAGATTTATTTTGTGAATTGGAATTTATCCAGGTTTGATTATTATTATTATCACTATTTTTCCTTTTCAATTTTTTTTGTTCTCTTTGTTTAAATGATTTATGTAATGAAAAGCAAAATTCAAAAGTATGTCCTTTCTTTTTACAGAAAAGACATTCCCTCTCAAGCTTTCTAGAATCATTATTAATATAATTCTGTGACTGAGAATTATAAGTTGAAAAAGAAACATTTCTATTCTGATATTCAATGCATTGTTCTTTTATTTCATTTATCGGTTGATGAGTTTCAATTTGACGAATATGTTTGGAACTAAGATTCTGTTTATTTATCGCTTCTATTTCTAAATCTTTAATTATTGCTTGATGAAGTGAAGTGGGAGCAGCCAATCTTAAAATTTGTTGAAGACTTTGATCAGATAGAGCATTGATGAATCTAGCACAAGCTATTTGTTCTCGAATTTCAGTTGGACAACCCGGTAAAGAATTCGGATTAATCGTTCATGACTTCGGGTAGCAAGATCTTCGTCTCGACCCTGGCGTCTATTTTCTAATTGTGTATAATATTGTAACGTACTTTGACGTTACGGAAAATAAATATGGATCCGCGAGTTTAATTTTCAAGTCAAAAGAAATCAAGAGCGTGAATAAAATGTTGCAAAAATGCTTTAATGCAAGATATGTGTTTCTCGTTTTAAGTCTGAAACAAGACTGTTTTTACAATAATGTTGGTCGACGCAGCAACCTTATTCTTTTGAAAGACATAAGAGGTTTATAAACGTCTTTTATCTATGATGACTACTAGATCATTAAAGAGGGGGCAAAACGGGTGATTTCACCCTTTGTAACACTACTCCCCCCCGAGGAAAAGAGTCGTTCCGACTCGGGAAAGGTTAAACAATTATAAAAGTGATCTAGCAGTCAGTGCTCAAAGGTGAGTTGGAGCTGTGGCTCTAAAAATTTAAAGACTCCCTTTTTTATTATCTGGCATTTGCCCATAGTCTCAAGGTAAACCACAGAAAACCTTGAGCAGATAGTTGAGCGTTAAATAATCTCAAAAATTTATGTACCTTGTTTTATAAAGGTTAGTGTTATTGAGTGTTGTGTATCTTCATGAATTTGAAGACATCAAAATCATCCGGATCGTCGTCGAAAAGAAAATTCATTCCTCTTCAGGGAAAAATAGTCCGGTGAATCAAACACAGATGAGTACAACGAGGCGGGAAACCATAACTGGAAAAACTCTGGGTCCTAGGCAACGTAAAGGCTGATTCCCTCTGAGAACCGGCATAGGAAACAGGAAAAAGGAATGGGTGACTGAATCCAAGGCTTCTTCAGAGACAGCACACCCTAGAGTTTTTCATAGTCGGAAATTTCTTCCTCAGACAATGCCGTTAAAACATTCAAAGCCGGCGTTCGAAGACAAGAGGCAAGGCTGTGGGTCCTCATGGCGGAGTCCCACTGGTTATGTTTTGCAATTGTATTAAACTGACGTTCATAATCTGCCCATGGAATCTTTCCATCAAAAATTGGCGGTTTTAAAGGATAAAAAGGTTTCTCGTTAATTTGAGAAGCAACCCCAGGAAATCTTGTATTATTTAATTGACTTAAATGGGAATAACGAGGTTGAACCTGAGGTAGAGGCTCGGAAAAGCCAACCTCATTATTAACTGTTACTCTACCAATTGGGGATTCATCTATTCCCCTAATAAAAGGCACAGACCTTGAGTCTCGTACATCCTGGAACCGTCCTGGATGTTGGACCTGCCGAACAGCGGGAACGGGAACAGAAGAGGGAACAGGAGAGGGAACAGGAGAGGGAAGCGGAGTAACGACTCTGGAACCTCGTGGGGTGACGGCCGGTTCTCCTGAGCCGTTCACCTGATGAACAGCCTGAAGAGCTGCCACAGTCGTCCGGAACAGCTCATGCAGACTGGTCTCGGATCGTTCTTGAGCTTCTCTGTCAAGCCTCCACTGCTCCAACTGAGAGGCAATTTCCCTTTCTCGTTGTTCTTGTTCTCTTTTTCGCTGTTCTTGTTGAATGACGATTTCTTGCTTTCGCTGCTCTTCTTGATCAAGAAGCAGCTGAAGAAGTTGCTGTTGTTGACGCTCAGCGGCTTCTTGTTGTTGAGACATGATCTTCAGCAGATCAATCTGAGAGACTGTCGAAGGAGTTGGATGAGGGTCCACTGAAGGTGATGGAATCGTTTCAGGGACCCGCGGATTCTCCATAATGCAAGGTTCTTCTCCGCCACTTTCCCTTCGACGTGAGCGCGTCATACGACTATTGCTCATAGTTAAAGTTCGCGCACTGAATTGACTCGATTAAAAAGAAACTCAAGATCCCGCTTCTAACACCAATGTAACGTTCTTTGACGTTACGGAAATAAAATATGGATCCGCGAGTTTAATTATCAAGTCAAAATCAAAAGCGTGAATAAAATGTTGTGAAAAAGCTTTAATTGCGTAATATGTGTTTCTCGTTTAAAGTCTGAAACAAGACTGTTTTTACAATAATGTTGGTCGACGCAGCAACCTTATTCTTTTGAAAGACATAAGAGGTTTATAAACGTCTTTTATCTATGATGACTACTCGATCATTAACGAGGGGGCAAAACGGGTGATTTCACCCTATGTAACAATATTTATTGATGTAGCAACCCTATTCGTTTCGTGACATATGAAAGCTTACAGTTTAAGATGACTACTAGATCATGATAACACGGGTGATTGATGATTTCACCCTTTATAACAATATAATTTAGATAAATGTTCATCTCCGAATCTAAGTCTATCGGAATTCGATAGAGAAGACAAAATAGTCAAAGCTAGACCTCTTAGAGAATTGGTTAAATTAGCAGCTTTAATGGCAGGCTCCCAATTATTTATTCGAGCAATGATTTGGAACAGACGTTCATAATCCGTCCAGGAAGTCGAACCGTCAAAAGTTACAGGTTTAAGTTTGTTATTAGAGGCAGAATGAAAAATGCTGTCTCTATTAACGTTATCTACCAAATTTTGGCATGATCTAGCGTTCATCTGATGATGACAATTTAGAGCGTGTGAGGATTCTGGGAGTTCAAATCTCTGCAGATTTCTGTTCTCACACACTCTATTTTCTACTGAAGCTCTATTAAAAGAGGGGCAAAATGGCACTGACCTTGGGGTAATACCTGTTACCTGATCCTGATTTATTGGAAAATCTCTCAAAACAACAGGGGAAGGAGATCTATTCCTGCGAGAACAATTTTCCTGGATCTGATTCTTCAAGTTATTAATTTGTACCATCATTACCTCTCATTCAAGACGTTCCTCATGCTGAGTTTCAAGAATTTCTTGAATTAAACTCGAAACCTGAGTTGATTGGTCCTGTGTTTGTTGAGGTTGAATTTCAACCGAAGTAGTAGGAATGACTTCACAGGAGACGTTTCCGCCAGTCGGTAAGAAGATCTTGTACAAGGCATCTTCGAATCGATATCTCTCCTTGAAATGAAAATTTCCAAAATATCCTTAAATTCTCACTAACACTGACTCGAATCGGAATACTTCTGACACCAATGTAACAACTGTTACTATTAAAGTTAAAGGGTTCTCCGATTATAAAAAGTAATGAAAACTCGTGAGGAAATTATGTCATTCAAGAGAAATAGGTCAATCCCAATCTGTGTCTAGCACAAGACTGTTTTCACAATAATATCGGTTGACACAGCAACCAAATAAGTCATCTTTTTGTGATATCCTTGTTTAATCCTACAGGGTGAAAAGGTTCCATCGTAACAATATGGTGACCACTAGATCAGAACAAGAGGGGTATAACGGGTGATTTCACCTTTTATAACAAAAACTTAACGGGTTTAAAGGCATGGCAAAGTAAAGTTATGAAAAAGTCTTTTATTTATCGGCAAGTATTTTTCTTGGTGAAAGTCAGAAACAAGACTGTTTTTTTTAGTTGACGCAGCAGCCTTATTCATTTCAAGCAGAAGAACTCTCAAGCTTCTTTTATATATGCCGACTACTAGATCTTAAGAAAAGGGAGTAGAATGGGTGACTTCACCTTTTGTAACATAATTAAACCGTCCCTATCGATCTGGATAGCGGCTCGTAAAATAATAAACGTGTCGAATGGAACGTCAGTTACTCGGTTAAATAAAGAACGCGTCTATAACACTAATTATGCTTTCATTCATCCTGGCATGTCCCGTCAATTCGTGTAGACGTGTTCCCCGTTACAAGATTTTTGGGCTGGAGACAGTCCATTAGTTTAACGGTCATTTTTAAAACAGAAAATGTGTGGTCAGTATCAAAGTCCCGAATAGATTGTTATTCACAATAATCATAATTCAGAATAAAGTGGTTTGAGATTTTCTCGTTCAAATACGTCGCGTTATGTTGCTCAACGCGCTATCTAGGTGAATCCTGAGCAATCTTCGAAAGTGAAGTTACTAACGTGCAGCTATTTAGAGTCACCTTATCAGTCGTTTCTTGCGTAACATAACTGAATCTTGTCTCTGGAGATTCAAAATGTCTTTGAAGAATTTGCAGTAAATATAAACGATATTTTTGTTCGCTTGACTTGTCCTGCCATTAGATAGACATGGTAATGAGGTATCCCAAAATCGTATTTTTGTTAGAATAGTATCCGTCTGGTAATTTCGCCATGAAAATGAGTTCCCCACAAGTCCCGATAATCGTCATGGTGGTGACAACGACTAGTAGTTTCAATCCGGTAACGCACAATTGAGGCAACAGCTAAGTCATGTAATTGTTCCTGTGATTCTGTTCTTTATTAAATTGGCATAAAATCCCGCACCAATTCCTATTTCCTTGGGTTTAATCCATATACTAAAAGTATTGTTAGAAATATGTTGTTTCAGAAAAAGTGTTGCTGATATTCTTCTTCCAAATCGCAAAACTAGGATTTGAATTAACCGGTTCAGTGGGTCAAGACATTCAAGACAGGAGACTTGTCATATCCTAAAAATTTTGTTGAATGTTGTAAGAGTCTTCGAAAATTGATTTGTGTTAAAAATTAGACCAGGAAATCTTCAGGCTGTGTCAATACGGAAGAAACATTACTTTGAACTTAGTAAATTAGACTCAAACTTGGCAGGGGAGACCGGGGCATTCGGGATAAGGTAGAACAGGATAAAAATTATGCCCCTTTGCCTTGGTCTCCCTTATATTCTACTTTAAGAATAAGGGCCAAATGTATCCTCTAAAGAAATACTCTAAAAAATACAAACTAATATAATGAATACTAATTGTAAGTTTAAGAATACACCATAAACTCGTTATAAGAAGCACAACATCTACAGGTAATAGATCCGACACCGTGCGACGCAAAAATAAATGCTGTTTGTTTCGGTTAGGTTAAGGAAAGAGGTTATATATATAACAAGGAAGGTTCGTCTCTAAATTCGTTTACCGTCACGATATATTTATTACCGAAGTTCTCTATAGACAGACAGCTCTCGCTCCAGCGCGATCGTTTATACGGTCAGAAAATCCCCCCCTTCATCGCCAAGCACGGAGCGGGGAGGGTTGCGCACGCAACTGATAATGCTCGACATCCCGAAAATCTCGATTTCAGTATAAATTAAATCTGTACTTATTTGTTTGTTATTTATTACTTATATATCATTTAGCGCTACGGTAAATAACCCACAATTTGGTATTTTTGGATCAAGGTTCCGCAGCATCGAATATATATCTTCATTTCATGCGTCATCACGAATCCGAATTTTACTTCGAATCTCAGAGAGAATGTTGTTAATATTTGTGTACTAGGTATTTTAGAACCTTAGACTAAAACATATTTAACGTTTGAAGGAGGTAATTAGCAGGTAATATTAGTGTGAAACCATACTGAAAATAAGAATAGCAGTTTTTCGGAGATATCTGGGTATTTTCTTTTAATGTATTTCTTTGTATTATATACAAGAACTTTTCTACTACTGTAAGATTAGCAGTTTTAACGGTCAGGAAAAAATCATCATCGTATGCCAGAGATTTGCAGAAAAAAAAGATTTAACATTGACACTTCGCTAAAAAAGAAAAAACTAAAATGCTAAAGAAATAATGAATTGAAGGGAACAGACATCCAACAGACTCGACAAACAAAGATATAAACGTTATGGAGAAAAACTAAAACTTCCTAACTAACAAGCACAAAAATAAATTAAATCGCTATTTTCATTGAGAATAGGAAAATTCAGCAGTACCAGAAGACGTGGCAGATAGATACTTCGAACTGGAAGTAGAAGCGAAAACGACGATTGAGAGTTTGAAAAAAACCTGAAGGTAATGGAAAATTATGGAAAATCATCAAATTAAAAGCATTGCCTAACATGCTGCCAACCTGGACCGTTGATTAAAATCAAAAAGATGAATTCAGCAACCCGGGTGTACCAACGCGACCTTTGTAAGATTACTTCCTTATTTGTAAAAATGCAAGCTTCTCGGATAATAGCGTCAGCACCAAACTACAACATTATATGGAAATTGGTAGATTGCTACGAAAATTAACTACGAAGATACAATGAGCCTAACAAAAATAAGATCCTGAAAGTTTCTACTCATAATGGAGCACAATTATACCATGATGCATCACTTCGTAAAGCACATTAAAACGACTCTTAGCGAATTAGAATCATTCGCAGACGCTTTCTCGATTCGCTTGACAACTGAAGTGCTGGATCTTCATACTCATCACGAGCATAAAGAGAGAGAAGAGCTACTCAAATTGATCAACAAACAAAGTGGCACGCCAGAGGTCATGAGTATACGCCAGCTACGAACATGTCGTAGCATCAACTTTGAACCCGAAAGAAAAGCCAGTCGTCATCGTCAGTGGGCCTGCAGGTTTGGCCCAGGTCAATTCCTTGCATTGCTGTCAAGAATTTTTTGAAACTGCTTGTACGTCATAAAATGAAGGAAGCTAAAAAATAAACCTTTGCCTTAATTTCCTAGGTACTGGAAATTATACGAAGGTCTCTAAACAACTCCAATTTCCGTTACATCTCGGCCAAGAGGATTTTGTAGGTACAGGCCGTATCCAGAGGTAACAGTCGATATTCCGAATCTGAAAACGAAGAAGTCTGTCATTTAGCATTCAAGTGAAACCCAACGGAGCAAAGTGCCAATACTCGAGTGAGGTGCATATGGAAGCTTTTAAGTGATGCTGCGCTGTTAGATTCACGATTAGGTCAATAGGCAAACCTGGCGACTAAAGAATCCAAAGCGAACGTACCAATTAGTGGAATCAATTGAACACGAACCAATGTTTATCATTTGACGTCAAAAACAATAAAGCCAACATTTACAACCTATGATACTTCATTGAAATCCTTGAAATTACCGTAAATTGGAGAAATGCCGTAGATTCGAGTGAATCGAAACAGAATAAACAATCCCACTGATATATGCTTGAGCTGATCCAACCTGCTGTGTTTCTAGCAAAATTGATTTGGAGATTAAGCAAGATAAGAGTCACCGACGTTACAGTAAACCCTGCTAGGATAGCTAATCGAGGAAAAGGTAGTTAATATGCAAGCTTATTTATCTCTTGCAGTATGTAACCGAGTAAAAACTTTGGTTTACGCAAACAGCTGATGGAAAAATTTTGGAAACAAGAAGCAATAGAACAAGTCACACCAAGGATGAAGCAGCGTACGAAGAGCAATTCTCAAATATTCAGAAACTCATCGTTCACTTACCGAAAACTGCGAAAATCATCTTAGAAAATTCAGAAGGTCAAGCAATACGTCGATTATATGCCATGCGCATAACAGGAATAATGCCGCCGGGGAAGCATGGTCACCTCCTGCACTGCCGTCCTGAGCAACTTCTATGTCGGTTACAATCCACAAATTGTGGAAGCAGTTATGGCTCACTTGTTGAAAGGATAAGCAACCGACTTTGTACGAACTTTTTCGACAGGTGCTTTGGGCGGAAAAGTAAGAAGGCGAAGTATCACTACATTGAAACACTACATCGTTGTTCCTCACATGTACCAAAGTACCAAAGCCGCAGTACTAAATAGTTTTTGGACAACTGTCGATATCTTATAGAAACAAACGAAGAATTAGAAGAAGTCAACGTATATTCCTAGCCCAAAAGGATGAACTTTCGAAGGATATTGTACGCTGTTCATGGGCATCATATCGATCCTTAACTCAGTTCTATCCCTTCTGTTAAGGCGTAATTGTGATCCTGACAATTTGACTGATGATAACACATACTATTCTGGAGAGGATGAGGTTATATATGTCGTCATTATTGAAACTTTTTTGAAGTCATCGAAGGGATCTTACAATAAGAAGATATTGTATTCTATGCCTGTAAACTGCGCTGGACTTTCGTTGACTGCACGCTTTAATGTGGATGGAAGAAAATATCGACATATTAATCATGTCTCCTACTTTACATGCTGCACAACTCGGTGGTACAGGACATAGGATTATTGCGAGGTGGAGGGTGAAAAGCCCGCAACGTAAAGGGGGGAGAACTCTGAGCGTAAATCTTCGTGTGGGGAAAATAATGAGCTGAAAGCGTGCAAGTGACCTGGAGTCCAGCGTATGTTCGTTAATTTTAGATTAAGCCTTTGGTCCTAAAGTTTATTATTACCAATATCTTTACTTTGCTCAATAATATGTACTTTCCTGCATATGGCAGGGTGCTGAAAAAAAATAATTTTGATATTTAAATACAATACTGTGTCTAGTAAATAAGAAAAGTGAATTTATACTCACTTTCATCTATCAACGGGTACCAGTCGCAAAAAATGAATTCATGAATGAAAAGGAAAGAAGTAAAAAAAAAAATAGAACAAAAAATAAAAAAAAGAATGAAAGACGAAAGAAACAAAAAAAAAATCGAGTCTAATGTGTAAAAAAAAAAAATACGCTAAGGGTATAGTTATGATGTAATATGCATATTATAATGTGTGGTAATGCATCAGTTAAGTAGAGGGAAAGACACTCTTCCATTCGGTTGAAGTCCATGCCTCAGAATAGCTGTAGGTCAAACAATTAGGAAGTTGTAAAGTTCCAAGACTTTCCTAGATGTGGCTAAGAGAGCGAATACGTAATCATACGAGGGGTAAAGTTGACACGTCCAGAATGTAATCATTAACCTACAATGAAGTGATATTACTTAAGGTTTAATTAATAATAATATATGTAAATCATAAGTAGCTGTGACGACGCTCTATCTCCTTCTTGTTTGAAAGCTTCTCTTATAATGGTGTTTTTCCATGAGGGAAACGGGCAAGATGGTTAACAGCCGTGCCTGTCACCGGACGCAGGACTATTGGGTGAGTTCCGAAATCAGTGGCCAGCGCTAAAAACTGCCTAGGACAGAACCAGAGCTAGTTTTGAAATTGAAAGATTAAAACAAGTATATACAAGATTTCCGATAGAACTGGTAGCTGATTCCGAAATGCACCTGTCGCAATTGAAAAGAAAAAGAAAGTAAACAATTAACGTTGAATACCTAAGTCAATATTCAAATAGATGATCAATTATTCTAAAAATAGAGCTCAACCTTTCAACGCGATTTGGAAGTTATGGAAGTATCATCAACATAGAATACGACAAAGCAAAACTCACGACATGACTAAAGCCACTTCTAGTGGTCTTGAATTCCTATCAAAGCCTACTGCTACCTTATCGCCTAATATTTCCGGGTGAACTCCCTACAAATTTTCATGTTTCATATCGAAAGGACCGTAACTATTTTGGTTCCGGTTAGGGTCCGAAAAAACTTTTCAAAAACCGATTTGGCTACCACATGTATAAATAATGACGGCTATTGGAACGTGATGCGAGCGAAGGTTTAACCGGGAACAATTTATCTAGAGCTTTGCCTCAATTCTTCTCTACCAGGAACTTGTCCAACTTCATAAATTATGTTTATTGAAATGCTGTAGATTTGGGAAGGGCTTAGTCGCGGATCCGGGTTGTCTAGGATGATTAGGTTTCAATTTTTATCGTTATTTTTTGCGTATTTATCGTTGATTAGTGTTATTATCAGTGACCCAGGTCAAAATCGCAGTGATGATTAACTCAAAAATCTTGTTCAGCCCGCGACGATCTTCTGAATCCAAATAGGATTGGGCTTTCCATAATGCTGAGCTTATCGATTATTAAGTTTGTGTGATTGCAGTCTAAATATTGGTGTTTCAAAATTGGCAAAATCGTTGAAGCGCAGCCCGTGATATGCCACTTGAACTTCGTTAAGTAAATCTGATTGGACCAAGCTGAACCATCATTTTATTTACGTGAAGGCAGTGAGCGTCTCAGCAACTCGTGATAGGTCGCAGAAATGTCAACGTAGATGACCGCATTTTTCGGTCAATAAAAGTATTGTAACGTTTTTATGTTACAAACAAATTAATGGGTTTTCCGATAATTCAACAAAATGCAGTGAATTACAGAAAATAAGTTGAGCAAAAAACTAACCCCCCCCCCCCGCGCACCCCTTGAAGAGAGTCGACCCGATTCGCATAATTTAAAACAATTTTACGGGTGACCTAGCAGACGGTGTTGAGGAAAAGCTTTAATGACAGAGTACGTGTTTTCGGTTTAAAGTCTGAAACAAAACTGTTTTCTCAATAATGCTGGTTGACGCAGCACCCTTATTCTTTTTAAAGACATAAGAGGTTTATAAACTTCTTTTATCTATAATGACTACTAGATCATTAAAAGGGGGTAAGACGGGTGATTTCACGCTTTGTAACAATATATTCAATATCTGCTATTAATTTACAGAATTCCAATTTAAAATCGCGAATATCTCGAGAACGGTGATAGATACGGCAAAACTAACGAAATATGATAGGTTTCCGAAAGGCGAAATTAAATCGGGCAGCTAATTAGTCGTTTATAAGGACTTCCCTGGATTTTTTTTTTTATTTCAACTAGGTGCTCCGCCTCTGAGCGCTTCGCACGCCAACCCCACCTCGGTGCTACGCGCCTCACTATTTCCTTATACATTGTCTATTAGACAGGTGAATTCATTAATGCTGATTTGATGACAGATCTGCAACTGTTGATCGATTGTTTCCGATCAACCCGACATTGCTATTGGCTCCCTATGCAGGCCTGCTCAGATTGTTTTAGTTTTTTTTTTCAAATAAATTATTGTCTTGTACATTTATCACTTTAAATTTAGTTTGAAGTTAACCAGGGAGCGAAAAATCGTTCACTTTGGGATGTTTTTGCTTTGGAATGATAAATTTTTTATCATTTTCTTTACATTTCCTTGTATAATTTTCATTTACCACACGTAGGCGGACCACTCTACGTCGTTCGTCTCAAGCAGCAGCTCCTCCTCTGCTGCTTCTGCTGCTGCGCACAGAAGCAGATCTAATCCGTCATCTTGTTTTATGGTGAAAAAGGTGTTAAATTATTTGCTTAGGGATTCATACGAATTTTGACGAATGATTGTATATAAGTAATTATTTTCCCATTTTTTATGCCTAGATGCAGAATTTACTGGTAATGATTCTCAAAAAGAATACAGACCGAATACAAAACAAAGTTGAATACAGACAGTTCCTTGTCCATCGATGTCGACGTATCACTGTCACTTAATATTTCTTCACAAACATGAATTTCATTCTGTGTTTACTTTTCTTTTTTCCATCAAATTGTAAACTTTTGTTCGTTGATTGAAAATTGGTGTTTTCCTTCTCCATTGATATCGATCTATCTCCTTGACTTGATATTTCTTCACTCTCCTCGAATTCTGTTTCATTACTTATGCTGACATGTTTGCCAGTATGATATTTTTTGTTCGCTTCCCTATACTTTCGCTGCTGTTCTCGTCGTCTAATTTTTCTCTCTTCTATGTCCTTAATATTGGTTAGTCGTCCTCTTGATTTATTTTCCAAATCAATAATCACAATCGATTCTTCTAATTCTTCGACACCCTTCGCTGAATTATTTTGGCTACCACTCACCATTGCTGAATTATTTTTGCTACCGCTCTGCCTGTTATTCTCCAAAATCACCTTGGAAAAGATAAACAATTACAAAAAAAGTGATCTAGCAGTCAGTGCTCGAAAGTGAGTTGGAGCTGTGGCTCTAAAAATTAAAAGACTCCCTTTTTACTATCTGGCATTGCCCACAGTCTCCAGGTAAATCACAGAAAACCTTGAGCAGATAGTTGACCGTTAAATTGAATTTCAAAATTTGTGTGCCTTGTTTTATAAAGGTATGTGTTAAGGGTGAGTTAGTGAGTTCTTCATGAGATTCCTTGGCCGAAGACACGAGACAGACCGAAGGGCAGGAGACAGAACGGATCCCAGAGGAAGAGATTTTCTTTCAAAGTTCTTGCGGGGACCAAGATAAGGACAGGTGAACCGACCCGGGGTTTCCTCCGGACACAGCACACCCTAGAGTTGGGAGGACAAAAGTGAGAGGAAGCGGATGATTCCCAATTCGCAAAGCAAATTTGGCGATTGATTGGATTTATAGCTCATTCAATAAAAGAAAAGGAACGATCTTATCTGAATATTCGGAGAACCCAGGCTAAGACCGGACAAACAGTACAGCTGAAGGTAACATCGGGAACAGCCAAAGACGGCAGAGTCGTCGGGGAAAATCTATAAAAACTCAAAGAAACTGATATATTGGTTAGAAACAAAAAAGAGAGGATCGACCAAACGCTCACTACTTCATCCAAGCGCAGAACCGAAACACTCTTCAGGCCAAAGAAATCGATGTACCAAAATTTCCCGTATCGAACAACATCGAACTAACCTTAACCTGTCAACGAACTTTCTAACCTTCAGAGAGCTACTGAAACGATGCTCTTGACTGATAAGGAGCTAAGCGATCCAGATGAACGACTTTGGATTTGGTACGAGGGGAACGTCTAATTCTGAAAACAAAGTCGTTAATGCGGTCAACAATAAAATAACGACCTTCCCAATTAGTCTGGAGTTTGGGAAAACGCCCTTGTTGTCGACGAGGTTGAAATAACCAAACGGAATCTCCCTTCTCAAATTTTAAATTTCTAGCTCTAATGTCATAACGATCCTTAGTCTTATCAGAGACCATACGAATTCTTTCCCTAGCAAATTCATGAACCTCGTCCAATTTTTGACGGAAAATTGAATTAAAATACACCTGGGACGAAGCCAAGGAAGGATTGACGCCCTTTTCTAAATCTGACGGAAGTCGAAGATCCCGACCTGTCAACATCATAGCTGGAGAAAAACCTGTAGTGTCGTGAATTGCAGAGCGATACGATAAAAGAAATAAGGGAATCCACTCATCCCAATCTTTCTGATCCTGATCAACGAAAGAAGAAAGATAACGAAGAAGCGTCCTATTCAATCTTTCTACCATTCCATTAGACTGCGGATGCAAAGCGGTGGTACGAGTTTTTCTAATCCCTAAATTTTGAAGGAACTCCTTCATCAAATTCGACTCAAAATTTCGACCCTGATCTGTGTGTAATTCAAGAGGAGCTCCGTAACGACAGACGAATTCTCGAACGAAAGCTCGAGCAATGGTGCTAGCTTCTTGATTCGGAATTGCGACTACTTCTAACCACTTTGTAAAATAATCTGCTATCACCAAGGCATACCGATTTCCTGACCTAGAAAGAGGAAGAGGGCCTAGGATATCCATTGCGACTCTTTCAAATGGAGCTCCTACGTTATATATTTGAAGAGAGCTCTTCCCTTTTTCACGAGGTCCCTTCTTGGCTAAACAAACCGTGCAAGTTCTGCACCAATTTTCAACGTCAGCTCGGCAGTGAGCCCAAAAATACCTTTCTCTGATCCTACCTAAAGTCTTATTAGAAGCGAAATGGCCACCGACAGGTGAATCATGACAGCTTGACAAAATTTCGGCTATCTTTTCTCTAGGAACCAGAAGCTGCCAACGTACCGACCTAGAGTCAGGTGATTCCCATTTCCTATAAAGCAACTGATCGAGGAGAAACAAGGAGTCCCACTGCGCCCAGTAAATTTTCAAAGACTGACTCATAGAAGATATTTCTTCCCACTGAGGCCTGACTCCTCTGGATTTCCAATTCCGAACTAGGAGGAGATGTGAATCTTTCTCCTGGGCGATGATCCAGTCTTCTTTATTTTCAACGAGAGAAATTTGACGAACGTTAAGCGAGGGATCTTGTTGTTTATTTAAACGAGAGCACTGTTTGCAATCGTCCCCGCACGGACGACGAGAAAGTGCATCAGCATTACCATGCAGAACTCCGGGACGGTGTTTAATTTCGAAGTCATATTGACCTAACCTCTCCAACCATCGAGCTACTTGGCCTTCAGGTGATTTGAACGAAAGAAGCCAAGTTAAGGAAGCATTGTCTGTCCGAATCAAAAATTTCCTTCCATAAAGATAATGATGGAAATGGCAAATAGATTTTACCATCGCCAATAATTGCCTACGGGTAACACAATAATTGCGTTCCGGTTTAGACAAGACCCGACTGAAATAACTAATAACGCGCTCTTGGTTTCCCTGGATGAGCTCTGCCAAGAGAGCTAGTTGGGGCTGGGGCTGAACCTCAGCTTCCAAACGAGGAGAAACGGGAGGAAACGCCGGTTCAAGGGACGAAACGCGCCCGGCAGTTCGTCGCTCCGCGCGTGATGTCCTCGACGTAGGAGATCGTTGCATTATTTTGTATATACTTCTTATCACTTTAAATCCACACAAAACTCTGTCGAGATTCAGAAGAATCCCGCTTCTGACACCAATGTTACGAAGCGGAAAATTGGGAGAGGAAACGGATTTATTTAGTGATGAAGCTCTCCTTTTAAAGTCTCGAGATAGACTTTTTTTACAATAATGTAGGTTGTTCTTCGCGATACACGATTAAACATATTGTAACGTTCTTGACGTTACGTTAATAAAATATGGATCCGCGAGTTTACTTATTATCAAATCAAAAGAAATCAAGAGCGTGAATATAATATCGTGAAAAATGCTTTTAATGCAAGATATGTGCTTCTTGTTTAAAGTCTGAAACAAGACTGTTTTTACAATAATGTCGGTTGGCGCAGCAACCTTATTCTTTTTAAAGACATAAGAGGTTTATAAACGTCTTTTATCTATGCTGACTACTAGATCATTAAAGAGGGGGCAAAACGGGTGATTTCACCCTTTGTAACAATATGTATTCAAAAGAAAAGAAACGATCTTATCTGAATCATTTCTGCGTCCTTCTTCAAAATAAGACCACCAGACATCCACAGGAATCGGGGAAAGATTGGATGGGAAAAGGCTGTGTCAAGTAACCTGAAAAAGTACTCACAAAAACTGACACTTAAGGTTAATAAAATGTGAAAATCAAGCAATCGCTCATCGACCTCGAAAAATAATCGTGGCTCTTGTCACATTAATAAACCAAAGCCTATCCGACAAAAAACTCGATTCTGAAGAAGAAATTTCTAGAAGGAAACAAAACTTTTAGGAAAACAAAAGATCATTTGAAAACAAACAACTTCTTGTATTGAAAACATCAAATCGTTGTTGTTCTCCGGCCGGCACGGACGCCGGCCGGGGCGTCCTCCCTCATTTCTAAATAATTTTACAAAAAAAAACTTCCCCAATCTCCCCTGTTGCCCGGCACTCTGTCAACAAAGTGTCAGACAATTCCTACTGACCAGCCCTCCACGAGCCCGAAGAAGGTACTTGACCAGGACTCGACACTGATCGACACGGCAACGGTCCTTGGAGCCGCGCTGAAATCTAACTCCTTCTCAACGATAATAAATGTAAGCTCTTTGAAAAATTTATTAATCAAAAGAAATAATTCAATTCTAATTTGAAAGATCCAAATGAAAAGAGTAAACCCATCTTGAAATCACTCTCTCTTATTTATAGAGCAACGCTTGAAGCAACATTAGGTTCGACGTAGTAAAATCGAGCCGACCAAAACCCGATTTCGTCTAAGCGTCATCACGCCTCGAACATACAAAATGGAGACCAGCTACGCAAAATATCGATTGCAAGAAAAAGAATTTTTTAAAACATAACCTTTCACAATCTTTATGTTTTTTTTTTTTTAATAAAGAAAATCTATTTTATCATTTTTTTTATGTCTTTTACTTAATTAAGTGTATCCCTTAATAAAGCAAGTACAAGTTAACTATATACTATCCGCATGTTAAGGAAGTACAAAAATCTTTAAAAACTTGATCGGCTGTAGCTTCTGCATTGATAACTAAAACAGGAGCCGATAAAGAAGAAAAGGTTTGTTTTACTAGCCAATCTTCATGAACCTCATGAATAGTTCTGAGTAGCTCTAAAGAAATACTCGATTCTTCCTCACGAGAACGGGAACTAACTCGAGCAAAAGAAGTTTCTGGGGAAACTCGCAAATAAACAATAAAATCTACTCTGAGCTCAGACGAGCGAATGAGAAGATCGAAAATTTTCATCAATAAATGAGATTCGAAGTCGCGAAAATTACCTAACCTTCGACGAGCTTCATTTCCCTGACAGGCAATAAAATAGGTTGGGAATGCCTGTCACGCATAACCAAAATAATTCAAAGAAAGAGGTTAACTCCAATGATAATTTTATATAAAAACGTCTGAAACTAGTTCCTCAAACCAGCCTCAGAAGAAGAGTTAGTTTGAGGATTGAGGATTTTCTTCCCCAACCTCTATATCTCTTCTTCGCCAATTATAGAAGTTTGAATTCGAGCCTTGCATCGGTTCTCTACTAATTTTTTTAATTAGAAAACAATGATTGGCGTCGTGACCTATTTTTTTTACAAAATATACAGGTCAAGCCGGTTTGACTCGTCATGACCGCGTTCTTATTTACACGCTTGTTTTGTTGGTTTTGAAAAGAACCTCGATTTCTTGGTTTAAAATTACTATTGTTATTTTTATTTCTGTAATTTTGAGGTTTTGACTCCTCCGAGTGTTCAAAACTTCGGCTTTCTGAGGTGTTTTCGGACACCTCAATCCGACGAAGCCTGTTCAACCCAAAATATTGTTTCCTCATTGCCTCCACCTCGAGGGCTTTGGCCGTTGCCTCCCGCAGAGAAGTGAGACCCGATGTTCCAACGGCCATTTTAATTTCTGGATCACTAATTGCGTTTAAAAAGGCTTGAGTCGCTAATAAATTACGAGACGGCTCGTGATCTGGCAATGCTACACGTGAAAGCCGTTCTATATCCTGGCTAAGAGACGCGAGGTCTTCGTCTCGTCCTTGTCTTCTCGTCTGTAATTGAGCCGTGTAAAGTTTCGTCAAGTGGTCATTTCCGTATCTCAACTTTAGTGCAGAGCTAAGTTTCTCATAATCGGAAATTTCTTCTTCCGACAATGCCGTTAAAACATTCAGAGCCGGCGTCCGAAGACAAGAGGCAAGGCTGTGGGCCCTCATGGCGGAGTCCCACTGATTATGCTTTGCAATAGTGTTAAATTGACGTTCATACTCTGCCCATGGAATCTTTCCATCAAAAATTGGCGGTTTCAAAGGACAAAAGGGTTTCTCATAAATCTGAGAAGTAACCCCAGGAAGTCTCGAATTATTCAATTGACTCAAATGAGAGTATTAAGGCTGAACCTGAGACAGAGGCTCGGAAAAATCAACCTCATTATTTACTCTGTTTCTACAAACTGGAGATTCAACTACTCCCCTAATAAAAGGCACAGACCTTGATTCTCGAACATCCTAGATTCGTCCTGGATGTCGGATCTCTTGAACAACGGGAACAGGAACAGGCGAGGGAACAGGAGAGGGAACAGGAGTAGCGACTCTAGAACCGCAGTGTTGACAAGCAGGTCCTCCAGCGCCACTCATTTGATGAACGGATTGAAGGGCCGCCACAGTCGTCCGAAGAAGGTCCTGAAGATTAGTTTCTGAACGCTCTCGAGCCTCCCCTTCTCGCCTCCGTTGTTCCTGTTGCTCTTGAAGCAGCTGGATTAGTTGTTGCTGTTGTTGAGCAGCAGCTTCTTGTTGTTTTCTTGCCGCTTCTTGTTGTTGTGTCAAGATCTTCAGCAGATCAAGCTGAGAGACCGTCGAAGGAGTTAAAAGAGGATCCACTGAAGGTGATAAAATTTCTTCTGGAATCCTCGGATTTTCCATGAGAGAAGATTCTTCTCCACTTTCCCTTCGACGTGAGCGTGTCATACGGCTACTGCTCATTGTTTATTACACGCACTGAATCGACTTAATTAAAAAGAAACTCAAGATCCCGCTTCTAACACCAAATGTAACGTTCTTGATGTTACGTTAATAAAATATGGATCCGCGAGTTTACTTATTAAGTCAAAGAAATCAAGAGCGTGAATAAAATATTGTGAAAATGCTTTTAATAGCGTAATATGTGTTTCTCGTTTAAAGTCTGAAACAAGACTGTTTTTGCAATAATGTTGGTTGGCGCAGCAACCTTATTCTTTTTAAAGACATAAGAGGTTTATAAACGTCTTTTATCTATGCTGACTACTAGATCATTAAAGAGGGGGCAAAACGGGTGATTTCAGCCTTTGTAACAATATCTTAAAAATGTCCGCAGCTGCAGCTAATTCTGCTTCTCCCCCGTATATTCCATTTTTGTTCATGTGTGATTTGTAATCACCAGGTGACCTAATCACAGCACCGTTGGACTCATTACCTGTAATAAAACCTGCAAATGTAGACCAATTATCCACTATATTTGAAACGATACTCAGTCTCACCTCTGCGTGTCGATCTTGAGTGCCGTATATACAATACGCCAACGCGCGAAAAAGACAATTCCCGTCGGGAATCATCTTGATAATTTTCATTTGCATGTTCATTTTTTGCGCGTCAGAAACAGATACCTATAAAGATATTTGTCAAAGACTGTCATAAACAGCCGATGACAGCTGTCAAAGGGTTTGCTAGATGCTTTTTGTTTTGTTTTCGGGATCTCACCCCACCGCCAACTTCATGCGTATACTATTGTTATTATAGTCTTCTTTTTACACCGATATGAGTAATACTGTAAAGCACTTAAACGTCTAGTGCTTTTTTTATTTTGTTTTATCGACGGACTCCATCCTAAATCTCCAGAAGGAAAAATAATAGGGAAGGTCATTGGATCCAAATGACATGATAATTTGCTTAATACTTCTACACCCGTATCATTTTCTGAAATATTTTTCGGATATATACATAAATCAAAATTACATGGAATTTGACCGTCCTTCGATACTATATGAAAGGTTCATAAAAAGACCAATTATTATACACGTTCGAGACAATTCTTAATCTAACATCCCTATGATTCTCTTAGTCGTGGAACAAAAAATAAGCAAAAGGTCTAAATAGACAATTCCCATCGCCTTCGATTCGTACTTTAATATTATGTTCAGTCATGACACGAAAAATTAAGAAAAGTTGAATTATTTGTTAGTGAAATGTTTTCCCTCGGAAACTCAACAGTTATGTAGAGAATTACCTCAATATTGATTGCAAAAAGCTCTTGCACAGTTAATTGTCACAGGTTAGCGTATAGGTCTGTATTGCCTGTTGGTTCTGGTCACAAATGTTAAAATCATTCAAATTTGAACGGAACGTCACAATTTCACTGTAACAACAACTAACAAATGGTACACGAAACGATGAAAATCGATGTATTGATTAAAAAAAAAAAACTAATCGTGGCATCTAAACTGTCAATTTAGGCGTAGAAATTTCTGCGTGAAAAATTTCAAGTAATCAACTTACGATTATCAGTATGTCGTCCCGTAAAAATTCTCTGTCGTGTACCGAAGGTTCAAGCTCTTCGAGTAATGGTGATTTAAACTCGGAACCAGCGGCAAAAATGTCTAAGATTGCCCAAGAACCATCGACTACGCTTCCGAGGCCTAACATCGCCCATGAATCTTTGACTACGCTTCCGTTCACAAAAACTGATTTTTTTTAACAATGAAGTCCACGTTGGAGATCACTTTATGTGAGTCACGGATATATTGCTTATGTCATTCGTATGCAATCTTGTACCTAATTTGCTTACTATAGAATTATTAATTAATTATTTCAGGTCAGTGATCGGTTACGTCAATGATATATGTATTTATCCCAAAGTCCATTAATGCAAAAGAATCAAACAGAAGTTTTGAGTTGTTCAAATTTATTATCAACTAGGGGCTCCGCCCCTGCGCGCTTCGCGCGCCAACCCCACCTCGGCGACCACTATTTCCTTATACATTGTCTATTAGACAGGTGAATTCATTAATGCTGATTTGATGACAGGTCTGCAACTGTTGATCGATTGTTTCCGATCAACCCGACATTGCTATTGGCTCCCTATGCAGGCCTGCTCAGATTGTTTTAGTAAACGAATCCACTCACGTGTACAAAACCCCCGATGCCATGCGACCCCAATTGTATTTGGCAACTTGATTTACTATCATTTGCTTGTTACTTTTGATACTTATTACTCACTACCTGAATTTTATTTAGGTTCTGCAAGACATCAAAGTGTCCACTGTCTCCGTCGCCGGTGAAGAGTAGCGAGAATTGTCTTTCATCTTGGGATCCGATTTGGTGTGGATGAATTTGTTCTCCGCGATACACGATCAAACATATTGTAACAACGGGGAAGTGTACGAATGGACTGAGAGAATCAATGGGTTCTCTGTGCGAATTAAGCGTACGCCGAGCCAAAAGAGTCTCACGAAACGAGGATTATTTGAGAAAGAAAGTGGATATATTTTGACCCGAAGTTCTCTTTTTAAAGTCTAGAGACTGACTGTTTTTACAAAAATATTTGTTGACGCAGCAACCCTATTCATTTTGTGACATATGAAGGCTTACAGTTTAAGATGACTACTAGATCATGATAACACGGGTGATTGATGATTTCACCCTTTATAACAATTGCAATAATTCGGGGTCAGGGGGTGGGGGAAATTTATTTTTAACAATATGATTAATAACTCTTATTGATTCAGCTAATTAAATTCTTAAATCGCGAATATCTCGAGAACTGTGATAGATACGGCAAAACTAACGAAATTTGGGAGGTTTCCTAAAGGATAAATTAAATCGGGCAGGTAATTAGGCCATCATGAAGACTTCCCTGGATTTTTTTTTTTTTTTTTTCTTAATAATTTAATTCTAATTTTCAAATCTATAATCGCGAATATCTCGAGAACGGTGATAGATACGGCAAAAATAGCAATAATTCGGGGTTAGGAGGTGGGGGATATCTATTTTCAATCTTATAATTGATAACTCCGCAATTAAAACTTTTTCCCATCCCAGAATTTATTAACGCCTTTGATTGTGTCTTATTAATCAAACTCACGAATCCTTATTTTATTTTCGCAGCGTCTAAGAACGTTACACTGGTGTCAGAAGTGGGATATTGAGTTTTAATCGAGTCGATTCAGTGCGTGAAATTTTATTAACTATGAGTAATAATCGTTTGACACGTTCTCAGCGAAGGGAGAGTTGCGGAGAAGAACCTACCATCACGGAAAATCCGCGGGTTCCCGAGACAATTTCTACAACTTCAGTGGACCCTCTTCCTGTACCTTCGGTGGTCTCGATCACACAGATCGATCCACTAAGGATTATAAACCAGCAACAAGAAGCCGCCGAACGACATCAACGGCAGCTTCTGGATGCAGCTAACCAACAACAACAACAACTTCTCCAGCTGTTTATGGACCAACAGGAGCAGCGTAAACAAGAACTCGCCGATCAACGAGAACAGCGGGGATTGGATCGTGAGGCTCAGGAACGTTCGGAGACCAGTCTACACGACCTGTTCCGGACAACTGTAGCGGCTCTTCAGACGGTGAACAGGTGAACGGCTCTGGAGAACCGGCCGTCACCCCTCAAGGTTCCAGAGCTGCTACTCCTCTGCCTACTCCTATTCCTTCTCCTGCTGTTCGGGATGTACAATACCCAGGACGATCCCAAGAGGCTCTTAATTCAAGGTCTGTGCCTTTTATTAGGGAAATAAACGAATCCCCAATCCGTAGAGGAAGAATAGATAACGAGGTTGGCTTTTCCGAGCTTCTGTCTTATGTTCAGCCTCGATATTCTCATCTTAGTCAATTGAATAATTCATGATTACTAGGGGTTACTTCTCAAATTTACGAGAAACCCATTTGCTCTTTGAAACCGCCTATGTTCGATGGAAAAATTCCATGGGCCGAGTATGAGAGACGGTTTGATACAATAGCAAAGCATAATCAGTGGGACTCCGCCATGAAGGCCCACAGCCTTGCCTCTTGTTTGCGAACTCCCGCGTTAAACGTTTTAACAGCATTATCAGAGGAAGAAATTTCAGACTATGACAAACTTAGCTCTGCGCTAAAATTGAGATATGGCAATGACCATTGAACAAAACTCTATACAGCACAATTACAAATGAGGAGACAAGGACGTGACGAGGACCTCGCGTCTCTTAGTCAAGACATAGAACGACTATCTCGAGTAGCGTTACCAGACCATGAACCGTCTAGAAATTTATTAGCAACACAGGCTTTTCTTAATGCAATTACTGACCCGGAAATTAAAATGGCCGTTGGGACGTCGGGTCTCACTTCCCTGCGAGAGGCAACGGCGAAAGCCCTCGAGGTGGAGGCCATGCGTAAACAATATTTTGGGTCAAACAAACTTCGCCAAATCGAGGTGTCAAAAGTCACCTCAGAAAGACGGAATTTTGAGCGCTCGGAAAAGGCCAAGTCTCAGAGTTATAGAAATAAAAAAAGTAATAATAATTTTAAACAAGGAAATCGTGGTTCTCTTCAAAATCAGAATAACAGAGGCGAAATTAAAAACGTAGTTGCGTCTGATCAAACTGTATTGTCTTGCTTATTTTGTAAAAAAATTGGACATGATGTCAACCATTGTTTTTTGCTTATGAAAATTACTGGAGAAGCGATGCAAAATTCGAATCCGAACTCCTATAATTGGCGGAAAAAAGATTTAGAAATAAGGGAAGGAAATCCTCATCGGCGTTTTGTTAATGCCGCCGCATTTAATGAAGTATGTTCTTTTGAATTCATTTTGGGTGGTTCAAGAGTTGGATAAAGACTGTCTTTGATAGAAGATTTTCTTATAATGATTTGTTATTTCTGAGTTGCTAATCAACTTGAAATTTGTTTTCTTCGGTTGTTTCTTTCTAGAAACTTCTTCTCTGGAATCGAGTTTTGTGTCGGATAGGTTTGGTTTCTTTTGAAATGTGAATAGAGCCACGATTATTTTTCGAGGTCGATGAGCGATTGCTTGATTTTCACATTTTATTAACCTCAAGTGTCAGTTTTTGTGAGCACTTTTTCAGGTTATTTGGCCCAGCCTTTTCCTTCCAATCTTTCCCGATTCCTGAGGATGACTGGTGGCCTTATTTTGAAGAAATACACGGAAAAGATTCAGATAAGATCGTTTCTTTTCTCTCTTAAATGAATATTTAATCCATCTTATTCATGCTTTTTCAGGTTATTAGCCAAACAGCCTTTTCCTTCCGACCTTCCCGATTCCTGAGGATGACTGGTGGCCTTCGTTTTGAAGAATGACACGAAATAAATGAGATAAGATCGTTTCTTTTCTTTTAAATAAATATTCAATTCATCTTATTCGTGTATTTTCCCAAATTCACTTAGTGAAATTGGATTGATATTCCACCACTCACATTTGTCCTCCCAAACTCTAGGGTGTGCTGTTTCTGAAGAAGTCTTGGATCCAGTCACCCATCCTTTTCCCTGTTTGGTCCCAGAATTTTCGGTTTCCCGCCTCAACGTTTTCGCCCGAATCTGTTTCAACCGTTCGATCCTCCCTGAAGAGGATTAGATTACTTTTCGACGTCGATTTGGAGCGTTGCTGATGTCTTCAAATTTATGAAGATACATAACACTGAACAACACTTACCTTTATAAAACAAGGCACATAAATTTTGAAATTCAATTTAACGCTCAACTATCTGCTCAAGGTTTTCTGTGGTTTACCTTGAGACTGTGGGCAAATGCCAGATATTAAAAAAGGGAGTCTTTAAAATTTTTAGAGCCACAGCTCCAATTCACCTTTGAGCACTGACTGCTAGATCACTTTTACAATTGTTTTATCTTTCCCGAGTCGTGACCACTCTTTTCCTCGGGGGGGGGGGGGATAGTGTTACAAAGGGTGAAATCACCCATTTTGCTCCTTTTTAATGATTTAGTAGTCATCATAGATAAAAGACGTTTATAAAGCTCTTATGTTTTTCAAAAGAATAAGGTTGCTGCGTCAACCAGCATTATTGTAAAAACAGTCTTGTTTCAGACTTAAAACCAGAAACACGTACCCTGCAATTAAAGCTTTTTCTCAGCATTTTATTTACGACTTTGATTTTGGCTTGATAATCAAACTCACGAATCCATATTTATTTTCGTAAAGTCTAAGACCGTTACAATATGTTATAATGTTGGTGAATCGATCTAGTCGGGATGTTTGAAAAATGTCCAAAATCTAGCCGACATTCGGTTTTTTGGTTGTGGTCGATTATATCGCTTCGCGTTGGTCGTACAAAAAAAAGTTCCACAAAGCTGAAGCTAGCCGCCAGAATTAGCAGCCAAACCTTGTAATGTTCATTCCAATAAGGTGGTGAAAACCGAAAATGGAAAATTTTGGAAAGTACTTTGCACCCCCAATATTATTATAGAATTATGAAGATAAATCTGGATTGCACATTCATACTTTCAAAACATTTAAGACGTTTAGCTGCTAACTTTAGCTGCTAGGGTCAGCTTCATAAAAGTTCTCAACAAAGTATGTTCGGCGGAAAATTTTATACAAGATTATGTACTTCAAAATATAATTTATTTTAAACGTAAAAATCTAATTTTATACATTCCTCTCTGTTCTTTTTTCGTTTCGCTATAACTTTTCAAATAAATGTTGTATATTTTTGCAAATTTGTGAAAAATTATGTATTTGTGTTCTAAAAAAGTTGCCGGAAGCCGGAGTCCGATATTGCAAGTGATTACGTCATAACGATGTGAAACCGTCAAAACTACGATTGGTTCTCAAAGTATCGCATGGAAAGATAAATCGACTCTGTTAGTGTCATTTAAAAGCTTTTTTCTTCCACTCTTATAATACAAGAAAAATTTATACTCTGACCCTTTTTGTTTGCCAAAACGACAAAAAAATTGGGCGAGTTCTATTTCCAGCACCATTGAGAGAGTTACGTAAATGTAAACTGCAATGGATTCAACGTGAAGAAAATACGTATTTAACATATTTTCAAAAAAGTTGATTGTTCAAGAGACGTTTAACAAGTTACATTGACGGGTATACCGCGAATACTGATAAGTATTTTCAGTAAAAATTAGGACAAATCAAGAGTATAGTATAAAGATTATTATAATTTTTTTATTGACACATTTTACCAAGAAGATTATGAGAAAATTATAAAAAATTATAGAAATTTTATTAGCGCATTCACAGCTACTGAATTTGGGCTTGCGCGAAAAATGAATTGAAATAATTTATTGTCAACGTGACAAGTTCGCAAAATTTTAGATAAAATATAATTACAATTGCCATTAAATATTATAAAAATGTATTACTCACCGTGCACAAATAGTAACGTACCTTTTTGTTGTTGGTTTATGTGAAAATTCACCAGGTATTGGACCTTGAGCGCAGGAACCACGTAGCGCTTGTCCTGGAAGTCGAGTTGCACCAGAAAGCGGACCCGGAGCGCAGAATCCAGGAAGTAGAGAACCTGGTACTCGAAATCTGCGGAGCGCGATTCTCATCCGTCCGCTCTACTGCGCGGTTGTTTCCGGACTGAGGAATTCGGTTAGCTGATTTCCGTGTATACAGATCGATGACGTCAAGAGAAAAAAAATTTTGGGTGTCACTTTCTGAAAGTACCAACATCCGAACATCTAAAATATCGTTTCGAACTTTAATACTATGTATGTATGATGTATGATGATATAATGTATGATATATGATGTATGATGATTTTAGCTTTTACATTTCAGACAAGAAATACGCACTCTATCTTTCCTGCCGATTTTAGCCTCAAGCGGCTAAACCCTTCGATGGTCAGCCTTTGACTAAAGATATATTTTTCAGTTAACGGGTCAGCTAATAATAACGCTTCCGTTCTGCGACAGTTGGATGATAAAAATTTTTGCTCGTACCCTTCAAACGTGTGTTAAAATAAGCTCGAAGTTTTAAGAAGCTGCGTTCTCACTCTCCTCATAAAAAAAAAAAAATCGCCGACAATCACCTTTTCAGGTCTTCAAATCAGGACACTGCGTTAAATACTGTCTCATATACGGAGCATGCATTTCATTTCGATCAAAATTAGCGCGTCCGTGACGTATTACAGTTACTCTGAATTTTTTTCCATACGAACATTTTTCGAAAAATAATTCTGCTTCTCTACCCAACGTAGATACTTCACTTGCGACTAGCTAAAACAACGTTTCGATTCTATGCCTACGAAAATTTAAGATCGAGAGAGCAAATGAAAAGTTGTTGGAATAATTATGAATATCAATGTTATGGAATACGTCAAGCGCGTGTCGAATAGAATCCCATTTCGAAATGAATAATTCTTCTATTTTCATATTATAGCCATATTATTGTAGATAATTTAGTTTGTCTCCTGGAAAATTATCAAATTTACAGTATGCATGACGTATTAATCGTAAATGGATCACATATATTAATATCGTACATGGACCGCATATACATATACACGTTTTGGTCTCTGCATTATTATGACATCTGATCATCATTATATATCATCCATGTATACATACTTTTCCCGGGTATCTATACTTTGATTACATCACGTTTTTGCTACGAATATTGGATGAAATTGATTCTCATTATTAATTTCTTGAATCGCTGACGATTCGGTAACGTTATAAGTCGGTAAATACGCACAAGCTAAATATTGACTTGGGCATACCTTACGAAGATTGTGTTACTCGGAGGTTATTGCAACCAACATCACGTGATCGGTAACCCTCTGATGCTCTGCAATAAGTTCCCAACTCTGCTGCTGGAATACCGCAGAGAGCGCCAGCGAGCGACGAATTTCGGTTTTCACACCAAAGCCCATAAGGGTAACTGCCTTTATAGTCTTCAGTCAACGACTCCGGTCTCCGTGCCACTCACTCTGAACTCAATTTGTCCAAGAACGTCTCCCCTTGCCGACGTCACACGACCGTCGTATCCGCATGCGCGGAACGTCTGCGCGTCGATGTGTGCAATGGAAGTGAAAACTCTGTTTCAGTATGGCGGCGTGTAAGCGCAAGGAAGCATCGTATTTTGTTACGTAAGCCATATACCTCGTGATATATCAGTTTCTCGATTGTTTCGAGAATAACGGTGACTACGACGAGTCAAAAGAAATGTTCCGAGGCGGACGGTGGTGTTGTCATTGCTGGAAACAATGATTGTGATACGACTGTTGGAAATCTGCGACCCGAACACGATAGAATCGAGAATTCAGTAACGCACGAAGAGTCCACACGCAACATGTCTACGATAAAAACCACAGGGACGGGAACCACGCGAGTTCTCCCGGTGTTCAGTCATGTCAAATATGAACATCTGATCGCTGGTCTGTCCGGCGGGGTCTTGTCGACCTTGATGCTGCATCCCTTGGACCTGATAAAAATCAGATTTGCCGGTAAGTAGACGACAATTTAACACCGCCAGAGCAAGTGTCGAACCTTCGGACTCGTTCAGCTGTCATTGCTTCGAGTGTCCCCTTGCGGTGCACGTGGTCTGTACCCTCGAACCTCACCGAAACGTCATGCCGGAACGGTTTTGAGCGTTCTTTTTGCCAATTTATGAATTTATGAATTTTTGAAATTGGTTATTTTTTTTTCTCGCCGATAAGATTTCCTGCATAATATGATGCAACACGTCTACTGAGTTACCACGTGTATGCAAAGTAGGTATGCGTAGCTATCGCATCGCCGGTTCGTGTCTCTTTCGTATATATAATATTCATAGTTAATTAGCGATCGGCGTCGTCAGGCTACAATTCATCGCTCTTTGTCCCGTTAGCGAGTTATCACTGAGCAAGCAACGCGCGTCATGGCAGACATTGATACTTTCCTAGTACTGTTACCATTCAGGGTTCGTACGCACAGGGAAAATAACACTTGAACTGTTTTCTATTAGGCATGCATTTTGTTTCTTTATCCATCCGTACATGAAGAACAAAAGATATGAACAGCTTATCCTGAATTCCCTAGCCTGAAATTTTCTAAATACATAGTTCTTAAATTTACATGGTTGAAATGAGTGACGTTAACCTAACAAAACATTGAGTTAAAATTACTGTTTCACAAATTTAAAATGCCTTTAAATAACATATGTTTGTGGAATATGAGCTTTGTTTGCATATTTTACGCCTTAATGATTTGTAGACAAACATAAAATTTGTGAACTAGCGATTTGCAATGAAAATACATCGTTACGTCAGTCTTACAAACTTCAACCCTGACGAAATTTTTCACGTAAATTTTGTTGGACACTTACTAACATAAACATCATTGATCCATGTTTGTGGCTAATCCAACGATTAAACACATTGTACATATTTCACAGTCCAGTTGATCTGTTGTTCTTGTGCCAATATAGATTGTGCCACAATAGAAACTTATATTTCAAAGTACATATGAATCATTCATACACTGCAAATTCTGTCTATGTACGAAGTTCAAGTTGATAATAATAAGCAACGAAACAGTGAATTAAAAATCATTGTTTTGTAGTTTCAGAATAATTTTAAAGGAGTTGGTTTTCCAAAATATTGTTTGTCATCTTATTTATTAATATATATTTGAAACCAAATATCTTTAATTTTTCCTCACAACAAGTTGATATGTCAAAACAAAACTGTCTAATTCGAGTTAAAGAAGGTCCGTTACATATGCGATTAAAACTTTTCCTTGTACGATTTTCAAAAATAACTCAGCTTGTGAAGGTTTACACTCACATCTTCAATCTCACACGTTCTAATGCAACTGGTAAAATTTCTCATGTTTCTGGTAAGGGGCCAGCACATTTTACGACGGATATTGCCTCTTATATATTACCAAGCTGTTCTTTACTTCTACTAATTGCACCTCTGTAATTTACAAAATCGTTTACCTCAGCATCTGATTGTGTTTGTTTTTTCTTTTTTTGCGTACTATATTTTGGATTGTGTGGCTTTACCTTATATCCAACTATCAATGAATCTCGCCGACAAACTTACGCCATTATCGTGACTACTCTCCAATACTTTAATTCATAATCAGTAGGAATGTTTTTTTAGGTGTATCTTTATAGGTAAAAAGCGAGTTGAATAGTGTAACGGTAATCTTTGGTACTCTATAATTAATTGAAAAATTCAGTACAGAATGTTCAACAAGCTTTCACCTCGTAACATTCGTGTTTTCAAAATTTTGGCTGTGACAATTTTTGAATAAATAAAGCTGCTGGCTTTAGTCCATGCTGGCATAATATAATGCAGGAGAAGAAAAATAGCAATCTGATCACGAAAGTGAATACATCAGATTTTCGTCCTAATTCGTTGTTCATAAAATGTACAAAATTATGGATAATAAATGTTTCAAAAATATATCTTCCGCAATATGGAAGAGATATATATTTCATTAAAACAATTAGTTATATTCACCGTATTACTGATCTACAAGCCCAGATTAAGGCTGATCACATTCTTTTCTTTTTTTTTTCTTTTGTTAATGTTACAGCCGTATCATAGAAAATAAATTTTCAATTTACATATTTCCAAAACAAAGAAACAGCACAAATTTTTCATGCTTATTTTTTCACAAATTATTACTTCAGATAAATTAATATGAATCTGGCATTGATGCGATTTTTTTTAAAACCATTATGATATGTTCCAATGAACATGTGGTAAAATCCCAACGTTTTCTTCAGTTTGATGATGTATTGTATACCGGATGAAAAACTGAGTTTCAGATTAGAAAATTCAGAAGATTCAAGTTTGTGATGTTGACTTAACGAAATATTAGATCAAAAGTGACTATTTTTTTCCAACACATCAGTATGTCTTTTTGTATCATGGATCAATGAATTTTTCAGACACTCCTCAAGATTGATTTTTTCTAATAATCCATGAATGCAATGACATTGTCCGATATCAAATTACAAAAATTCCACCCACATCGCGAATCCAGTTTGACGGGTCAAAATAACAATGTTAATTAAACTTATAACGATTCCCTATTTTTGTATAGAATAATCTTCCAAACAAAAGTCTTAGGTTTTAGGGGAGCGACATGAGATGATGCTACGCTGCTATCAACAACTTTCAATTTTAACGCGTCTCAGTGTCAATGATGAAATGTTGTAAAATGTAAGGCTTATGTATCAATAAGTCATAACTTAGCTGTTCAACAGTTCTCGACATGCGCTCTGGTCGCAAATCATAATATGAACACCAGATTCCGTACTTTTATTACAAGACTAATGTTTTCCATTTGCAGTTAACGATGGCATCACACATTCTACTCCACAGTACAGTGGTCTTCGGGGTGCCTTTGTAGAAATCCACAGGACAGAGGGACTGAGAGGCCTCTACAGAGGGGTAGTACCAAATATTCTGGGCTCAGGCAGCTCTTGGGGATTCTATTTTTTCTTGTAAGTGGTCAAATTGTTTGCCTTTTCTCTACTGCCAATAGTTATTCATGATTTCCTTCTTTGCTATACGTAAAAATAAAAAAAGGAAGAAATTCTTGTACAACTGTGTGTACAATTTCCCTGAATTTCAAGAAACTTTTCATCGTTACGTAGCTTCCTAGTGTCAACTTCACAGAGATAACACTAACTTGCTTGGTTGTGTAAAAATAGAATATTGTAATTGTGTTGTGAATATCAGCAGCAACATAAAAAAGATAACGAGTTCTTTAAAGTTTGTTCTACACCGGGTAAAAAATTAAATCTGTTTTACTTTCAAACTGATCTTCTACGACAAAGCAATCCCGTTTCGGTTAGATCTAATGGAATAACCAACAATACATCTCCATGTGTTTATCTGCGTAAAATCTAATCAGCCAATATCTTCTTCGTTGTCCTGTATTTAACTATACACTTTTAGGACATTACACTCCCATATTCTATTCAGTATAATTCTATAAATAGTATGAGAAAGTGTAGTGAGTAATAGAGTTGAAAGGAAAATTTACAACGGTCATAACTCTGTGATATCTCGTGGAACGTATCAAGAAGTTTTGAGCATGGGATCATGTGACCGATTTAGGAGCAACTACTTATATCATTACCTTTTGTATTGTCATCATCAAAGATTTATCTTCTTTTTTTTTTTTATTTGCATATCTAATATTCCAAACAACATTTTTATGGAGAAATTTTCTTTCTCCTGATTCAATTATATTTTTGTCATTTCCAATCAAATTTCGCCGATATCCGCCTATGAGCATTAAATTCTTTAACATTGGTATGAAAAAAACTATTGCCGTCAATGTTCTTATCATTTATTACAACTTATTTAATAAATGTAACAATACAGTAGAGAGCATAAAAGTCTGTATTCAGTAATAATAATTCTCCCATTCTCATCTGCAGTTGTACGAATTAATTATACATAATTAATTAATTTTATATCAGATTCACTTTCCCAATTTTTTCAACTTCCTTTATTTTTTCTTAGGTTTCTGACCCTTGTGATCGTGTGATCTCTATCTGGCCAAATTTTTTTCAACTGACCAGTAACTAATAAGAGCCCTAAATCTTGTATGTATTTAACTCGTAACAGTGAGGCGTCATCCCATTTTCAAACTAATTCGAACCGATTATTTATAAAATCCCTCAATGACATGATGCACAGAAAAAAATTTATTGACCCAACCAATTCAGTAATTGCCTTGTGCGTTATTAAAAATCGATTCCATTAAAAAATACTTAAATCATCTCTACTGGGCATTACCAGGAACTATGATGGGCTTAGTTCAATGAACTTGTATTTGATTCATTGCCATACACATTTTGTAGATCACTGAGCAACTACTGAATCAAAAACAGCACATGATTCCTTGTAATCATTATTCGGTTTTGTATTTACCTATTTATTTTTTAAGATAATATTTTTAATTTAGGGAATGTATATGTAAACATTATTTGTGTTCAACTTTTTGCACTATCTGATCTACAGTATAATATACGGGAGTATAATAAGCAGTGTATTAATCGCATATTGGTTGTTTGTAAATAGTGTACACTGTGATGCTAGCAACTTAAAAATATTTACCATCTCTAGAAATGAGATGATTGATTAATTGTTGATCAATTTTTGAAACACTTTTGTAGTAACTACATCTTGCTAAATCCATGAACCCGGTTAAGGGAAAGTAAAATGAATGCACCTATAATTATAGTGTTGCACGATTGTCGTTTCATTCCTCGTGCTAATATCTATTTCCATTTTTTATAGCTATAACACAATAAAAACATGGATTCAAGGTGGAAATGCAAAGAAGCCTGTGGGCCCAGTAATGCACATGTTGGCTGCAGCCGACGCTGGGATTATGACACTGTTAATAACGAATCCAATCTGGGTAGTTAAGACGCGGCTTTGCCTTCAATATACAAGTGATGTAAATCTTGCAGAAAGCAAAAGGTACTCCGGCTTGGTTGATGCTCTCACCAAAATATATAAAACAGAGGGTATTCGAGGACTCTACAAGGTAATTTTCACTGTGTAAAATAAAAAAGTAAAAGACAAAGAGCCCTTTTGTATGAAACTAGAATGAAGTATAATACAGTACAAAATATTTCTTGCACTGATCAACCATTCTCGTAACCGTCAATGTGTCTTTTGCAAGCACATTTATTCTTAAAGGGGTGGTCGTCCTTTCACACTTAATTTTCAAGTTAATTCTGAATAACTGCTATAGATACAGTCGCAAATAATCACCGATTGTATGGCTGAAAGATGGTAGTTTCATCTTTATTTCAACCTCTAAAATTTTACAAATGGCTTATAGTTTTTTAACATTGCACTCATTTTATTCGAAACAATGTTATTGAACTCTTTTCGTATGGTAATTTCCAAATCGTTCATATGATTTTTATAAAATTTTTCACATTCCATTCCGATACGTTGTTTTTACGGGAACTAAAATGATCCATGCTCAAACTAGACTGGGAATTGTAGTTTACAAATGTGTTGAAATTTCATAAAAATACGGAAAACGTATCAAAAATAAAAAGTACAGTGACAATATCGAAATTTTTAATTCCAACTATAACTATAAGTGTTTTGAAATTAAGAGTATACAGATTTTTTGTTTCACATAATGAACAACATCATGAGGTGAAAGGTATAGGTTTAACAAGAATCCTGCTAGCTGTTGATGATGTCATAACTTGATAAATTGTAGACAATCTTTCTACTTTTGAAGCTTAGAATAAAGATCAAACTAGTATCTCTCAAACACGTAATTGTTAGTTATTTACGAAACTTTCTGTACGAATAGCTGTTTTTCAAAGATTATGGATCTGCTAATCAAGCACAAAAAAATTTACCACCCCCCTTGAGCAACTTCAGAATGTTGAAAAATTATCGCTTCAACTTCTTTGCGTTATTTCTTTAACGTGGTATAGATGTTTTATTTTCACAACGTTTTGCTCAATGCAACAGAGAATCTGGCCGAAACCTGACTAGGTAATAAAATTTGAGGACAACCTCAAACAATGGCGAAACATCACCATTGATGAATTTTTTTTCGATCTTATCCCAGGGAAAAGCCTTCCCCTGTAAACAGAATGGCCAAGAATTTTGTGCCTCTGAAAATGGGCTCTTTTTGCATTCAAATCTGAAATCCGAATTGCAATACTTTCTACACATTGAAATTTCTGAAATTTTAATCGCACTTCTTTTCGAATAGGGTCTTGTTCCTGGAATGTTCGGTGTCTCGCACGGCGCGCTTCAGTTTATGACGTATGAGGAAATGAAGAATAGCTATAATGACTACCGAGGATTACCCATAGACACAAAACTGGTAAGTAGTATTTGAAAAAAAAAAAAAAAATAGAATGCTGCTAGTTATCCTTCAAGTCTAAGTGTAATTTTGAAAATAGATCTACAATAGATATAGCATAAACCGCATGCATTATGTTCCTTGTTAAATTCATTTCTAAATACAGGTATTGTACGATCTGTCACCCTTTATTAACATATTACTCTGATGTGTAATCGCAAATTACGTTAGTTTTGCTAAAATTTTGTGCAGTTTAAAGCTAAGTTTGAAGTGAAACAAATCCTCGATTGTGTAGCTAATTTTCTAAGCTCTCAAATTCTGATCAAAGTAAACTGTGGCCACATATATCTAGTTGACAATTGAAACAAAAACTATTTTGCGATATGATTAATTTTTACCATGATATTGAACGGTCTATTTGGTCAGCGTGTGAAGACGCTAGCAAAGCTTCTTGCTCCGCACTTGGTCATGACAATAAGTTACTTTCAACCAAATTTCTACCCCTTACCTCCATTATTAGTTAACTGCTCTACACTCGAGAACGTAACTTTAATTTTAAGTTTTCTTTTTATCTCAATATTCATCTAAAACAGCTCAACTAAAAAAAGAACTCCCTGCAAGGAGGTATTTTAAGTAAGAATACTAAAAAATTTATACTCATTTCGGCAGAAGAAATTTTGTTTGCGAAAAAAAATTTTGAAGAAAACCCAAATTAACTTTTTCGATTTCTAAATTAGAAGACATTTCCAAACGTTCCGATCCTCTCATTTTTTATTCGCTAAATTTACAGACATGCACTATATTAAAAAGAAATACGAAAAATACCGAATTGAACTTCCCACTTGAGTCACTTGCCTATATAAGAATACATACATTCTTCAACTAAAACTCTCTGTTTTGCACTTTGACCTATTAGGTCATTTTCATACCCAAGTCAAACCTCCAAGAGAGACCCAGCCATTGATTGTAAGATCCTTATCCATATAATAGACATATATCATATAACAGCAGTACCTTGTACTCATGATAATATACTGAATTATAATAATGATAATATACAACAAATTAAAAACGGCATAACGACCACAAAGTTCATTTATGGAATCCGGAAGTAGTTTGAAATGAATTAAGAATACCATTACTGGAAATATGAAATATGAACGGGAAGAAGAGACCGACGATGAATTAGGAATAACTCAAAGCTCTTAATTATCAGCTATTATGACTGGCAACATTTCTCACGTGTATATTAATCTTAAAAAATGATTTTAATTCTGTGTTAACATTTCCTCTCATTTCTTTGCAGAGTACAACGGATTATATTGGTTTTGCCGCCTTATCAAAATTGTTCGCTGCTATGGCGACGTATCCGTATCAAGTAGTGAGGGCTCGACTTCAGGATCACCATCACGACTACAGAGGAACTTGGCATTGTATTCAACTAACATGGAGGTTAGAAAAAGCTAGGGGATTTTATAAAGGGTTTACACCCTACCTGTTACACGTTTTGCCAAACATTTGTCTGGTTATGCTGATTTATGAAAAATTTGCAAACTAAGTCCCTCACTTACACCTACGATGAGATTCAATCAGTCAAAACGATATAAGTGATTCTAGATAATTGATTTCACATATAATTTTAATGACTTTAGATAATTTTTATTATCATTTTATAAAAATGATATTAGTTAGATACAATGCAAGTGGTTGAATTTAAATTTAAATTCATTACTTGGCTTAGGAACTCTTATTTGCGCAGTAACTCGAAGTTAAGCCTTATATTTCACGTGATGTTACACATTCGTTACTTCAATCCCATGCTTGTGACAGAATAGCGAATTCGACCTACAATTCTTATGTACTTGTCCATACACGTGTACTGCAATACTATCTAGGAAAGTAATTCATTATTCTTTTACATAGGTATTGCCAAATTCTATCATGAATTCCCTTGCGAGAAATGTTACTTTTTTTTTTTTTTTTTTATTGCTAATTATGCTTTTCACTGAGAAGAAGAATACAAAATATGTCTGACAAAGAAAAGTCATGAAATTTTAAAGATTAGATTACCCAGTATTAAATTGTATAATTCTTTTCACTAGGTGGACAGTTGTGTTTTTGACGCATATGAGCGGCAAACATTGAAAGGGTTAATAACGTGTAAAATGTACGGGCAATACCTATAATAATTTATTTCATCTTATATTATGTCTAGCGGATAATGGATTGCTAAAAGATGAATCTGAATTGCAGTTATACTAGATCCTCTCTACATCTTTTTTCTTTTCTTTTTTTTCGTGATATATTTCAAATCACTTCAGTTGGCAAATGTTGGTTTCTGCTCATATGATATTTCAAGATAAGCTCATGTGAAATTGCAATAGAAATAGATCAATATTGAAGTGAACTTTCACTTCTGACTTATGTAGTATGTTTTACTGTTTCTTTTCCTTTTCTTACTCGATATCCTTTACATATATTTTACTTTTACAAGCGCAGTGATTACTTGGAAACATTTAGTCATATAATTTCTAATACGCTGAAATACAATGAACGTATATGTATTTATTTGAATGAAACTTTAAATCCAAAAGAAGACATTTGAATTGAAGTACGTTTGAAAAGGAGAGTTAAAAAAGCTGTTTGTTAGTACCTTTTTTTTTTCTATATTTGTAATTTTTTCAGTAGAAAGTATGTATGTGCCGAGACCAATGTTTTCTAAAGAACGAAAATTATTTTCAAAAATTGACACAGCCTTTTTTAATAATCCTCTTCATAATCGGTTGAGAGTGATCAAGCATTGTCAAAATATTGATGAATATTTTTTCGAGAATACGTAACAAAATTGAAGGACCTACGTCAAGGTGTGAATTAGATAATGAACTTCTCAAAGATACAGTTAATAAATGTCTAATTGGTGTTTGAAATTATGCCGCATTGATCTGTTATTGAATAGTTGAAAACTGATGATACAATTATTGTTTGTGACCACGAATGTGGTTAGGTGGTATTGAAAAAATTTCCGAGAGTAACAGTAGATTATTGCTGTGACGATAAAAAATATTCGATAAATATTTATATAACATTTGGATCAATTTATGGCACATAAAATCTCAGCAACTAATAAATCATGACAGTTTGATTATGACTGCTTGATAAGTAACAGTTATGAATATATATCGTCGCAATCTGTAAATATTAGTACAATTTATTTATGTTAGCCATGAAAATGAACATCTCTCTTTAAAACTCTTTATTCTTAGATCGCTTGGAAAACATGAAAGAAAAAAAAAAAAAAGTACCGTATAGAAAAGAATTTAAGAGACAAAATAATCTATAAGTTATTATATAATGTTAATATTATCTATACATGAATTTCTTAAACAAATATAAATATTAATCTGTATCTTGGAAGGTTTTATTTTCGAACTATTATTCATAAGATAAGCTCATAACACACTTTCGTGCCATCAAATAATTATCAACCTTGTCCATTATAAAAACCATGACCTCGACCATTGTCGAAGTCATGTGCTCAACATCTACAAAGTCTAACTAATTTTAACCAAAGCCTTGCATTGCGCTGATAGTTATCAAACTTATTTTCATGATATATCATTAATATCGATAATATTATCTTTGACATTACCAATTTAGTTGCAATTTTATTTTCTTTCTCTGTGTGCTGTATGTGATAGTCTCTTTTTGCTAACCAATTTTATTATCATTACTATGATTTTTATTGTGATTATTCTTATCACTGATCTTATTAGTAATATTCAAAATTAAGTGTCATCTTATGGTTAACTCAAAATATTCTACATTTTACTGCATTGCTTATCGTCACAACAGTTTTCTCTACTTAGCGGGATTATTCATAAACAATCTGAACATCATTTAGTTACGATTACTTTTCTATTTGTTGGGATGTTTCTTTAATGGGATAACATTCATTCCGCATGAGAACTTTTTATTTTCTTCATAATTCACGAAAGTAAATTTAAGCTGACACATCAAAGATGTCGAAAAGTATTTGAACTGCGACAAACCGTTTTTAACCACTTCTAGTGAGCACAGAGTTCCGATAATCCCTCGATTCTTAGACATCCAGTTTTCTGAAAGTCACCGTTTATGAGAATCCTGCCTATTTATGTTGGAACTAAAAGGGGATTACATTTCTTTCTCGAATTTGTACCGGGTGCGTTCCGTTTGGAATGAAAATGAACAACAGTGATATGTACGTGATAAATTTCACTCTCAGAATTTAATATTATTTTTCGAAGTAATTGCCAAAAATAAAAGTTTATTCTGTTATTCAAATAGCAATTTTTTTCTCGTTCAACAATGTTAATTTACATGCAAAACAGTACGAGTACACAAATTCAAGAACAGAACTCGATGCATTCTAAATTCGCAGACATTGCGTAAATATTAGGTTCTTGAGGTTTAACCCTTTGGAAGGGAGGGGGATTATCTTTATGTCCACTGGAAGTGATAAAAATTACAGTCAAATCAACATCGTGGACCCTAGATTGTTGACCAATAATTTGTAGGGTAATCAACGTATAAGTAATTGATTTTTTCTCTGCAGTTCAAATCCTTCATATGATATCGTATGTGCAGTAATGTGCTAACATGTCAAGACAAAATGTGTGTTTGCACATTTAGAAAGATGTCGATGAGTACTTTCCGAACTAGCTGAAAACGCCCTTAATTCAACACTTCATGGCTTTGTACCTAATTCAAGGCACTTTCTCCAATTTCATTCATTATGCCGCAGTTTCATTCGGAATGAAAAACTCACGTACATGCTCATTCGTATTACATTTTTCATTCATATACGTACTGCTTTGGAAAATGGTTGCATTCCAAATTATTTAACCGCAGGCAAGAATCGAAGGAATCTAGATCATTATACCGAAATACTAGTATTACAGTAACACGGACCGCCCAATCTCACAATACCCGAAGTCCATACAAAGTGTCATGGCTTGAACTTTTTTGTTTTATGCTGATCATGTCATTTTTCTTCTATGGGTTTATTTGATTATGTATTGCAATGGAAACTGAGATACAGGGTGCTTTGAATCCCAAAACTACATTTTCATTCGTCATTTATATTCTGATCCGTTGACAGTTTGCTTCAAAAGCGATCAGAATTTTAATAAGAATTATAAAAACGAGAATAAGCGTTACGTTTTTAATGAAGTAATCGATCTAATACTTTGATGAAAAAATTTATCGAATTAATTTTGCAATATATTTTTTATCCAGATATTGTATAATTGTAGATTGATTCGCAAAAAATTGTCTTGTATCTTTCAAACTTTGCTCCAAACAAACTGGATCTTTTTAAATAATCGATTTACAAGCTTAATTTACATTCTTAACCATACTTTCAGTACACATATTGAATGTTTCAGATAGTGAAAAACATTGAAAGACTAATTCTTCAATTTTGTTGCACCTAGGTTTATGAGTATGAAGATAACAAATTATGATTAAGAGTTTCAAGCTTTCGGATCAAATGCTTCAAATTCTAAACTGTATCACCATTCAAAAATGAAACTGATTTAACAATGAAATGTAGGTTTTAACTAAATATAATTCTTCAATGTGTACGATCATGTATGTGTCGCGAAAAAAAGAAAAGAAAAAAAATGTATCGTAAACTTAGTTGGTCTGTAATTCCTCACCAATGATGTCATGCCAGTGAAAATGTACGCACGTGAGTTTTCATTTGGACGGTGCTGCACATTTGTAAATTGCAGGTAAATTCGTCATGTTGAGAAAAAACGTATTTGCATCTGCGATCGACTATAGCTGAATCGATATCTTCCTTCATATTTTGAAAAGATTATTTATCTTTAGTGTGTAAACTTGACTTGATTCACCCGATACAATGCAATCAACTGTTCTACTCGTACGTCTAGATGTACGAACGGTAAGTGCATAGGTTAAACCTAGGTGAACCACCAGCAGTACGATTTTTAATCCAATCATGTGTTCTCAAACGACTGGTATAACGAAAACATAGCGCGTATAATAATACCGACACCGATCAGATTGTCAACTTCATTTACTGCAATTTGAATCGAACACATAACTTTTTTATTCGCTCTCAACTTTGTCACCGACTTATTACTCGCATTGCGATTACCTGACGCAGTTAACTGGAACTATTCCGATCGATTGCAGAAGAGGTTATAAAGTATTTCAGCACTGAATGCAAAGCTTTGGGACAAAATTTTGTTGGCAATGAAATAACTCTAATAACTCTTTGGTATTTTGTCACTCGAGTCGTTGGTGTGAAAGATAAGAAAACTTGCAAGATTCAGATGGTAAAAAAATTTAACTTTGTCCAAGAAAAAAAATATGTCCGAACAATTGTAGTTGTTATAATATTTTGGAAGCCAGTATAGCCGTGGTATAACGAAGGAATTGACTACGAAAAGAAAAATGTAAAATATTTGTGTCGTACTGCTTTGAAGTACCTGCAATGAAAACCACTAGCAGCAGACTTTTGCTATGTACAGATGTGTAGGTATCTCGTTATGTGTGCAGTGGATAATTCATGGAACGTAATCGTAATTTGCGATATCATTGCCATGTTTGATTTATGCAGCATGTGCTCTTGCAAACCAAACAAATTTATATCGTATCTTATTCGTGTGCTTATCTGTTGGAGATTTGTTTATTTCGTGTTTATGTTTCTTCTTTTTTTTTTTTTTTGTCTGCGGTATGTGAAGTGGCTAATATTTTATTCAAAATTTGTTTTAAATAAAATGACACCTTGACGATTACTTTGTTTATATATTGTTGAACGAGCACCAAGATGAAAATGTAAATACTCGAGAATTACATGCAATTCAAATCAAAAACGTAAATACTTATTTGAATAAAGTTTCATGATTCCGTTCCCTCGTACGTGTTACTTCTTTTTAATTCGCGTGCTTAGTGCGCCCAAGTTTTATCGCAAAATGGGGTCTGATTTGCGTCAATAATCGTACGTGAAACTAATACCAAACGTTGAGAGACGCGTTGAGATATTCTCGGCGATGTGTAAAAGAACGTAATTTTTTAAGAACCGGAATTTATTGCTGAAATCCATTAGTGAAATAAAGTATTGCTGGTGGTTACAGGGGTGAAGGTTGGCGTGGCTTTTACAAGGGGTTAGGCCCTAATCTTGTCAGAGTGACGCCCGCGACTATCATCACATTCGTCACCTATGAGAACGTTTCCTACAAACTGCTACGCGCCAAGTCATCCCGCACGGAGGATTTACCGGCAACTACCGCTGTCGCTATATTGAACACGTCAAAAACTGAGGTAACAGCGAATTGAGTCCACCTCCCCGCAGAACCGACCCATTCGGAAGTTATCCATATAATTCAAAGACTGTTCAAGATATTCGGACGGTGAAGAGCAATGACTGAAAGGTTCACCATTGCATGTTTTTATGTTCCAAAACAGACTATGTACTGAATTTCGTTACTTGCAAGTGTAACTATAAGTTGTTAATGTTAAATTTGAATTTTGTAAAGATAGGAGTATTTGAATGTTCCTGCCATTATAATCCTTTCATCAGACTCGGCATTTTATTGTAACCAGTTCGTTTAATTGAAAGATAACAACTAGTACATTATGGAAAATACAATCTTCTTTTCAAAATACTACAATGAATTGCATAGTAAATTCTTCAAAACACCCGATACACATTTTAGTTGGTAGAATTTAAATCCATGCTCGAGGTCGCGAGTAGGTCCAGGTATGTGCAAGAATTTATTGAGGACAAAATACTACATGAACAACAAATTTTCATTATCACATGCTTGGATACGTCGGCGTACTATGTTTCATTTTGCGTCTATTTTCCTTCGCATTTCCTTTGTCTTACTTTTTGGCTTGCAAGGAATATAAGCATACGAATATTTCCAAACATCTTGTATTTACTTTTAAGCTTTCGATGCGCGGGCGTATCATTCTAATCCTTCGTTCAGTGCACAAGTTGTATATTTCGTTCAATAGACGTGCATATTTCGTTTAAACGCACTCTTTAAGTATTGAACATTAATTATTGTTACAGAATCCAGTAAATTATTGTATTTATTGTATATCTACGCAATCTACTTCAATATTGTTCCGAATATAATTTGACCCCACATGTAAGTTGAGTTCGGTAATTATTATATAAATATATCTATAATAAAGCCAATTCTGCATATAATTCGGTACATATTTTCTGATTCACGTACAAGCATAAAAAATCTCGACTTATATTCGGAACGACATGGCAATAATGTTGAAAACTCAACTCTGAGGATGTGCTAGGTAGTAATAAGTAATAAAAAGCTGTAACAATCGAAAAGAACCTTGGTCAACGTGTAGCAAGGTAATGTAGTCAAAAATAAACTGTGGGAAAATGGATCGCGTCCCTCTAATTCATTTATTTTACTGCCCTGTGTCATTCTACCAGTAGAATTAGCTAATACATACATCTTCTTTTCTGCAACGGCATAGAAATACGGAAGATGAATGAATTGTAATCACATGGTGATGTAATAATTGATTTTAAGAGGCCGTAGGAATTAAAAAAGTCTGATTAACCAAATTCTTTTCTCTTCAAACCTCCGTTTTTCCATTTTCCGCGAAGGGGGAAATTATTATAATCGTTTCTAACGAATAGTTCGGTTTTCACGTTTTTTGATCCCTACAATATCCAACCTCCTATCGTTTTCAGATAAACGTTTGCGGTGTGATTGATTTTTCGACCGTAAATTTTTGTTATTAAAAAACTAGTCTCAATGAACGGATTAGTTGGCATGGAATAGCCCGTGCGTTAATTACATAAATCGTAGCAAAGTAAAGTAAAAATAATTTTATCTACTTGTGAGATGACGTAAAACTGTTAAACTTGTCACGCCACTTTCAAAGCGCAAACAAAAATCGTTCGTATTTGCACGGGTGTAAAGCGACACTGTCCTAATCCTGTTTAGTCATAAATTGAGATGCTTACGATGTCCTTTGGCTTCACCGTGAAAGTTCTTCATTCGGTCAGGACTGTCCGCCGTGCGGTTAACCTCTACCATTTCTATGCGAATACCGGTTTGCATCGCATATTGGCGATATTTCAGCAGCAGTGCTGTTCTCATGATGAAAATATTCTCGAACATTATTTGAAAGATTTCGGTAACCACAACGCGTTGCAATTGTGCAAACCGCTTTTGATTCGTACTCTTTTGCAATGAAATTTTGAAAACCAGTATATGTGTGTACAATGTACATACATACGATTAGATTTGCAGCTTGAACGGAAATCGCGGCATTATTCACGCCTATTAAGGTTGCAACGTTGACTTCTCCATTTGAATTCGTACTCGATCTTCGATGCAACAGTAATTTTATTCGTGACGGAAATTTATTTAGCTGTAGTTTTCCGATCGATGTTTGGTGACCGGCCATAAAGATAATCGGCATACACTAATGAGATTGATTTTGAGCATATAGTCTTGAGCCATTTTAATCATGTGACAAAGATGGATATCGTGGATACATTCAGTGCAGTTGGGCATTGCGAGCGAGACCGTTAAATTTCTGCCACTGAATCACAATTACAGGGGAATTTGATAAAAATATGTTTTTTTTCCAAGTATTGCGAAATATTGATACCATCAATATTGTATATTTAGAATATGTTAGCAAATACGTACATAAAGCTCTTGCACTTTGGGAAACACTGGTTTAACTTTTCATCGCCGGATTAGAAAGTTTAGAGAGACGAGCGCTTATTCTGCATGCCTAGAACTCTAGATTCTATATTACAGAAGTGAAATTATACAGGCACTAACTACTTACTTGTAAATACGTGAGAGATTTCACATACAAATAATGAACGACAAAAGGTAACGAATCTTAGTACTTAGATTAATTATCTTTTTGTGTCACGCATAATGATGCACTTTTTACCCGTTCTGGATTCTTTCGACGAAGCAAACCGTTACTCAATGTATATGCTTAATTATCGAAGCGAATGTTTGTTTACTTCTGTATTGTTTCGACGAATAATATATTACCAACATGTAAATTTAGTATAATGAAACCATCTTCCAAATTATACGATGTCTTCGCGTGACGGTGTGACGTGTTCAATCCAAGTATTCAGTAAAAATACAGTTGTCAATTTAGATTTTTTTCTCTCACCGTACTTATACCGAATTCAGAGAAACTTCAAAATTATTGGGGAAATAGTTGAAATGTTTCATACAAACAATTACCTGATTTGTCGTGTAAATAATCTACACCAACGACAAACAGATGGAGTGAAGCTTACGAATAAAATAACGCTGAGTAAATTACAAACAATTCAGAGTGCCCGCGTAAAAAAGCGACGAGGCGATGCAAATTTCTTAAACAGTATGTATAGTAAGTAATTTCTTCAAGGGTAGAAGTCTCATAAAAAATCTACGAGATGATTAGAACTAAGAAACCACGCTTCAAACTTTAATAAGAATTTTTCCGATGATATGGCATTTTTGAGTTTTGTAAAAATAACTTCAAGACATTCTTAGCATAAAACAATGATCGGTTCAAAATAATATTACGTAACAATAATTTATGTTGGAGTGAGTGAACATTCAGAATACTAATTTAAACCTGTCGAACATGACATTTCAATTTTATGGTTTTCAAAGTCTGTCACGTTAGAGAAAACCCTCATACATACAACTGTAGCATAGTTTCAAGGAATTTTGTGAATTCGTTGCAAAAAAAATATAGTATAAAGTTGGCAACAGCATCCAAAGGATTGAAAGTCCGGCGATGTTCAAGTTGGTACGAACTTTCCCATAGACAATGAATTGCCACAAAAATCATTATTCTAGATTCAAAACAAACAATGGTAAGAACATTCGAACACGATAAAATAAACCCAGTTCGATAATTATGAAAGCTTTTCTCGAATCCTCGTTATCTTACGATCAGCTTGTTCTCACTGTTATTGGCGCAAATAACATCGTTGGAGTTTTTCGCAACGGTTTTTTCCTCTTTTCGTAACTTTTGATTCAGTCCGTGAGGCCCGAACGTTCATACTTGATAATCCGATTGTGAAATAATTGAAAGTACTTAAGTCGTGCCAACCACAGTTTCGAACTGGCAAGCTTTCCAAGAATTCCATGCTCGGGTCGAGAAAAAGTGACAAAGAGTTCGGAGAGAATGTTTAATTTATTTATTATACAGGCGCTCTAGCAGCGGTGATCGATTGTTGCGGACACATCGGAAACTAAATTGAGCGCGCGTTGCGCAAGCCGGGTTTCGTAGCTAGAGCCTGCCGGCGGTGCGTAATCGCGTCATCTTACAGCCCGTCTTACGACAAGTACCGCGGCAAACAAGATGGCCGAATGGGCTCAGCTGTGGTCAGATCGACCGTGAGACGCTCGCGTTTTTCTGTGACAAAAAAGCAACGATACGAGGCAGATTTTGTCCGGGGAACAGAGGAAACACGCAGCGATAGTTCCGGTCAACAAATGGTGAGTAACGCATCGCTAGCACGGCCAATGGCCGTTCGCTTGCAGTTAAATTTGCCCCGACGCTCGATTCGCGCGCTGTTTTTGAAAGTCTAGCAGACTACAGAGAGGTTCTCATTTTCTCAACGAGGTCCCGTCCTCTTAGCGCGTTGTGCCGTACGCGCCCGAACACGTGCTTACAATTGTGCGAATGCACGTCTATGCGTCAACACTTGAAACTCGGATTTCAAACGGCGTCGAGATATTTCGTGAGCCGCGTGAATTCGTTGAATGAAAAATTGACGCCGTTTTGAAAATACATGATTTGTTGCATGCGCACCGAGGTGTAGATAGCGTTCTATGCTCGTCTGTCTTATCTAATCGTGTGAAAACAATATTGTTTCTGAAATATTCCGACGTGATGGAAGCAACGTTGGATTCGCGCCTCGTTGCATTTATCAAATGTTGGAAATATTCAGCAGGATATTTCGATTCTGGAAAGTTTCGTTCCTCTGGTTAAAACGTCAAGTAGTCATTTCTCTCACGATCACTATGACAGTGTCATCGATTTTTTGGCACGTGCGGATTTACTACGATGTCCGTCGTATTTTTTCGTCCTTGGTCGTGACCTTCGTAGAAAATCGTTGTCGGTTTTATTCGTGAAAGTAAAAGGCTACGGAGACGCGTTCCGGTTCGATACACTCCGTCGAATCCACTCGCACCTGGAATTTGAAAAATGAAACGATCGATTAAGCAAAGTAACTCGTCGTCGACGTTCGAAGCAGGTAGAAAAATTACCCTGCCGTGTTCTCTTTACGCAAATGCCGTCGAGCATCGCTCGCTTCAACGAGATACGATTGTTAAATTGTTACGTAAAATGCGAGTAAAGGTTGCAGGTAGGTAGATCGCTGAATTGACTCACCGCGCCAACTGTTATCTCCGTTGTCTCCCTGAGACTGTCACCGTTGCCTCGTGTCAACCATTTCACGCGTATCTGCGTGTAATACGTACGCTGAGAAAAATACGTAGTAATCGTGGCGTTGATATAATTGAGGTTTTATCGAGCCGAAAGAATTACTATCCACCGCAGATCGGTAAAGATGATGCGATGCGTCGTTTGATCGATCCACTTAACCGGACGCCTATTATCGATATAATTGACTTCCAAATAAGTCTGCACGTTTCATTGGCATGATTGCAGCGTGTGTACATGTGTGTGAAGTATCGTGTAATTATCGATATGAGTAGGTAAACGAATCATCGTTTCAACACACCGAACCATTTCTAATTACTCGAGTCGCAGGGGATCGGAAGGCGCCGATTCGCGGTAGTAGGTTTAGTTGCAAGGTACGGAACAGGCTGAACTGAGGTATACCTATATGAATAAGAAAGTTGTTTGTCCTGGATTGTTTTCTCAATCGCGGCTATTAATATACCCACTACCTCGTAACTCGTCGTTATAACCTTGTATAATGAGGAACTCTCTTGGATCACCCATTCGCGGATTGACGGCGTGGGTGACACATGCGTATGAAGTGCGACAAACTATATGTGTTATTATACTACTCGATATGTTAATTAGCAATAAAGATGTGTCGTGCGTACAGTCGAGACAAGTACGAAAGTAGGCGGCGGAACAACCGAATGGTTCAACCGAGGTTCAGAAGCTGTGACTAAAGTTAATCGAGGAGAATTTCATTCGAACAATGCATGCCTGTGGAAGTTGTAAAAATTTAAGATTTTTTCAATCTAGACTAAATATCACGATTACAGATTATTGTATACGCAGTGCATCATTTTTTTAAGCCAAAAATTAATCGATCCTTCTGTTGCTATGAGATATAAAATTAATTCTCTACAAGTCGTGTGACAAGGATAATCTTCCGATGATTCAGCGCCGATATATTTGCCATACTTTTATCCTTTTATTTGCATTTTGTGAGATTAGAATACGCAATCCATCAAACCGCTTGCCTCTAAATTCAGCATATCTATTGATGTAGATTATCAATGCCAATAATCTTATTTAGTTTTCAATCGTTAAAATTGCTATCCGAATGAGAGAATCTGAATAGTTAAGAGGATTCTGTAGTCAGTCGATACCGACACCGAGTAAGATGTCACACTTATTTTTACTGTCACATCGAAATGAAAATGCCTTAGATAGCGCAATTCCTTATCCTACCATGAACAGAATTGTCTAAAAACTTTTATATTTCATGCGAGAATACCGATGTAAAATATATGCCCTTAATTGGTTCTAATTCAATTATCGGAATATTTTTTGGCATAATTTTTGTGTAGAGAAAAGATTTTCTTTAGTTAACCTTTTCGTTTGGCATATCATGTAGAATCGCTACTGCTGCAACTTTTTCAGGGTAACAATGCATAATAGGCTCCGATAATAATGAGAATAAGTGACTTTTAATGCGGTTGATAAAGAACGATTGTCGCATACTCTTACAAACCATGTAACATTCCTACCGCTACTGATCGAATCATCTCATCCCTCGAATCTCGACGGTGCAACATTATTTTCTCATCATAGAATTCGGAAAAGACATTTATATTCGAAGATGATCAAAAATGTATATGGATCTCGGACTGATGCAATGATTGTATGCATACGTGAGGAACTTTTTTCCAATATGAGATGTAACAATATTTTCAGGCAATGAAGACTACGATTTAATTTGATTTTATGCATAAAAAGGGATTATCTGGGCTATTTCGTTAAACATTAAGCGCCACTTACCATGATTTGGCAACAAAAAGAACCAAAAATATCTACAAAAATAGTCTAAATTTTAGCTTTCTTTTTTACGACATCAAAATAGTGCTTTTAGTTTTCGCTTTTAGACCGTCAAATCATTTTCTTGATTGATTAATTTTATCCTGAACTGTACTGCTGATACATCCTTAAGCCTGTACAACTGCGGTTATGAGTAATATGTGCACTTATGTAGGTCTGAAATATCCATAATAAGGTTGAATTATTCAATGTCACGACATCCACTGCGAAAAATGTACGCTCGTAATAGTTTGCTTTGAATGAATGAACTATGGTCCCTTGAGGTACATTCAATACTTTGTTCAGTTACGAGAACTGCACAGTACCTACCCACCTAATTACAGTAATCCAGACTATTTACTACGCATCAAGGTGCATCATATTCACCACGGTATAATATGTACTGCATCAATACCATATCAGAGTGTTTACAAGAATTTTTTTATTCAAAATAATGTTGGTATTATTATACTTGTAACACAATCACACCATTTTCCCGATTTTTAGAACACATTAATTCTTCAAAAGTGATAAAATCTGTAAATTAAAGACGCTGATTTATAGTTGCAGTCATCAATGTCATAATCCTTCAAACACTTGTATATTATGTATAAATAAAAAGTACTACAATTTTGGCGGGGAAAATAGCTTACGAGTTTTATTGTAACCCGTTCAAAAACTATCCACAAACAAAGTGAAGAAGTTCAAAAAAAAAAAAACACATGTAGCCAATTTAATTGGCAATTCCAGATTTGAGAGAAACCAAATAAAATGTGGCTACAGCGTTAAAAACAATTAATCGGAAGTACAATTGGTCGCAGGGCGCATAGTTTAATACAGTGAGAGTTAACACGCATGTGATGGAAAAGAAATCCGAGGGCTGGTGCAATCGTTATTTATCGCGTATCGATATTTGATTTGTATTCTCTTCGATTACGCATGTGGCAACACCTGGGAACGAGCTGAAACACGTGTAAAATTTTCATTCAGACGGTACTGTACGAGTAAAAATTCACCTGCATTGTACTACACCGTGTAACCAAGTCGACAATGCTTCTGAACTTGAGGCATTCTACGCATGTGGCTGAATGAGACACAAGGTGTAGGCTGACTGTCTGTTAAGAGTCGCAACGGCGTGTCGTCAAAGATAGGCGCAGTATTCGACCCATCTCCATCCAAATGGGCTCTCAATTATATTACAATAATTTTTACAAAGTCACTTATCGCCTGGCAATATCAGTGTCAGGGCCAGAGATTATACTTTGCGCGACACAGAGACGGATTTACCAAAATGCAAATTGTCCGCGAGCCGAAGAGGAGTATTGCAAGATAAGGACTTTGCCTCCTTTGTGCACACGACACTTTGTATAACAAAAAGTGTGGTTCGCAACTTTTTTTTTTTTTTTTTTTTTTTTAACACAAAAATGAGAAGTTTTTAGTAGGTACTTTGATGCTTTTTTGTACCGTCGGAGAAACGATTAAGTACTTTGAGTACGAAATGAATCGTTTGATTTGTAACTGGATACTCGATGAATCAACTGAAATGAATTTCGAACAAAGTTAATGTGCTTCGTATAACGAAGCACAGATTTATCAACAATAATTTAATGTTTTCATAATAAATGACCAGGGGACTTACGGGAAAAAAGTATTTTCAATCAAATACACAGCGGAGTTTTGTTTTACGAACAAAATCACTTATAATTCGTAAAAATTTGATGAACGGTACCTTTTTGTTATTGAAAATTATCGCACAGCTGGGCTTTTTTTCACCGTCAAAATATTTGAGTTTAATTATTTTTATTCGGGAGATATTTTTTTTAAATCAAATTCAACTTCGTTGACTGTAATTGCAGCCTCTGAACCTCCGATGTGACGTTTCTCTCTTTCTATACTTTCACGTTTAGACTGTACGTCTGATACATCCGTAATTCCATTACCTGTTGATTAACTTATCATTCCTCTTCTGATGATTCACAACCGATAATGCCTATTGACTTCAATGAAGTAAGACATTGAACGGATTCTAATAGTCTTTAAATTCTGAAATAGGAACATACAATAAAGAGAAGGAAAATATTGCGTTGAACTTCTAAGATGAAATTTTGTTCAAACACAAAAGGGAACTTGTTCGGATTTTTTCCTCATTGTCCACTTGTATTAATCAATTGGAAAATATTCGCTTGTATTAGATTACGTTTGTATTATGTTGTAAAAACAGGAATACTATTTTAGCACTGACAGTTGAAAAAACATTCATGCTCGCTTGAAAGAATCAGTCAATTGACGTTATATAAGCTTTTTTGTCATTGTGACGTTTTTAGTATGACGGTTATTAATAAATTACAGTTTTTTAATAGCAATTCAAAAATAAAAGTGCTCGTAACAATCCATTAAAATCATACATAAATATTAAATACCGCACGTTTTTATTCATCGGAACAATGTCAAAATTTCACAGCAAATCCCTTCAATAGATGCTTGAATTGTGTAATGTGGTAAAATAATCAAGAGGGGTCAGGAAAATCGGGTATTCGTTTCAACCTGCGGAAAGCGCTATTTGCATAACCTGATTCTGGCAAAAAGTTTCGGGTATATTAATTTTTGATGTAACCGAAGTGTCATGGAACGCCTCATGTGTTTTCTAACAGATTGCACATTTACCGCGTAATAAGACGCCATTCGTTTTATTGAAATATATACGCTGTTCTCGATCTGTGTAATGATGCGATAATGCGCCTCGTAAGTTATAACTGGTTATTTGTGTCACTCGATTATACGATTTTAATTCATGAATGTCTCTAAAAATTCTGGTATAGATGGCGACGTTCATTGACACGGCGCACTCTTGACCTCTGTTCTCACTCTCGAGCTCTAATTGCTCTTTGATGTGATTCGCTAATTAAAGCGAAGCACTGTCGAATTGATACACGAAGGCTTTTTTGTGCCCATTAAATTGCTAGTCCTCCAAAATAATCACGAGTGTTTATATTTCATAACTCGATTATGATCACTTTTTATAAATATGTTACACTTGCTCGTTACATGTATGGGTATATCTGATACTTTTTCAGATGATTTATTTCAATACACGATACAATTAATTTGTGATGGTTAGTTTTGGCACATCTAATGGCAAACAATAACCATTCAAGAACGAATCATAAATTTATAATAATTTTCCTCATCAAAATCATTTCACCAGTATACATTATTTCGATTAATATTCTTCAACAAAAATAACAGTACGTCTTTTTTAAAGTTAATCCGAATATTCTAAGAGTTCACACGTGGAGTATAAAACTTTAATCGTAAATAATTAAACAATAGCGGCGAGTGGGCGAGGCGTCCTAAGAAAAATATTTATATATATATGTATATAGTTCAGGTTGATGTAAATATATTCCGAACTTCAGACACTCTGTGCGCAATAAAGTGTTCGATTGTGCAAAGTGTTTAATTTGTCAACTGTGACCTCAAATATTAAACGACGTTGTCGCTTGTTTTAAAAAATATGAAATTTGGTCGCCATGAAAAAAATGCAATTTTTATTAATTATTGGTTTAACTAGTAATCCGAATTAAAAATTATATCAGCAAAAAATGTCGAGTTTTGACAGGATTGTTTATTTTTTTATTTGATACCTTTTTCTCAAATCCCGCTTTCTGCCCGTAGACAATAGTTTTACCGAATTTCACGCGGAAAGGCTCAATTATTATTAAAAGTAACTAGAAATTCGCGACAGCATAAAAAAGACAATTTGAATCAGAAATATGTTTTAAATGTAAAGAGACAGAATGTATTGTTGAATATTTTCAAGTGCTATTTACAAACACAATTACCGTTGGAAAGCATGACAAGGTAAATTCAAGGTTAATTCAATTGCACGTATCCAAAACCCGTCCGTGTGTAGAATTGCAGTAATTGTTCTTTCATCACGAGACTTTGTGAAAGTATTTTATTTCAGACACCTTTCGATCGTAAACTTTGACTTACCGCTTATTATTTCACTCGAATTAAGCAACGGCCCGATATTTCTATACGCAATTTTACGACCCACTTTGAAGGAAAGTGATGTTGAAAATGATAAGTTTGGTCGGTGCGAGGCATTTGAAGGATAAAAATTGAAACTCCTCGCTTAGCGAGACTTTAATTTATAACTCCCAGTTTTATCTTGCCAGCGCGTTCGGAGTTCTATCAGGAACGCAATTCAACAATTTTCACATATAATTGACAAAAGCTTGACCTACGAGTATTCGGCGATTTGTTTCGTATTATTTGCGACGCTAATCTTCCGTGAAGTCGCGTATCTTCGTTTCCACTGGAATAATCTTGTAAGAATTTCTATTAACGTCGACGATTATTTTTTCGAGGATGAACTAACCTCCGAAAGATATTTCATTTTTCAGAGGCCATGTCTCAACTCCCCTGTACGTATATACTTTGGCAATTAGGTGACCTAGATTCGCTCAATTTACTCCGATAAGAACACGTATACATCAGGATTGGGTCATCGCGTTGTAAGACTGGCTTGAAATTTTTATCGTTCGTGAAAAAATGTCCGCGAAGTTTAAAAACATAACTAAAGAACGCTTCTTGCTGCCGACTGTCCGAATCTTAGACGAAAAACAAATGCGGCAATTATTCATTGGAATATGTTGGAACCGATGTTATTTCTCACGAGTGATACGGTCAGAGTGGATTCGTTTGGCCGGCCGCCAGAACAAATAATAGTTTGCCTCAACCGACTTGATGCTAGAATATTCGATCAATCTTCAACGATTTATCTTTGACATGCTACATTAATTGTAACCAAACAAGCAATGTATTTTCCCTTATTTTCACGCGGGTGGCACTTCTTCGTTACAGTGATTTATTATACGAAGTTTATATTACATGTAAGAGCAATTGACAAACACACGAATTTGATGTGTCTAGAAATTTTTAGGACGTCTACGGAGTCCAAGAAAATCTTCAATCACGTACCTATGTCAAATGTTTTTTTATCAAAAATTTTCAACTCATTTTCACGTGCTTCCGTGTTCTTGACAGTATAAAAATTTAAACACTTCAGAGTAAATTGACGTACTGAAAAAATAGTAGTGTACTATAAAATGAGTATAAATCGTTGGCAGCTGAGGCATGTTGAAGATTTTTATTTTATTTTTTTATGCTACGGCGATTGGTAACTGCAATTGATTTAACTGTATACTTTATATACGATTGTTTTAACATCTCAGCAGGTTTTTAGAGCGCAAATGTCGTATTTCATTCGCTAAACATAGGGTAGATGAAATAACACTTTATTACATGTTTCAAGTATAATAAAAATGCAAAGCTCATGAAGCTTCTAATTCGAAGGGTCGTTTTGTGTTTGATTTTCTACAATAGAGCTCTCGAAAATATTCAAATGCTCGACTGTGATCAATAAAATCATGGTAATCCAAATGCTTTTTCTATTGGACTTGCGAAAATCTGTTTAAACATAATAAATTCGAACAGGATTCTCACTTGCATTGTTATTCTATTCTATCGGAGAATGAATATGCCATTATGACAAATAATTGCAAGTGAATTTTCTGCTGCATACGCGTGTTTAAAAATTATGATCTTTGGTTATGTGACATTCGATTTGCATATAGCTTTGGCATGTTGGTGATAATAATGATGAACTTCAAATTATTATCTATTTATCCTGCGTATGACCCGTATGCATTACGAATTGACGTAAAAATAAACATGCCATGCCTGAGTGTAGGTGCGGTGCATGTGGATAAGAAATGGTGCGAACGCTCGTTAATTATATTGCTGGCTAATTAACAGCTGCTAGTTACTTATTAATCACTTTGTACTTTAATCTTCTTCTTGTATAATTTTAGCAACGTATAATTTGAATTTTTTTGTGGGCTTAACATTTTTTTTATACCCTTTAAAAGCGATATCATCAATTCGCATTATTCCACAATCTCCAAATACCTAAATAAGCGTTTTTAGAAAGCAGACTGCACATGGTCAATGTATATATATATAGGTAGCTAGATCAGTGCGCACGCGAATTTGGCCCGTTTTTTCATTCTCAAAATGTTACGAGATATATAATTTTCCACATGCAAAAAATGTGTATTTTTCGTTTACAAAAATGAATATCTTATTCGTTAAACGAGTATCGTAAATCGCCGGAAAGCTACTTACGAACGTTTATAAATCATGTTCCGAGAATTGAAGCATGTGAACGTTATCTTTGATAAAAAAAAATATGAGCAATTGGTATATTACAACTTTTCACAGCCCACGGTAATCAACAATAAAGTACCCAGGCAAATAATGACGAATAGACTCGATTCCAAGGTATTTTTCCGTTTCACTCATTATCCTGTAATTACGTCTTCGGTAAAATCTTGCACGAACCTTCATCCATCCATTTTTCAACGCGTAACGGAAGATATCGTCTTTTCTTCTGATCGTACCTTCAACAATTGCGCCTCGAATTCTGTTCGTCTTGAAAATCCATCACTTCGTTCCAGAAAATTATAGCGTCGTGGAACTGAACAAGGTCTTAGACTTGCGCGACGAGAATTGAAGCTTTTCGAAAAATACAGCACATAAATTCGAATCGTAGTTTCCGGCCATGCAGAATGAACAACACAAAAATACTCTCCGTATTTTACGGATTGCTTCATTCGTTCTTTCGGAGACCATCAGTGCCGGTGTGTCTCAGATCGTTCCGAACTGTGTGTCATCCGTCAAAACCGAATCAACTTTATAAACTTTATGGACAAAGAAGTGGAACTTTTTAGTTTATCTTTTGCGTAATGTACACCAGAGAAGTAAAGAAGATAGATGTAGAGGCACAACGACACGTGGTTATGTATTTAATGTTCTTGCGCGGGATGCGACACGTCGCGTAGACAACGAATTGAGTCACGGACTCCCTTGTAATTTCTAGGATTTTTAGTTCATTGCACTTGCGCTGATAACAGTCGGGGAGGCTGTAAAGTGTGACAAAGAAAAGTGACGGGAAATTAATCCGTAGCCTGACATGATTAAACACCGTGATGAACCTCATCGCATGGTTTTCAATTTTTGTGTAATTAATTTTCAAACTAAAATTTCGGCTACGCTTACGATTCGAACCACATCGATCGATGCATTTGATTGTCTCTTTACACATTTCTACTTTGAATAAGATTATCATAATAAAAAAATGAATAACGTTACGAACTGTAATCAATGACATTATTCACATTCAAGTTATGTTTATTGATAATTTAATGATTTTGAAATGGGTTTTCCTAGTCACCAGTTGACGATTTGGCAGAATAGTTGAGTTCTGTAATTGAAAGAAAAACTCAACTTTCTATAAGTATCGATTAAGATTTTCTTTTTCAATATGATTATAAATAATAACAGGAATCGCTGTAAATTCAAAGACGAATATACCATCCTTGAACCTCGAGTACTCAATTTTTACCTGTAAGTTAAACGCATTATTCTTTATAAATTTTTACCATTTCGTTGCTTGACGCGCTCTTTATTCGTGCGATCTTATCCTTTCTATGCCAAGAAAATTCGACTGAACTCGTATTTTGGACGTGGAATACTCTCTTCCGAAGCATGGTGGAACCGATGATTCACCTTGAAAATAAAATAGTATCATAGTTGAGTCTTTACTGACCGTGTATAATTTTACTAATTTCGTTTATTATTCGGCCTTACACATCTCTGACTGACAAAAAATCATACGAAAACTTTCTAGGCTTTGTACGAAAATAATCCCGCAAAATGCAATATCCCTGCAATTAGTGGTAATCTAATTGAGACCACCGAAAACCCTGGTGTATAGGATACGATTTGACTCAAGTCATTTAGGAAATATTCGGCGTCGTATGTTTAGGAAAAGATGGACTTTAATCCCCCGCTCGCTTCCCAACAATAACTAGGATAATTCTACTTCAATTGCATGCTTAATATATTACAAGAATAATACCATTTAAGAAACATTGTTGAACAATTAACTAATAATCTTATTAACACTCTCGGTGTAAACGGAAAGATTTCATAATATATACACAGAAACTTCTCGCCGATTATAATTATCAAGGAATAAACAATGAATTCTTCACAAAATCAAATTGAATTCTTTGTAAATAAATTTTCACTGTAATGTGAATTCGTCACAAATGTCTTGCGAATTCAATTCACGTGTCAGAGGATGTTATGTCAAGGAGCTTAATGCGAACTCTTTCTTGATTATTTCTGTAGCAAACTTGTATGTATAGTACAAAATGAGTTCACAGGAAAAAAATAAGTAAGTAAGTAAGATCTGGAATCACGTGTCGATTTGATTGTCGGCATGTGAGAAAAGACTATGATTGTACTTCTTTATGCTCTTAATAAAAAATTTAATATTTCCGTCGATATAATTCAGTCGAGACATAGTTGTTCGTTAGATTTTTGTTTTCAAGATAAACAAGTTACGAGCTTACACGAGCTTGATAATATTGTAAACCTATACGAATCGCTAAACCTCGTATATCATATTTGCGACATTTGTGCAATGTACACTTTGTGAGATGCGAGTGTCTAACAAGATTTACATGACAATAACAACGCTTTTGTTGTTGTCGGAACAATTGACGCTCTTATTGGACGATTGCGCCTCAATTCGAGTTGGCATTCCTGGTGTGTCATATTTTGGCGCAGGCCCGATGAAATTACAAACCATCCACCCGAATCCTGACTCCTGAGTCGGATTACTCAATTCATTGTCACGTACTTGTCGCCCCAAATCGGTAGACTCTGCAGACTTTTATTATAGGCGTGTTATGCGGCATATCGTGTTATATCGTACCGATTACGTAATCGGCAAATTCAGCTGTATGCGTTACGTTTCGACTTGTTACGATTCGAAAATCATACCGTGTCTCTCTTAGATGACTGTCGTGATAAAACAACCGTGATTTCACGGTCGTAGATTTGAATAACTGTAAATGAAAATCAGACGAAATACGTGCAATAATGGTTTACAATTTGAGAACATTGAATATCTTCGACAATACCGTAGATCCCACTTTTTCGGTTAATGCAACTAATTGTAAATGGCAGAGCTTCCACCTCAATTTATGGATTAACTTTTCCATGGGTTAAGCCGACAAACGAAATTGTGCGTCATATTGACTCGCGGTGGTTGTCGGTCATCGGTAAGTTGGCAAAAGAAGTGCTCCAAGCATTGTCGAATCACTGAATCAACTACGCATTCGAGATTTATTCGAGCAAGGAAATATTTCATCACAAGCGTAACCTCCGCAAACCAAGTTTGACAACTAAAGCTATAAGGTGGTCAGCGTGTATGAAAAGACAAAGAAAGATCGCGCATGCGTAGTAGACCGCTCAATCTGCCAAGTTTCACCGTATAAAGCTCCGTCGGTGCAAAAAATTTGGAAATAAAAAAATAGACGTCAGACTACACTCCGAAATTGCAGTGCACTCTAGAGAAGGTTCGCGCAGTCGTCAGATTCAGCTTGCGCCATTCGTCTCCCTTGTAGTTATTGCCATGCGTTAAGAAGGGGACGTGACTGTACGCGAGTTGAATGAAAACTCGTAATAAAAAATGGGAAAAACACGATGTACACAAAACCAGAGAGCGCGAGAAGATGTAAACACGAGCTTTCCAGTAAACGGCGTGTAACACGTTATAACATACGTATTACAAAGCCGAGTTGGTGCATTGAACTTCTCGCCCACTCTTGGCCATTCGATATAACAGTCGAGCGTCACTGTTAATTAATCGGTATATAAAATGCAGTTTTTGTCGCACGGCGTCCCGAGTCGAGCGATGCGACACTCTGACGTCAAACTGACACTCCGAGTCGACCCTTCTGCTCGCGGCTTCGAGTCATCTTCGGCTCTCTTGGCGGCGTGCACCATAGGGGGAAGAAGCGGGTGCGTGGCTGGCGCCTCAATTTTTCCATGTCGATAAAGAACTTGCGATAACGGAGCCGGCCGACCAATATATACGAGGACTTTGCACCGTCAAACCACATTCTACCAGATTCTGTGAGAATTTCGTGTCCTCAAATCGCGTGGCGCCAAAACCGCGAGAAAGATAGTAAATAAAGCAATCGTCACCCACCCACCTATCCATTCATCCGCAACAACGGGTATACGGTAAAAACGCAACAACTCTTATACCGAGAAGAGCATCGAGTGATTCGAAACTGTTCACATCTGTCGGATCGACGTTGGCTTTTTCCTAACAAGTTTCCAAATCCTCGCGAGGTTGGAAGAAAGGGAGCTACTACAGTTTTACGTTTGTGCTCCGAAACTACAGTGACGAGACGGGACGGAAGCTTGATTTAGTGAATTTCACGAGGAGTGTATATTGTTGCCAAATATTCACTCGGTACACGCTCGATACCTTGGGCAAAGTGAACGTAGTACCGATAAAGACAAGTATCGACTTGTTGAACAAATCACCTTTCTATGAAAATTCTACCGTAATCGGTGAACACGCGTCCAGGCAGTCATGAAATGGAATCTTGAAATTGTCGAACGCTGTTATATGCTGAAATTTTATTGATCGTGCTTAAGAGCCGATAAACTGAAGAAACTGTTCTCGAATTCCTTTACTTGCTTGCAAGTCCTGACTCGCGATCGGTGTGTCGAAAATGGCTTCCATGCCCTAGATGTGAGAGAAAGTATAAGACGAACACGACGACAACAACAACAACAACAATAATAATAATAATAATAATCATAATCGTAATCATAATCGTAGACATAATATTCGTTAAAAAAAAATTTGTACCAGAAGTATTAAATCACTGCTCAAGAAATTATTAAACGATAATTAACACGGCAATCGCGCTGATAACGTAGGATCGAATTTCCAAACCAGTCTTTAAGAATTGTCAAAATTGAGGAAATGCTAGGGCGTAACGTGATGCTGGTTCTACGTACCAGGCAAGAACGCACCGAGAGACGTATGAGGCACAAAAAGGAAGCTAACCCTCCGCCGATGGAACCTCCGCCGCAGCTTGTCAACAATAACCATTTGTATCTAGACCTGAACATGAACTTCAGTGAAAACAGTAAACAGGAAGACGCCAGGCGGCAGAGAAAGGTACGTCCGATGTTTAATTTTTATAAATAACGACATCCTCTTGGGGAATATTTATGGTTCGATTCGTCGTCACTTTGAGGAAAACTCGTTCTTATAATTAATTGCTCACTTGTACATGCTATCAAAGCTGCGGGGTGAACGGTTATTTGATTTTTTTACCTTATCTCTTTTTGTTTTCGTTATTAGATATAATCTGTCGCTTGAAGTAAAAAATAATTAAAAAGAAAGAAAAAAAAATTGTTTTCCCTGTAATTTTATAATTAATTGATTTATAGTAACGCTTCAAAAATATGACATTAACTTTTCACGGGTTGTGCAAGACTGTAAGAGATTAGTTAGGTTCGTCTCGTATACTTTTTAATCACTTAAGTATATGGTGCTCGTTAAAAATAATGTCAATGTACGATGTCACACTGATTGTGATTCAAACCCGTTGCGAATACAGAACCATGTCACTCGGAACGCGTATGATGTGCGATAAGACCCATGCACAGTAAACGTGGCTACAGGAAAAAAAATAATTAATTTTCACGAATTATTCGTACGACGTTTTGGGCACACCTCAATAACATTCGGAACAACTTCCCTAAGCTTGTTTTTCCCATTTTAATTCTAACTTACCCAAGAGTTTGAAATTATGCTGTTTTACACACGCGAAATCGTGAGTTTTTTCTGACTCTTGTATCCGATTTTTATTACTTCATATCACGACCGCGTGGTTTTACACCAAATTTACAACCAAATATTTTAACGACAAAAAATTAGAACAAACGGAGTAGGTACATACTTTGAAAGAAAAACATAGCGATGCTGGTGCTCAACATTTGTTTGAGATGAAGATATGTTGTTACAAGTACCAAATTTTTTATACATCAAGCCACTCATGCACTATATTTATGCTTATTAGTGCAGTAAATGCAATGTAAACAAGGAAGAATGATTCATTCGTCTGGCAGGACGAGTGCCGTTAATTTTCGTTGCTTCATGCTTCGAAATTTATACATATTATTTTTGTTATTATCTATCTTACGCTCTATTTAATCCCGTCTCAGTCTTAATCGAACCGTAATATTGATATCACTCACAGCAATATACGCACAATTAAGCGTCCCGTAATTCTCGGCAAGGTCCTCGTCTGTAATAATAATACTTATACTTCTTATCGGCATGCAAACTTTGCCAAAAGTTCTCCGTTCAGCCATTAAATTGGAAATAAAAAATTCCCCACGAAATAAAATTTTGGACACAGTTATTGCACGCAAGGTTTTCGACACACGGTCAGAAAGCCGGAGAGATGACTTAGGACTGTTCTCCGCTGTCATTCGATCCCTCAGGCAACGCGGATGAGAAGCCGCGCATAAAGGGAGGACTCAATTTTCAGGGTCTCTTCTTCACCTGCACTGAGAGAAATTTTTACTTCCGGTTACCACAAAGTCTAGCCTATCCGTTACTATTCTTTCTCATTAAGATCAGTGTTGCTATATTTTCTTGCAACTGTTGCGAAAATTTAAAGCTTCGATTGTCTCAAACCATAAATGAGTTTGGACGCTACACGCGCTTCTGTAACTTAACCACGTTCAATATTTCAAGTTTTCCCAGGTTCTTATCGAGAATTGAAATGCTTACATTACATACTGAATTATTTCGTAAAACGTCCGGCTATTGCATCAGATACAAATGTGCTTAGCGTTGTGGAATTGCAACGGAGCGCACGTGCCGATATTTTATTATCATACAAAAAAGAAATCGCACAATTTTATTGTGATAATTCGCGGGCGAGTATCGAGCGTCAAGTTTTCGGCGACCTACACGGGTCGACGTTAATTCAATTATGATCGTACTAAGCTCGTCAGAATTTTGCGGATTTTCGCCAGCTACACATATACGTCATCTTTGATTAGGTGAACAGAAATAAGCCGTATGTATAGGTATCCATTCGTGAGATATTTGATATCGGGGCGAAAAAAGATTGGCGAGTTCTGACTTGACCTTTTCAGAATCGAATGGAACTTGGTAGATTCTTTATCAACTACAATTGTCTGGAGTATTCTCAATTTTTTTTTTTTTTTTTTTTTTTTGTTTTTTGCGCAGACCAATAAGGCTTGAAACGCTCTTTAATATCATCTGAGTCTTCTTTGAATCGGTTGAGCGTTGCAGTCCGAAAATAGCTGCTGACATAAAAAGTTCCATAGGTCAATCGGTTCGTCACTTTGTTTAATTTGCAAATTTTTAATAGTTTTCTCAATATCTTATATAAATACCCTGACAAGAGCAATATGGAAACTGAAACCGTTTAGGCAATACAAATTTTTATGAACCTATAAAGATAAAGCCTATCCGCGAAATGCGCGTTGATCTTGAACTCTGATGGAGTCAAATATTCGTCGTCGTTTTACACTTTACACGAATCTTTTGTCACGTGTTCAACTCGCAAGGAAATAAAACGCGAACTTAGGAAATCAAATTTTTAAGTTTTTAATATAAGTTCAAATTTGAAACCCACGCGCACACTCTGTTTCTTATAATCTGTTTAATATAAATTTATATAAGATAATACTTATTTTACAAAAACTTTACCGTGCCTGATCTGATTGGTCGACTTGTTTGGAAATATATTTCGCGTTGACTATCGCAAATTTGAATAAAATATAGTTACAATAAATCAGTTCTCCAATCTTCAAAACGAACCTCTGACGAAATATATTGATACGAAATCAATCTTTACCCCAAGGTAGTAATTGTAGAAAAAAAAAGAAAAAATACCGTTCTATAAATATTGCAACTGACACATTTTTGTGTCTCATGACGAAATAACCTTCGCGTAATTTGTTGCTTCAAAATATGATGAAAACTGATGAAAGAATTGCGTAAGAATTCAATCACCAACTTATGAACAATCGAGAACTACCAGAAAAACAGCTTGAATGATCTCATTTGAAATGTCCCGTAGCATGACACTGATGCTGCGATACGCTACCGGTTATACTAACAATAAGTATGCTCGATGATTTCATTACGTAACTGTTTCTAAACTGCTCGTCTAATATCAAATTCTAATGCATAATTTTCCGGCTCATGACCACGGTCAGTTTTCTTGTAACATGACAGCTCCTTCATCCAGCACAGAGTACCAAGCCATTTTTGTGCCTCACGGTCATCGATCTTTACGAACTTCTATCATTCGTTGTGATTCTCGTTTACGGTTTATGCAAATATACCAATTAGCAGTTCAACCGTCACACGTTTTCGTAGAAATTTACCAGAAGCATCGCATTGTGTTTGGTTGATTTTATACGGGCGAAAAAGTTGAAAATTTCAGCTATCAAATTTTGCACAAAAGTGGTTTTAGAGTTACTTTTGTTATAACTTTTAGCACAGCAAAATTATTCCCAAGTTTATACGTCGTGTTCAACTTGTCAGCTACACGTCTTCTTGGTTTTAATCATTTTTACTTATCATCTCTCTATATCATAATTCATTGTTCACATGGCAACCTGCATATTACCTCCTTCCTGTCCTTGTATTTCCATTCGCTAGAAAACGTAATCAGCCAGGCATGGAGAATCACGTAACACTTTCCTTATGCTTGTATCTCATGCACCTCTCTAATTTTAAATCGATTATCGAACCAGTATTTACACGAAATGGTGTATTTTGGGAATCTTGAATCTTGTGTGCTCAAATTCGAAAGTATTCGTTTATCGTTAACGATGGTAGTTTGAATTATTTTTTCTCTAAAATTTTTAGCGATAGCGAAGATTTTTTATGTTGGCCATTTTTTTTCTATAATAAGCCATTTGTCAAAAAAGAATTTGAATTCGTGTTAACTGACAATTCTTTGACACGTTGCAAAATCTATTATTCGAAATGAATGGAGAAAAAACACGCTTCAGAGAATAATTTGACAGTGAAAAACCAGCCCGATTCATGTGTACCTCTCAGATGTTGATGCCAATTTATTTTTTATTACAAATTGTTGATAAATGAAGCCTATTTTGAAACGAGAGCTTGATCTTCACTAGCGCGAAGTTAGAAACTTTTACAAATACTTGATATCTCTTGACCAAATATTTATTACGCCATTAAATCGAAAAATAGGTTTTTTGGTAAAGAACTACGTTGTCTTGTCATTTTAGTAAAAAAAAATTCCAAGACTTTTTTTAAATCTTTCCACGAGAACCTGAAAGTTTCTTCTTTTAACCTCAATTGGTTTCGTTCTCGTTTCTGGGATTTCGAGTCACAATCTTTGTGAGTCTAAAAATGATGCGTAAATAAGGCATATCCATTCACTTGACAATGTGTATAAAGTTTAAGTAAATTTTTCCTCGCAATGTTGACATCCTTTTGGGTAAACAAGTATGTAATTTTAATCACGCACGAAGGTATTAAGATCAGCGTGATGAAAGTCAGCTAATCTTCTTTAAAGCATCAAATTGCACCCGCTGTAAGTCTCTTAAAGTTATTGAATTATGGTGCTAGATTATTTTTACCATCATGCGCAGTGTTGAATTTAGAATACGTGGTAGTTAGGAGCATCTCTTATTTCATCAGTTCAACCTAATTGTTTCAATGCTTGCATTAAAAATGTCATACTGTTCCAAACTTCCACAATGATATTCTCATCAGAGAAAAAAAAGTACAACCAACTTCAAATAAATAATCACTCCAGCCTCGCGTCTTCATCTTCACCATAAAACATTTAAATGACATTTGAACAATTAACGATGTTCCTACACGAATGACACTCCAATAAAGATTTGCAAAGAGCTGTTAAGAAGTGCGACGAAATCAATTTGTTCAAGTTCAATTTCTTTTATTGGAAATTGACGAGAAATGTGACTTGTTGAGAATGAAGCGCCAAAGCCAATGATAATAATATTTCTCTCGAAACTCTCATAAGAATATATACGCTAAAATCGTCATCGACATTTTTTACGTCATGTTTTTTTTTTTTGTTTTCTCCAAGGTGAATTATAATTTTTTAGTTTGATCACCAGGTTATCAATATTATTTTTTTTTAATCATAGTAACGTTAAGACATTTAATCAAAAGTGTTCTCATCCTCTGCTATAGAATTAAACACCCCCCCAAACATGCGCGACTCATCCTCAGTTCAAAATAATGACAAATATCATGAAGCCCGCGAGCTGAATTTTCCCCGTAAATCAAAATGGAACAAGCATAGATTTGCAAGATTTTGACGATTTTGACGTTGACATTTTTTCGAACGATGGCTGCCATGTTGAATGCATTCTCCTCAATCAGTTTCAAAGATACTCATATAATCATCCCTACGTCGCTGTGACTTCCATTCGCATCGTAAAATTTTACCCCCGCTCAAACCGAGCCACCGGATCGCTTCTCGGGCCGTTCTCTGTTTCTCGAGCACAACCTCCTAGGTATAGACGCAGTGATGTAACTTGCGGTGTGGTTTTCAGGGTGGGGCAAAGAGGTAAAGATACACCGTGTATCGTCGTAAATATAGGAAGGTTCGAGAGTGTAAGACCGACGAGAGGGGGGGAATCCCCGCCCGTGCGACCCTTGGTCTGTAAATTTTTATGTCAACGCATTTAGTGCATAACAAGAGTCTGCTAGTTCAGCAGTGACTTTCTGGTTCTCCACATACTTGCGGGTTGCCCGAATATTGTTTGGGAAAAGAAAAAAGAAGCACATGAGATAGAAATCGACGACCCAAAGAAACGATAATTGTGCTTTTTCATTTACCGCATCAGCGAATCGTTGGAGAATTGCAGAATTCCCTTCACGTTAGCCAGAAAAATAAAAATCTCTGGCGACGGTCGGGTCTTGACGAATCTCGGAGAAATATCACACCGATGAGAAAGATTTCCAACGAACAGTCTCGGCTGAAATTATAAAGAAAAATCGTATCAGCGATAAAAGAAATACAATAAAAATAAAAACAAGCCATGATCTGCTACTGGCGAGTAAAACCCTAGTCGCTTATTCGACAAAAAGTCCGAGTCCTCCGAAACGGCGGCTCGGAGCGTCGAAAGCATCGACCAGTTTGGCCGTTTCTAGGGTTTCCGCGAGGAAGCCAAATTCGACAAATTAAAGGCACGCCGAGCACCGTCTGCGGAGACAGTTTCTTAGGATGGATCACGGCGACAGCGCGAACGAGGGCGAAAGCTCGGTGGACACCGTCATTGCCCGGTCGTCGCTCGAGGAAGAGGATCCAAAGGAGGAACCGGAACGAGCGTCGACGGATCGCGTTGCCGTCGCGGGGGAGAGTAACTCGAGTCTGGATACAGTGGCGAGCAAGGATGAGAAGAAACGCGGCCGTTTTGGCGCCCTGAAAAAGAGCTTTCGGAAGGATGGGGGTCTTTTCAAAATCAAGAAAAAATCACCAGGGGATCGCACTTTCGGCCGAGGCTCCGACGCCTCGCTCCCGGAGCTCGCACTCAGAGACGAAGACGGTCCCAAAGGTTATCGATAATTGTGTAACACGGTAAAACTTCACTGCACCGCCGCACTCTCGTCTGATTCACTTCGAAAAATTCATGGGAATTGAATGGACTGTGAGTCGGATGGTTAATCGCTTGGTAATACCTGTAGAGTTCGATTGATTTACGACATTGCTTCTTCGACTCTCTCATGGAACAGGACTGAACAGTTGACTGTATTAACATTAGTTCAATGAACAGTAAATTTGATTGACTGGTTTGCGATCGCATATCTTGTATCAAGTATCGTCAGTTATAGACTCAGGTATTTAAGAACGCCAATTGAAAGTGGCGTTAAAAAAAGAGAACCTGAATTCGTTAACGGCTAGGATTCGTGTGCAGAGCTTTTTGCTGAGAAGAATGTTCTGATATTGTTGAAATATTCACAAGACATTTTTATAGACATACGATATTCTCAGTTGTTACAGCTGGTTTAAATCGGTTGGGTTAAAATTTTAAAGAGCAGTCTTTTACGACCCAGTAACGCTTTGATTGAGTTCGTCGTTTTCATCGGGTCTAATTCCGTTATTGCAATAAGATTTTTTTTTCATCTAAAATTATATAGAATTGGTGCACCGAATCAATGTCTACCTAGGCAACAATTTTTGACTCGACGAAAACCAAACTGACAGAGTAAATTTTCTAATAATTTCATTCACAGTCTTCGGCCACAGCCAACAAGTAAGCGTTCTCGACAGTTTATTGTTGATATGGAAAAAAAAACTTTCGTATTTCGACAGAAATAGTAGATTAAAAACATCTAGACTTGAAACAATTAATTGACAAAATTCGTAGTCATCGAGTCGTGCAGACTGTCGAACATCTCATGGCTCAGGTATTACCAAGCTAGGCAATGACGAGGAATGTAAGAATTAGTCGAATCAAACATATTTCATCTCCTGCATAACTCCGTGTAGGGGGCGTGCGAAAGAAAGTGGAAAAATTGAAGAAAGAGAAGAAGTCTAATTCACTCGTCCGTAAGCTCAGTTTGAACAAGTTCAAATTATCGGGATCGGAACAGGAAACGAGACGTACACCGGAAGGTGGGGACAGAAGCCGTTCGCAGAGCCAATCGTCCCAAGAGTCTCAGAGCCAATCGGACAGCCCTTGCAAGCTGGGCGTCACCCTACGGAAGGGGGCCGGAGACTTGGAAAAGGAAAATATCGAAAAGGAAAGGCTTGTCGCCGAGGGACACCTCCGAGAGGAGGGAGAGCAGAGATCGAAGAAGCCGACGCGATCGACGAGGCTCGATAGCCTGGAGAAACCTGTAAGCACCGTCACGGTTGTGCAGCGCAGGTCACCGTCTCTGACCATTAGAAGCATACCGAATCGAGAAGTATTGACGAAAATTTACGGTGAGCCAAAAGTTGTCGCTTTTTCATATTACACGCGTCTGCGCAAGGCCGACTTCAATCTGCAAGCACATGATATCGTTAAGCCGACTTAATTCGCTGTTATTGTTCACCTTCTTCCGGTAAGAATTATACCTATTTTCAATGCCAGAATTGAATCTTCGTTCTAGAGCAGATGTGTAAACAGTTCCTTGATCGTCTCAACGATTTCTAAGATGCATTGCTTCTTTTTTCAAATTTGGAACACAGCGTCACGGGATTTGTGAGGTTATTTGAAAAGCACTTGGAAGAGATCGAGATTTTCGGTTCGGAATGCATTTCTTTGCAAAATAATATCTGCTTTGGTTATATTGCCTTGTTATTTTTCCGGTGAAAGAATGGAATGATGTTTGAAAAATGGAGCATGAAGTTTTTAAAATTCATGTGTAAGATCGAAATCTATTTTAATTAGAAAATCGTTCGAAAGTTCAAGCTTCAATGTAGCTTCTATTAGTTTCTCCGGGTGATCAACCGTTACCTGAATTTTTATAAAAATTGAATCGCACAATTTACGTACAGCAGAAAGGACTTTGATTCAGCAGCATTACATGACAAGCTGCGTCACAGAATATTCACCTTTCAATTCTGAGCTTTTGCAATTCCAGGCACTCGTTTTAACAACCTTGTACCTAGTTTTACATCGTAAAACTTTACAACCCAACAACAAGTGCATGGTTTCGATTGCATTCAAGTCGAATGGACAAATAACCGGTTAAGGAATACAAATTTTGCTACACTTTTTTTCATTCTGCAAACTTGATTCTCTCAGCGTATGAATATTGATAACATTGCGCATCTCGGGTTCCGAGTTCTTCACTGGCTTATCATAAAAAATTCGTAGCAGAAACGCAGAGCGCTGAAAAAGTGACACAAACGAGCGACTCACCCGAGAAAACCCATCGCGTGGTTTCAACACTCCCCTACGCAATATCGAAATGGTCCGATGGTCCAGAGTACGGGAATCCTGAGATCCGGAGACCGAAGCTGTCCCTAAAATCAGACTCCGAATCGGCGATACATCCCGCGAAAACTCCACCGCTTGAGCTTCGCCGCAAGTTGTCGCTCCTCGATGAGAAGCGAGCAGTTTTTCGACGCCGAAGGTTCGACACTTCCGAAGAATCATCTGCGGACACGGTAATTCCGGCGAGAAGTCAGATCGATTCGAAGGCTCAGACTTGCACTGGGAATATCCGGGGCCCAGCGCGGCACATAAGCGTGCAAAAGTTCGACACCTTTTCAACCTTCGAAGGAACATTCGACGAGGAAACCGGCCTGGGATATCTCCAAGGAATCGAAGAGGATCGCGCGGAGAACTTCGATCAACAAGTCACGGGACGCGCGAGTCTCAGGACGATGAGCAACGCGCCGACGATTGCGGACATAATGGATAAATCTCGATCGACTAGTCAAGAAAGCGCGGTGAGATAACCAGGATTACTTTTACTCAATTATTTCTACTCCGACTGTTAAGTTCTCTTAGGATTTTCGTTTTCGTTGCTTTTAATCTCGTTTCTGTATTGGGTTGTATGATTCGATAGTGTTGGCGGTTGATTAGAGCGCACAGACCATGTTCCATTGGGAAAGTTTATGTGGAAATTTTTACACACAGAGACTCTCTCGAGTGCGTGACAATCGACTTTTGATCCAGGCTTTCATAAGCGTGTAAAATGATTTTCTGATGGCTCTACACAACCAAGTTCAAAATTAGACCCCCAATTTCGTCGAAACAGTTCATGGACCAACGTTACAGTCAATTGATGATCAACTTCGATATCCCTTAAAATACAAAAAACATTTTTTATGTCCCAGTAAAGCGCGATTTTAATCCTGGAATTTTTGTTCTATAAGCTTACCTATAAGCATTAATAGAGCAAATATTATAATCAGCAATCATACGTGTGAATATTAATACAGATATTAGAATTTTGTTTTTCGTTGTTGCAAATTTCTGGAAGTTCACTTCGTACATTTTCCTGCATCAATATTCAATGGTTTTGAATTTATCGTTGATATATATGTTGATGGAATCGAGACTTCGACCACAGATAATAGTAGCTAAATGAAAAACATTTTAGCTGTAACATTTAAGTCATTTCTCTATTAACGCGCACCAATCAACCTACAAATACATGGCGCAAATGTACCATTAAAAAAAAATCAATACTAGTTTACTTATTATTTTGGTACATTGGCTAGTGTTTGAGTAACAGAGGAGACGACTTTTTGATTGAAAAAGTCCAACGTATGACAATAACCTTCCAGGGCTGTAACCAAAACCAACCAATTTTTTTTGTGAGAATCTTTTATCTTCTTTCTCTATTCTACGATTATTCATTCAGGTAAGTGTACCAGTTATTGACTCTGTCCCAATTATCGACCTTTTCTGCTTGTATCTGTTCGATCCATGCTTCTGAAATTACCAAAAAATAAATTTGTAGTGTCTAACTCTCTAGCAATTTGTTGTAGTCATCATGAAATTCACAGTTCGTGCCGTCCATTTATAATTTTGGAAAATAAAAGGGTCAATGATTGCGTCTAAACGTGTCAATAACTGGTGCACTTACCTCACTACTTATTTCGAGCACCGCAAGCTTGCGCGTGATGCTGGAAGGCTGTCCTTAGACTTCCCAAGACTCCAGAGAAAGGTTATACCTTCTTGTAGAAAAGTCTCTATAATGTGGCGTGTCGGTTTGCGTGATTCCCGAGGGTTAACGAAACCCAACTGCTCCAGCGGGGCTTCGGGTAAAGGACCTTTGCGTGGAACACGGAATGGCGTATACCGTGACAGTTGCAGGAAACTGAACACCCAAGTGTGCATGCGCCTCGACTGTCGTCTGCTTAGACAGGCTGGCCAACTTTTTTCTAATTGGGACCTATCTATACGCGCAATCGTTTCGAGATTGTTTTCACTCGAATCCAGACCCATCAAATTTTTGCTAATCTCAAATTCTCAAGGCAACATAACTTCGAAACGCGTGCAAATTTGGACAGCTGTTAACGTCTGGCTGCAGCGTACAATCGGTTGGTCAACCTGTCAAGCGGACTGAAAATTTCGCTCAAATTAGTTGAATCTACCAATCGAATCACGTGATTTGGCGCACGCGCATTCGGGTGTTTAGTTTTCTGATAATCTCACTAAACGTACGCAGCTGTTCACCGGTACAATTGTGAGCTGGAATGAGATATCCTTCCACGTCTCAAGCTTGCGTAATTTATAATGAAAACTGACTGTTATCCCAACGTCAAGGAAATTTTTCATGCGCAATGATTATCCCACATATGGACGTATTCACTGACATACTATACGCACACCATTTATATACGCAGTCACTCGGCTACATGCTTTCGTGACACAGATCGATAGTAACTCTCTGTGGTCTGAGCTGTGGTCGACGGCTGTCGAGACGCATTCACGGGTTTCAAGTTTCACCCTGCTCGGTAAGGGTGACAGACTTCCCTACTATCGTTCACACACTCGCTCCCTCGTTCGCTCGTTATGCGTCCATGGAGTGAAGCGACTGAAAAATATACCTTGTCCGATACGATTGCCTGAAATATAGAAGGTGCAGGACGTGAAATCCTTACGACAATTGCGCCATCAGGTGTTAAACCGACGTTCACGCTTCGCGAGATATTTTGCTTCGGTCAAATCGATTGTTAATCGAAGGAAACTGACAATTTCTCACATTCGTTTAAACTGAACTGGAATCGACGTATCTTCAGCGATACCTGCACTCCTTTGCAATATTTTACCAACGGTTATGAAAAGTACCATATACACTGTGTTTTTGTTTTTTCAATAAATTAAATTAACGTATTTAATGGAATACAGATGATTACAATTAAAACAAAAAGTAGTGAAACGAAGGTTTATAAATTGCAACTAAAGTCAATCAAGCTGAATTGAAAACGACGACTCTCCCGAATGAAAGATTTATCAAATACACGAATTTCAAACTTCGGACCAATTACATTATTGTATCGTTTTACCAAAAACGTATCCGTTCGTCCAGTTTCAATGAATTCCGGGTAATTGTGCTCGTTATAAATTAATTCTCTATAAATCACGTGTAATGATTTTTTTTCTGAGACGCTTCGAAAAAACATCGTACAAAAATCATTCACACACACACACATCTCTTCTATAGATGAGTTTTAATATTACAAAATAGAGCAATAATACAAAGCTTTTGAACTCGCAAATAACTAAACTTCTTTCTGGGCACTTGTGCCGCATTGAATTTTTTTTTTCTCGTCAAAAAGAGATTATTAATCGACTTCGGTTCAATTTTCCTGATCCCGATTTCAATACTTTTTCGTTACATCGATTCTTTTACTTCAATTTACGCTCGATACTTACTTTTTTTAATCTTCACGTTGAACCGCATATCCTGAAGATTATACGTAGACGGGGGATTTTAATCTTATCGGACGCACGAACCCTCAATGGTCGTGATGTTTACACATCAGACCAGGGTGAACGACCATCGGTTGACCCATCAGCAGAAATTATTTCATTCGACACAATACTCGTCCTCATTCTGTACCAATCTACACCTACCCTCGATTCGTTAACACGTCAAACAATGGTCATAACAATTATTCTAGAGCTTTCAGCAAACGGCAGCAATACTAATCTTGTAATTTTTAATATTTCATGTTATGATCTTTTAAGATTGTTGAAATATTCCTGTGAATCTTGAACGATTTCTCATAACTACCAACGATTACTCTGATGATTACCAATGCTGAACTTTATTTGAATATTTCGAAAATTACGAAATGATTTCAAATGATATTGATCAAAAAAATTAAATAGATATCTAAAAGGAAAACGAGCTGTAGACAAACGGATCGTACGTTCGTGATTTTTTTTATGTCCATAAGGTTTTCACTATCGCAAACTTGAACAAAATTCTATTGAAATTCAAACACGTCTTAGAGAGATTCGAGACCTTTTCATATTGAAATCCGCATACTTTCGAGTAAATAGAAATAACCATCTGACATTGAAGTGTTATTGAAAAAAACCGCAATCTAAAACCTTTAAATACTTGTAAAGACAAATGAGATGCAAAAAAAAAAAAAAAACAAATTTGGAAATTGTTAGATATGCTCTTCATAATATTTATTAACTCGCTTTTGATTACGTTTGTTGTGACAGAACCCGTCAACATTCATCGAACAGTGTTTCAGATGATATGCACTAGTATCTGACTTATAAAATATACAGTCGTACTTGAAACTTTGAACAACGACGTTAAATCATTACAGACGTAGTATTTCACACTAATATTATTTTAATCTATCTACGCGTTGACTCAACCAGTTGCTGACAGGTAATTACCGATCTCAAGGTCAACACGGCACATACAGCATTATGGATGATCGAATAACACGATGAACGACAATTCTCGGATAACACGATAAGACTTATCCATTCCATGAAATTTAATCCTTCAAGTGTTCCGATGTGGTTCTGCAATAATCGATACAAATTTCATTACAGCATCACAAGTTGCTTAGATACCTACTTCGTTCAGCGAATATAAGACTATAAGACACGGATGAGTGTCACGGCACAAATTCGTTCTGACGGCGTATCCAAACGCTGAAAGATAAGACGTACCTGTACTCGTACACTCCGTGACACTTTTTCAAGGTGTTTCATTCCGCCGTTCCCCTACCGCTTCGTTATACCCGACTGTACAAAATCGTGTCTACCCTTCGCACTAGAAATTAATACCGTTCGTTGTCACTTGACAAAAAGTAACGATTTTGCAAATGGCAACCACAGGTAGTTGTGACAGGATAATCAACTTTCTTTAACAATTAACAGTCTCCTCAAAGCTAAACCCCAAGGGGTCTAAGCCTCATAAATTTAAGGCAGTATAGAATAAAAGACCGAATTATCGGCAGTGCATACCCGGTATACCTGACTCTGATTTGATTTACCTCTTTGCAATGTACTCACCGTCGGCTATTGCGGGGCAAAAATGTGTTCGCCAGTTGCGTGGCTGCCGGCGACTACCGATTTTCGCAGAGAACGCACGGTATTTTGGGATGATTGCTTGAAAGGTGGATTAGTCCGACAATTGGTGTTAATTGTCTTCATTTGAACTTGTCATTGAGAATTAGTCGTTCTCACGGTTAAAGTTTATCCTGCAGATTTTTATGTAAAAGGGTAGGTAAAAACATTTGAACAAGCGGTGAAACAATTTCTGTAAGTACCGAATCAGGACGGGTAAGTCCGGATGCAAATTTTCCGAAATTCTGTTTCAAGCAAACACCAGTAATTCCGTCGGCTTCGTTGTATCGCTCGTTGTCAGCCCGAACTGCATTGGCGCTTGTTATTACCCACTCCATTCGACCGGCGCAAAACCAATATAAAAACCAGACAGCCAACAGTGAAACGGGGTTATTAATATTCGTTATCTGACGATGCACTCGTTGCCACGTTTGGATTCATATTCAGTTGGGTGGCCGGTTGTCCACGGTAGAACCGGAGTGTCTTGTTCCTTGGTAACTTTCATACCACAAACTCTCAGATGGAACTTACTTTTTGGCGAAATTTGGCTGCTTTGGATTTTTTCAGATGGAAGGTAACGCGGTGTTCTATTTCAGTCTTTTAGCTGTAAAATCATTTAAAAAAAAAAGTGCCGTGTCAGAAAGCAATTGCCGCGTATCGCTCGAACGGTTCAGTCAGTCGGTGGATAGCGTAACCCGCAAAATATCAGTACGACGTTTATATTTATAAAGTTATAGCTGAAAAACATCAGCGGTATTTCTCTTCGCGTCGTTTAATGCTCGACTTCGTTTTCAACCTGAAGGAAATTATGACTCGCCTAACCGGAGTTAAAAATATTTGGTTATTTCCTTTTGTTGCAGACATCTCAGAACAGTGGACCGACCGCGGGTGTTGGTGAAAAGCGGGAACACCTGTACAAAATACTCGTGATAGGTGAACTGGGCGCAGGCAAGACCTCAATTATAAAAAGATACGTTCATCAATTCTTTTCTCAGCACTACAGAGCCACCATAGGGGTGGACTTTGCCCTAAAGGTTCTCAACTGGGACCAGCATACAATAATAAGGCTACAGCTCTGGGACATCGCAGGTTAGTCAAGTTCACAACGATCCCGATAAAAGAGGAATAATAGGATGCTATTATACATATTTTTTTCATGGTTGAAATAATTAATTGCTGAATCTTTATCGGCCAATCAACGCGTGTTACGCGTGAAGAATTCCATGCGGTTTCACCTAGAGTCAGATGTTGTTGCAATTTGGCCTAGAATTATTCGTAACTCGGAAAATGTACAAGCTTAGGTCGTAAGTACCTAATTCATGACTTCCGAGTCAATGAAAATATGATTTTCTGCAAAGTTTTAAAAGTTGCCTCAAACTTAAAAGTTTTCTGGCATTTAACTTTGAAACGGTAAGTGATATCAAGAAACGAGAAAAAAGGGTGGTTTTATTTGAGAGTATAACCATATAACGAAGTTACAACAAAGTTTGGAACGATCTCCGGCACTAGGTGAAACAGCACGGAATTTCCCGTATAAGTATATACGTTGAGAGAAATTTTTAGTTCCGGTTACCGCTCAGTCCTTAACTATTTTCATTTTTTACCAAAATCGAAAAATGTAGTTCTAGGTAGAAAATGAAAATTAGTTTTCTAGCTGTTACCAGAAAGTCTAGTATCCGTTGCTATTCTTTCTCATTACGATCACTGTTACTATATTTTCTCGTAACTGTTGCGAAAATTTAATGCTTGTGCAAGAATAAATTGACGTTAAAGCCTTGTTTAACTAAGAAAGTAGAGTAAACCGAACAAACTGATTTTGCGTTGCAATTACCAAAACATGATCGACAATAGCGCAAAATGGTTCGGTGTACCTCGTTTTTCGTTATTCCAACAACATTCAAACAGGTTTTTTAACGATACCGGTTTTACTGAATTCTTCTAATTACTATAACCAATGAAATTTTTCTCAGCGTGTATTGTTTATGCACACGTAATGCCTATACGAAGAATCTCACCGTCCGCACTTATCGGATTGTCCAGTCTCGCTATATATTTATGAGTAGTTCTCTGTTTGTGAGATTCACATATCGTTATCGGACACACATGCATCGACGTTTGAAATCCTCTTTAGAATTTGCATTGCAGTGTAGCAGACCGACGCATAATTTACTCTGGCCTAAAATTTTATACCGGGACATTCCAACACCTCGTCATCGCAACTGTTGGATAAGTCGTTAACGATCTTCTTACACTTTTCAAGTACTATCCTTCTTTCTTTACTACACAAATAATCCGCGAGAAAATTCACATCACCTATTAGAGATCATTGAAGGTAACACACTGACGAAAAAAAAAGTGTCAAGATCATGCCCACTTCGGCCCACTTCTGGTAACAGAAACACCGACTGGGTGTTCTACTGTATATTCATTGCATAAATAGCCTTATGTCTATTGATAGCTCCAGTCAATCAGTCTGCAAATATGAGCACGTGTCGTTTTCACGTCTGCCTAGGTGAGCAAGAATCAGACATTTCCAGTGTTGTTGCATCACGTGGATATGTTTCTCTGTACAGAAGTTATTTCACGCTCTATATTTCATCTCGATAACATCGTGAGCGAATAAATGTGGTCTAACCCTTTCAGTCACAGAAGCTAATGTAGTGAGCACCGTTTATTTATTTTATTTTTTTTTTCGTCATTTCTTTTATATTTCATGTAAAATATTGATTTTTTTTATATTTTCAGGTAAAAAATACTTAAACTTTGTAATAATTAGGATTTTTGTGAATCCATAATTGTTCGTAAATATTATGAATAAACAAATTCAAATAAAAACGTATTTTAATTAGATGGCCATTAGATTTCCACAATTCAATGCATAGGGGTAGTTTTCACCCTTCTTATGGGTGCATATAGATAGTCTTGGGGCTTGCACCAATTCATGGTTTAAAATCGTACTGTGTCAAGATAAATATTCATATAAATCTCATTCAAGATCACTGTCTAAAGCAATGCTGTTAATTCACCCCGTTTTCACCCCATTTTAAGGGTTTTTTTTTTCAATAAATTCTTACATAATATTATTATTCAGCGTCGTAAATACTGCGGTTGAAAATCTTTTACAAATTTGTAAATAAAATGAGAGGTTGTTTAATTCCAAGTTAAAATGCACAGGAAAGGTAGAATCGCACTTCCATGCCAAAAAAAGGAGAATGGCTCGAGTGAAAGGGTTAAAGTGATGTACGTTATAATTTGAGGAATCAGGAAAGATTGATAGTCGCGTATACCCTGACCACCGCAACCTAATCGCCTCGGTAGAATGACGTTCTCATATTTTACTGGGATCAAAATGAATTCGAATTTTCCAGGTCAGGAGAGATTTGGAAATATGACGAGGGTCTACTACAAAGAGGCGGTAGGTGCTTTCATAGTTTTCGACGTAACGAGAAGCGCCACCCTCGACGCGGTAGTCAAGTGGAAACAGGACCTGGATTCAAAGGTCCAGCTCCCCGATGGGTCAGCCATTCCATGTGTTCTTTTGGCCAATAAATGTGACCAGCAAAAGGAAGGCCTCGTCAATTCTCCGAATAAAATGGACGAGTATTGTAAAGATAAAAACTTTTCTGGCTGGTTTGAGACCTCGGCGAAGGAAAACATTAACATTGAGGAGGCGGCGAGGTTTCTCGTCAACAAGGTAGTGCATACAGTCTTTGCAAGCTTCTTCAAAATGAACAGTTCGATTAGTTAGGTTCCCAACAGTTGGAGTGCTTCGGGGGCAATTTTACAAAACGCGGTTCTCTTACAGAAATTTACAGTTGCGTAAAGTCTTCTGAAATTGAACCATGGTAAGAATTACAAATCGGAGAGCGTGCCTAACTGCTACTTGAACTTTCGATCTGAAAGTCTCTTTTCATTTGTGAACTGTTATTATATTGGATGAAATAATTCTAGCATAGACGATAACTTGTAGCATCAGCTGGATGCTCTTTTGGAATTTGTCGAATTTCAATTGATCGTACTTCTCGACATTGCCCTCAAAACACTTGACGCAATCAAGTGTAGACTTCCTTTTTGAAATATCAGAGACTGGAATTTCTTTGATTTCTCTCAGCAAGTGATGAACGCATAAAATAGATATTGCATTTGATCCTGCTGCTGAAAAATACTGCTGAACTATCGTTCGACGGAAGTACGTCGTTACGAAATTTATGGGCGATGACCCAATTCTGTAAAATATATCCACTACCAAGTTTAATATTTCTTCAAAAACAGTACAATCAACTCGGTACTAAAGATGCAAATAACAATTAAAAATTATTCATAGACAGTCTATAAGAACTTTGGATCTTAAACTTTCTTTTAAGGGACCTTGAGTAGGAATGATTAAAAAAATTTAAGTCGCTCACTTGTACCGACGAATAGTTACAACACTGACTATTTACTGCGATTATATTCCCAAGCAGAAATTACTTTTTTGTGTTTTCAAATCTTCAGCTGTGGAAATGCAGCTCGTTTTATCTTTAACTCGTCGAAAGCTAATCCGTTTGCAAGAATTAACGAAATATAAATAAATTTGAATGATAGACTTCTGCACTTCTACCGGATATCGAGTATTATACAAAAACTTGTCGTTGCCGCGTAATTCACCAGCTATTGAATATTGTGATTGAATTTCATTTGTTGTTGACAGATTCTTCAGAACGATCAAATCATAAAGGGAAACGGTGCGCAAGAGCAATCAGACGGCGAAAGATTCGCTCTGAATCAGTCACCGACCAACACAAAGAAGTCCTGCTCCTGCTGACATCATTTTTCACGTCTAAGGCACTACGCCGCCAGGACAGTCCTGCACTTACTTTGACCAATTGAAAGAAATTAAGCACGCCCGCTGTTTTTACGACAAGGTTCACCCTGCGGACTTCAAGCCACTCGAAGACTTAGGTTTCAGGGCTACGCGAACCAAAACTCTACCGCAAAGTCGCCCATTCATTCATTAATCCATCCAGTCGCAGACCGTCTCACGAAGTGTCGTGACGCATTTATTCCTCCCACATCTGCACACCTCCTAATACACGGACTCGCAATATAGTGATAACTTGGCGTAAACATTCCTCTCAGTGTGTAAATTTGTTACTTTCCCGCACGTGAGTATCGTTTTTATTGCACGCATATTTACATCACGATCATCCGAGTAATTTATTAAATTACTTAATTACTATTGAATAAGCGTTGAGAATTAAAAGAAATTAAATGAAATAAAATTACGAAATGCCTTAAAGTTCGGTAGAATTTTTAATCACATATTGTATTTTATGTATAGCGATTATATTCGATAATTCTCTTTGAGTAAGTTCCTTTCTCGCGTAAGTTACCCGTAAGTACGTACCGAACATTTTTATCGAATAAAGTATAATCATGGGTATTGATAAGCTGTACTAAAGAAAAGTGCCATTTCATTTGAATAAAATTCAAACGCCGTTGTACGTAACACGTAAACACACGCAAAGTTGCATAAGTACGTATTATACATTGATGTATCGCCTCTGATAACTTTCAAGACCTGTTTCGCTTCAAATACGTTAATCCGAAAAAAAGAATACCAACCACACGTTCGATCTCTATGAAAAATAATTCACCATCATTACACGGGTCTTTGCAAGCAAAAGAAGAAACGAAACCTTGAAGTAAATTTTTAACATTCTATCCATTTTAGCTCGGATGAATTCAAATAAAATTTATTAAAATTCAATTTCACCGATTTTTCAATTCGAAGCTATTCCATAGTCTGTAAGAAAGCCTACATGTATAGGCTTGTATTCGTAACGAAATACTGTCTCGAAACGTGCGTGTAAAACTCAATCCAAAATCTTGATTGGCTAACTATATGTATTCAATAAGTCAAATAAGAAATTATAGTTATGATTAGTTCGATAGCGTTCGCTTCGAGATAAGTTACGTTTTGAATATCGGCCAATTTCGATGTACAATGATAATTGTACACGCCTTCCAATATTAAAGTGCCAAAAAATTCTTTGCTCGTTGAAAGTAAATTATTGTATTAATAATTGTACATAGAAATACAAATGCATGTATATAATAAAGTATACAGAATCCGGTTGAAAAAGAATAATCATAACTAAAAATAGCAACGATGATAAAATCAGGCGTTGTAGAAGGAGAAAATTTCTCATTGACATAGACTTTGGCAAGTTTGCACTTTTATACACAACCGACTGTATAATTAATACGTAGCTTCAGGAATATGCAAACAAAGACACAAATGTTCCAACAGTATCTGTAACTCGATTATAACGGTTTACTTGTACTCCATTCTCCATTTACTTTCTTATGTATGTTTTTGACCGAGATATTATTAAATTATATTCATTTGTTATTTATCGACTCTTTCTACCCTTACTTCCTACACAACGCCTTCCCCTGCGACATCTCTTAATGTTCTGTAAAAACTTGGCGTATTTGTGAGTTGAACGGAAAGTTATCTATTTCCATGTCAGTGAAAATAATTTTGATAAATTTAGAATGGTACCAATGCTAGGATATGATTCACATAACTTTCACTATCCTGTCTACAAGGTGACCATGCTCGTTCGGCAAAATTCACTTTCTCTTTCTTTTTTTTTTTCCATACCGCAACAGCGTAGTTTTCTATTGATTTTGTTCACAATCAATTGAATTGAATGTTTCGTCAGGCCCTTTAGCTTATAACGTTCCATTTTACTGAAGTTAGCGTACGTATTGTATAAGAATATCAAAGGTTTCGTATGACTAGAACCTATACTCAGCCGAAAGATAATCACTTTTAATATTTAAAGATCGCACTTAACTAACTCTCCTGAGATTGGTGAATTGTGACAAAACAGTATAGCAGTTTTAAGAATACAAAAAACCCCGTTTCTCGGGCTGATGTGCTGCACAAAAAAAAAAAACTATAGAATATAATCTAGACTGAGAGCAATCCTTAGCTGATGTTGAAAACGAGCATTTGTTGAGTACTCTAAGTCTAGTGAATCTGAAAGCTTAAAAGAAATGTCAATATACTTGTTACACATCTATTTTATGATATTAGTTGGGATAGAATTCATTAAGGAATAATGTCAAACAGTAAGATAGTGTCGAGGCACACTTCTTCTGCTAAACGTAATGAAACTACTTTTTCATAATGTAAAAATCTTGAGTCGAGGTTTTTCGATGCCTTGGAATAGGCGTATTGACAAATAATAATTTGACTCATTACTCCCCGTTTCAATGACGAAGAAACCCTAGTTAAGATATAAGTGAAAAAGTCCATTCCAGAGTACAATGCAGTGGATGATGACAAAGTATCACAATTTATGTAACGTATACATTTCACGTACGCGGTTATTAGATAACTTGGTTAAACAGCAAAATGATAAGCACCCGGGGGAGTGAAAACGATGCGTGTACGTTGCGTTCATTGTGCCGTGAACTCTGAAGGCGACAAGACAGTGGGACCCGAATCGGATATCGTGTATCTCGGAATTCTGTGTTACAAAATGTTTCTCAAAGACGTCGAATCGGAGTCTTATTCCCCACCTCCCGAACTTCCAATATCTATTTCCTGGGAAAATATTACCGTTCATGTCCGACGCAAGCCTGATTTTTTTATCAAAAGTATCGCAAAGAAGATTTTTGGATATTCCACTCGCGATGACAAACCGGTCAAGATACTTGACTCAGGTATGATGGAACTAACTCGACTCTACTCCGTACATCATAACAGTGCCAGAAAAAATTGTACTTTACCCAATTTGAGATCACACGACACTTGGAAGACTATAGCCTTTTAAAGGCTGAAAAATTTTGAAATATTTGGCAAAGGTACCGGGAGTCTCACTAAAAATATGAAAGAATTATTTCACTACGTAAAATTTCAACATATTCAAAACTGGTCATTAATCAGCAATGCTTTTTGATAGTGTACATATTCCAATGTCTAATAGCAATAAATTTTGATTACCAACAAATGTACTGTAAAATATCTTTTTCATAAAATTAAATTATTCACCGGTTTTTTTGTTCTTCAGAAAATGAATACATTTAATATCTAGTATCAGTCGTTATGTTCTTAAGTAAATTAGAACGACTTTTATCATTTCAGAATGTTGCGAAACCTAGTTTGTATTGTATTATACCCATTCTTGGGATTGATAAGTAGATTTAATTCACTCACTGTGGACAGGTAAATTTATACTTCTACCACTGACTTCACTGATTTTCTGATTGATCGAGAAATAAAGTTTTCAATTTACAAGATTACAGTTTGACAGAACTATAGTGATTGTTGTAAATCTATAATAATATAATAGTTGAACCACTGCTTTGAATTCATTCGGCATGCCACTCATAAATATCGTTCGAACGAAATTTTAATAAACATTTTTGAAATAGTCACTGGCCATGCGGATTCTAGCAGTTTGGTAGCGGTCATGGGTCCCAGGTAAGAAATATATTTTAAATGATAAGCGTCAAATAATTTCAGTTTACCGAAGCAGATCGAACTCATTGTTAGACGAATACAGTAACATTAATAAATTCATTGTGAGACTCAATAAAGCTGTTGGATGCAAGAAGAACCGAACTCGAGTCAAGTTGTATCCGCTTATACGTACATAATCATATTTTACGGGCATTCGTACTGAAGCATATTGAATTTTAACATATTCCTCACAATGTTTTTATATTATTTCAAATATTTTCCGCGCGCATGTGCGTGACATTTGAACCGATGCGAAGACGATCACAACATGTACACGTCATACATGAACTCAGATAGCGATAACGATAAGGGTGTAAACTGTAAGTTTCTAAAATGAAAATTGAAGACATTGGACTGTCTGTTTTTATACACACAACTTTATTAGGTACTGAAATATCATGCGCACACAGATAACGAAAAAAAGACCGATTTCGATTTTCTCTGTCTTAAAATATTTTATCAAAGTGGTGCCAAATGTCGAACAGGAAAAATGTACATCACCGGCCCGGAAAATAATTCACCAATACTTTTCATAAAAAAATATACTTTATATACTTTATATATATATATAGATAGATAATAGGTGTATTTATTTACAATTGCATCGCTTCGACCATTATTTGATGATGGATGTCAACTAATTGTAGTAGCAAACAATTGTAAGCTCGGGGAACATTGTCTGTTTAAATAAATGCCCTCTATCAGTATAGTTTATGTTAAGCACAAGGCACGTGCTATATAATATATATATATGAGGTTTTAGATTTACTCGGTCTCGTAGTTTTAATGTTATTCAAACAAGAAGATAAAAAAAATTTCATACAACAATATTTTTTCTGATCTCCAAACACACCTCCTTACTTCTGGTGTAGAACGACATGAAACATCGCGGATAAAATCGAGAATAGTGGAGATTGAAACGAGTAAATTTGACACGGTGGAAAACGAAGACATATAATCCTTTTATCGTTTTGTCAAATACCCAGTGTAAACGAAGTTAATTTGTTGCTCAACCATTTAGCGGTGCAGGTAAAACGACGCTCTTGGCCGCACTGGCGAGAAAAATTGAACTGCATTCTGGGTGCATCAGACTAAATGGATGCAGCGTGTCGAGAGACTTGATGTCCAAGATAGCAGGCTTCGTACCTCAATTCTGCGCCTTGCCACCTGCACTAACAGCAATGGAATACATGATATTCACGGTACATGCCTCAGAATAAATATTGACAAGCAGAAATCGCTTAAACGTTGGGTGAATATTTGATTGCAGTGCGCTTTGAGGCTGGACAAAGGAATGTCGGCGAAGGACAGAAACACTTTGGCGGTGAACATCCTCACGGACCTCGGAATACTGAAGCATAGAGACACTCGGATCTCGAAGTTGTCAGGTGGTGAGGTGAAGAGGCTGTCGCTGGCAGTCGAAATGGTTACGAAACCGAAAATACTTTTCCTGGACGAGCCCACATCTGGTAAATATGGATCGATAATTTGATTTGATAATTATGATTGATTGGCTAACGGTTAATTGTTTGTTTTTCTAATTGCAAGACTTGGTTATGGAAAGCTTTGTCCGGGAACTCGGTGATTTTCAATTTTCATTGGCCTTACGGAAGTTTATTAAAGTTTCTCAATTTGTAACACTGGTCAAAAAGAATTTCCGTCAATTATTTCATATTTTCGAAACCGATCGTTCGAAAAATATTCTTTTCTTGAGTAAATATTTTTATACCTTGACAAATGTTAACTCTCGAGAGATCTTCATAAGTTACAGTTTCCTATTAAGTTTAGAAAAAGAAAATGTTCACTATTTCACCGACTTTAGAAATGTAGGTTAATTGTCCGTTGAAAAATATTGTTCGACACTCATTTGTTTCTTAAACTCTACCAACACCTTATATTTTTCTGACGAACTTAGAACTTCTTTGGGCATAAAGCGTGAATTCTATTTGAGAAAAGGTAGTCAGAGTGGCATTGATTAGAGTTCTGGAAAGCAAACCTAGTCGTTCTACGAAATTCGGTAACCTTTATTTCTGATCGCCAAATGGTTCGCGGTAGAAGAAAAGTCCTTAAAAGTGTTCGCGTTGGTGAATAATAAGATTGAAATGCTTCCCAGGAATTTTCTGCATATTTGTTGAGAAATCTTCATTAGTTTCAAATACGACTGAACTCAATCAAATCTCGTAAAGAGCGTTTGCTTCTCGCGCCCGTACTTTATTCTCTTTTATACTCTAGGGTGTTGGACAAAAAAATAATTTGCGAATTTCCACCGTGACACGAGCGGTGTAAGTTACATTTAAGATGGTGCTTAATTGATTTTTCAATTTTCCTGAAAAAAGTAACATAGAACGCTCATCTTTGGAGAGAATCTTCCTTTCAACCCAAAAAAACTTTTCAGAGGGTGTCACCATGGAAATTTGCAAATTTTTTTTTTTTTTTTGTGGAACACCCCAATATACTCAGAGGTTATAGACACTTGAACTTCGTGCTCACCGAATCGTTACATTTCTACAATGAAACGATGCCAATTTCCGGTATTCATAGGTTTGGATACGTGGACAGCGATGCGAGTAATTGAATCAGCAAAGGCTGCGACCAGATCAGGAACAATCGTGTTCTGCTCGGTTCATCAGCCTGCAATGGATCTCTACAAAATGTTCAGTCACGTTGTATATCTGGCTAATGGAAGAACAGCGTACTATGGAACATTGGTAAATGCAAGGAAATTCTTCAACAGGTAGGTACGTCATGCTCTAGTCAATTTTTCGCTGGTCAAGTAATTGAGCCTAAATGGCTGATCGAAACGGATAATTGGGTAGGATTGTGAAGTCGTACCTACACAAAAAAAAAAAAAACGATAAAAAAACAATTCTATAACATTTAATGGTTACCTCAAAATTGCTACTACAACAGAGTATCTGATACTACCAGCTAGATGAGAACTTACAAAATATTTCATATAACATTAGCAGTGGACAATAATCTCGCGTTATTTTCATTAGCGAAGGATTTCATTGCCCGGAATCGTTCAACGAGGCGGAATTTTACGTCAAAATTGTGTCAAATATGAATCTGGCTGATTCCCTGAACGCTACAGATTCATTTCTCCTTTCTGAACGTCTAGCAAAGATTTGCAGCTCCTTTACTCGTTCAACGTACTACAACCCACCAGAAGTCCCTGCGGGGAATGGTTCGATAGAATTCAAATCTCAAACGTGAGTAAACTTTTCAATTGCTTAAGGGGTACATCAATGTACAGCTGATTTTGCGAAACAATGAAGATCAAAAAGAACTAGCCGGACAAACGAAAAGCTTTGCTTTTCTGCCACGAGCACGACTGCGTGATCACCTCTGCGGTAATCTGCAGAGCTTGGTTTAGGTACTTCGTTAAATGTTTAAACATTAACTTCACGTTCATTTTTTCAATAATGCATGCTCTTGAATTTTCGAACAAATTCTTACATCATTTCGTAGGTGACTTTTCGCATGTAACTTCTAGGTAGCGTATCAATTTGTTTAGAATTTTTATCCAAGTACTTGACTCAGCATTCCCGTTAACAATTTTTTCGAAAATTACGGAAGCTGCCATTTTATAACCGAATTGCCCGTAATATTGAAAAAAATATTATCAATCTCCGGCGAATACATGATTCTTTAGTAAAATTTCGTTCAAGTAAATCGTCAATTCTTCTTCTAGGCTTAAACCCAATCAATTAGTACAATTTTACTGGCTCATGTGGAGAATATCAATACAGATGCGAAGGACAGTGTTCCACGAGGCGGGCCATTATTATCCTTTTTTAGTGAGTATAATACGATCCAGAGCCAAAGCTACATGATCCTAATAAATTATTCGGGTACCATGATCGGTAAATAATATCTACATACATATATTCGGTATTAAATTTCAGGTATCATCGATACTCATCAGTTGGTTTTACTTCGGTGTGAATTCGCACACACAGGTTGGCGTTCAGGATATGCGGGGTGCTCTTTACCTTATTAGTGCTGAGATCATCTTTTCGTCAACTTATTCGAACGCTTGCGTACTGTCTGAACAATTACCTCTATACTTGCAGGAAAATTCAATGTACACGCCGGCAGTTTATTACATCGCAACTGTTATCAGCTGGGTAATTTTCATGGAACTGATATAAAAACAAAACTAGTAGCCGCTAAAATAAAATGGCTTTGCTTTCATACCGGGGGTACGATTGCATTGAGGTTCATTCAAGCTGTTAATATTTCCAAAGTTGATAAAAACTACACTGGCATTTCCAAAGTAAAAAGAAGGGTTGTTGCTCCTTGTGATTCATCACAAACATAATTTACCAGATATTGAATTAGGTTGAATTTAATTGAAAAATTGAACATGAAAATGACTTGACGTACAGTAAGAATTGAAAACAACTCATAATTAACAATGTCAGAGAAATTACATTATTTCAACTTCTTTCACCGATAAAACCCTACTGTTTATCCGAATGTGATAAACAATATAGCACTTCATTTTGCGATCGTGCCAGTTTTACTTGAATTATTTTTTTTTTCGTTCTTTCCTATCAAGCTGGTGTAAGTAACGGAGTGTTTCTTTTCCTTTCATCAGATTCCCAAGATTGTTTGCCATTGCATTCTATTTTTTTTAATAATGCTCGTTTCTCTGGATATGGATATCAACTTCTTTGTTATCACGCAATTCGTTACCTGCATCATATTGGCTGCTTTAACGAGTTCAGCTTACGGCTCAATGATGTCAAGTTGGATTGAGAACCCCGATATTATGATGAGCATTATGGGACCGATCGACCTTGTTGGTTATCTGATGTCTGGAGTTTACTACAATATCAGGTATCTCAAGGGGTCAAAATCCCCCCAATCTTCCTTCTTCAACTTAGCAATTCATCTCCACGGCGATCATTCGCTATAAACGTACTTACATCGTTACATGGTCAAAAAACTGTACACCCAAATGCGCACGCATCAAATCACGTGACTCCGTTGCTAGATTCACCCAATCGGCGTTGAGTTTTTGGCTGCTCGCAGGTTGGCCAACGAAAATCTTCAAAGTGTTCATTGATAAATTTTCTGTTTAGAGCCATGCCTCCATACTTGTCATGGGTGAAATACTTGTCGATTTTTTACTACGCGAACGAAGCCCTGGCGATCATCCATTGGACAACCGTAGATAGTATTGGTAAGAAACCGATCATTGTTTTAGCTCGACAAGACAGACAGAGTACTTTTTACTGCCCAAAAAAAAACAAAAATTAAAATGTTTTAATACAAACCCATTTCAGAGTGTTACCCGGACAAAGACTTGCCGTGTTATAGAAATGGGCGAGAAGTTTTGACTGAATATGGATACGGTGAAGATAATTTAAAGATAGACCTATGCGGGCTTCTTTTGCTTACCTTCGGCATGCACTTTGTAGGATATCTCGGGGTGAGGAGGCTCAGAATTGTAAGAGCGATGTACTGATTATAAAATTTTCCTGCGCAACCGGAATAATATCACGTACGCGTATCGATGAATCCCAAAATTGATCCCTCGTTTGTTTCGTATTGTGCAACGTATTTCACTGTGAAAGTATTTTACTAATTTTATTACTAAACTGTACGCCCAATACATATCCTTAGTCTAACGGTTATGCATATGTACTTATTATAATTATTATATACGCGTTTCCTAATAAAATACAAAATTTCTGGGTCACCCAATATTTGGGCTGTGTCAGAAAGGCGATATTCCGACAATCTCTTATTTTTTGTAAACAAATGAAAATGTCCGTCAGCTGATATTCCGTTAGACGGTGAACCGCTGAGATACGTAGACAAATGACTACCCTAACCACGCTTAAACAAAATAACAGTAAACGACATCGGGCTAGTCAACAAATTCGGCTAACTGCAAATCGTTGATTTTACAAAGTAAATTGTGGCAGAATATCGATAGCGTAAGCGTTAATATTTCACTAGTTTATTGAGAGCATGTCTTCGTCAATGACGGTTGTCGTCAAGAAACGGGAACGCACACAGAATTGGATACCGGAAGAAAAAAACGCCCTGTTTTCCCTTATAAAACTCCACGCACGAGCCATTGAGAACAAGAAAATTGACGCTACGGCATCCGCCATGAAAACCCTTGCCTGGCAGCAAATTCACTCCGTTTTTCGGGGTAGATTTTCAACGGACAGAGATATCGTCAGAATGCGTGAACAGTGGCGGCGTATGAAGGCGCAGGCCAGACTCGAAATTTACTCCTTCGCCGAAAAGGTCTGTGTATATGTATACCTACTTGAAATTTTAATGATTTCAAAACAAAAACATGATGAAACGAAGATACGTATCAAGAGTGCAGCTGAAGCTAATCAAGTTGAACTTAATTTGAAAACTTCCCGTGACTTAGAAATCAGAGTTTAGATACTGAATTTCAACTGTGAATACCTGTATTATTAACAACAGAGCAATATTATTGTTCTACTGCCTTTTCAACACAAAATTCATGTATAAGGTTTGAATTTTGAATTTTGATTAGAATTTTTTACAAACCGTCTTACGCATATTTTTTTCTTGAGCTCGTTAATTGCTGAGAAACATCAGTCTTGAACTCCAATTAGACATTTACAAGTAAATTATTATATCGTTCGTGTGAACCAAGTAAAAATGGTCACACAAATAATAATTAATGAACAAATGGCATCAAATTATCAATGTTAAATGTTTATACGTGCATATTGATAAGATCGGAATCGAACAAACTTGGACAGATATATAATAGATCTACACGCCGTGAAGACTCGAACTCAAGAAATCATCCTGTTTTTTTTCCTTCATTCCTTGCCTTTTATTTTTGTCACCGTACATTCTAAATTGTGTAGATAACTCTCTCTCTCTCTCTCGTTTCGCTCACTTTCGCGTCAAAATCCATAATTTTATTTGATTTTGGTGCCGCTTATACTATAATACTTATACTACTGACACGGGTCGACGGCGCAACTTCCAACAGGTTCGAACACTTGGACCGGAAGAAGCGTCGAAGAATCAGCCCTCGACTCTTTCGATCGAAGTATGGCGATTGATGGAAAGATCAAGAAACCATAACGACGAAACTGGATTGTCGAACGGCAGTGATCGAGATGAGAAGGCTGTTAGACCAGAAGGTTTTCAAAGACTGCTAGACAACATGACAAATTCATCGACCCCGACAGTATCGGTGCACGAAATGAAAGTCGAAGCCAACAGCGATGGATTTAATGAACACAATGATGAACAGCCGAGAAACTCGACAGAGCAATTATTCCAACAGCCGGAAAGCGAAAATGGACAATTGGAGACAACGGCAACAAATCAAAAGAGGACCAAGATGAACGAGGATTCGCTCATGAATATCGAACAAGGTGAATATTTCTACATGTTTCGAATATTTTATGGAAGATTTTTTTTCAAGAAGCACATATATCTGATATGAAAACTTTTGCAAATTGAAATTTTCGAAAATTATATATTTTTGAAGTTGGTAATTTCGTAACTTTCATCGGTCGCTGTACATCTATGAACTGACTTCACGGATCTAAGTGATTCGAAGCAGAATATATGTTTCTCGTGCAGAAAGTTCTTCAAACTAACACAATAAAAATTACCGTTTTGTACAACAATTCAGGTTGTTTTTTTCACCGAAGTTTACAATTATGTTTTTAAAACAGTCGATTATTGATACATAATGCGTTGCCTTGAAGGACTTTTAGAATGAAAAGCAATTTTCCGGAGATGCCAGTGAATTTTCGATGTTTCAGAGATTCCTTTTGAAATTTAACTGTCACGTGGTTCAGATTTTCAGTTGAATTTTAACGTCTCCGATACCTTTTTTCATTACGAACATCACTACTCTGAAATGCTTCTCTTGTATTTATACCGTATAAAATGTGAAAAAAATGTGTTCAAAGAACAAAAAAAAACACTTCAAGCTGCCTCCTCATGCCTTTAGTTTTCATAACACCAAACCCATTCACTAACTTCGGAAATATCGATGTCCGCGTAATGTGAAAATTGAAGAGGTGGGCCAACAAGTGTCCGAGTACGCTGCTCCAATTTCGACCAAGGTTTTCAATTTATCTATTTTTTTTTAACCAGGCGGGAGTGGAGAATGCAGCAGTGATGTGTTTTCTCAGCTTTATCAAGAGTGCCAGCACAGCGATGTGCAGAAAGCAATTTGGATTTTCGAAGCGACGCAGCAACAGCACAACTTGAAACTTGAAATGCTCCATCTCGAGCTGCAAAGAGCTGAACTTCAAAGACAGGCTGCTCTTAATGAGCTCAAAATTTCGGAGCTCAAAAAACATCTGATCGAAAATCAAGCTGCTGAATTTCACAGGTAAATTCGTACGTCTGGAATGAATACACGAGACGTTGCGCGATCGTGTCTCACAATTTCTGGTTTTTTTAACTAAGTGCTTATCTTGTAAATATTTTTCATAAAAAAATTTCAATCATAGTGCCTGGACTCAATGCATATACTGTGAAATATCTTTTTTATTTGCTTCTGCCTGTAGACTGTATTGTACATGAAGTTTCTGATACTAGCAAGTTTGAACAATTTCTGTTATTAATTCTGATCGCATATAATATAAACAAAATAGTTATCTGTTTTGGATTTGGCCTGAAATGATTTTTGATCGCAGAATTTTTGAGAATTTCTTTGGGAAATTTCACAAATGGCGTTTGTTTTGACTTTAAAAATTTATAAAAAAAGAATGGTCGGATATAAAAATCTCATATAATTCAGGAGTGCTGTTTAGAGTTATGACAATCGTATAAAAAATTATGGACAAAATTAAAGCTGGTGAGGGAAAGTTAATTGTTGAGTTGACGTGGAATATAACTTCTGTAAGTAATGACACTTCTATTAAGACTATTAAAATAAAATAGTATATTCATTCCTCACTAGCTCTTCCAAAACATAATTTTTCGCCCTATAATTAATTGCAAGTGTTTCAGCCCCTTTGGAGCTACTTTTTGCACATTATTTTGTTAATGTTGATCACGTAAGATTCGCCAGAAAATTTTTTGCGAATGAATTCTCGAATGTTATAAAATAACACTCTGAAATTATACACAGCTGTGAATACAGGCTTGCACAGCCATAACACCTGCAGGTAAGTCAAAGCTGTGACAGTTGAGTATTTAATATATTGTACATATTCCCTTGAATATTCATGAAATTTTAAATTTTTGGGAGCTGAAAACCCTTCGTTGTCTACACTAATCGAGGAAGTTCGAAATTTATGCGTCAAGAATCCCTTGCCAAAATAATCACTTCAAGCACGTGATATCACGGATTCTCATGAAAGCTGAATGTTAAACATTCTTATTCACTGTGTATATATAAGAAGAAAAATTATACAATCCTTGGTCTACCGTTTTTCATTTTTATCAACGAATCCCAAAGTTATCGAGAAAATAAGTAATTTTTCATTAATTTATAACATTTTATTAATTTCACACGTATCACCGAAATAATTTGAAAGATTTAGTTTGCATTGCACCCCTGAATCAAATTTGCGATAAAGAAAGAAATTGTAAACTCAAAATAGCATAACTGTACAAAAATTGCAATTGCTACAAAAATCGGGGTTACTTGCATAAGTATAAATCGAATCGCGTAGAGACCGACCATAAGACTGACTTGTCTTCATGCTTTTACGAAGCTTCATAGACGATCTAATTGTAAACTTAAAATATTTTCAATATATCGAGTAGGTGACGATCTGCCAACAACCTTACAGAATATTTTTGGAGTCAAAAATTCAAAGATTGTACTGAAAGTTATGCCGTTTTTACACATTACGAAGATATACATATAAGGATTGGTAATCTTATGTAAAGGTATAGTAAGGAGAGTCAAAAAAGACCGGCGGGAAATTGCAGTATTTTGCTTTGCCGACTCGATTTAACATTCGAATCTCACAAGATGGGTCGGTAAGTGCAGAGCAATAGAATTACCTACGGATCCACCCAGATGGTGGAAATATTAGCTCACAGCTGAAGGTCTTTATATATCATCAGTCAACGGATTCGGTGGTTCGATTTCTGAATACATGGTGCAATTTTCATGTATTTGCTTATTGTCATCGTAGCCTGCAGTGCTGCCACCGCTTATGACGGGTAATTTTGTAACTAACGGTCGTGTCCAGTTCGTGGACATTCCTCGGCAGTCAGTATTCTTCCTTCACTCATAACCCACGTTTCGAACATAATTTCATAAATCTGTGAAAATTCATCGTAGTGTTGCACAGTGTTTCTGAATTCCTGATCGAACATGCAGCGTATACCAACTGTCTTATCGCGGAACATGGCGTTTCTCAGGTACTAAAAAATACACAATATTTTATTATGATTACCGTACCAAAGATCGACAGATCGAAATTATTCTCCCGGCACAACGGTGCGTAACCGGCTCACCCTGCGCTATTTTCGCTGCTCTAGCTCTTTAGCCGTCTGCTACTAGTTGCTGGCTGATTGTCAAGCAATTTACGCTACGGAATGCAAAACTTGTGCACATACGTTGCTCGTTTGTCGCAATGTTCGACAAGACAGACAGTTTCGTTAATGATAAATCGAATCACATGCATAATCCGTAGTCAACTCAAATTTATAGTATTACATAACCCAGTCATCCAAATAAAGCAGGTATAACGACCTTACGCAACCCAATGAGAAATGCATGTACATAGGTGTGTATTTACCCGACACCTACCAAAATGCGTCACCCCCAAGTGCGTTGTTGGTAGAATTTATTTGCGTCCTATTGCAGACAAAGTACGTCGTTGGCCAGAAGTGGTGGGGGCCAAACCCAGACTAGGCATACTCCAAGTGTATGGTGATTTATTAACCCTTCAAGTCTGACACACTCTTCGATTCAAAATAAAAAATTTTGTTTCAACTGGTGAACATTTCTTTGGGTTAAAATACACGAAGACTGGGAGTTTTGAAACAGTTTGTTTTTCGATATCTGTAGCCAAGTAGATATACTGTATAATATACTTTGACAAATTTTTTGAGAATTTTCTGATCGAAATGTACAAACATATTCAATAAATAGCCATTACCCTACCATGTCAAGTATACCCATCACTAAAGAATTAATAAACTGCATGCAATTATCCACGTAGGCTATCATCCCTCGTTACAAGATTTTCCACGATGATTGTATCCTGCTATTTTTTCAGCCACATGAGAATGTCTGGTGAACCAGGTAGTGGCGCAGGAAAGGGTGGTGGTGGCGGTGGCAGCATCAGGGAAGCTGGTGGAAGTTTTGGCAAGATGGAAGCAGCACGCGAAGACCAATACTTCTACAATCAGGTATAACGCTAGCATAGGATAGGATAGGTGTTTAAGCAGTCCTCAACACTATTCTTCATTAACTTGAGAAATGAAAAGTTAGTAGGAGTTTGTCAAGTTGAAATAAATTCAGAGTTTTGTAACCTTGAAATGATTATAAAAGAAATAAGATTGCAAAAAGTGAACATATTCTTTTATTTGTTACATTTTCTTACAAGCAAAGAACGTAAAATGAAAAAATAACAGCTCTTCCTAAAAAAAAATAAAAATTATTCTTAACGTTGATGTGGTGATCTTCAACCTTATATGTCACTATCAATGTTTGATTTTATAAAATTAATGACTTTTTAAGATATATTTCATGATACTCCTATTAACTGAGGAAAATTTTTTTTCTCAACTTTGTCATTATGTTTCAACAATTAGTTTATGCAATTGTTGCAAAATTGACTGATAGATATGTTGATTGTTTCCATGGAGACACTGCTTGGAATGAATAGAAAAAATATATATTTTACTATTGCTGAATTATGTTAGCAAAGATACTTCGAAGCTGTCTCAAATAATTTACTGAATGACTTGAACTTTTGGAATGGCAAAACCAAATAACGAAGTTGAAATCAGTAATGTTGACGTAACGACAGATCAAACAAAAAATTTATATATTTCAACTCTCGTATTAATTTGAAAGAGTTGAGTTTGCAAACCGTGAATGTGTTTTTCCTTATTATGCCTCACCAAATGTTATATAATCCCAAAATTGGGCAGTAAGCAGACTTTTTATAATTGCAACATTGTATAAATGTTACAAAATTCATTTTCACAAGATATATGTGAGTAATTACCAAGATCAAAAAGTTAAATTTCAATAGCCAACATAAGAGGTTGCGTCATATTTGTATTCCATAGGATAATTCTCACGCACTTTAATATGCAGTCACTGAATTTTCTTTTTCTGTTCTAGCAAAAGGAGCAGTTGAAAAATCTGCGTGACGGTCTTCATGATGAGATCTCTTTTCACGAGGAACAGATAAAGCGTCATCAGGAGGCCATAGAGCGCCACAAGGCTCGAATTGGAAAGATGGAGAAGTAAAAATGTATGCAGGATTTGACGAATAGCTGAACCGCCATACATCAAATTAAATCATTGTATTTTTAATGTCAATGATAGTCAATGACATCTTGAATGGAATTTTTTTTTTTTAAACTATTAAATCTTTAAATATTATGTAGAAATAAAGTATACAGCTTTTCATAGTTAAAAAAGTTGTACGAACTCATATTTCATCATCCAAAACTATGTTGTAATTAAGCTTTGAGCTATTGCACACTTAGCATACTAGCTCCCAGCTTTAACTGAACTAATTCAACGATGCAATTCTTTTCTATTTCTAATATTTTTGGTTTTGTAAGTTCCAATTGCTAGTATAATACTATCTGTATCTGAGGTTTTATCACATTGTCACGTTATAAAAATGGGAATTCCACTTGTTTGACTTTCTTTCATTTTGTACGATATTGCTTCGGTAGCCTAAATACTGTAAAAATGCAGTTCAAAAATCATTGTCAGGCAGATATGCAATACCGTTTTGAACTATTTTACTTCAAAGTACACTCGCGTAACTTTACGAGCGTACAAAATAAAAATGATCGTTGAATACGCGGCTATTCTGTGCAAAGTAAAAAAAATATAAATTCATTTCGAAAAACAACTGAAACTTCTTATCCCTGTTAAGGTGTTAACAGTGATGAATATCAGTTGAAAATGACTGTAACCCAAGTTCAAATCTCGACAATACGAGTCGAATAATATTAGCCTCAGTCAACGACGCATCTGATAAATAATCTGCTAACGTTATAGGGGTTTGTCATAATATCGCCACGGACCTACCCTATCATAGTCACGCATCGATCGAACTTCTGCCGACACGAGAGCTTCGCCGTAAATCCGCACAGGTGGCACTACCGGTGGCAAGATGGCGCGAAATACAGAAGAAGCGGGGACGACCGTCGCGCCCTCAGTGTCGTAGGATTCATTGATCAGTGTGGTGTGTTCGCATTGTTGCTCTCGAGTTTTGGTGGTTTTTCGGTTGTATTTGATTAGTTTTGTATTTAACGAAACAAAGTGAAACTCTCGGGCTCAGTCCAGGGCCCTCCCCCTCCCTCGCGAAGGAATAAACAAAAATGCACCCAAGGATATACCTGTTTCTGGCGTTCGGAGGCGTTATTTTATCGGGATGCAACGCTGCTGCATCAGAGGTAAGTGAACGTCTGTCACTTTTCATTTTCCCTCGGTCCTCACCCCGTCTAGTCTCTCGCATCCCGAGTCATTCCACTCGAAGCATTTCGATTCATTTTTCATCACGAATAATACCTGCGAAGCTTACCTCGCTCGTCCGTGTTCGTTGAATATTTTTTCGACACCTTTCATCCCTACGAGCAGTTCGAAAACTGGCTAACGCGGCAGACGACGCGATCAATTGACCGACCCTCGCGTTACGGGGGAAAATGCATCGCTTATATACGGATGTGGCTCTAGGAAATCTCCGCGAGAACGGAGAACCATGTGTGACGGACGCGTCCTATAAGCGGAGCGACGAACCTCCCCGCCAACCCCCTCGTGCCCTCTGATGCCCTGGTAAAGAATATTTCCAGACCCGATGACGGGATATTACATCGCGTAAGCAGAGTCGATTTAATTCAATACAATCCTGGTCTACGTCCCCGTGATTGAAAACCGGCAGAAATTGATAACAACGATAGCGAAAGGCCATGGTTAAATGATAATATATGCTCGATTGTAAAAACAAACGAATAAGGAACGAGGCAACGCGCGTCGAGATGTAAACAATCGCGTCAATGAAACACCGGGGAGAGATGTTTGCAATCTGGAAAACCAGGAGGAAGGTCAAGAAAGTCAGGGAGCTTGATTACAAAAGTCGCATTTCAAATCTGAATACCCGGTAATCCTAGTTTCTTTCTTACTTTTTCATATCGAAGCTACATTACCGCGACGGAAAATGATTTCTGGGAAATGCTTGCGCTAAATCATTCATATTTACTCGACAAATTACAAATCTTTTTATATCTCACTTAAGGCTGTTTATGGACTGTACAAACGATGGGTTTTGTATTTAACTATTTTAAATTACATATAATGTGGAAAGCGATGAATTTTGTAAACTGCTTTTTGCACGAACTCTGTTGATGCACTGTTAGAAATGCGGTGTTATATGTAACAACGAAAATATTCTATAGAAGTTCACACCATTTTAGTGTTGATTTTAAAACCACTTGGTGACCAGAATCGAACGATTTACATCGATGATGTTTAATTTTACACTAATCAGTGTGGACTTATATTGACACCGTTATTTTTCTCACAGTGTGAACGGTAGCGTTTTATCAAAACCGAAAATATGTTCCATATCTGAACGTGCAAATTGCAATATGGCACAACAAAAAACTCGACGTTTTTAACCGCGATGTTCAAAGAAACGAATAAAAGTGAATTTTATATTTTTTCACACATTTCATTACGAGGTTTAAATTCGTAACGTTGACTTGAGGAAAATTTTTCATGTTAATCGCCTCTTTGATGCAGTCAACTGTAAACGAAGCTTGAAATTAGGAATTTGACTAAGCAAAGCCTGTCACTTATATTTTGTGAGACGTAGTTGTTAGTTTGCTATGCTTCGATATTTTAACTTTATACACTTAAACCCCGTAAAATAACCCATTCTTAGTTTGTATTTGTATTAGTAGTTTGTATATTTGCGTACCAATGAAAGATGGTTTTGTTTCTATTACTTTTTCACCATGGGAGAAAAAATGTTACGAAAACGTTATGGGTTATAAAATAAATAAATGACGGTTGTATCAGACCAGATTAGACTCGCCAGAAAATTGCGGTAACTTCCGTAAATATTAAAGAATTTCGTTATTCTATTAAAGGGAAGTTTTCTACTTGACTGCCGTCAAGGAATATATTTCCAGCCAGCTACATAAGCGTTCGGAAACGCGCGTATACAAGAATGCATCGTTGCATAATCCATTTTTCAGAACATATTACATTCCAATCATGATTTTTACCTCAGTTATGGTGTTGCTGTAGCTTCTGACTAATTAGAAAAACACGGAATCGCAAAGTGGTCAGGCAATTTATGGAAAGGACAAAACATTTTGTAATTAGTGAGGGAATTTTATAGTGGCATGATAGAAAAGTAGAGACTAGACAAGAAAAATATTTTCCCTCACGTGCTCATTTTCATGACCCTTAAATATATGGATACACGGATTTTTGACAACTGATTAGTTCGGAGTTTTATTTATTCGATACTCCAATTCGTACTACTAGTTGGAATTTTACCCAAGAGAAATTCATAATTTGGTGAGGGAAAATCGGGGAATTTAAGAAAAAATATTTATAGTGGGTATTATTGAAAACCTTGAATTTGCAATCGCACAGAACGGTACTTTTTATGCAGACTATAATAATAAAGCAAAATACTTGACTAGAAATAGGACAAAAAGTTGATAATCTGTTTGCAATTCGTTCATGTGGAAAAGTGCCTCCGAATTTTATAAATTTTGACTATCAGAAAATGTTCCAGGTGGGTGAGCGAACATGAGTTAAAGAACACAAATGATTATACAAAAGGGTCGAGAAGTGCTCTTGCAAACGAGTGAACATCACACATCATACATCATACATAGTATTAAAGTTGAAAACCATAGTTTGGATGTTCGGATGTTCAGAAAGTGACGTCATCCAAAATTTTTTTTTCTCTCGACGTCATCCATCTATAGTAATCGTAACGACGAAAATCAGCTAGCCGAATTCCTCAGTCTCGAAACAATCGCGCAGTAAAGCGGACGGATGAGAATCGCGCTCGGCAGATTTCGAGTACCGGATTCTCTCTCTACCTCCTGGACCCTGCGCTGCGGGTCCGCTATCCGGTGAAACTTGACTTCCAGAACAAGCGCTCCGTAGTTCTGGCCGCCCAGGTCCTTGACCTGGTGATTTTTAACCTTCAGGACTAATTTTCGTAGTTCTGGCTGTCCAGGTCCTCCACCCGGTGGATTTTGACATCCAGGAAAAGCGCTCCGTAGTTCTGGCCGTCCAGGTTCTTGACCTGATGACTTTTGACCTTCTAGACTAATTTTCAAGTTTACAAGTTTGATTATTGAAAACGTCATGTTTTGTACCATCAATCCGATATGCTTGCTTCAGATAACATTTTGAATTGGAAAAGAAAACCGAACGACCAGGATTAACAAACTGCGATTGGAGAGTAGTTCGAAATAATAAAACAACGAATTTGTTTTTCCATTTACACATCTTGCAATTCATTCACCATCGTTTAGAATTTAGTGTAATCAATGAATCACGTACGTACTTGGCATACTAACAGGTAAAAGCGACGAACTTGTTTAATGTCGTCAAAATCCTAGTAAAAGATGGAATTTCCAGTCAGTCAAATTTTTCTTTCTTTCGATACTCAAAGTGCGTTTTTGGCACAGGGGCTAAAGAGGCGAGGGGCAATTATTCATAAAAACTATAAGGATGCAAGCAAAGTCTTTCGGTGTAATATTCGATGGAACAGACTTTCATCACGCGCGTGATGATTGCTTTACGTAAATCATGGATGGGGGGATATTCGTTTTGCTCGCGAGGGTTGCGGACACGAAGACACCCCTCACGTGATTCACTCGGTTTTTGCATAGGGTGCAAAGTGCGTGTGTTAGTGCCTGTGAGAGGTGATTCGTTCGTTGGCTGGTTTGGCAGTGGCGTATTTATAAAAACGTAGATCTGGCGTACAAACCAAACACGAAAGTATCCAAATAAAAATGTGTTACAACGACGAAGGTTGAAAGTAAATAGCTACCAAGGTCGATCGATTTGAATTCAATTTAAGTTTCGTTGCTTCACGTTTTTTCAACTACGCAAAGTCCGCTTATCAACAAGAATCTTAGGTACGAGTGATTTTGTTCGTTCCAAAGTTAATTCTTAACAAATTGACCGAGATCGATTTTCATCGTCGGTCTTCAATTTGTGTAATAAAACCAATTTACGCAAGACGGTATAGGCTATGATTAACGAACTTATGTTTCAATAAAAAAAAGCATATTGAGACGTTATTTTAAATTTATTTCTGGTTATCTCCTTAGAGTATCCCCCGTACTTATACGTACGAAATTAGCCCTGCTATTAATCCATAACAAAGAAACAACACGAGCATGGCATTCCAAACAAGAAAACAATAAAAAGATATCTTTGTAAGGTCATTAATATGAATAGATTTTTTTTTTCAAGTTTAATTTGCAGTGTTTTTCTTTTTCACAATGATTTTATTTCAAAGAAGAGACATAGTTCTCACATACAATTCAATTTATATTAATCAAATTGGGTCCCACCTTTGAAACCCTGATTTTCATATTCAACTGTTTCATAATTTTTTCACTCGACTGTACGTCTGCAGAGATGCAGCCTTAAGCGGTTGGGCCAACCCACATGGAATAGTATAAGATTCAATGGAAACGATTGTCGTACTAATGTGAGGGATCCCTCTCGCCAGAAGCCCACGCCGACTGTAATTACACCATTTTAACCTCGCTAATGCCGGATCTTTGCCGCTATAACGAAATTGCGTTTGTATCTCCTCAATCGCTGGCTTGTCGCGGCGACGCGGTGTACTTAGACTGGGAATTATAGAGAAAGGAAAAAGAAGAAGAGGACAGACGGAGAGAAAGCGAGAGAAGAAGAGTTGGAAGGAAATTCATATATCTTTTCAATTACCTGCGACCTCCTTGCCCCGCGATTCCGATTCCCTGTAGGTGTAATTATATTTCACTTGTATAAGTTTGCAGGGAATTGGACTGCGAGAATTTTTTTTTTCCCGTTATACAACCTCACCAACTCACTCATATCTATGCATTAATTCTTTTACTTTTTTCTTCATATATTTTTCTCGTTACTCGCCCCTTTGTGGATTTCCGTACTTTCAATTAATCGCACGACTTGTTCGTTCTACGACCCACTCCAAAGTTTCCCTCATCAATCGCATAATGTCAAGTGCAACGTGCAGTGCGGTGCGCCAGAACTAACAATATGCAAGGGCGAGTTCAGCCCTGCACAACCTGCAGCTTGACTCGACTCGATCGATAAAAACGAAGAGCGTATAACCCGTGAATATAATTATAACGACCGGAGCCCTCACAATGAATTTTTGTTTGAAGTTAATCGTTCATTTCCGTTCACAGATTCTTCACCCATGTTTCATTCCCGCGTTTCTTTATCCAGCAGCCAGCCAAATTATCCTCCCTGAACGCTGTCAACTGTATAACAAACTACGATATGATGTCGTATTACGATGTACAAAAAACATGTGTATCAAAGCTGTAAGATCATGTCGAGAAATACGATGAGATGTTTGAGGTATTTCGTGTAGCGTCCATTACGCAGATAAAGAAAGAGAAGAAAGATATCCTTTACAGTTTCTTGGGTGAGGTAAAAAGAACCTATCCCTGCTGCACGTCCGGTCCTCGTTGACCCTCCTCGGTGTCGCGGATCGATTGCTCGTCGCAAACCTTTCTAACAGTGTAAATATGTACTCGATCTCGTAGCTAAGTTGTGTCCGCAGCCACGGCTTATCCCGTAACTTCTCTATGCTTTTCAAATCTTTTTTTTCTTTTTTTTTTAAGAGGATGAAAATACTTCGAGCAATTTGAGTTTGAGGGCTTTTATTATTTATAGTTGCAAGAACATTTTTGAATTTTTCAATAGAGATTAATAACAAAATAGCAGCATGGCGGAAAATTCTACCGTTTTTTTTTAAATTAGTCGTACAGCAAAAAATGGTGAAATGAAGCCAAAAATTTCAGTGGACCTGATGGGACATTTTTTTTTTTTTCGAACTGATTAGTATATCATGGACATCTATTAGACGAAAACTGTAGTAGCGGACTTGCAGAAATCAGAAATTTTTTATGGTGTGGTTTGATTCATACGCTAAAATATTGATTAATAGTTAATAAAATAACCAAATCTCACTGACTTCGTGTTCAGTGACAGTAAACAAAAACACAATGATTAACGTATCACAAACATGTGACGAATACAACCCAATTTTACCAGGTTTTACAGTGAAAAAAAAAAAAAACGAATTTTGTCTACTTTGACGAATTCCGAAACATCGAAACGATTTTATCGCCCAGGGAACAAAGCGCGAATACAATTTACTGAATTTTTTTGTAAAACTACGAAATTTTGCCATCGTTTTTCAACGCACCTAATTTCAATGGTTTCTGCTAAAGGATCAAATAATCAGAAATAAAGTTTGCTCCTCGGGAATTGTCAACTCAATATTAGATGTTCTAAAAAATCATCGATCAATTCTCCTTGCGACCTTCGCCGTTCACATCTACAACTCTAACATTCAGTTGGCGAACTTGACGAGCAGACAAAAATTTTGGCGCCGCTCAGTTTGACGAATCAATGAAATCGAATTATATATTCGACGCAAACGCCCTTAAATGTGTAGTTTTCTCAAGCTGTCACGGTATGTGACGTATGATAATTATGCTACACACATACCTATTATGTACCTAAATCTATATATACCCGGTTGAAGGAACGGACCAATAAGTTGTACACCGTCCCTGCGGTGCTGTTTATTATCGCACTATCGAGTGTCTGTTATCTCACAACTCTGCTCTCTGCCCCTCGCTTTAACATTCCGTTTCCAATCGTAACCCAAAATTATTCAAACATCGTTAATCTACGTTTTATGCCTTGTATATATATGTATATGTATAAAAGTGTCACTCCTTAAGGAGAGGTCAACGTGTCGACGAAGTGAGCAAATTGTATTTTCAATTCTATTGCTCTTCAAACTTTCGCAAATGATGGTTTGCACTATCACTTGGGTGCGATTGTCTCAAAAAAGTTTTGAAATTGATGTGAAAATGCCGAAAATATATATGGGGATTCAGATATAACTAACTTACCATAATCTCGAAGTGAGTGAGAATCTGTTGCAAAAATTTTCGAAACTTCTCTGATGTAACAACATACAAGTACAAATGCCAACTATCGTTTCATTGAGTTCGAAGCAATTTCTTTATTCTGGAGATGAGGAAATTGTAAAATACGATCTGATCACTTCGACGCCACTTCGATCTCCTCTTAACTCGGATAGTCAGTGGGTGGTTATAAATGGAAAATAAGGATAGCAGGTAACGTATACGTAAATACCGCTTCTGTATCGCGTATTGTATTGACCAAGCTACAATGATACAACAATTTTGGCTACTTAGGGTAATTTGGGGAAATTTGACCAATTGCGAATTATGCTGTCCGAAAATAACCGTGAATGATGCCACCCAGCATCAGGCATTCGTAAGATTAGTAAGCGTTTTGCTTTGAATTTAAGCGAAAGTTATCATTCTTGCCTGCTGTTCGTAACGATGTAACTAACAACAAGACACATCAATTTTTGGTTTATTGAGTTATAATTTTTCCTTTGAGTTTTCGTTCTTGCTTTATTGTAAGAAATGATTGGTTGGTATTTGACTCTAGCAATTGAGACAGCAAAATGCAAACCAAAATTCGTATCACCCCGTGATTGTCAAACACTTATTGTACTTTATCCATTTAGTCATTTGTTTTTCGTATGTTGCTTCATGTTTGCTGTATACCATTTGTTCCTCGAAGTATTTCACTAGAAGTGGTTGAAATGATATACAATTATAACATATGATTCAAATTTCTTGGTCGTGGGGAACGCGATGTTATCTAAGACCGTAAAGAGAATTAACATACATAACAATAATTAACGACCTCAAATATGTCAATCAGAGGATAGTGTGAAAAATATATCCGTCAAATGGATAAATAGCGACATTTTTTTTCCTCATAGTTTCGGCGATATGCTCGACATAGAAATTTCACTTGAACTTTACTATCCTCCTCGGTTTTCACGTGAAAGATCGCTACGGGTTTACTGCTCGCAAGTTACGACTTACAGCTGTCGTATAACAGAGGAGAACTTCCGAAAAGTTCAAAACAAGGAAATGAAGTCAAAAAAAAAAAATCTACGTGTCATATTTATTTTTGTGGCTTTATTATGGTTGAGGTGTTTTGTCTTACGGCTTTAACAATACGTGAAATAGTTGTTTTATCGTGTTTCAGTAGTTACGTCATATCATAGGCGATAAGGTGAATCATTACACATCGTTCTTCATTTGCTGTGTTTCGAAGCGTTCCCAATATTCAGTAATGGTTGTTTGAAAAATATAGAACTGACGATTTGTAATGAACGTAGAATTTCAGTTGATAGAAGCTCCTGCTTTTTTTTTTTTTTTTTTTATCTACGAACCACTCAGTTTTTGTCATTTCTCTGTATCAAATGAATTCAGGCATGCTTTGGTAATTCGGTTGTTTAAACGTTATTACATATACTTCACATTACCGTATGACTCACAATGGACAATCATGTTTGTCCGAGGTTTGAACGTAATAATATTGTTAGTATCTGTAATTTACTTGAATATACTTAATTACTTAACTCACCTTCGTTACCGCAGCATTGTAAAAACTTGGACGAGGAGAATGAAGCGTAATTGACATAGCAGAACGAAGAACTGTTTGAATATTATTATTCTTGTCAATTATTTCATTCGTTGTTGTTCAAGAATTCTCAATTATGTACATTTAATGGTAAAATAATCCAGCCAATATCGACGAGACAACAATTTATACTGTCAAAGTAAAAATGCGGCGCTGCTTGATCGATGTTGCGTCAATTACGCCACTTTGGAATAGACGCGATGTGTAACAATTGTTATCTCGTCAACGAAATTGTCTCAACGACCACCGGGTCCCTTATCAAACAACCTCTGTGTACCTACGCCCCGAAATGTCCCAGCTGAGGGTCAACGTTTCGACATTATATATGCTTAACCTCTTATAACCCGGTTTTCATATTCCATGTAAACGTTTGGTTATTCTGTTGACCATGATTAACGATAGAAATGTGGAAAGTTTGAAAACTCTTGAAATGTTAGCGAAATAAGGGAGGGATCTATAATTTGGAAACAATGCTTGAGAATTGTAAAATGGCTTCATTCGGTACTGACGTAGCGGTGATCCTTACCGAAACGTTAACATTTTATCAAAGTTTCTAACAAAGCATGTAGTGAATATACGCGTATCGCATGATCAAATAGACAATGAAATACTCTTCTGTAAAATTTTCATCGAAACACGTACGAAACAATCTGTTTGATTTACATGCACGTTATTTGGAATAAAAATGACAGGTAAAATGATGATATTTGGAAGCTATAAAAATTCTTTAATTGTTCAATAATAGAAAATACTAGAAATATAAGAAAAAGCTTGCGCGTATCGATGCTTCGTTTCAAATTGCTTCGATACTGTTGAAAATATTGTAAATCTGTTGGATTTCAAAGACTATTTTCTGAAAATTCACGGGTGATTTTTGTTTTTATTGTGTTGACGTCGTTTAAAATTGAATCCGACAATGTTGCATAGATGTTATTGATTATAATCAACAAACGCCAGTATTGAATTAACTGCTGTAAAAATGAGAAAATCTGTCGTACAATCAGTAACTTTATGGAAAATAGTTATATCCGAATAAAATCAGCCATTGTAGAGCGAAATTGAAGGAATTTGCAAAATTTTTAGCAATTTTGACACGATTTGATAATAAGATCGAAGTTAGTAAGGTCAGCGTAGCAATGTTGGTTGTAACGAATTTTTTTGAAAAATGTTTTTTCATAACTTATAGGATTGTCTGAAATCTAGTAAACCGTAACAGAGACATCCTCATACTTTGAATACCCAACTTCTTGAAAGCCGTTCTAAAGTTTCAAAGTATCGATTTTTTATTTCATAATTTTCCGCCACTTTAACATTACTAACTTCAGCCTCTTATTTGATACGAAGTATTGATGTCTAAGCGTTCGTCTATGTATACATACAAATTTCAGTCTCTTCTATTCTGCGCATTCATAAAAAAAATCTCCCTCGCTTACGAATGTAATAATTTTTTAAACACATGATTCCGAACAAAAACACTCCAATCCATTCTCATTTGACAGAGTAATTAAGAAATGGCTGAGATTCAACGAAATTGCAATATTAAATTCGTAGACATCGTAGCGTTTCTTTACTTCTGCGTCAAACGAAAACGCATTGGAGACTGCTTTTGTTCCGAATCGTCTGTAGAACGGGGCTGTCGAGCCTTTTTTCGCCTTTGAGATAAGCGGACTTTGAATCGGTACGCGTAGATAAGAAGCCCGAGTTTCGCGATGAAGAAATTGGTTAACCTAAATGACCGGCCGCCAGGTTCGACGAATAACGTAATCCTTACCCGTGAGCGGAACGCACGTTATACGCAATTACTGGGTGTGGGTGTAACGTAGGTGAATGCGCGAACGGATGCAGCGCGTACAAGTCCAAGCATCGCCTTACTTGGCTGCTAGCCCGGTGCGGAGGAATGCGCGAGAAGAATCTTGAGCTCCGAACACCTGGCCGTGAGAGCTGATACGAATGTCAATACGAAGGGGTGCCGACAAACCTGCACGCCGGCATGCGGTAATTAATCAGGCTTCCAAGCGGTCTTCTACGAGCCTTCAAATCTCAGGGCACGGTCGAGGATTTTATACGATTTTTCTGGACTTGAGAAAAACTTTCTCGCAAGTTTTTAAAACATTTTTCTTTTTTTTTTTTTCATATCATTCGCACGAGGGGGAAATAACTCGAGATACGGGTAAGACGATGATTTTTTTTATTTTAATTAATTTAAATTAATTTAAGCAAATCAACTTGACTTTTTTTTCAATCGGATCAGTTTCTTTAATTCAACTTGATTCGTTTCAATTTTTTTTTTTTTTTTTTCGATAATTCATTCAAATTCAATCGAGTTTCAAAAATTATTGATTTGTTTTTTTTTTTTCCATCCAACGGAATTTTTTTTTTCCCGTAAACTAATTACATTCCGGCACGATTCCAAACTAATTCAAATCAACTTGAGTCAATCTTCCATAATTCAGTTATTTCTCAGTCGATTCTTAATAATTTAATCAATTCTCATTGAGTCAGGTGAATTATAATCAATTCACAAACCCATTGACACGTTAAATCAGTGAGTTATTTCCCCCTTGCTTGCTACGTTCCCACACCGAAAATAATTTTTTAATTGTATAAAAATTTTTTCATTGCAATGCGTGTTAGCGTGAAAACACGCTTACACCGTTTACTATAAACAATGTGAGTCAACTAATTTTAATTATATAATTATACAATGGTCTTGGACCGGTTATATAAAATAACTGGCGGCATTACACGTCGAGGAAGAAAGTTTCGACGAATTGTGAAAGCCACAGGTTATTCACGTGGGGCGCGTCAAGTTGTCGTTGAGTATAATTGAGGGAGGCAGGTATATAATATATAGACACTAAAAGTGTAACACTCGTTTTGTCAGGGTGTAAGGCTCGAAATAAAACGCTGGAATTATGAGCTACTAACAATAAAACTCACCCTTTCTCTTTCTCACTCGACGCGTTGCAAACCCGGGCCGGATGTTAATCGTGACTGGAATACGACATTTTAATGAAAAGTGGGGTATAATTCGGCGTTATGTAACGACTGTGTTGCAAATTTTCGCATTAAACAATTCCGTGCCGTTCTCGTACCGATGGAAATAAAACCATGTTATTGCTGATAAATTTTACTCCCTGTTTCAGAAAAGTTATGTGAAAATTAAGCGTAACGATAAAGATCTCGAGTTACTTTTCAGTTCGTTGATGACGTGACTGACGATTAGTATTAGTTGCGTTAAAATTTATAAATGTAAAAACGATTCAATTTTACCAACACCTCGTTGAGAAAAATATCATTTGTTACAGTTGCCAGAGAATTCTAGTGAAACGACATTTGTTGCAATGATGGTTCGAATATTATTTGGATTACAAGATAGTGTGGTAAAATCAGTTACTAATCAGTGTAATTAAAGTTGCTACTATTACATTTTCCGATTACAGCAATCTTAAGTCTGCTCGTTTAGTTGGTGACATTATTTTGGTCAGGTCAGATCTAGACATCAATTTATCGTTGCACCAATATCAAATTATCGCTACAGTAGGAAGAAAATATGTGGTGCCAGTGAGCATAACTGAAAAGACCAGTAAGACACGTACCCTACTAGATTATCTGGCTACAGGTGAAAAACTAATTTTCATTTTGTAACAGCGAGACTATATTTTTCGGTTATAATGAAAAAATGAAAATAATTAAGAACCCTAACAATAACCGCAAGTAGAAACTTCTCTCTGGGGGGTTTGCCGCAGTGCAGCTGGCAGGATCCCATCGCTGTGTTGAAAACCCAGTTTTCCACAACTCGGGTTCGCTGGACGAATAATCGAAAAGCATATATCAGGTGAACCGTTTGTGTCGAAATTTATTACACTCAACCCCGGAGCTCCGAACTGCTGCCAGCCAATCCGGCAGTCGTGGCAGTGACCGATTGCGTCACTAGCCATAATAAAAATGAAATAGATTCGCACGTCTGATGTGCGATCGAAACATATTGATATCCCTTGTATCACATTATACCTTTTTATTATAATTAATTTTCAATAACTCTCCGACCTGACAGCTTTCGGTCTATACTTTACTTTTCCCGTGTCTCGTGATAGGTTGGTACTATAGCAGTCAGTTTCCACGTAATTATTCCCAGACTGGGATTATTGATTTCCCGTATTTAGGTTCGGTGTAATTGAGCTGATTATTATTTGACGCGTTTATACGTCTTCAGCGCTACAGAATTTCTCCGTCGGTATATTCACTTCTTTTCAATCTCAGGTTTCAAATTAATCGTAGAATTGATTTGTTCAATCATCCAGGATTTTTGCTTCCTTGAGGATGTTTGGGCTCCGTGGCAATCGAAAATTATCCAAAGAGAAGAAAAAAAAAATGTGAAAAAAATCTACAGCAATCTTATTCACGCCAAAGGTAGTCAATACGAAAGAAAGAACAGTCCTACCGTGTCACAGAAATTAATCTAAGCAAATTCGAGTAACACAAGTCGTGAGACATATCCGATTGAAAAAAAAAATTCACCATTGGAATCTTAAAAATTATTCAACTCCGGTAATTTTGACACGATTCTAATTTTTTATTTTGATACCATTGTCATGCAAGGCCGAAAGAAACTGTCGAAAAACTTTTTGGTTTCATGCGAAAATAATCGCGTCGAGCGTGCCCACTTTTCTAAGAAGATAGTATTCCGGGGTGTTTGGAGACGCTGATTATAAATTTGAAATCAAATTTAAAAAATTCAAGACGGCGGATTCAACATGGTGGATCGAATATGGTCAAGAAACTCTGTGTCGGGGTTTTCGAGGTCGCTGATTGGATTCGCCATGCTGAATTCTTAAAATCTGATTTCACATTCGTAATCAGCGACCCCAAAAACCCCTGACAAAGTTTTTTCCTCGAATTCGATCGAATTTCAGATTTTCGTCCGCCATATCGAACCCACTATCTTGAATTTTTTAAATTCGATTTTAGATTCGTCATCAGTGACCTCAAAAATTTATAATTGATGTAAAACACGTGTATATATATATAGATAACTTTTTACTCATGTAACCTTCTCGGAAACGAATTATTGCTTCGATTTTCACGATTTTTTTCGATCAATTTTTTTCTAGCACTAATAATTTACATCACATCGCAATAATTACTCTCGATTACTGACAACCTATTAATAGATATACGATAAGAAATAGAAAAAAAACCGCGAAGAGGTATGTTTTCAAAGTTCTCTAAATATACAAAAAATGGATATAAAATAGGTAGCTGAGCGTGACGCAGTTGGGTTCCACCAACTAGGGATTGATTTTTTTTTTCCATTTGGATTATATTGTTTCTACCGTCCCTTTCCTTTCCGCTCTTAAGTACTCGAAACTCCAAAGCGGGTTCGCAGAGACTCGCGCGTTGTAAGCATTGCTCCGTAACGCAAAGTAGGCATAACGCGATCAGAGCATCTTGCCGGATGGCGAGGATAAACTTATCTTATACACCGTTTTCGTTTTGAGAAACGGATGCGTTAGTGGGTGTCGTATTCTTCGCTTCACGCACACAGCACGGCTTTTTATCCCGCTCGATTCAGGCCTCGGATAACCGGACCAAGACGGAGAAAAGGGAGGCTCCCTTTTGAAGGATGTGGTATTCGAACGAAGCATTACGCAACCTAAGGCAGATTACGCACCCTGATCCGTATCTTTGCCCTTCCCTGCGCACTGACGATTTAACTACGCCTGATAAAAATATTCGCAGAATTCTTTTCTTCTTTGTCCCCGTGACGAAGTTATTTTTATACGTGGTATAAGTAATGCAAACACATTTTGAACATTTGAAAGCAACATCGATGGTTGAGAAAACAATTGCAAATTCGATTTTTCCACTATGGATATGGAAATTTTGTACTTTGACGCTGTCGCAAATTGAGTCAGTGATTTTTGAAATAATCTTTGACAATTCAACATCTTCATGGTATACCTAGAAAAATTGTTTGTCTTGAAAATTCAATTCCTGAAAAACTATGCCTATACATTTTGTAAATACATGAGTAAAAAGGTTGATGCAAGAGTCTTGGAAACCTTGTGCTTGCTGTTTTTTTTTTCTTTTTAATCAGTTTCAGCCTATTGGTGGCTACCCATCACCAAATGCATCAACAGATTCTACTTATTGTTAGCATACACTGGAAAGCAATAACAAGACAAGAATCGAAAACGAGAGACCGCGAGAGACAATATAAATGCAAAACAAGAATTAACGATAACTTGTGAACTGTGCGTCCCATGGTCGGAGATCTGGTAAGGTCACAGTAATTAATGGACATCAATCACTAATCGCTCGTCTCGCGATCGGTGTAGAATTATTATTATTATTGCAACTTGCGCGCACTTAATCCATTCAGAAGTCATCTTTCTCCTGACTTCGGTCATGTTCTAGTTAGCTTCTGCAGCGATAAATTGCATTATTCAGTTTGACGTAAAGATAAAAATTAGGGATCATTACGTGCTTGACCTGACTGAAACTCACTATTCAGCAATTAATAATTGCTAAATAGTTTAATGAAAAATATGGGATATTGTTTTTAAAATCGCATAGCTTTGAAAGGTAGAATTTGTGACTTGCTTGATTTCTTTACATTTTATTCTATTCGTCGAAAGGAGAGTTCGTGATTGAATTCAAATTTTTTCTTCAATCTGTTCACTGTTTAAGAAATCTCGAAAATTTCAACTTTGAAGTTTCGAAACGAATTTTGTAACTCTCGGAAAAAATAAGATATTTACGAAAGTATATACACAGTTCTCCACCTCGTATCCGAAATTCCGGAAATGATTACTAAAGAATTATGTCCGATGAGAATTAATAATTTTTTCAAAAAAAGAAAACCAAAAATTTTCCATCAAAGTCTGGCAATATTTTTTTATTTTATTTCACACGAAATGTTAATAAAACTGACATCAGTTCTTCTATGAATTTCAAGCCAAGTACTGTAATCAATATGAGTCGATAAGTCTAATTGTATTTTTAACAATATACAACTTAATTAGAATATTGTCAATGTTTTCTCAAAAAGAAAAAAAAAAGATCATTCCTCTTCAGATGAGATGTTCGTTTCATCAAATTTGCATCATTTTCGAACAGAATTAAAATATCTTTGTCAGTAATTTTTTTTTTTTTTGTAAAATCTTTCCGGTTGATCAATCGTAGGACGATGAATTTTTGCTCACCTGCTACAGAGATTTCGCAGAAATTGTATAAAAATGAAACCAAAGTTGAATTTGACGTCTTGAAAGAAAATCGCATCTACGTGTGAAAAAGGTCGATTTTACGGATTTTGAAAAGCTGGGGAATCGTTATGAACTAGACGTGTTTGGTTAGAGCGATAAAAAATGAAATTCATTCATCTCACCGAGAGAATGTAAAGTAAAGTTCAAGAAAAGTTACATAATCGTTTACAGGCTTTATACTTGCTCTGCCTCAGCCCGGCCGTTCATTGATTTTACCTTTCTTCACTTTTCTCTTGTCGACGCTCCGCTTCTATTCTTTTGTCGTCTCTTCCCTTCGTATCTGACGATCTTAGCTTTGATCCAGGCAAATCAAATTTACCATCCTTTGACGAAAATCCCTTTGACAATTTTTATCCCCCCAGTCTTTGTCTGTTTCGCTCGTTTTTCCTCGTTTTCGCTTCGACCCAACTAGCTGCTAATCATCAGTAAGCCGACAAACTAGTAAAATGACATTTAATGACTAGAATCATGTTTTGATCGATGCCAAAGTCAAAGTTTTCCACTTTCTCGAACAGAACTTACATAAGTTTCACGTTCTTTCCATGGAGTGGTAAATGTTTTATAATTTCTTCTATATACCTGAAAAGTTAGACATTAGTTCCATGATAAAACTAATTTTAAAAAGATCTGAACTGCAAGAAATGTAATTTTTGACATTGGTTCAAGAATTTGGAAAATATCGTAACTTTGAAAAAATACGAATGTTTGTAACTGAAAAGTGATTGAATTAAGTATTCAATATAAAAGTTTGAACAAAAGTAAAAAATGGCGAGGGTTAAAATCAGTCATAACGTAAGAAAATTTACTTTTTCAGATTCATGTGGCGAATCGTTGAATTTCATTCATTGTTTTTTCCTCCAAACATGGCCCAAAAACTACAAGTCCTAGAAACTTTCCAGTGAAACTTGACCGAAATCGGTCCAGTAAAACTCAAGATATCGCTGCTGAACGTAGCTTAGGATATGTAAAAAAATGACCTAACCTTTGACCCTATATTCCGTCAATATCGTTAACTTTATGTAACTAAAAAAATTTGTTTCACAATATTCGAACCATCAGCAAATGGAAAGGAATGTGCAAAGGAATTTTTTTTACTGGCATCAATTTGCTGCTAATTAATTTCCGAAGAGATAGTTCATTTTCGATCGCTTCGACGCTCTAGTCCCTTTTAAACCTGTAGCAGAATCCGGGAAAAAAAATTGAAAATTTGTTATTTCAACAGTTTTTTACGGTAACCTTTCATCGGCTCACATCCCTCCACCTTGAGAAACACCGTTCATATTTTCCATCGGCGGATGTTTCTTCGTCCCCGGCAAAGCCCGCGTCTCCTTCCTCCTCCTCCTCCTCCTCCTCCTCCTCCACCTCCACCGGCGTCGGGAAGCCCCAGGAATTAGACGCTGAATCCCAAGCTTGCGTCGCGGGTATTGGCAGAGGAATGCAGGCAAAGCCTCTGGGTAGCTGTGCATGTGGTATTGGACCACCAGCAGCAGCAGCAGCAACGGCGGTTATTGGCAAAACGTGCCTCTCAATATTGCAGTCTATAATTGAAAGCCATTGCCACCGTTGACGGAAATAGAATAGAAATTGGTATGGAAATGGCCGCCTCGTCGGCGTTTCCTATCACCAACGCAAAACCCTCCACGGCATTCCCATTCAACCACGGATCGAAGATCTCTGTACCGCCGGTTGTCTCTGCACTCTGACCAATGAACCGAGAGCTTATTCCCTACTCGTTTGCAAATTTCTGCTCCAAGCGATATCATTTTTCCATTTAAAATACCGAACGAATTAACGAACAAATGAAGATGACTGGATAATGGTTTTCAGGACGAATACAGAGAGAATAATTGTGTGTGGTGAGTTTAGGGATCTCAACCTCGATTCACGGTTTGACGTATCAAACATATAATATGGTACTTAGTTTTAACTATTCTTATACATCTGCACGATGACATTTATTGATTGGTTTATCTTGACCTCGGATGAAGGTTGACGATATTTTTTCACTGTACTTTTCTTTCTTATAATATACGACAGCGAACGATTACCTTCACCTTACTTTCGAACTAGGGTTATTAATAATCTCACACTGTGAAGTTTCATTCGTTTTTTAGTGCGAAAATGCTTGTCACTGCTAAGAAATTTGTCCGACATGGGATGCGAGTGAACTTTGAAACTTTCCTCTTGTTTGTTTTAAAATTCAGTTGTCTGTATAATGTTGCAGTAGATTTTTCTGATTTGACAAGAGAAATATTCGAAAACAAAATATATATTTTGATTTCCGTAATAAAATGTCTTGACCATTTTTATAATTTTGCTCTGACATAACCTTTCTTTTCTCTTTGTTGCAGGTAAGGTCGCACTTCACTCTACTCGTTTGAATCCGTTACTTGCGTTACTTCGTTATAATCAACTGACATCACTGCAAAAAGAAACATCTAGGCATTTACTCCGAATGAAAATTAAGTATATGCAGAAATTTTCGTAATATCCTTACATATCAAGCTTGGTCTTTATCCAGTGATTGATTAATTTTATTCTGCTTAAAGGCAGGTATATTACAATTAGTTTTTGAATTTCAAATTTAAATCGAAGCACCTACTAAAAAAACTCTCGGAGACCAGATTTCGTAAAATTCTATTGATAAATTTGAAAAATTGCATTTCTGCGAAACAAGTTCTTACGTTGGCACTTTTCGTGAAACTAACGATGCTTATTTTTTCGGAACGGCTAAACATGCAGGAGTAATAGTCGAAGTCTGGCGCTATGAAGACGTTTCCATGGTTTCCCATGAGTCTTAATTGAAAGAAGTTACGTTGTACCATGTAGCCATGGCCTTCAATCCGATACTTAAAAAAGAAACGAGAAGTATTCAGCTTTACTGCTCGGTCATGTTGGAAAATTAAGTTCGTGCAGTACGTAACTTTGCGAAATAAATCACGTGGAATTTGGCAAGGTGTGACATTCTTTCATCGTTTTACTTGTGATCAGGCCTTGCAGTTTAGGTAGATAGACATATTATCATACGGGCACTGTTATCTTCCAATCAATTTCTCCTGCATTTTATTTTTCGAGCACGAAGCTGGTGCACCGGTGCGGACCATCGGTTAGCAAAATTCACCTGAAACTTTTCGCTATCCTGTGGTACAATAAATCCTTAAGCGATGCGCAATTTCGATTGTAATTCCAGATCTTCCGACAGAACGCTTTTTGATTGAATATAATTTCGCGCAGTTTTGAATCCGACAAGCAAAGTACGTGCCGAAGAAAAGAACCCCGATTCTCGTATACGACGTTGCATATTATTCTTTCAAAAATACTTTTGGCACCTCGCAACCTCTATATACGATTATGGAGAAGGAGGGACTGCCGTGATGGATAGTTTGAATTTCGTGGGAATAGGTATCCACTCTTTGCCTGAAAATTTTATTATAGCACTAGTAGTAAATCGATATCATCGTTTTTCACCTTTTTATTCGTTTTTCTAGTTGAAGAATACCGATAAATCTGTATAACTTACAGTAATTCTCGAAAGTTACATTTCCCCCTTTTACTCATTCGTTATTTTTCATGATATACGGAAAAATTGGGCTTTGCGAAATCATATTTTTCTATTATTAACCGCAGCCATGAATCTGAAGTGCTCCTACCAATATCGGAATACTTTTGTTAATCTCCTGTACGCGGCTATTATTAAGATTGAAAAAACCGATCGTTGACGTCGAAAACCAAGAACTCAGCTGTACGAATGTTACATCACATCTCAATTTTAAGAAATTCACACTTTGTCACGTGATGATTGTTTCACTCCAATCCGAAGATAAACTTGTTACCAAAAATTTTCCCACTGACAAGGAAACCGTAACATATCACATAATTTATCATCCCTTTACAGTTTTTTCTGCCAATTTTCAAGGTGAAAATCGATATTCAATAACATCGTTCCTTCGTCGCAATTAATATTGTTCCGCTTTTAAATTTCGTACCGGATGTTCATCTAGCCAAACAGAGTTACTGTGTTCAGCAGTAGTGCCCACCACCAATTACATGTTATAATTAACGGCGTTGCAACTGTAATTTGTAGTTAAATTTCTGTTACTTACAAAGTACACGGTACACAGTATACAGTTGTAATTATTAATTAAAAAAAAAAATCGATACTAATTATCTTGTAATTGGGAGAATAGATCCGTATTGACTACGATTAAGTTTCTGTCTTTCGATTAAGAAAATTAAAATTATTCGAATGCGATTTTCATCGGTGAATCAAAAAAAAAAAAAAATTCAGTCTTCTTTTCAAACATAAATCTCCACAATGCTTTACTGTACCTATACATATTATAAGTACCGAGGTGTCTCTGATCGCGAATCGAAATGAACGTGGGCGAATATTTTAATGAAAATGAAAATGTAAAGCAAGCATTCCATCCACTTTGAGAAATGGCTACCCTTAGTTTCTCAAATTTCACGAGCATGAAATATGGGGTTACCGAGGAGCCGCGCTGGAAATTGGAGCGGAAAACTCGTTGCGATTTCGCGGTGGTGCGGAAGGTGGACGGAATTAGTAATAAGGCTCATTTGGCGGTCGTTAGCGAAACAACTGAAACTCGCAAGGGTGGGGAAAGGAAAGAGGAAAGAAGTAAAACTGACCCGCCTCCGGGGGTTGATTTTTTTTCCTTTTTTTTTTTTTTTCTTCTACACACATGAGCAGGCTGCGTGCTGGAAAAAAGTTAATCCCCTAATTGGTCATTGGTTTGCCTGTTAATTGAGAAGGAATAATATTATCCCTGGACTTGGTTGACAGAGAATAACAAACACCGGATTATCTTGCAGTTGACTCGTAGAAATGTGTGTTGAAGATGGGAAATGGGAGGGATTGGTGAGAAATTTAAGTTAGCGCTGTCGGATTAACAACGCGTACTTTGTTTCGCGTGCGAGAGGATCTGAATTATATGAATTCTCTTGGAAGAATATCTTTTTTGAGAAATAAAATTACTCGGATGCGCCAAAAGAAGAGTGTCAAGAAATATCATCGGTAAACCTTGTTGATATTTATGTCTTAGAAAATAAAAGAATCGCGGTTAGATTTGTTTAATTTTCTCAGTATCTATCAGCCACTAATAAAAATACGGCTGAAGAAGAAGAACATTTAATACAACGCAAGAAAGACAAGACTAAAGCAATACTTACATATGTATATATTTTTAGACACTCGACTATACCAAAATTTTTAAACAAATCTAATATAGTGATTTTTGTTTAAATATTTCGTCCCGTTAACGTTATGCACTGAAATTGATACATTTGTTACCTAAAAGAGTAAATAATGCTTATTAATTTATACTGAACAACTTTTTCCAGAGAAGTAATTTGAAAATTATTTTCTTGCCTCAAACGTTGCAACTATCCAACTTTTTTTCTTTTATTACATATTAAATGCCTTTTTCACGCCATTCGGTGCCCTAATATTTTTCTATGAAATTTGAAATTTTCACGAAATCCATAACGTGAGCCTTGTTTACTTTTCGTTTTTTTCGTGATACAAATTTTTAGGAATTCGTTTGTTATTTAACCTGAATCTATCGAGTATAGTTCTCCCATAGTACATCCTGTGTAAAAATCATGATTTCATTTTCTTTTTTCTTTGTATTATTCAGTCGGTGACTTGATTTAAGGTTTTCCATATTAAAAAATATAATAGTGAGTGTTAATTTTGTCGAATTGTGATTAAAAAAAATTCCGAATTCACGCGAATATAAAGAAATGGCGTGAAAACTAAGAAATCGTGTTAATTTGCCGTTTTTATTTCAAATAAAGCATCCCCTTTATTCAAACTACAAACGAAGCTTAGCCTGTTCGGCCAGTCGGAGCCCTGATTCTTCTCTCAAGATTGACGATTATTTCCTACGCGCATTTCGCCCAACTCGCCAGCTCCATCCGCGTTAAACCCTGTTGGGATTTACGGCACGTCTGCCGGTGCAGGGTGTGTAGTGTGTCCGGTCTGCAGGTACACAAGACGGATGTGTTACAGTCGAGCTACGCGTTCGCCAAGACTGATGTGACACGGTGGACTTTGTTATACCGACCGAGGACCGCGAAACGTCTCCCAAAACTTCCACTTTTCGCATTACTGTGCTTTTTGCAGGGATGGAAAGATTTATCGAAAAATGTCGATTCTTCATTCCGATTATAATTAATTTTAATTTGGAAAATTACAATTATCCATTAGGTTAATATTTATAAAATAATTTTTTGTAAAACACTTTTCTTTTTTTATAGAACCATTCTATCGTGGAACAATTTATGCAGGATTATTCTTTATGCGAATCTCGAATTCCATTCCGTAGAACATATTCTGTAGAATCGATCCGCCTCCGTTGAGAGTGTGTTAATTGACTATCGGGTCTTGAAATCGGTAAATTGATGGGGGAAGGACTGATTCTGACGCTTAATCTAAAAGTTTTAATGAACTATCAAAACACCGAGCTGCCGTCCTCGGCGAAACTTTTTTACATAAACATAATTTTTGATTCCTCCTTTGACAACCGGCAAAACATCGGGTGCCGATGGTTTCAAATCAAGGTGAGTTATTTGACCGTTCGATACACTCGACGCGATGGTTTTATTCCCAGCTAACTTCATTTCTACTTCTCTCAAATAGTAATTAACGCTCGACTCGGGGTCAAGTACAAACGTATAAGCCGCCTGATACCCTGAACCCGATCTAATCCGCTGAATGAAGATAATGTGATTCAACATTTTTATGCTAATTTTAATAGTGAAGATGCTCGTCTAGCTTTAAGCTACATTCATTTAACACTGCATAACTTGTTGTTCTTTTTTTGGTTATTGCAACATCTAATCTGTTCGTTTAGTTTATTAAATTTTTTTAGTTAGATAAGACCGTAAATCTTCGCAACAGTTACAAGAAAATATCGAGCAAGTAACCATAACCAGACAGAATAGTCACGCGTACTAGATTTTCTGGTTACAACTACAAAAATCATTCTCATTATACACTCATAAGGAACATCAGTTGTAGAACATTGAAAACTGGAAGGTACATACCTTTTTTTTATCGGCGAAATAACTGTTTAAACGAGTGAAAACTATCCCCAAAATTGGGCAGCCAACCAGGTGATTTTTTGATGCGCTCAATGTATGTTAATGAAACCAACGATGAAATGTTTCTACTGGTATAAACGAAACATTTCTGCGTTGGTTTCATTCAAACATCCCATTGAGCAACCATATTTGGGAGTCGTTTTCGCCCCTTTGAATCGTTTTACCGCCGATAAAAAAATACATCCCTCACTTGGAGAAATTCTTAGTTCCGGTTGCCGCTCAGAACTGAACTATTTTCATTTTTTACCACAATCGAAAAATGTATTTCTATGTACAAAATGAAAATTAGTTTTCTAGCTGTTACCAGAAAGTCTAATATCCGTTGCTATTCTTTCTCATTATTATTATATTTTCATTGTGTACAATGTTCTACTCAACATACATGAATCGCAACGAAATCGGACGAGGGAACTAAACCGACGTTACAGTAACGGTGGAAAATTGAATAGAGTCAACGACTAGTAACCACAATTATAGAAATCTCTCGATGTGTGGAAAAGCAAAACGACGTAATGTCCTTCAGAAATCGTGTAACCTACTCGACTTGGTGTTCGCTAATGGTCGATAGCGGCACTTGAGAGACGAAAAAGTGCGGTATTGAGCTGGTGCAGAACGGCTTTTGAGAACGCGACGTCGAGAAGTCGTTAACTCGCTAATTAAGAGCGTCGCTAATCACTCTGTGCGAGCTCGAGTTGCCGAAGGCTCGTTTTATCGTTGTGTGACATCCACCTCCTCTGTTGGCTGGCTCCTGCTTGTATAAACGACCTACGCGATCTGATCAGGGTTTCCTTTTCGTTTGCGAACAACAACCACCAACGAGAGGAATCTTTTGGTCTCTCGAGTTTTTGCAACACTCGTTTCGCCTCGCTAGGATGCAATGCCAGTGACACAAGAGAAGACAATGGTTAAAACACGCGATCAGAAAACGCTGATTGAGTTTTTTTCCCTTTGACGGTACTCTCTTTTCCTTTTCTTCTTACGCTTTTTTTCCCTTATTTACACGCATGAAACTCGTCGCGTGGATTTAGCGGAACACGGGTGCAGATCAAAGAGTCTCGTGCTTGTTGCGAGGAAAAATATACCCACCTATTACGTTAATTGGATGATTCCTTCATTTTTTTTTTTTTTTTTTCCAAGGTATGAATACAGTGCAGTGGTGGTTTATTCCAGGAGGAATTCAAATTCACTCATGGGTGATTTTTTTCCGAGTAGAAGGATTGCAATTTTTTTCCATCAAGTGAAATTCTGCTATTTGTTTCTTTTCCTTACGTGTTGTATGTGTGTAAAAGTAACGGAGTTGTGGCGATAACTGTTATATATAAAAAGTAACGCAAATCTGCAAAGAATAATCCGGTAATGTGATACCTTCTTTGTTATCATTATGGTCTTGATTAGATTGAATGAAAACGCAGGAAAGAGATATAGAATTAAGATTTCTTCGAAATCCATGACATGAATTTAAAAAGAAAATGAACGAAGATGTATATATTACAACGAATAATACATTCAGGAGTATGGATTTATTTCATTTCCTCATCCCCAACAGATGGAAAATGGTTCCAATTTATAATGCTCAAGATGGATGTTCCCTCTCAATACCTTCGCGCGATGGAAATCGACGCGACGTTAAGATAATTTTTTCTCTAAAATCGAGACAAGCTTTGTGCTGTAGGGTAACTGAATTTTCCGGATAGATATTGTATATTCCTCGGTGGTGTCGGGCTTTTTGTATGGCTTTGAAAGCACTTTGTAAATCTGAGGACGATGAGAAAGAGTAGAATTCTCATTGAATTTCTTATGGTTTTCGCAGGCAGCTATAAGCGTTACATAAACCTCACCTCGAAATACTTCGACGATACTGCGGGCAGTTTGCGGAATAACTGAGATACGATGAGTGAGCATCCTCATTCATCCATCAACTCTTCTCGATCTATCAATTTATAGATGGATAAATTTGGACGGAGTCCAGAGGTCCGTTTGAATAGTATTTCCTGTTTAGATATTTTTAGGTGAACACCCCACGAGCAAGAAGTGATGACGGCTTTTAACTTACGAAACAACAGGCAATATTTTAAAATATCATAACTCGAAACAAGAAAAATGTTGAAGATTTCGTTACTCTTTTCTCGCATTCGATTCGCTGTACACTCAATTCTACAATTATTATTAAACAAATGTATGAATCAATTTTTACGGTATTTTAATGGTTGAGTAAAAGTGTTGAAAAGTTTATAACTACATTTTAAAAGATGAAGGTAGATTTTTTCATATATTGTAGACAGATTTACATCATCTTTTTAATCAGAGATGGGAAAAATTTTTCAATCCATTTGACGGAAAAATAGTTTCCCAATATGTAAAATAGTATAACTAAAAAACAATCGAATCATTGATCTATTTCACATGGGATGTTGGGTTTATACATTTTTCATTATGTGCGATTAGATAATACCCACAAAATTCATAAATTTCTAATATACTCCAATGGCTATTACAAATTTGTAAAGCACAAGGTTTGCAATTCGTTCTTTTCTGTACGATACTTGACACTCGCCATCGACTGTAAAGGGAACGAGAAATATTGGGAAAACATTGGGAACTTATCGCGCATCGGTGGTATTACGAATTCACGACTAACCCACTTCCATCGGTGTCCATGTATACATATGATGTAAATGTGTACGGAGAATAAGTGGATGATTTGATCCGAGGGGTTATCGCGTTTCAAATGTATTGAGAGTGCAGAAACTCTCACCGAGTATTCGGGAAACAAATCGAATAACAGCACAGATATCGATCATTCTGCGTGTTTGTTTTTCATTATGATAACACATTCAATGCTGCTAATGTCTTACCGGAGTGAGTCAAAATTAGTAAAAACATTACATGGGTGTCATTTTTTACCATCTACGTACTTAGGTACAAATCTAGGAAAATCCTTATTTTTTTAAACAAACCTTGCAGTTCAAGGATTATCGTATATGCATTTTACATTGAAATTAATGAAACAAACTATAATGCTCAGGAATCGTTGCAATTCTCGTTTCTCTGGTTTGATCTCTTCCTTTGCTTATTGTTTATTTACAACATATTCGCGACAATTTTTGACGGGAAATTTTTTCCATTTAATAAGAACACCGAACTGCGTTTCGATTGCGTTTAATAAACGTCAAAAGCAGGTTATGTGTAGTATTTCAACACTTTTTATTTTGTTTATGTTATTCACATGTTCAATTTGTCTCTGGCCTTATACAATATAAACCTGTTCCATATTCATTTCATCTGTTTATTTCCAATTGCGCGGAGTTATATAAATTAAATGCATGATAAATGTCACTCGAATCTCTATTCGGATGATCTCTGACCCAGAGATTAGAGGAAACAAATTTTTGTATCTTGTCAAGTTCAGACTCCAATCTACGTAAGTAGGTACTTAATAGCTCCCACAAATTTTAATTTGCCTTATAAAATGTACAGATAAAATATACCAGGAATATCACATACTTATACCGTTCCGAATCGATACAAGTAACATTTAAACAAGTGAACGTAAGTGATTATGCGAAATTTGAAGCTATAAAGAAATTTCGACAGCGATCGTGGCAGTTTTTCCTGTTATTCGTAATAGTCGCGCATATTATAATGATGGCGATAAGTTTTTTCCTTGAAAGATCACCTTACAGAAACTACGGTATTTGGACTCCGATTTGAACCGTCCAACAACAAGGTTATAACTGTTTTGTTAAAAAATGTTAAATACACTGTTAGAAATTTCTGCACGGAATCTCCTACACTGTATTGAAAGTTTTATTCGGATACGGAATACTGTATTCACCATACATTTATTGTTTATCCAATTTACAATTATGTACAATAAATTTTCTACACAATTAAGTAAATTGAAATTACTTTTTTGCGTTATTCCTATAAATCTCAGTAAAATCAAAACTTTTCACTGTAAATTTAAGACAAATACATAGTAATTCACGTCGCTGCACCGAGTTTGTAAATTCGCAACCCCATTTCGTAAATCGACCACTCTTTTGTACAACAAATGTCCAGTAAATTCTCTATGATTTTTGACAGTGATAACATCAGACAATTGTACACAGCGGAGGCAGGATGAACGAAGTTTGACCGACTACTGCATTTCATGACAAAGTCGATAATCTATTATTATTGCTAGGGGGAAAAAAAAGTATGATTTTTGCGGCATCGCAGGTTGGGTTTGGGAAATTGAATCAGTGCCGCCGGTGGCGGAAGTAGGCGAAAAAGGGCGGTGAGCGAAGCCTGCAACGCGGTCGCGATGGTAATTCGTTATCGGTTCGCAAACTCAATCCTTTGAGGGCGTCGATTGAGTTCAACTTTTTCGTCGGGGATGATGCGAGGCGTTCACTGCCTCTCGGCTCTGGATTATACTTTCCAAAGGTTGGGGGGATTATTTTCATCCCGAAAGTCTCTGATCCACTCAATTACTTATACTTTCTCGCCTTGATCCGCTATCCGAACTAACTATCCGCTCCGAGTGAAATATACAGAGTTTAATTGTCACCTTCAATTCGAATTTCGTCGAAAAATTTATCAAATATCACATAACCACTCTGAGTCGTCGGTAGGTAGGTGATTAATACATTTCAGCAAACAGAGGTGCCTATTTTTCCAGTTATCGATAAAAAAAAAAAATACCACGTGGTATAAATTTGAAGAAAAACGTGTTACAAGAAAGGTTACAAGAACGGTTGAACAAAGCAGCAGGTCGGTTTTTACGAGTTTAATTTTTACTCTCACTTGGCCAATCGAAACTGTTACACTAAAAATCGTCTAACGCAAGGTGGGTGAAAATCAAAAAATTCTAAATAATCAAAATTACAAAATCTATCTAAAATCTAAAATCTTTTATATCTGTTACTAAGTGAAGATTCAGTTTCAACTATTTTCCAATATAACCTTACGCGTTTGGAATTGAAAAATTCTATTTACATGTGTTGTAATTTTCTTGTTGAAGTTATCGACAATAGCGTTATGATCCAGGAATTGATCATTTTAACAAATGACCGATACTGGATCTGAAAACTCGAAAAAAATTTTAATTGGACTTGAAAAGTTTCGCAGGAAAAATTTTTAAGCCAGCCTATATACGGTTTCAAGTCTTTACGGGGTTTCGAAAGGTTTTATAAGCCTTGAGAAAATTTCATGGAATGGATTCTAAAAGCTTTCAGTACTATTAAAAAACTGCCTTGATATTTCGCAGGATTTTCTTGGATTCTATCGGGGCGTATCGAGAGGCGTATCATAAGGCTTTATCGGATTTCATAAGATTTCATCGGAACTCGAATTATTCAGGCGATTTTATGTCCAAGTAAATTACTTACTGAATTATCATAATTGCAGGTTTCCGTATTATTCTTGAACAGAGCAATTTGATAGAATCTTCTTTTATTATTCAACAATTTAGACTTTGTGGAATGGCGCTTGCTAATCATATTACACGTATAGATTTGCATCTACAAACAATTTTTTTTCACCGTATTACCAACAGAGCGAGCATGTTTATTCAAATTTTAATTATTTCCAATAGTAAACGCCATTTTGTTCATTATAATTGCAAATTTTTGTAAGCTAGAAAAAAAATCTGTTCTACAACTTCGTTCACGCGTAAATTGAAAACTGGCATCTAGGCATTCGGCTAATTAAATATGACTATAGCATCTAATTAACCCTGTAGTTAAAATCGATTTTACTCCTGACACCTGCAATTTTTTTGCAGATAAGGAGCACGTTCCGTCAATTCGCGATTTTTTTTCCTTGACATCGTATTCGAAGTGCGATGCTCTAAAAAAAAAAAATTCTCCAACCATTGGGTTCGATAGGTTAAGCACGTGTCACGATTGCGTTCACTGATTACGATTACAAAAATTACAAATATATTACAGAGATTGCAGGTATTGCAAAGAGATTGCAGATATTACAGAAAAATTACAGAGATTACAAAATGATAATGGATGTCACACAAAGTACAGAAATTACAGCGACTGCAAGATTGCTAAGATTGAAACAAAGTTACATGGATGGTAAACAGAGTACAACAATTACAGAGACGACAAAGATTGCGAGGATTAAAAATATTATGGAGGTCAGAAACAGATTGCAAAAATCACAGGGGCTTACGAGGATTACGAAGAATATAAAAATTTTAATGAATTACAAATAATTACAAGAAATTAAAGATGTTACAAGTGATGACATATGCATGAGAAATTCAACGAAAATATAAAATATTACAAGTCGTTGCAAAGATTGCTAGAATTTCGAGGATTATGATAGCATTGTTAAGAATATGAAGGAAATATAGAATATTGCAAGTCATTACAAAGATTGAAACAATTTTGAGAATTACAAGGATAATACGAAGAATACCAAGGAACACAAAATATTACAATCAATTACAAATATTACAAGTCATTACAAATATTGAAGGAATTTCAAGGATTATAAAAGTAATGTTAGGAATATAAAGGAAGTACAGAAAATTGATTAAAAATCATTACAAAAATCGAAAGAATATCAAGGATCATATATAAGCGGGAGTACAGAAAAACACAAGGGATTACAAAAGATTGCAGTAATTACAAGTATTTAATGAAATTCCGAGAAACGAGGATTCCATGAGATTCAAAAGTTACGTAAATTTACAGAGCGTAGTAAAACATGGTCAAAAAACAGCGCCGCCCGCTTGTCTCCACTCGAGTAGAGAGTCTGGTCACATCCTCGAGGATGAGTATTGCTCTTTATCAACGCCGGCTGAATCCCATAACTCCAGACACTGTTCTGGGCATAGTAGGTGAAAGAGAAATGGTTAAACACCGTCTGTCAAATTGCTAATACTATCGTCCGTTGAACTCCGGCGACGATGTCTGCAGTCGCTGCAGCAGGGAAGACTCGATACGTAGTTGCGCTTCCAACGTCTCTCTTTCGGAGGGTCCGGCGAACGCTCTCCTCTTCTCTCCTCTCCTCTCCTCTCCTCTCCTCTCCTCTCCTCTCCTCTCCTGACCGCGCCAAGTCGCGTCTCGTCTCGTCTCGTCTCGTCTCCTTACCTTCTTCCTGCGTCCTCCGGACACCCACGTTCAGTTCTTGAGGGAATGCCCTCGATTTTATCGAGCTCTCTACCGCACGACGGGCCTTCCAGCGGTTGCCTTGGCCTGCGGTGCTTCCCGTATTCCCGGCTCCCCTTGTTTCCCGGCGCCCCGCTTCCACTCGGATGCCGCTTTGAAACCGGTTCTGCAACGCCGTGTGTCCAACGAGTAAACGAAAGCCCCTCGATGCAGGACCGAGATTGGATCCTGCTGAATGATTTCAGGGGGAAAATCGCTCATTTTTCAATGAAGTTGGTATCAGAGGGACTCGGAGCTTGATTTAAAGAGAATTGCGAAATCGTGCGACGGTTTTTCACTTCACCTAACGGGGGTGGTCAATCTTTTCGTACTCAACTTTTAACGGAATGCTGTATAGGCAGTCTTTAACGACCAAGTAAAATGTCAACTATTTTCGCTATTAATCCCATACACTTGCGCATCACTCAAGCTAAAATGCTGCAGATAGCGCCATTCTACATGGCAAGCAAAACGAATATAGTAATAAACTTTTTGATTTCATGCGAGAACAAAGCCAGGAAATGTATTCCTGCAATAAGTGGCAATTTAATTACAGGAATACATTGTTTGGCTTTATTGCTACGCGAAGCAAAACTTTCTTTTAAATATTTGAACTCTGCGTTGCATGCGGTATATTGCTATCCGAAGTTTTTTCATTTGAGCAATGCGTAAGCGTGGGTAATGATTAAAATGAATAAAGTTTTACTCGGTTGGTAAAGTAAAGTCGGTTAAGTTAACTTTGAAAAACGCCTGTTGATACCGGTTGGTGCGCAAATAACCAAAGATTATACGACTGAAAGACACTACTTTTTATCTTCATTTTAAAATTCTGAAATTTGAAAATTGGTCGACAATTCTTCAATTAGTTATGACGCCTTTGGCAAATAACGGAACTCTCGACGAACTTTCTGAACTTCGAACAATCGAGAAATTTCCTGAAATTGGAAAAAATTTTAGGAATGCTAGGCATTTTAGCTTATCGCCAGGAAATTGTACTCAATAATTTGTACGTTTTGATATTCAATTATTAACAATGATCAGGATTGTACGTTGGAAAAACTGGAAAAGTGGAAGGTTTTTATATTGGAATTTAAATTCTACAAAAATGAATACAGCGTATTATAGACAAAGCAAATTTTTCAGTTTCATTGTCAAGATTGTCGGGGATTATTGCAATTCAACTTTTTTCCAAGTTTACTGTTCCTTGTTTTTTGGTAGGTACAGTTCTTTTTATTTCTCAGTTCACAGTTCTACAATCAGTTTTCAGGTACTTTTAAATTCCGCAGGTTCTGGGGTGAAATAAAAAACAAGTATAATTGTGTTAACAGAGTTTCACTCGATGATTTTAATACTATGGATAATGCAGTGATTGTATTACATGTGAGATACCAGCAAGTCAGTCGAAAAAAATTAAATTGGATTCAGAAAGTTGAAATCGAATTGCAAAAAAATCAAGATATAATACGGTCGCCCTATCGAATTTTTAAAGATGCCAAAAATCTATTTTATAGAATTTCATAATGTCGAAAGTCGAAATATAGAAAAATCACAATGTAAAAGGGTCTAAAAAATAGAAAGCCAAAATATCGAATCGTTGAAATGAATAAGCATAAATCATACCAAAATAAGAAACTACATTTAAAATCTTTATACAACAGAATTTCACATTTTTGAAAATTCGATACTATGACTTTTTTATTTTCCAAATTTTTTGCATTTTTACCGCCAAAGGTCAACAAAAGAAGAAAAAGATTTAGCGTCGCGTTGGGATTTAGCGGTACGCGTTCAAATCTACCGAAGAATTTCCTCTCCGTTAATCATTCTTGATCCCCTTTGCTCATCATTCAAATTTCTTGCATTCCATTGATTTGCTCGTATTTCTCGAATTAAATGCACGCCATCTTTGCAGCATCAGGCTTAAATTGTTGATTTTTTACGTGTAATTTACTGTATTTAAATTTCACAATAGAAGAGGATTTACAACTCGCCCTGTACATATAATATTTAGATACCTGGTGTTATGCATGCTTTATTTTGTCTACGCGACGTATCATCTGTTTTCTTGTCTAAATTGACTGGCCTAAATGGCGAGAGATAATTCATTATTCATTTTCAGAGATATGAGATTGGACACAGTAACGATGGAAAGGAATTTGTTTTTATTAAAACTATTTTCAGAATTAGTCGATGGTGTTTATCGACCGGAAGTCGTGGGTTTGAACAGCTTACGTTGGCCGGTTAGCTGCACATAACTAACTATACGAGTTCTTGGACAGTTCCTACGTACATTATACACGAGCGCATAACTGTGGAGGTTGCATCACGAATTTAATTCACACTGTACCTTGTACGAAGTACAAGAAGAAGTAAAAGCAGTTGTGGGACAAACCTACCGTAATTCCCTGGCTCAGAATAAAAAATGAGAATTTAAAAGAGCGGCGGGCCAAAACGGATCACCGAAACAAAGATATATACGAAGCAAATTGTCAACACTGAAAAAAAATAAGAGTTCTTGATTAAACGAAACATTTTCTTGCCGTGAACAATTTTTTGTTAATGCAACGAAAGACTTGGCGAAGCCAAGCAAAATATCTTTCATAAATTCTCAAGTATTTAGCAAAAAATTTTTCAAATTTTACAGAGAACAGAAAAATTCATAATAAATCCTCCGAGAATTCGATCCTTTATAGAAATTAGTTGAAAATTTATTGGTTCTTTTACTTGATAAACTTTCAGAGAGAAGTAGGCTAATTTCTTTTAATCGTTGCTATTTATTTTCCTAAGGTTCGATTGGAGAACTGTTCGATAGAATCTGTCGAGGATTTTACAAAAAATCTAGAGAGATCTACAATAAAAAGTATTCACGAGGGAACAAGTTATACACTCTCTAGTAGCTGATTCGGTTTTCAATTTTCCTGGGGAACTGAAACCTTGATGAAGACTTCTGTTGAATCGGGTTTATTAATGTAAAATGATATAACGGAATATATCCGAAAAATATATAATAGGTGGCCGAAAAATTGTTGAACCTTCGCAACTGTCAACGTGACACGAAGTGTTGTCATTTCTTTGCCGATACGATTTGCTGCGACCGTTTTTGTCGCTTGTCAATACATCCACAATTCGTTGAATTTCCAAGCGAAAAACATTTAACTTTATCACCCAATAGACTCTGTATAAGTGTTTTCGCATGACATTTTTTTTTTTTTTTTTTGCCACAATAATTGATTCCTCATTCAGCTGCCGCGTCAGCTTGGAATAAAGTTGGAATTAATCGGCTCGTTTTCAATATAAATTGCCAGTAAAAACCACCTTCTGTATCATTGGAAGAATATATTCATTAGCACTCGTTGTTCGTCCGGATTTCAAAATTTTCTATAAAGAATATCCTGATGAGTATAATATATACATGATACGTAATCGCTAATTTAACTATTGAAAAAATTTGTTGTCCTGAACTCAATAATATTGGAAGTTAGAGAAAAGCTTGTCTAGCAAAATGCATTGAATTTTGTTTCCAAAAGTGTGAATAAAATAGAAACTGTTCCGTTGATCGACTCGTTTATCTATATATATATATATCGTTCACCTCTTTCCGACCAAGCCTGATCGATAAAAATTTCAAGCCGGTAAACGGATCTCGCATATTTTTTCCCTCGAAGGATCTCCAGAAACCTCGCGTTAATCTTTTCTTTGGCCGGTAAAAATAAACTCCAGAACTGTTATGTAAAATTGAAGAACCTCGTCGAACCCTCCATTCGTCCCGGGTCCTTTCCTCTCCACTCGAAGTCCTCGACTCGGAGCGAGAAGCCCGAGGCAGCCACGCGGTCGTCGTACAGCAACCAACGAAGAAGACTTCGCCCCGCGTCGACTCGGCTGTTGACGGACGTTTCGGCCGACCAAGTTCTCCAAATCCTACACGCGTTGAAGAAGGTGGGTCACCTGCCCCGAGGCCGATTACACTCGTGGGTTCAGCCTACGTTCCGAGCCCACGACTTGGATCGCGTCCCGGGATAGTAAAAATCCTGTTACACAGCGCAGTTAACGAACAGTCGCCAGCTTTCCCGGCTCGTGGGCCAACTTTTACGCCGGAATAATCTAGTTGGTTTCTATTCGACCGGGGTGGGCGGGTGGCTGAATGAATGTTCGGGCATCCGAGCGTACGTTGACTTTGATGTGGAAGGATGTGCACGCACGCACGTTGTTTACGGACAACGTTTGGAAAATATCGGGAGAACGGCGCAGAGTCGAATGGACGATGCGTTTGTCAAACGGAGCAGCGTTAGCCGAATTTTGACATTTCATAGGAGAAATGATGGTCGCTGAATCGGTGACGTTATAGCGAACGTGTGCGGATTTTGTGTCGGTCTGATTGTAAATCCCCTTTCGTTTCTTTGACTTCGCTAATTTCGAGGGCCGATAACTTGCGCAGAAAAAATTCGAAGACTTTTCAATCAATGTTTTACTGTTGATACTGTATCACGCTCAATCCTAAACTATTTTCATTTTCTACCATGATCGAAAAATATAGTCCGAGGTAGAAAATGAAAATTAGTTTCGTAGCTGTTACCAGAAAGTCTAGTATCCGTTACTGTTCTTTCTCATTACGATCACTGTTGCTATATTTTCTTGTAACTGTTGCGAAAATTTAATACTTGTGCAACGATGAATTGACGTTGAAGCCTTGTTTAGCTAAAAAAGTAGAGTAAACCGAAGAAACTTATTTTGCGTTGCAATTACCAAAAAAGGACCGACGATAGAGCGAAATGGTTAGGCGTACCTCGTTTTTCGTAATTCCAACAATATTCAAACAGTTTTTTTAACGATACCTGTTTTACTGAATTTTTCCAGTTACTGTAACAAATGAAATTTTTCTCAGTACAGCAATATTAGATTCTTCCATCATAATTTGTATGACGGAAATATGGTTTTTGACATTGAAACTGATATTTCACGAGAGTGTTTCAATAGTAGGATTCGTTTACCGAAGACTCTTAAAGACGGTCACCTTAATGGGATTGCCTGTTGAATGGTCCTGTCAGTAAGGAAATTAATGCATTGTTTAATACGGCTTCCTGTAGTCCTAGGCCCACTTGCGAAAATTTGACAAGGTTAACCGTCTTGAAAGTCTTCAGTCAACGTACTCGCAGTTGCTGTAAAATAATTCGCCACATTAACCGCGGGGAACATCAAAGTGGAAGACGAACTTTGATTTTATAATGAATACGCCTCGACTAGCAAAGGATACACTTCAAGTAGATGATGAGTACGAATTCACAAGCCATTGCAATATTTTGCAATCCGGTGGTAAAGCGAGGTTAACGAATTTATTCTAAATGGATTTATGATTAGGAACGTTCGTGACCGCGAAAGAATGTCTGTGGTATCTCTTTCCATGCATCTTTCGCTTTCTCGATTTTCCTTCATCTAATCGTAAGTCGCTCCTTCGCCCGTCTACTCCTTTCATAAATTTTCTCACCGTTGGCCCGTAGCGGCATGTAGACATGATTTTTAGACTATAAAAATTCTTTTCTTCGCGTTACCGTCCCGACATATCTTGAAGAATATAACCTCTGAGAATCTTCTCGAACTCGAATACGTTGGTACTCAAATATTTGACTCCGCTTCTTGAAAGGGATGTAAAAAATATCGTGGGATATAAAAATCGTCTACCGATGTGTTTTACACCCGACTGACTCGGAAGACTAGCAAATGGACTTTATTTCTTGTTAAACCGAGAAGAAAGACCCCGAATTTGATCCCATATTTTCAGGTCAACTGTTCAAACAATTTTTCATTTTCAGCGAGGTAATATGATACTGATTTGACAGACGAGCATAGCTCGTTTTTAAAACTGTTATACAGGGAAGCTGTATTTGTTCTGACCTTTGGTAAAACATTTTATAATTTTCAGTATAAATACAATATTCGACAAAAACGAAGATTCGGAACTTGATTTCATTGCTAAAAATGTTACGTTTTATCAATATAATTAATATAGAAATTAGCAAAGATATCGTGGACGTGTCTATTGGATAGTGAGAACAACTATACTACGTTATACGATACGCAATGGCTTTGGATAAACGGGCATCTGTGTCCCTGTAATTTTCCATGGCGAACAGATACAGCTTTGTTGTGCATTGAACGATGTTGGTATATGTAATGAAACCCTCGTTATTGTATCAACTCGAATATTTGGTGTTATAACTGATACTCTCGTCAAGTTGTATTCGATGCGTTGAACGCCGGTTGAACGCTTCACACAGTACAGCTATGCATTTTTGCACATTACCTCTTTATTTCCGCAAGATTCTTCAGGCGCGGAGAATTTTCAAGGTGGTCAAACGGACATGTTGTATAAAAAAAATAGAAAAAAACTACGCACTGCGACTCCGTTTCACTGTTTGAAACGTATTTACACAAGTGTAGAGAAATGTTACTTCGCTGCGGTGGAAAGTCGAGTGTTTCAATCCTGTGCGCGTATCTACTTATGCGTATATATTTCACGTTGCGTACCATGTTCGTGGTTAATTGATTGGCAGTACGCAATAGTGAAATAAGTCGATCGGTATTATCCATATGAGATATCATCTATTTTAATAAATTTTTTCCACGAGGTTCTTTTTTTCTATGGTATGTAGAAAATTCCAAAATTGGAAAATTGTATTTCTTCATATTGATATATTCGCCATATCAATTCCCGAGGATTATTAAACTGTAACAACGAAATGAATTTAGGAAAACCAGAACCTTCTGATTACGTCTACCATTCTTATCCTGTTAGTCTCCAAGAATTGTAAGTTTACATGTATAGAGAAATAATTGCAACATCGCCGAAATGAATATTTTCTCGGTTTGTAAAAACTGACTTAAACGGGCAAGCAAATTTTTCCGACATAAAATATGTTCACAGACTTCCAATTAATATGACCTTGGTCTTTTTACGGATGCATAACACATGGGAAAATTAACGTGGATCAACGAATCGATATTGGTTGGCTCAGAAGCGGAAAGCTCTCGCAGTGGAAATTATTCATGTCTCTGCCGAAGAGCCAAGTCGATAAAAAGCTTGGCAGAAAATCCGGTGCCAATCACTTACATATATAGATTTCTATACGCTGTGAACGTCGTCAGTTGTTACCACGTTGCGGAAGTCGGACGGCTTTCCGGCAGTTTGTGTTCGAAAGCAGATTATACCTCGTGCGTGAAAAGAAATTAATTTTACGAATGAAAAGTAATCAATCTTGAAACATTTACAAACACATCAGAACTTGGAAGCTTTGTACAGGACTTTGATGTTCCTTTCTTTACTACCAGTAGATACAGAATAGATATACAAATTCACGCTTTATTCGAGAGGGTTTTTCATAAAGGTTCATTTGGGTATTCCAGGCATGAAGTTGAATCTTTTAAATGAACTAGCATCGAAAGACTACATTTTAAAAATCTCTAGTGCAGAACTTTTCATGAGATTTGTTTTCCAGGATACTTTGTAACAGAGATAGCAAGCTCCAGTTGATTTTGTAGTAACGGATACCAGACTTTCTGGTAACAGTTAGAAAACTAATTTTCATTTTCTACCTAGAACTATATTTTTCGATTGTGGTCTGATAAAAAATGAAAATAGTTAAGGACCGAGCGGTAACCGGAACTAAAAATTTTTCTCAATATATTTTGCAACATGGCAAACTAGCTATAATAAATCAGATGAAACTGAAATCCAAACACGACCGCGTGCTACGGGAAATAAATTCAAAATAACGTTCATTCCTGCAAGGCATCGCCTGACCGTCCTCTTTGGTACTACGTGATATTGATGGTTTGTTTAAGTCTGGGACGGAACGCGGCGCAGCGGCTCCAAGATGCAGTCTCGTCTTGCACACCAAGACGACTCGCGTCAACGGACCCAGCACTGCTCGAATTTCATTCCAGCGTGTTAGATTTAACGATCGACTTATTTGATAAACTACCTTATGCTCTGCACCTGGTAGAATATTGTACCAAATACCAACAAATAGATTTCATTGATCGAATTAAATAATTATTCAGATCGTGGTGTCCTATGGATTCAGAGATTTCAGATGATACATATTGTTCAAATTTCAGGGAATTTCAAATGATTTTATAAGACACGAGTGATGTCTGCCAAATTTCGAATCTGGCCAAACCTTCCGGATGGAAAAAGTTGTATACTGTATACATTTTCCATTTAGCAGCGTTTTCTGCAAAGTTACTCGCGTGTATTTCGTCTTATCGTAAATTATACGTGTACGCACTCGGGATGATCAATGATATTCTTTCGTTCTTCCGCGATACGTCCATCTTCTCTTTCTGCTGCCCCATGCTTTTTATCGTTCCTTGACTTTGTTGCGCTCAAAATATACCGAAATCAAGCCACGAGTCTCAGTGATATTATAGAATCCATTAAACATTGATTTTGTCCGTACTATCAGCCATCATAATTGAAGTATCGTCATCGAAGTTACGAGACTAGTTTAATTTTTATTTCTCATTCTGTCCCAAAATTGGTATAATATCACAACCACGTTACAGCTCAAATACAAATAAAGTCACACGTGTGCCAGTCGGAAGTCCACATGTGCCAGTATGAATTTTATTCTATCTATAATTTCAAACTGGCGATTAATTATTGATGGTTGATATATGTTCCTACTCGAATATAATTTCCATTCAACGAACTTGAAAGAACATTCAATCATATAATCAACGAATAGGCTCTTTTCCTTCATTTTCTTCTGTTATCTTGAAAGCAAGATTCTTTACGATGAGGTAGTCTCTAATCATTTTTTCTACACCAGCTTTAAAACGGTCAAGTTCCGACGTAAACTTGTGTACCTAGTCTTGTCTGTTCCAAGGATCGCCGACTATGCCCATTTCCCTTGGCTACCTGTACGGCGTTTGAGTGAGAAGTCCGAATGGGTCGCCAATTCGCACTTCCAACCTTGCAACGTCTATTGTCCTGGGACGAATTTCCCTCGACAGTAATTTCGCAGAAAATTTTCCCCTTTTCTTCTTATTTCGCAAATAAGTATGTATGTATATGTATAATATACACAACTCGCCGAGTTTTTTCCCCGAGTCGCACAAATTCACCTTATCCCAACGGGCAACGTTCGTCCGCCTGAATGGGATGCTTTTCGCCAGCGTTTAGAAAACGGGTTCAAGGATGGACCGGCCAGGACTGTGTGAACAAAAAATTTTAGGAAAAGTAAATTTTACTCGCGCCAATGATAGTGATTCCATAAAACAACATTCTACTATAATGTGATAGAAATGAATATGAAAAGGTTTTACAATCGGAATATTCAAAATGATTTAAATTTCGTTTTTGCAATCCGATTCTAATTGTTTAGGCTAGTTTTGCTCGCTGATCAAATACCGACAACATTCGACAAATCAAACATGATGGTATAGTTTTAACACTGGAATTTAATTGTCGACAAACATCTTCTGTTACGTAGGTACTCGTAGGCAAATATATTTTTATTCGGCCTATATATATAACTATTGGTACCTACAAATTTTTCAAAACCATCTTTGAAGAATGCGGAACAAAATAATCTGAAATCATCAAAATCTGATGAGAATACCAGGGTTTCAATCATGTTGAATGCTCTGGTTACGTTTCGTAGTATTGATATCGCATTTTTCTTTACATTTCCATTACACGATAAAGACGTTTTTTTTATTCTTATTCACTTTCATCAGCGTCAACATCACCGATACTTAAATTTCGTATCAATTTTGCATACGTTGAATATTTCTGACGAAATTCAAGCACAGCGTTCACAAGTTTTCAGTAACTGATAAGCTCTTGAGAAGAACTCAAGACCCGTGATAACCTTTTGCTGTATCAATTGCGACAAGTTAATGTTGTAAACAAGATTTTATATTCATTTCTACGAATTGATGTTGCAAAAAGTTCCGTATCGGCAAATATAATTGCAATTTACCAAACTGCCAGAGATCCGTTAGTTTTCAGTGTCGTCGGTTATTGGCATAGCTGAAATAAAAATTCATAGGTACGTTTTGTTTTGTTTATTTATTTTATTTTTCGCTCATTTTCTTCGCCATCGCCGAATAATTTTCACTTGTTATCTACTCTTATTCCGAATATTCCGTGTTGGTTTTGTCCACGGACATTACGAGTTATTTCTGTAGCTGCCCTCGATAATCTAGCCTAGAACTGTGCCAATTATATTTTTGACCCAACAAGTATAACCGCGGAGATACGCCGCTGATCCAGTCATCAGATTTCAGGAAAATTTGACACATCTGGGTCGAAAGTTCATTTTAATAATTATAAGTCATGTATTATTCGCAAAAATATTATTTTTCTACAACGGTGACGTTGATATTTGCAATTTAACGACTAACGATCAGTCATCAAAAAAAAAAAAAGAAGAAAAATAATACCCATCAACTTGGAAGCTGTTCACATTTAAACCCGTGAAGTGAAAGTGAAATTATTCGCTTACGAGATATCAACTGTTTCCACCTCAACACCGGCTTGAATATTTTGCGGTAACCGAGTCGTGACTGGAATGTAAATTTCTTCCGCCATCGAGGTGTGTCCCTTTTTCATGAATGGGCTCCATTCATAAACTAGCGTAAGGTTAACGGTGACATTCACTAACCATCGACACGTTTAATAGTTACGTAACACGTGGATTAGGACACATGCGTTTCGCATATTATTTACTTCTTGGATGTTTGTCTTATGGTTGATCTCTTCGGGCGTTTACGAAAAATACTAGTCTTCAAATTGACTAATTGTAAGTATAATAGCAAGCGAAGTAAACGATCAGTATTCATACGCCCATGCATAAGTTTTTATCGCGGAAAATTTAGATAAAATTAAAGAAAGATTTAGTCACCTTCTAGTATAATAAGCAGATTTCCTACGCTTACGATTATTTGCGCTATCGGTTTGCGGACTACACTGAGAAAAATTTCATTTGTCATAGTAAATAGAAAAATTCAATAAAACAGGTATCGTTAAAAAAACTGTCTGAACATTGTTGGAATTACGAAAAACGAGGTACGCCTAAACATTTTGCGCTGTTGTCGATCCTTTTTCGGTAATTGCAACGAAAAATCAGTTTGTTCGGTTTACTCTACTTTTTTAGTCAAACAAGGCTTTAACGTCAATTTATTGTTGCACAAGCATTAAATTTTCGCAACAGTTACAAGAAAATATAGCAACAGTGATCATAATGAGAAAGAATAGTAACAGCTAGAAAACTAATTTTCATTTTGTACCTAGAATTATATTTTTCAATTGTGGTAAAAAATCAATATGGTTAAAGACTGAGCGGTAACCTGAACTAAAAATTTCTCTCAGTGTAATCCTCAGTACTCGGCGATACCTATAATGGCTCGTTTTATTAGCCGCTGATTTTTTTTCAACCAGTGTGTCAAGCGATCTGAAAAAAAACAGCAAATTTTTTTAAATGTCGTGATATATCGTGAAATGTTACTAATGAACCTAAAACTTTTATTGTTAGATCAATTGGTAACTCAGATTTCAGCAATATACGAAACATTGATACTTTTTTACATTTTTTTTTTTTTAATTTTGAGTTTAATTTAAAGAAGATGTGATTTTTTTTCTTCCCATATACGGAACGTATTTTAATACTTACTGCTCGTATTGCAAAGGTTTGTAACATAGTTGCGGATCGGCAAAAAGTTCGTGAAAACCCTTATTTTGTTTCTGAAAAAACCTCGAATGTCGTCGAAAAAATTAGACACCATGTCGAATCGTCCTGTTTTGCGCAGCCATATAAAGCTACCAATTTCGTCACATCGGGTGACGACTGGTATAATACGCGTATGCGTATGGTGCTGGACCGCAGAATGACACAGATGCAATTTGTAATTCTGCCAACTTTGATTGATAATTGAGAAATTGCAGAAATTAGGCCGTGACGTCAGACCGAGGATATTACTGTGATTGAGCACTTACTTCGCACCGCTTTGCGAAGAGTCCGGTGAAGGTCATGCATCTGGTTTCTACACGGACCGGGACGACGTGTGTGCAGCTATGAAACATCATTCGCATGTGTTGCACCATTAGACACGTAGGAACATACTATGGCATATATGGTCCGGAGCCATATCGAGTTACCCGTCCATGTCTCAGCCATGCTTGACATCATTTTAGTCGTGGACTTTGCTGCCGTGTCACAAGAAATGCCAAGTCGATACTCTTGCTGTTCGTTTTTCTCCACGTCTTCTCAAAGTTTGTCTATTAAGTCAAACTGTAACCTATTACGTGTGGGCTTCTTTGACGACAAAGATACGTTGGCAATGATGATCCAAAAGTATGTAGATGACTTGTCTGATAGAATTCCTCTTTGGGTACGTTGGACTTTGTTGGAATTTTAATACTCGACGATGTGAGACGTGAAACCGAATTAGCTGCAAACACGGTTTATCCAGATGAGGTGGGAGCAAGTATTCATACACCGGCGATTTTGTGGTTCTAAGAATTTTTAAAAGGGAACTTTGACTGTTGAAAATGTTTTCCTAGAAGCTGCTAAGAGTTGGCTGTTCGGTCGATGATGCAACGAAACCGAATCGGATGTTAATATATTTCCCTCGAAAGTCAGCTAAGAAAAAAATACGATTAGCGATTCTCCTAATCTCGATGATACATAAAACAGGACGAATAATTTTTAAGTTCGTAAATCATATCAATTTGTCACTAATCACAGTATTTTTCAGGAATTGTTGGATTTTTTTTTTTTTTTTTTTTATAATTACAATATCCAGAAAATTTATAACTTTTATCATCTCAAACATATCGGTTTCCATATTACGATGGCATCCTTCGAAACGATTCAGTTAAGAGCCAGCCATATCAATGTCTGTTTACAATACATCTACACATGACGTAGAAGTAATTTTAAAATTCTAAACTAAATTCTTGGAAATAAATAACATATTTATCAAATATTTGATATTAAACTGGTGAAATTAAAAAAAAATTGTTATGACGGCCTGAAAGATTACCGAAGAAAAATGGAACTGGGAAGCGTGAAAATTACAAGGTTAGAAAAAAAAGTGTCCCAGCAGATCCAGTCAAATTTTTTGCTTGATTTACTAACAGAAAAGTAAGAAATGGCACGCATATAAAGTGAACCTGCTGTGATATTGTGTTCAGCTTAATTTTTCTAACAGATCGCAATTACGTTTATTTCGAAAAAGTTTCTTTGTTTATGCATAGTTGGTTTTCACTTTTGAGAACTCTGAAACAGGTAACGAAATTCTTATTCAGTTTTACAGAGAACGTACTCGAAGATTCGAGTTACGTCTTTCCTTAACTATTTGGAATCGGGTGGGATGTCTTGAAACGAAACTTGAGCGAGAACCGCAAAGTTTCCACATCGGAATATAAGTTTAAACACTAATTCTGTAGTCTAGAACCTAATCCTTTTGGATACATGCCAGGTATCGCGATGAATACTTTTCTTTCTGTAATACAATCTAACATCGATAGTATCGATGTTTGAAAATTACAACAGCGTAAGAGAGATCGGTATATATTCGAATAGATATTCGATTGTCGCCCAACTAATTGTAAGTAAGTGAATCAAACACTGTTTTCTCATAAATAACAACGCCGTGAAGTCACGCCCTCCACTAATCGCGTTATCGTCTGACCTCTGAACTATAATATTCATCGTATTACGCGTTTTACGAAATGATCAATTATAAATATACGTTTCCCCGGATGAGTGTCAGGGATCGAGCTGATCACAGATTCGCGTTAATTAACAGCGACGTCTTCGTACGACCTTCGGTCCGTGACGGTCTCTGCTGTAAATAAGATTAGCTGACACGTAGATCTCGCTAAACCGCACGAAGTGGATCTCCTTCTTGCTGACAGAGTACCGTCGAATTTTCCGATGAAAAAAATCACGAACGTACTTTCGGGATAACCACGATTGACGGTGACGCTGGTTCCAGTCCGACGTGAAAAGTCTATTTGGAAAACTGGATCGTGAACATTGATAACACAAGTCTGTTCAAGGCCTCCTCAAATGTGTAAATACAATAGAACGCATCAGTTTTATAGCTGAAACAATTGCGTATGCGACAAATTTTGTTCCGAAAATGTCGTTGGGAGTGTTTTGATAGTTGTAATTTCCGTGATCAAATAATCATTGTATCATTTCGTGCACATGGAGAGGAGAAAAAGAATAGATTTTGCTGAAAACTGTACTAAAAGAGGGACACGTCAGGGTTTTTGGTAAAAAAATAATACCCATGTCAACCATATTTTTTACTTTAAATGTTTTCACTGCAGGGTGTTAGTCATTTCAACATTCAAACTTTCGTAAATAAGAGTTTTTGCAATTTTGCTTATATGGTCTTCGAGCTGATACTTGGACCCTATATTTTTTTTCTTGTTCCTCAATCGCCACAAAAGCATAAAAAATAACACGGTATCGTTATTCAAAATTTGAAACAATCTCACTTTTGAGGAGAAAAAAATGCGTAAAATACATGCTGCTTACTCGGTCGTAGCAACGGCATCGCAGTACACTGAGCGAAATTTTTAGTTCCGGTTACCGCTCAGTCCCTAACTATTTTCATTTTTTACCACAATCGAAAAATATGGTTCTAGGTAGAAAATGAAAATTAGTCTTCTAGCTGTTACCAGAAAGTCTAATATCCGTTACTGTTCTTTCACATTACGATCACTGTCACTATATTTTCTTGTAACTGTTGCGAAAATTTAATGCTTGTGCAACAATAAATTGACGTTAAAGCCTTGTTTAACTAAGAAAGTAGAGTAAACCGAAGAAACTTATTTTGCGTTGCAATTACCAAAAAAGGACCGACGATAGCGGAAATGGTTACGCGCACCTCGTTTTTCGTAATTCCAACAATATTCAAACTGTTTTTTAACGATCCCTGTTTTACTGAATTTTTCTAGTTACTATAACAAATGAAATTTTTCTCAATGTACAAGTGGTATCGATATAGATACACATATCATGTGTTGTATAACCATTTGCACAATTCATGCGAGAACTTGCTATTCTATTTTGATTTCGTACAGCCTGCTCAGCTCGCAATCCCTACATAAAACACTCTTTTCTACTTCGCGAATTTTCCCCCGCAAAATCTTCCCGCGTGTTGCGAGCCTCGATTTTTTTACCCTCCTTGTGACATCCTTATTTCATACTTGAGTTCCGGAGAACTGTAGTGCGGATTTCGTTTCACCTAACCCTGAACCTTGAGTCTCATATTCCCTCGACACTTTACCCTGTACGTTATCATTCACATCTCATGGGTACACTGAAACCTTGTCACAAAGTTTGTCTGAGATAAGGGGGTCGTCCATAAATTACCATATCGTCTCACGTGCAGGATAAAGAAAAAGGGGACCGTGAGGTTTAGTCATCGACGGAAGATTACGCGCTTGAACTCGGGCAAAGGTCTTTCGGGACTGGCAAAACGCCGTCGATGATAAAAGTCACTATAATAGAAAGGATTGAGGCGACAAAAAAAAAATAAAAAAAATTAACGCAATCGCGATGACCTTTATATCGGTATCGGAAGTCACTCACGAGATTTTTTGTCAGACTAACAATAGGGTGGACTTCCAGGATGTCGAGTCAGTGCTTGTATCTAAATATCTTTCTTGTTACAGCATTTTTCAAACTTGACGAATAGGGAAGTTGATATGTGACTAAAGTTTCTTCACGTGAATTTGCAGGCTTCATTTTTTTATTATTAACGAGAGCTTCTTTAAGTGAAATTCGATCAAATTAAATCGACTTTTGACTTTTGAATACTGATTGTCATATTTTTTTGTTTGCTAATTGCATCAAACCGTATCCCAGTACATTCTTAACACATATCCTTTATCTAAGCGATTATCCAGCGACTAAACCTGTAACTTCTATATCCTTTGTCCTTAATAATCTATACTCATTATTTAACAAATTTTTCGGGATTTCTTTTGTTTTTCGAAAATCTCAACGTAGCACCCAATTACATCGATATCCTCGTCTGTTTCAAGCTCTGCACCAACGTACTCGGTCTACTTTCCATTCGTTGGCGAGACGCGAACTCGAGACAAGTTATTTACAAAGCAACGACGACTAAGCAATCGAGGGAAAAGGCACCGAGGTTCCGAGTGTTTTATGTATAATGCATGGCAGACAGGCGCCAGCAAACCCGGCCTCCGTAGGGGCAGCTCGACGCAGGTGATGCAGAATCAGCATCTTTTATGGGGCACTGTACCTGTATTTCTAACTCTTCGAGGACTCCTTGCACGTTCGATAAACTGGCGAAAAGTTCATTTCTCAACTTCACAATACGCTATTCGCAGGTGGAGATTGTTCCTCCGTGATTTACTATCCGAAGTTGAAAAGGCTCGCCGTTATTCGTAACTCGTGGTTCAGTCCTGTAAAGCAAATTTTCTCTTACTCCGTGATAATTTTCAAAATAGATGAACAAAGGTTCATGGTTCCAAATATAAACGGGCGATGCTTGGAAGTTTGAAAGCTTTCAAATACTTCAAACCATGCGGAATTAAGAAATGAAAAATTTTATTTTCACAAGCATTTCTTGATACATACACACTTGAATACCTTTATCTTTTATACACATTCAGTAACGAGTAAAATGGAGAAAGATAAACGTTACACTACGACGTCTGAACATTGCTAGATTTTTCTGTACGTGGTTTTCTCTCATTCGAACATTTAGACGAACTAATTTATTGGTCGAGAAGAATCGGACTGAAAGAACAAACCTTACGTTACAGGCAGAACCCCATGTTGAAATTTTATTTTTACGGTATATTTCGACAATTTTTCGTACAACTTCGATAATATTGACTAGTGTAAACTTTCGTGCACGAAGAGTAAAACATTGCGCTTTGATTACTGCGATCGTTATGAGTCACAATTCTCTCTAATCGCAAGCCCGACATTTATATTTTTTCCTTATGCACGTATCGAATTTCGTCAGTACTCGAACAGACGAGTATAAATGTATTGCTGCGTTTCTATATTCCCTCCGGAATTGACAGGGGTCGATGACTTCGGCTATAGGATATCACGAGGGTTAAACGACCGTTTCCTGGAAGAAAACCCGAGCATTGATTGGTTCTTGCTTCGTGTAAGGAAGAATTGATCCCTTGCGTTCAAAACCTAAGCAGATATTACACGGCTCGGAGTGCATCGAAGTATTTCTAATGGAATTACATATTTTAGACCACGTTGTACTCGGTAATTTCTATGATTGAAAGGTATTTAATGACTATTGTAATGGAATGTCTAACCCCAAACTTTGAATTTGAATATAACAACAAAATTCATAATAAAACTGAAGACTTACCCTGTGTCACCCTTATCTTCAACCTCAGGGGGTGGCAAATTCTAAAAATAAATACCGAAATGAAATCAGGGACCCAAAAAAACCCCGGATATCAGTTTTGGCACGAAAACTGGAAAAAACCGTTGTACTCAACTGGTTAAACGGTTTCATTTCCCTTCCTATTTTACGAGTCAGTCGAACCGGCCGATCCATTCTCAGTCACGTGTTGAAGTTATTCATCCCCTGAGATGAACGCTAATTAAATTGTCGCAGAGAAGAAAAGAATAAATAACGAAAATTACTTTCTCTGCAGATTTTTTCATTCATTTCAGTCTCCCGACGAAGGCAATCTGCTTACCACCTCAGCTTATCTTCCACTCAATCCGCTATACTTAGGAATAAAAAGTTCTTATCACGAACGAGTCCGCCGGAGGTATTGGAAAATTTTCAATCGATACAATTCATCTTCGCGTCTCTGGGATTTACCTACAACGACGAATCTACCGAAGAAGTTTATTTCATGCCGCAACGGCAGAGTAACAAGGGTAGCCGAGTCGTCCTTTCGTATCTCGGGTACAACGGTCTCCGCTATTATCAGAATAATAACTTACATTTCTATATGTAGGACGAATAGATTTGTCCGTGCTTCGGTCTGATTTATGAAGGGATGCTAAGTCTGTCTACTCTCATTTGAATTGAAAATGAAAAATGTAGAGAAACGGAAGTAAACGGAAATAAACGACTCGTCCTATACGTACAGTCCTCCTCGACTGCAGAGCGATAATATTCAATGTACAACGTCGTCGTCGTACGCAGGAGCAACAGCAGTCCCACTTGGCATTCTCCTCGCCTCAGCTCTTTGGAATAACTTAGAGCCCCGCGGTATTCAGAGTTTCTACTTTAATTAAGTTAATGGTATTGTCTGCAGCCGTGTTGCTTGCCCTAATTGCGAATGTAGTCCGGCTTCTGCACATTTCTCTCTGCGGGTGGAATTCCGGATAACCGCGATATCATCGCACGCAGTCCTCTTGATCCTGTCGAAACTTTTCGGCTAGCTAATTTTTAATCTCGTTCTTTCGACCGGACATGCAAGTAAACATGCATTCCGAGAAAAATTTCATTCGTTACAGTAAGTAGAAAAATTCAGTACGACAGGTATCGTTAAAAAAAACTGTTTGAATATTGTTGGAATTACGAAAAATGAGGTACGCCTGACCATTTTGCGCTATTGTCGATCCTTTTTTGGTAATTGCCACGCAAAATCAGTTTGTGAGGTTTACTCTACTTTTTTAGCTAAACAAGGCTTTAACGTCAATTTATTGTTGCACCAGCAATCAATTCTCGCAACAGTTACAAGAAAACATAGTAACAGTGATCGTAATGTGAAAGAACAGTAACGGATACTAGACTTCCTGGTAACAGCTAGAAAACTAATTATCATTTTCGTACCTACAACTATATTTTTCGATTGTGATAAAAATGAAAATAGTCAAGGACTGAGCGGTAACCGAAACTAAAAATTTCTCTCGGTGATGCGGTTCTACAGTTCACGGCCATTTAACGCCGATGTTGATTTCACCGAGGACCGTTTCTCACCCCGCAAATATCGTCTTCCACTTCCTTATTGATTGAAACACCTCAGTCAGCTCCGGCTCGGACGTGACTTCGTGCTCATTGGTGATTTTCACCGATAGCCTTGACGTCCATGTGCAGAGTGACCTTATTATAACCCATACAGTGCTGGGGCGAAGTGAAAATTTAAATTATACATTTTTCAAGGGGTACAGGAATTATGAAGTACAAGGCAGAATCACGCCGAAGCGAAATTCGTGAATATTTTCAATCCGCAAATTTAAATGGCTTCGTGTAGTTGTCGTTTCGTCGATGAACTTGTATCGAAATTAAATACTATCATCTGATGAATATCGGACATAACGCAAATGATTAACTTCGTGAAATCTTTATTCAATACACTTCGCTTACATTTGAATTCATGTCTATTGATGGAACAATCGACCAGTGATTGGTACATGAAACGTTAGGACACAAGTCACGACTGAAAAATCAGCCTTGATCAACATACAACAAGCGCTAACGATCGGAATAAAAGACTTGTGGGTTGCATTACAGTATTGTTCAACAAAATTGTATTTAAATAATTTTTATAACCGATTGGAATCTAGTAGGTGTCTAGCTATGTTGATAACCGTTATAGGTGCAAGATATTGAAAGCAAAATGGAGTTTCATTGCGGTTTAAACGGATCAGTGTTGGTTTATTTTGACGAGTGATATAAATTGATATTGTTGAAACATCAGGCTTATGAAACTATCGCGAATAATATTCATGTCAGTTTTCAGAAAACCATTACAATGTTATTGTGAATTTTTATTTCTCCCATTTGAAAAAATAAAAATTGAAAAATCTAGTTCCTGTTGATCAGTGTTGATGGTAAGAAGTTGCTGTCAAAATCTTATAACAATCAGGAGACTCGTTTGCTAGTAAATAAAATTCAAAATTCGTCACAAGGTAACCCCAGAAATTCTCTGCTATTATAAGAACATATATAGTATTTATTTTGAAACTTCAATAACTACCGAATGAGTTTGACAAGTTCTCGGAGATTCTCAGTGACATACAATAGCAAAACTTTTTTTTTTTTTTGTGGATTCTGCATGAAATTTAAACGAATCATTTAGTAACTTGACTACTATAACACCACATTATTAAAATTCATTTTACTGTCTTAAACACGGTTATTTTATTACACAAGGCGTCGTTTTGATGTTATTTCTCAAAAATTTACGATGGGCTAGGAGCATATATATATATATATATGCTATATATATATATATATATATATATAGCTGTTATAGAAAGAGGGGGAAAGAAACAAGTGGAAGCATCAAAGCCGCAAGACGAAAAATTTTTAAATTCAAAAGTATCGGAGAGACGATTTTACGAATTGTAGCAGACCTCTTTCAAGGCTATAATATTCCCTCCTCAATTCAGGGGTGTGGAAACGAATCCCCTCTCAGTAAAACGTGACGGATCTTTCATTCTCAGCGAAAATTTTCTCCCCCTTTCTTTTTTCCCCAAAGAGCCGTTCGCTGGTCCCACGGCGATAAGATACCCCTGGAAAAATCACGCTTTTCGTTAATTTCGAGAAATATTTCCTGGTATCAAACGTCCATAGAAGCGTGAATCGAACCCGTCTACACTCGTTATTTCGGCCTGGTAGGTACAGTATATACTTGAAAAGGCTTTGATTACTAAAAACAATGCAATTTCTATGACATTCGATAAACCATGCTCGAAGTTTAACTTCAAAGTTCATTCACATCATTGTTTTCATCAACCGTGAAATAAAACCAATGAAATAAAGAGGGAGAGAGAATCTTCCTGTTTCCCTCCTTTCTCAATAGGATCGCTGTTTGCTTAATATTCAACTTTTGTTGTTCACTCAACAGCTCTTTCCTACGGTCATCCGACTCACGTGTAATTTATTTTTATCGATGAACGAGACCGTCGTCAGTTCTGCTATAGTCAATATATGCATTCTTTGAAGAGTAATAAGACCGAACTATTGGACGAACTTGTCTCAAATGAAGTTGAATGAATATTAGAACAAAATATCTTTGCTTATCCAAAAGATTTTCAAGTTCTCAGCAGCATTATTTAAATCCTACGTCTTCTTGCGCTTTGAGTTTTGTGTCTCGAGTACCTACCGCAGATATGCCTTTAAAAAATCGGTTGCTTTTCGACTTGTTTCTTGTACTCGATGACACGAGGGAGATCGTCGATGTACAGCAGTCTGTGATTTTCTTAAGGACTTTGTAAAAACAAAAGTTTCGAATAACATTTACACATTCTTCGTTCTCACTTTCATGGACAATTCTGCACTTCGTAGAGGGTGTTACTTACATGTGACGATAGTTTCATTCGGTAATGGATTTGGATGTTAGAATAATTGTTTAATGTACCATTTTTCGTGGAACTCTTTAGTGGAATTTTTCCTTAGTAATTTTCCTGCCATCAGGATTGTGCCGGGGAATGAGAAAAGAGGTCATCCGGGAAAAAGAGCTAAACATAAAATAAATTGGTTTACTAATTACCAACGCCTCGAACTGCGTTCGAATAAATCCGTTGACTTAATCAATTTTAATCACGTGAATTAAGCTTGTTATTTATCACCGAATACGAAGAGATTCATAGTCACCAATGTGAAAAACCGTGAGCAAACAGGAGGTGAAAATAAAAAATTTTCAAATTCAAAAAACAGAGTAGAACCGCAGATCGGATATCCAATTCCAAACTGACCCTTGATCGACTTGCGGCATTGTTTTATATTCCTTTTGATCTTTCGAAATTGAAGCTGGGAGAGGAGATAAATTTTTCCCCACTTTCCATTCGACTTACATTTTTTTTTTTTTTGACTCTCATATTGAAATCAACACCTATGTGCGTTATTATTTATGCGTATAAAATTTCCATAACACCTGGGTCACAATTCAATTCTGCTTCCCAGCAGTTTTACTTTTTCTTTTTTTTTCTTTTTTTTTTTCAAGCGTGTTTCGCTTCTTTTCCAGTTTTTCTCTCGATTTAATATTTACCACTAGGAATGATTTACGACGTCATTTCTTCTTATCTGTATCTGGCACTCCATCTCCATGTTGTCAACTCGCGTGTTCAGTTCTCCCTTTATCAGTGTCGAACCGTCGTTTCGCAGCTGGGTACAAAAATGAACGTGGCGAGGGAGAGAGTCGAAATCGAATTTTCCGTGATAAATGAAAAATTCCGTGAAAAATTTAGTTCTCACATCTGCGCAATGGCGGAGGCAGCTGCGGAGATCAAATCGTTCGCTGCTCTCCGTATGCCGATGATTTACAAAATACTGCCTTTCGGCTTCGTGTTATCGCTACCCGCCAACGACGCGACGCATCAGCAAATTAACGATGTATCGAACGGACCGTCTGAATCAAAAGTTAGGAAAAGAGAAAAAAAACACCGTTAAATAACTCTCCAGAAATGTTATTTGAACCAGTGATAGTGAAGTTGAAATCGCCACGAAATGAATGAAAAACATTCAAATAACTTTATGTCATGGTATAGCTGTATGGTATACTTGTTGACAAACGTCTGTTGTACCGTACATATAGATTTTTATCCACTTCGGAAATAAGTCGCCGGAAGTCTTGAGGTGAATAAAATAAGCCCAAAAATATTATAATCGGATCACAATTGCCAGAGTTTAATCATTTTGAACGTAGTGTGATTATAATACATTTCCTTATATTGTCGATACAATACCTTGTGTAATTCGAATTTGTTTAGAGTTATCTCTTTTATGCAGTAGGTACGTTGTTTTATTCGTCAGCACCATCAATGTGAGCAAATAACATCGCTGGAGATTTATCCAACGGTTTATTTCTCGTTTCATAAGTTTTAATTCATCCTGAAACTCTTTGTCACGCTTCGAATTACTTATGCCTATGCTTCGTAAGCCATCAGATTCATTTGCAGACGAATCGGTACGTGCTAAACTTGTTTTCTATATAATTTTACACGAGATATATATATATACATACATACACACGCAGAGGAAGTCAGGTATATTTGCATACGTACACATACGTACAGTTGACACATAGCTGCGAAGGTCGGAAATGAAAGAGTCGAGCCGGAACCTCTCTCTTAACGAATAAGCACGCTCAACTTTGGATGTAATGGAATACCTCGGAATTAGTACTTTTGGAGTAGAAATTAGAATATTAGAATTCCTCGCTCTCTAGATTATTCCTCATTACGTCAGCCGAAAGATTAAAAATTCTACGGAGCATGGCAAACAAGAACAAACGCATATATCAGCAGAAAACGATGTGCAAAGAGCTGTGAAATCGAGGTATTTAGGTAAGAACGTCACGTGTTGTTTCAAAATCCTGCGTCGTTTAGTCGAACTTTTGAATCAGTGAAATATTGATAAATCACTTAAAAATGTATACTGGCTAAGGTCGAGTGTGAGAATAAGCATTTATACTTTCGATTAACAGCCAGAGTAATTATTTAATATCACTAATGACATTACGACTACAAAGTCTTGCAGTGGATGTGAATAACAGTTATCGAATGTTGTCACTCGCAATCTATCCGGTTCCTTCCTGGCACTCCGCGTCGTTTTGATATCTCTTGGAATAACCCTAGCATTTGCCAATAAGTATACTCCCAATCCATAAATTCGACTTACTACTCCAAGGTCTCGCAGCAGTTATTTTTCCCATTTCTTACGATTTATTGGAGATACTCTAAATCTGTTACAGCTGTACGATAATTACTTTGATATTCACGGTAATCACTTTTTCCGTTCATTTTTAATTTCCAGTTCACTGATTGGTAAGCGACTCGATTGCTACACTGAGAAAAATTTCATTTGTTACAGTAACGAGAAGAATTCAGTAAAACAGATATCGTTAAAAAAACTGTTTGTATATTGTTAGAATTACGAAAAAAGAGGTACGCGTAACCATTTCGCGCTATTGTCGGTCCTTTTTTGGTAATTGCAACGCAAAATCAGTTCGTTCGGTTTACTCTACGTTTTTAGTTAAACAAGGCTTTAACGTCAATTAATTGTTGCACAAGCATTAAATTTTCGCAACAGTTACAAGAAAATATAGTGACAGTGATCGTAACGAGAAAGAATAGCAACGGATACTAGACTTTCTGGTAACAGCTGCAAAACTAAGTTTCATTTTATACCTAGAAGTAGAGAAACGAGTATGTCTGATATTGTTTTCGCGCTGTTCGTCGTTCCAGAAACAAATCGTTTTATCTCTTTTTTCATCCAGTTTTCTTTTAGATCATTTTGTCTTTCCTGATGTTGAACGTGACTCTTGAATCAGGAACAGCCTGTTATACGTGTACAAATGGTGTTTGAAAATTTACCGTACAAGATTATACGTAATTGCTATCGTAGAAATTTTTATCACTCCCATTTTTCCCAACAACCGTTTTCTGCATTCCCAACTGATCGGTGAAAAATAATCCATTCTTCCGTTTGTTACAGGTGAGATTTCTTCTTCGCGGCACTATCCGGGGTTAATTTAAGAAACTTCGATGCGAACTATGCAAGGTGGTAAGCGTTGCGGAGAAAACCTTTTTCATGTTCTTCATTGAAGATGATATTTTACTTTGATAAAACGAAACGGAACATTTAACGAGTTACTTAATCCATCCACTAAAGACACTCGTAAGACTCGAAAACTTTATCTACCTGTATTATCTATAAAGATCAGCGGTTTAAAATGAGTACAGAGAATTTCTTACCAGCAACTTGAAAGTAAAATAAATAAAATCACTCTCTAACCACTTAACAATAAGTTACAATGAAATAAGCACTTCATATTGATTGTCGTCTATAGCTGTGCATACGTCTAAGTCAGGTTATGTCCACACGACGAAATTGAAACCACCTCAATTCGAATGGGTCTTGGAAGGCTGTATGTACGAGAACTTTTGACGTTTTCTTAGTTCATTTCCCCCCCTCCCTTATCTCTCTTTCTCTCTATCTTTGAATACGAAATCCCCGAGGTTAAGTACAAGTAAGCCGGCTTACGCGAAGTAAATTCCCGAAGGATTTCGTCCGCGTTCCTCTTTTCCGTCTCCGTTTATTTTATACCCATACCTTCATCCAGGCACTACGGTCTCTTCAAAGAAGCCAAAAAATCAAACCGCTTTTACGTGAGGCATGAAATCGTTGTGTCTAAATTTAAGTTTTTTTGTATTTTTGAAATCGAACGAACGTCTTAAAAGCGAGGAATTTCTTTTATCTTTATTTTTTTTTAGCCAAGTTTCATCCAAATGTAAATCAGTGGATGTTCAAGCACCAGGTAATAATCACTAATATCAGCAAATATGCACTAATTTGTATTCAGAAAGAAAACTCATTTCGCATGTTCTAAATTGTTACATTTTTCACATTCGTTCCTTACATCATGGCGTACGAGTGAGATATCAGATCTCTATAGATCGTGGATTCTGCTAAAACTTTTTGGATCGTTTTCATGAGATAAAATACGAAGCCTCTGATATGTAGTTACGTCTAACAGGCCTTTGTTCATTCGTTAAAAATATAAGTGAATTGCTATTAGAAATGAAACCGGTTGTGTATTTTTGGTTACAATATTAATTCTTCTTGTCCTCCGTTGTTGTTTCGATGGCAGGATCATATATATTCAAGTATGAATGACAATAAAAACTGCAAAGAGCAAAAACTATAGTGCTACAAAAGATGGTATACAAAGAAAAAAAAATAAAAAATAAAAGGGAATCTTTGTCTCAACGTCTAGCAGAAATAAATAAATACCTTCCGATTTAATTATTTAATTATATAGTCTAAACCTTCTGCAATGAAGTACATCCAATTTTACCGACGAATGACTTCGTTCTTTTACCCCTGCAAAACATGATAATTCCTTGAACTTTCTTTTACAAAACTAGGATTACACGTATGAGAAAAAATTCGACATTGAATCATTCGGATTCGAGCGGATGCTTTTATCACATTTCCGAGGATGATAACTGATTGTATGATATGAAAAGGCTAAGAATAGAGAGACATGTTAATAGACGGTTTCCGGATGGGTCTGCATTCGACGGTGTGTCACACAGTGCATAAAACATGATAGTATAATTAATCCGCAGAGACACCGTCCTCCCGCAGTTGCGCTGCAATCGCAAGGCTCAAATTGGGTCAGAGAATGTTAATCCTCGCTCTTGTACCGAGAGTAATACGTTACGTTACGCGAACTATTAATAGGGTCAAAACTGCATATCCTATGGAATTCGCATTTCAAGTGACAATGTAAATTCGTAATCGACGCACGTATACGAGTCGCTGCTGGCTGCTATTTTGATTGCACCTCACTCGCGATCAGCTCGTTGCAGAATTTTCGATAACGGTCACTAGGCAATTAAACCGTCGAAATGTAAACGACGCATCAGGCAACTGAAAAACAGATTATTTGCCGCAAATACGAAACCGAATAGATTGTTTTCGATTGGGACAATATTTGTTTATGCATTTTTTTTTTCTCTCTCTCTGGAACAAATTCTAAACATTGTTTTTGCCCTACAACAAATCCTTCTGATGTTTTCCAAAATTAGAGTTCAAAAGTTATTAGAATTAATTAACGTGGTGTCAATTTAACGATATACTTGTAGTAATAAATCATTCAATTCGCTGTGTATTTATTGCTTCGCTTTTAACGCCACCATTGAATCGATGATTTTCACATCATCTTTGATTTTCGAATATCTTGAAAAATCCAGACTACCGTAAGAATTGCATAATCATTCGTTTGCTCGATATCTTGAAATTTCGCTGCTTGGTATATAATAATTAAATTTCATCCGAGGTAAATAATGAAATGTTGTAAAAATCGTTGATTTATTTTTTTTTTTTAGAAAAATTCAAACTCACTTAAATAAATACCTTTTTTTCGTCGCGCAGTATATCCATATTTTTTTTTCTTAAACATCTCTGCCTTCAGAGTTACTTGGACAACTTTCAGCTCGAAATATTGAAAATTCAGTGAGTCCTGACTTTTTGCGCAAAATGATCCATTCTCCTGTTTTTCATTGTATTATGATATTTTTTTTTCATATTCAAAATTTAATTTTGCTGTGGATAAATAATTTGCCTGCAAATATCACAGTTAACGAGTATCCCAGAATTTTTTCAAGTTCTTCGAATCGACATCTTCGTTTCTACGCAATCATTTTTTATGCGGGGTCTCCAGCGACCCCGGCGTGACACCAGTGTTATATAAGAGTTAATTTGAACAAACCTCGTGCATTTGCCAACGAACAATTCGTGAATTATTTCATCTTTAGAACGAATCTGCAGACATTGCACGCGTATCGTAGCTCAATATTCTACGAGCATGATGTATCATTGTTTATGCGATATGATAGAGCGCTAAATTGCACACGTGATAAGAGAGAATTCGTGACGAGAGAGGGAATTTACGAAATACGACGGGATTCGTACGTGGGCTTGGAAAAAGTTTCTCAGGTTTTTCTCTTTCTCTCTCTCTCTTCGTATTTCTGCAGTCTTTAGTTTATGACAAACGGAAAGCTCACTCCCCGCAGAAGATTGTTTCATCATCCTTTTCCCTGGCATCTTTCTACGCGTTATACGCCGTATTTTATACGCTCACGTGGGCACCCCACTGCTATTTTAGGGACCCGTTCCCCCCATGACAAAACTTGCCTGCACTGACCCAAATTTAGAGATCACGATCTATCGCCGTTCCCTTCCCTTTTATTTCGCTTCCGGTTTCTGCTCATCTGTAGTTATATAAATTATCCTAATATCTTGGAAATGATGTGTTTTCTAACTAATTTCGTCTCTGTGGGGTCTGAAAGAAGGAACAAATTGTTCTATTGTTGAAAAGGAAAAGGTTAGATTGCCTCGTTTTTCAGAAAGTTTTATTCTACTCGTCGAATGAAGAGAGTATACGATTTTTTTTTTTTTTTTATGTGTTTACCTGAACTCGTTTCGAGTTTATCCTTTTTTGAACAATATCAACTTGACGCCTTTCGAGTCGATCAAATCCATAATAATATTTGTTGATATCTCACTTCGTTCAATTGTGAGAGTGATATTCGTGAGAAAAGTTTGAAGTTTAAATTTTTGCAAAAACCACAACTTGGGAACGAATCAAGGTAAAGACTCAAAAAAATCATGAACGCTTCCTGTGACAGGTATAATGAAATATATTTGAAATCGCGTAAATAAAAAAAGACGCGGCTGAATGGTACCTGTTATTAAAAACCTGGAAGTTGACAATCGCTTCGCTGGATTCTTTTAAAAAAAATGAGAACAAAAGAAAGAGGGAGAGAGAAAGAGGAAGAAGCTGCTGGGAGTGCCTTTCATCATTTTGAAATCGTGTCAATATTGTCGGTAGAAATTTTCGAATGACCTAGCTGCTCCTGTGTCAACAGCTCGATAAGGGTTAGCGGCATTTCGCGAAGAGAGGGGTCGAAGGGCGAAGAAAAGGCGCGAGCAGCGATGTCAATATTTGAATACCGCGCTGCAGCCTGGCCAATAAACCTATATCTTCACCGAGATCACAGACGCACGCGACAGACCGGAAAACTTGCGTACGATTCAATATTCAATATTACACTGAGAAAGATTTCATTTGTTACGGTAACTAGAAAAATTCAGTGAAACAGGTATCGTTAAAAAAACTGTTTGAACATTGTTGGAATTACGAAAAACGAGGTACGCCTAACCATTTTGCGCTGTTGTCGATCCTTTTTTAGTTATTTCCACGCAAAATCAGTTTGTGAGGTTTACTGGACTTTTTTAGTTACACAAGGCTCTAACGTCAATTTATTGTTGCACAAGCATTAAATTTTCGCAACAGTTACAAGAAAATATAGCAACAGTGATCGTAATGAGAAAGAATAGTAACGGATACTAGACTTTCTGGTAACAGTTACAAAACTAATTTTCATTTTGTACCCAGAACTATATTTTTCGGTTATGGTAAAAAATGAAAATAGTTAAGAACTGAGCGGTAACCGGAACTAAAAATTTCTCGCAGTATGAGTACGCTGGTTTCACCAAAATTTTCTACACTCTCTTCGATTTTATTGCGAAATAGTCGTTCACTGATTACTCAATTTTAGTCGCCTTATGCAAGCGTCTCTGTACGTTTTGCCTCTGACCTAAAAATATTGAATTTATTACGTCGAATCATTGGTTACAGTCAGAAACATATCGCAATACGCGAAAATAAAAGAAATTGAAAAGCGTTCTCAAGAAAATAAGAGTAAAAGCAATAACAGTCTCCTTGTACTTTATAGTTCTCGCGTATAAAATGTTCATATTTTGCGGTATTGATAATATGTTATTGTAAAGAAAAATATCGGGGAACAATGGCATTTTTAATTTAAAATTTCTAATCTAGGTAATTCACATTCCGTAGATTTGATTTAATATTCATCTCTACTCTCTTCCGTATCTACCATTGAAATATCAATATTCAGAACGAGATTGGCAGTCGAAATGGTGGGCGGAAAGCAATATTTCATCCGATTTGCATGATAATTTATTTCAGACGTTTAAAATCTCTACCGTGGTTCCAAAGCCTCGCCTTTCTGCCTACAGTTTGTTTCTTTAGTCGAATTACCTCCGAGCTCCTCGGCGCTTGATCTCAAACGGCATTTCAACCCGCTGTGCATCCTGCAGCAATTTCATTTATTCAAGTACTCCACCGAGTTCCACTGTCCGTGATTTTTTTACGCCATCCGCTTTTGTCGGACGCCTATTGCTGAATGAATTTATGCCTTGATTGTATCCTATCGATAATTACAGATTCCAGATCACGTGGATGGAAAATTTTTAATTTTAATTAAAAAACCAACCGATCTCTTCTTCGTGGTTATTCTTAAAAGTATGGCAATGTTGTAACACCTGAACATTCAGAAGAAAAACTTGTAAACACTTTCTGACTGAAATCACATGAGATCATTCACTAGTCGACGAGACGCAGAGACAGCGAAAATTGCTCAAAATACCATTTCACGAATATTAACAAACTACTGGTGGAACTTCCGGAATCGACAAATTTGAAAAAGTTGTCAAACTGCCAAATTATTTATTAACCATCACACATTCGCCGTGTCGCAGCAAGTTTTCGAACGTTAGTTAATGTTTTTCAATATTCAACTTGGTCGTTCGTCACGTGGTGTTATCTGGAATAAATAGCAAAATAAAGCGTAGCTTCGCGGTGAAAATAACAAAATAATCTCTGTGCTTTGCTGTCTGTCGAAATGTGGAAACGTTTTACGTTTCGTTAAATTCGTCGCAAGCGGTGAAGCGGTTACTGTATTCCGCGTATACTCGTCTCGGAATGTAATCAGCCCGGCCTCCCTTCCAATCCGACGATAAGTGAGGAGATAATGACAATTTATTGTAAGTACGTACTCGTTGTCTATGCGCGAGGATAGGAAGGTCCCTCGATTTGTTGCTTAAATTTATATTAAATTGTCGTTTACGTGCGTTTATCTTACAAACGACTCATGACTCATGATTCACTCACTTTCCGAGCTGATAATATGCAACTCGCCTCGACTATGTGGCTTCTAATCTGTCGACGCGGAGTGAATCAAATACCCAACTTAACTCAATTCACTTTTATTGTCTGCTATGCGTTACCAAATCATTTATTTCATCACATTAGCCAACCTTGCGAGCGTGCGAATTTCTTACGTTTCAAATTCGCGGACAGAAATGTCTGTTAGGTGATATACCGGTCAAATATTGTTCATAATATTAGAAAATACAGTAGAATCAACTATTGGGCATGTGTACGGGTTTATAAACTTGCTGTTGCTGAGCGATGTAAAGTTTGAAATTGCTCTTAAAATACACGGATTCTAAAACCATGCTGCGACCTTTTAATATATGTTATGTGCAAAATGTTTCTTGACTTCGAAGTTGCTGTTCAAAATGACGTTCCAGCATTATTTTTAAAAACAGTATCGTTCGACATCACTTCGCATTCGTAAAAAAAAAAAAATAAAAATGCGATCGAAGAGCGTCGACTGATTTCTTCAAGTAAAGAGGTAAAACTTTTGCCGAACAGAGTAAACAACCTCTCGCTGTTGACTGAAAGTTGAAATATCCGCCTCTTTGACGAATAATTTCTCCTTTGAACTCAAAATCGGCGTAGCGTTAATTCGTTATTGAATTAAGATTTAATATTCCTTCTGGTATGTCGTTACCAACGGTAATGAACCGTTGTAATGTTTGAAAGATGAATTTGTCTTCCATCAAATTTTGTCAGTTCGATGATTCTTGAAAGTTCCATCAATAGTCAAGTTCTATTCGTAAAATGTAAATTTTAACGATTGAAAATATCTTGGAGAGACTTGATCAAGAATTATTCCAAGTGATTCAAATCCGGAAAGTTTCAACCATTATCCACAACGAGATTTCTGGGATTTCAACTACATTTTTAAAATCTGTAAAAAGAAGATGAGATCAATTAATTTGACAAACTTTATTAATGAATTTACAATCCAATACCTCCAATACGTCTGTGATATTATTTTTTTTACTTACAACAATTTCTCCCACAAGTAAGAATAAGATTCAAGTACGAGAACTAGTTTGTCTTTTCATATAAATGAGGAACACGAAATTGATCGTCATTCGACAGAGAATTTCAGTTAGTAAACGTAACGTAGAGAAGAAACCTGTGAGTTGATTGACTCTCCTTCCACCACAATGAAATATTTTCTTCCACAAAGAAGCATTTCCCTGAGAGATAATTATAAGAATAAAATGAAGTCTACTAATCCATTCCTATAGGTTAGATAAAAAAAAGAAAAACAACAACAGAGAATTGGATTCTCTAGTTCAATTCTTTGGGTTGCTCGTTACGTGGTCAGTTCTTCAGCTTTCTTGAAAAGAGATTGAAGCATCGTTATGTCGTCGAAATATCCCCAAGTGAAATGAGATTGGGAGGAAATACAGCGAAGATCGCCGTCACGCTCCTTGTGATTCGATCCTTCGTAAAAAAAAAGCGCTAGATTAATTTTTCCTTTCTTCGTCGCTAATAACGCAATTATAATTAAAGCAGGCATCCTCCCTCACCAAATGATTAATGCCTAGTTGTTTATACCGGCTTTACTCTTTCGTCGTCCATCACGACCTTCCCGTAACCGTCAGTGTCGACACACTTTGTCTAAATTTAACGCAAAAATCTTTTGTCCCTCAAGGGATAAGCTGCAACATGGAAGGTGGATTCGTCCTTTCATTTTTATTTGTTTCCTCCTCAGTTTTCGTGATTTCTTTTTTTCTTTCACCTGCCATTAATTCCACGGATATTATCAGCCTCAAGGTTATTACTTTAGGAGTCTGAAATATCGAGGAAATTCCAGTGATAATTTAATGAAAAGTACAGTAGTTACTCTTTGTCATTGTGACGAATGTATGTTGAATTCTGAGAGTATCTAATCATCACCATCGTCCAGTCCCAGCCGGATTGTGTAATTTTTCGTTATTTGTTTGTCAATTACTTCTTATACATGATCGCCTTATAAAAGCGGCTTCGATATCGGTACATCGCAGAATTTTTTTTATTGCTGATATTCTAGTTCTTCAGATTCATCTAATATGGATTTAGTCTCGCGGATCGGGCGAATGAAATACCGATCTTTTCTTCGCCCCTCTCATCCCAAAAATACACACACACATCTTGAAAATTACTCCTATAACTAACCTAAACCTTTCTGCTTAAACCCAATCTCGTCCAATTTTCAAACCATGAGACTTTGACAAACCTGAATTGTAAAGAAAGATGTCCCAAACTCCTGGACCTCGCAACGTGAAATTTGGGAAATATATTCCTTTTATGACGTAAGCATCGACTAAGAAGAGAGTTTTATAAATTCGATTTCTCGGGGGTTGGAAAAGCGTAGAATGTGTTTTCACGTTTCGCTTCACATCTCTTAGGCCCAATGCGCTATCGATTTGGTTTTTGCTTCTAAACTTTTTACGGATGTCAAAATGTAATACGCATTCCTTCACGCCTTATGAATTGGCGATCAACGCGCACAGAGACGAAGCATTTGCTGTAGTATATGACAAAAATGCGTAATTTGGATTATGACGAGGAGGATTAATTAACTCTTTCAACGACAACAGTCGGCTTGACTTTCTTCTTCGTTTTCGTCATCTTCGCGACTTTACCCTATCTTGTATCTTCTTCTACCCCGGAAAGGCCGAAACTTGCAGAATCCTCTAATGAAAGTTTAAAATAAATCGCGGTAGCTATACTCGACTCCTAACTTAAAGTCCGTGAAATGAGGATTTCAGCTGGCTGCTGGCGGGTGGAGAGCGCAACCCACGCGTCTAATTACATAGTTAGACATTCTTTGCGGCACAGAATAAACTACACCCGTTTCGGTAGTCATGCTCCGTTGTTTCAGACTACAAAGATCGAAAGCTCGTTTCGTTGTAACTTGTAGGTCAACCTGCTTTACTGCAAAAGACCAAAGTCTTTCCAAGATCCAAGAAACAGCTAGAAAACTAATTTTTATTTTGTGCCTAGAATTATATTTTTCGATTGTGGTAAAAAATGAAAATCGTTAGGGACTGGGCGGTAACCGGAACTTAAAATTTCTCTCAGTGAAATCAAACTCCCTAAAGTCAACATCGTATTTTAACGTAACGTACCAACTTCGCAAACGCTTTTGTGAGTGGTACGAAACACGGAAACAAACATTTCTCAAACAATCTCAGCAGTCTATAATACGAATACTTTACGAAGGTATCATACCCAGCAATAGTTCGAGCAAAATACCGAGTGTAACCTCTGCTAACATTCTCCATTACACCGTATTGATTTATCGCCTATCGTGCCGGGTGTTTTTTCATAGCTGTAGATATAACTTATCGTTAGACCCTACGTGGGTATCCCAAGGGCCGAACTAAAACGATATTCGTAACTTTTTTTTTTTTTTTTTTACTCTCCTTAAATCCCAAGAACATCTTTCATCGTGAACCGTGCGGACAAATTTATCAGCTCTAACGTCCCGCGGCCCAAAAGTATGGAGGTAAGTTTTTCCTACGATAAAATAAAACTCGAGGTACACACGAAAAGGGGATTTTTTTAATCTACCGAAACGAAATTGAGTCGAAATATTTTCAATTTCAAGTAAACATGCGTCCAATTTCAATTCACAATAATTAATTACTATTCGGATAGTTGCTCGTTTCGTAATAGTTGGCTCATTCTCAGCCAATGCTGCTCTATAACCTCTTTATTGAGACTGAATAACGTCGAAACAATCGATTTGGCGAACTCGGGATTCCATGTAGCGCCATCGCCATTCAGCAAAACTTTGATTAACGACAATTGTCACAACTGGCGAGACTCCATCCATGCATATAAACGTTACCTGATACCTACATCTGCTGTGGATTCCGAAACAATCGCTTTTGTTTCGCCAGTCAACCCCATGGATCATGGAAATGATTATTGACGAACCAGACTCCAGTTGACAGAATCTTTATTGCGTACTCAGTATAGCGAGAATTGGGAAGATGGTATGTTTCAAATTCATTTTCCAAAAATTGGTTCACTCCGTTTTTTGGTTGGCAATTCTTTTTTTAATTTCAAATCCGACTGTTCTCGATCTTCATTCTCCTTTTGAGATCTGTGCTGTATGCATGTACCGAAGCAAAGGAGAGAATTGTTTCATTTGCATGAAGCTCCGAGGAATATTAATATTTTCACGGACAGAGAGTGGCTCGGATTAGCAAGAGAAATCCAGGTAATACGGAAAACAATATTATTTATGGTACATGCGCAGTGATGAAATTTCGCAAACAAATTAAGATGGATCTCTCACGTCAATCCGTTACAACCTGTTTCATTACAAATGCACCCTTTCCGGGAATATATCGACGTCTGACGAATTCTCCTTTTCACGTTATATCTCACTCAGCTCGACTACCTAATTGTGAAGGAATCGTGTTATTCATTAAACTCTCGTAATTCTCAGATCTTATTAACGTCAAATTCGCCAGGTTGTATACAGCTTCTTAAAATTCATTAACACGGGCCTTCATAATGGGGAGTGCTTGCAACGCAAGGTCGTATAATAGTAGTCGGAGTCAAGTGTTGTACGAAGAACGGCAGCGTAAATTCGTATGCAGGTAAAACTTCCTTATATAATATACGAATGGCTGAAAAAAGTTTGTCTTACTTTTATCCTTGTAATTATAAAAAATAGGAATGTTTTTAAGCCAGTGATTGGAAAAGGTTTTACAGCTATAATATGATTTTCATAAAAATTACTTTCTACTCCCGAACCTCCGGTCGTTGAAGAAATTATTCTTTGCGGACATGTCTTTGGTTTCACCAAGAAACGCATACTCGACTTGTTATTGAACTCTAGCAAAACTTTGATTTGATCCCTATACGAATAAACATTATCAAAAACCAATGCATCAAGGGTGAAGAAACTAAATTATAACGGATATTTTGGTCCTACAAGTCTTATTCTTATGCTTCCTTCAGAAGGCTACGTTATTTTCAGAAATGTCCTAATTCACGAATCTTCTATAAAATAAATATACGTATGAAAAAGACTTGAAAATGAAAATGAAAAGAAAACTAGGCGATACCCACGGTTTCCTCGGAATTTTTTGCAATTTGGTTGCTCAGAATAATTTATCGAAAATCGTATCCGGCAAAAAATACGGGGTTTCGATCTTGGATGGCTGCCAAGTATGTCATGAAATACTCAGATCTCTATCTACAAACGTTCGGAGATAACGAAACCCATTCGTCTGGCGGATAGTGCGATAGACATTTCGCTTTGAAGTAATGAAAACTAATGATTCAGAATTTCACAAAAATCTCTCTAGCGATAACTTCAGAGATGCTCGAAGTAGTTTTGGAATTATTAGCTCGCTGTAATTCAAATCTAACGCGTAATCAGTTCCTGATCCATCCACCCCCGACCAATATCCAAGCAAATTGCGTGGCTACAGCTGCACAAACTCGTTCGATCGCCGGGTAACGGCTGCCAAAGATCCGCCCGGTACCCGGGAGTCATTAAATCCGTGATCCTTCCCGGTGCTCAATCAGCTCCGTTCAAACCGTGGATTTCTATTCACGAAGGGTAACGAATAAATCCCACTTTCGGTGTTCCCGATAGCGGAAAACAAACGGGCGGAAATTCGGCATTGTGTTCCCGCGGATCCTCGCCTCGAGTCCGTTTTCCTCCGTTCAGGTTCGACTAGTCGGTACTACGGACGTATAAGGTACCCGTGCTGCAACCAACCCGCCAAGAACCTCCAGGAAAATACACAGAAGAGGCCTGAAATTTACGAGTCTCGCCGGAGTTATCGGGAAAGTGATAAAGTCGGAGCCGCTTCGCTTCTACGGCCTCCGATATACCGGCAGAACGGTCCGAGGACGTGGAGATCCGAACATTATCCACACACGTATTATGCCTTGGTACATGCACAGCAGGGTGCGAGACCAAGTGGCGCATATACGCTGGGCGAGCGAACACAACAGCTGTTGGGGTGCTTACCCACTTCACCCTGGAAGAACTGGAAGGAGACGACGAGCCCAAGTCCCTGGCCTACATACGAAATATGGCAGTTTGACGGGATTTGCCGGATTCCATTCTGACGTTCCACACCGCCTGCAGCCCTCAATTTCCATATTCTCTCAGCTCTCCTATAAGCGTATATATTTATAGGGTCTTCGTACCTCAGCGTTCGCTTTCCCTCGGCTTTGGAAAAGTGATCTTTAAACCCTCTCGATCGTTGAATTGATTGTAAGTCATTGAATCTCCGAACGTGAGGATAAAGGCGCGTAGTTATCTTGGTTTATAATTTAATTAGGTTACCTTCCTTCGTGTTCTTCCGCGCACTTTGCACATACGTACTGACTTGAAGGGATTTTTTTCGTACCAGAAAAGACGAGCTTGATGTGATCGTGAGTTTAAACGGACCACTTTCCGAAACTTTAAGAATTAGATGAGGGTGAGAAGATGATCACGGTGGTTGACCTGAATTGGCAGACGTGACCTGGTTCCCCGACGAGGGTCGATTAACATTCCCGATCCTTGCACGGATACTTATACGTACACGCCTACGTCTGCACATCGAATTCCCAACGGCGGAAGGCTAGGATTGCAAACAAAGAAAAGTATCGCATACAGATAAGGAAAAAATCGAAGAACAGAATAGTTATTCCACTTGAAAGTATTCGTTCTTCGGTCAAAGTCATATCCAATTCCATAGCGAGTCAACCTGCGTCCTTCATGTTGACATTAAGTAACGTGTAGCGATGTAGCGTTCCTCGAGGCTGTCCAATCCACGCTCGAATAAATTTTCAGTGTCACCAATCTAAATCAACGAACTTATCAGTTACCGGACGCTCGGCTATTCACGGATGACAGAGAAGAGGGTTTCACTGCTCGGACGCAGGGTCCATGCAATGAAATGAAATCGGACGATAAAGGATATATTGTGATATAGCTCGGTGGTCAGCTTAATTCGCGTTTATACGTGTCCCTGGATTTTCCAAATCATTTAATATATTCAATATGAAACGGTATGCAAGAACTTTCGTACCTCAGTAGTTAAAATGCAGTTCTGATCGTTTTATTTTTTAGAGTAAGTTGATACTATCCAAGACGAGAGATAGTTGACCACGTTGGAATGAAATGCGAAAAAAGAAACCATGTGAATCTAAAAAACTCGAGCGAAATCTGCTGGGTACACACTGTTAGCAAAAATTTAACTAATCGTAATGTCCCAGCAGATTCACTATTTTATATTTGTGTTGTTTGTTACATTTCTGTCAGTGAATGTGGAGCACATTTTTGTAATATCAACGTTTAAAGTGTCGTACCAACATTTAATTTGACATTTTACTTTTTTTTCACTTACACTGAGAGAAATTTTCAGTTCCGGTTATCGCTTAGTCCTAAACTATTTTCATTCTTTAGCACAATCGAAAAATATAGTTCTAGGTACAAAATGAAAATTCGTTTCGTAGCTGTTACCAGAAAGTCTAGTATCCGTTACTGTTCTTTCTCATTACGATCACTGTTACTATATTTTCTAGTCACTGTTGCGAAAATTTAATTTTGCGTGTACCTCGTTTTTCGTAACGCCAACAATATTCAAACAGTTTTTTTAACGATATCTGTTTTACTAAATTTTTCTAGTTACTATAACAAATAGAACTTTTCTCAGTGTAGTAATACATTAAAAAATGGTTGAATCAACTAAAAAATTTTAGTGGACCTGCTGGGACATTTTGTTTCTAACCGTGTATTATGCAATAAGATTGTATATCTATTTTGATTTCATAGTGTAACCTTCAGGTTCTGATGAAGTTTCGGCATTGTGTTAATGGACAGATGTTTTTTTACTGCGGGAAAGTAATTGAAATTGGTTTCGAAGGGTTGGCTACTTATGGGGTGAAATGTAACAAAGGTAATTTAGGTAACTATAAAACCGTCACGTAACGTTGTCTGCGATGGTCTTACCTAAAAGTCCTTCAGAGTTGAAGCCTAGAAATCACGAATTGTAATTATAAGTCCATAATTGATGGCTACATGGAAATATAGTGAGGCGCGTTTACCGCGGCCTAATTTTCATCTAATGGACGTTGGATCGCTTGCGGAAAGATATGCAATTTTCACTCGTCAGTGATTTCAGTTAAAACGTACAGCACTGCGCGTCTTCTAATCGTGAACATTGCAACCCAGTGATCATAAATGAAATCTTCTTTTCACCTTGCAAATTATTTTGCTGGCTTTCGAAATAGGGTTTCTGCATGCAGAGAATAACCCTGCGCTGTTTTAATAAACGCAATAATATTCCGCAGTAAATGTGCAATATTTGCTGTTTATCCGTTAGTCACTGGTCAGTCACGTTTAACGTAGCAAGGAAATTCCGAGGGAATTCTGACAATTCTATATTTTTATTTTCTACACATCACCTATATGGGTTTTGGCTTTTCTATATCAAGGCATTCTACAATTAATTCCATAAAATCTAGATAAACTTTTGTATTTCTTTAAATTCGATATTGATAATCATCTGTTTTCTAATCTTTCTAAATTTTTACACCCATTTAGTGCTTTGACCATTCGCAATTTTCAGTGTTCGTCGTTTTGACCATTTGAAATTTTGACTAATCAGTAGAATTGTCTGTCTGAGTCTTGACAGTTCGGAACTTTGACCCGCATCTGAAATCTTGACTTTCTTCACATACCAATAATCGGCTGTCGGATAAATGGCGTAGAACCATCTCGTAATCAGCGCTATAATCCCTCTCTTCGCCTGAATGATTGACAAAAATCTATCAGCCGTATCATTGACAATCAAGCCAGCCGCTTTCTAAGGACAGGCTGCCCTGTCCGAAGGGAACAAGTAAATCCCCGAGGGAAAAAGATACGTCCTTGGAGAACTTTGCGCGGTACCCCTCGCATATATCATAAATTACTCACGTCACGGGATCCTATCGTTTCGAGAATGGAAGCGTATGAGGCTTCGGAGGACGATAAATTGAGCTTAATTAGGACAGCTGATCCCTTGCTAAATAGAACTTGGCTCCGCCAGATAAATTACTCAATCCCGCGGGTATAATGAACCAATCAGAATACGCCAGCGTTCTAATGTAATCAAATTGTTCGTTCAGCCTATGGTACACTGAGAAAAATTTCATTTGTTACGGTAATTAGAAAAATTGAGTAAAACAGGTATCGTTAAAAAAAAAACTATTCTAATATTGTCGGAATAACGAAAAACGAGGTACGCCTAACCATTTTGCGCTATTGTCGATCCTTTTTCGGTAATTGCAACGTAAAATCAGTTTGTTCGATTTACTCTACCTGTTTAGTCAAATAAGGCTTTAACGTCAATTTATTGTTGCGCAAGCATTAAATTTTCGCAACAGTTATAAGAAAATATAGTAACTATAGTAAAATAAAAGTACGATTCGTAAAGGGAATGAATCCAAGTACGATAATCTCACGCACGCTGCAGCGAGTGGTCAACAAGACAATACAGTCCAAAGTTCTCAAAATCCCCGCGAGAGCGAGCGAGACGAAAATTTGGAGAAGAATCCAAAACCAGATCAGATCAGTATTAGTCGAAAATCGGAAGAGATAACACGTGAGTCTTATTGACAGTAGCTCGTTATGTGTGAGAGAGTGATACAGTGAACCGTGTGAACATGGGGCTATCAACTCCACGAATCGAGGCTCATAACGATCGATTTTATTATTAAATGACGTTGGATCGTGTTTCTAACGAACTTGTGATCGAGTAATTAGATGCGAGAGCAGAACTGGGCAGAGCCGATTGGAGATTCTCGCGCTGGCCTTCCCGGGGCCTCATGGTTGAGGTTTTGACCCGGGGTGGTTGACACGTTGGGAAACCAACGTGGTTATTACAGTCCGCGGATCAAGAACACTTGAAAATAAATAACAAATCACACAAATTTGGTGCAGCCACATTGCTGGCCTTGCCAGGGTGGTTTCCGTGTTGCGAAACCGGCGCGGCTTGCAACCCCCGGTTAAAACAGTACGGGTACTACTTCGCCTCGAAATCGAAATGATCGAGCCCCAACGGGCCAGCGTTAAGTGGTATGACTAAGTTTTAGTTTTCAAAAACCTCTGCAAAGTTTGACATTGAATTGGGATTACCAGCAGAATATTTACGTACCTGATTTCGAGGGCTCAGGTATCCCATGAGTTTTTGAATAATCCAGATATCACATGACTTTATCGAACTTGCGGAAGATTTAAATAATTTTAAAAATGTTCAATCCCTCGTCCAATATTAATCCGTATTTGTTCATTCTATAGCTCTGCTTTTCTGCTTACGAAAATTAATGACATTTTCCTTCACGTGAGCGGACGGAATTTGTGCTGACAGAGAGCCACGATAATTCGGTCAGTTCCATTGATGCAGCGATTACATATTTGAAGATGGCCATAGTGTATTTTTTTTTTTTTTTTGCACTTTTGCTGACGAAGCTGTTGCTGAAATCTGGCCGAAAACCGACATCATCAACGACTCTTGGATCGTTCGTATATTCCGGTACACGTACTTCTAATTAGCTTTTCTTCGGCATAATTTCGTGACCCTCGGTCTTCTATCCGTGAGTTTGATTAAAGTCGACACCCCGACTATTTGTCATTTCGCTGACATTCATCAATAGAAGTAAATGTGGTGAAAAAAATAACTGCGCCAACAATACGTATAAAGTATAGCCAAGCTATCATTCAGCCATAATTATTACAGTAACGGGAAGAACTTCAATCAATCAACCATACAAAATGGAAGTTCTTTGCTTTTCTTTCAGCGCCGTAAACATATTATACGTTCTATAAATACAAGATCTTAACGTGAAAGATTTCTTCATTGAAACAACATGTTCTTATAAAAACGTAAAATGATAATGTTGTAATTCAATGTCGACTAGCCGCTCGAGTAAATGAGCGCCACCAACTTGTATTGGGCTCTTGATTGAACAAATCGTCTGGAATTTCTCAAGGTAGTCTGAAACTAGACGCTTGATGGTCGACTTGGTATAAATTCACGAATGAGTTTCCGCTGGTCCCGCATTCGATTCCCGCGATCGTCCGTTAATTTTTTTCATCGACAAGTTTTCTCTGCTCTTTAATTCATAAAATTTAAAAAATCTGAGAAAAAACGACACACCTAATCGTTGTTAAATAAACTCGTGTAATAGGTTGAGGTATGCAATACAAACCATGCTTCGTATTGGTTACAAAAAGTATACAAAAAGCATTACCAAAGTATTGCAATCGCCGAAAGTTTTATCAGTCGCAGACCACACCGCTCCCTGTTCATTCTCTCTCTCTCCTTCTTTCTCTCTACTTCTCCTTCTTTTTTTTTTTCTCTCTGGGAAAGAGAGAAATTCGCGCGATTACAAACACGCCTGTTGGTGAACCAAGCCTATCTTGCGCCGTCTAGTTTTCCACCTTATCAACTCGTTAAATGGGGTTAGATTAATGAACCGGACTCCCATTTGCTTTGTCAACGCTTATACGACCGCGGATCGTACTCCAGACAACGATTTACCTCAGCGATGGGAGAGACCGTTCTACAAATCCACATCCTGGCCACCGACTCGTTTGGCGACTGTCGTCGCTTTTTCTATCCGAAATCTCACTCCAGATATTCGAGGTTATCACAACGCCATAGACGGACTCCTTTGGGTCGCGAGGGTCGCTGAGGGGTAAAGGATATAGCTCAACATGCGCTTTTCTTCCCCGAAGAGAGAAAGAGAGACGAGAGAATCCATGGCCAACCCCCTTAACAAAGACAGGTCGTAAACGCTATCAAAGATGGCCGCTCTGCCGCACAGAAATTGATGGGGTGCATATTTCTGCTCGATTTTACCTCGAGGTAATAAAGTTTTCCGGTCCATATGCATTTCCATATTATATCTAACGCTCACGTATATATACACCTGCATTTTTAGAAATAATTGTAAATTTACTGCACATTTATTGTAAAAAAGGGTTGTCGATTTACGAAATCAGATTGCAAATTTACAGTCGATCCAGCTAAGTCTTAAATTTACAACGAAAATTTTTGATTTTACTACAATTTATAGGAAAAGCACAAACAAGTAATTTCAATTTACTTAATTGTGTAGTAAATTTATTGTATTTGCAAATTGAATAGACAGTAAATATGCGGCGAATTCACTATTGTGTATCTGAATAAAACTTCCGATACAGTGTAGGAAGATCCATACATAAATTTTTAACAGTGTTTGCATTTGTCCTTCATTTTGGCCGAGTGACTCGTTATATATTATACGAAGCATTCCTCGTTAACGCTGTCATTTTTCGCTTTGATTACACGTGAAATTCGTTTAATTAGGTTAAAAAAAAATATTTTCCACGCATTTGGATTTAAAAATCTCAATCAATGCGCAGTATTTTCAACTGGTGCTAAAAACTGGCATTGTTTTAGAAAATTTCGCGTGGTAATCGAAAAAAAGTGGTCCAGCTCATGGAGAATACTTGTTACGTGAACTGATAAAACCTTTCGCAGAACGTTCGAGTTGAAAACGTGTAAAAACTACATTCGTGCAAATCGACACTAACAAAACTGGTTCGTCCCACGTGCCTGAGTGATGAGATTAAATTTATACCCTCTCACTGATCGATACGATCCGATCCATTAACCAGTAAAGTCTACACCCCCCTTTTCTCCGAATTATTCCCTTTAACACGAGCGAATCGAAATAACTAAATTGACGTACATTACACACGCTTCTAGGTATCTATTAGCCGTCCGTCGTATATAGAATCAACCAAATTTACCGACGGAATGTCGATTACAGGCATGAGATAACGACCTATATGATACATGATCGAAACGTTCTCTGAAAACTTTTACACAACAGTTGACGTTTCGCCACTTGAATACAAAAACTTTCCGCTCAGGCTCCGGTATTTGGATTGTTGTTAAAATCTTGATAGCAAAAGCATTGTACGCTTGATACTTGCGGTACAATGCGCGCGAGTATATATATATATATATACGCACACACACGGGATGCCTGAACGCTTTTGCGCCCTCGTGGGTGAATGTTAACCCGGGTGAAGACACACCGCCATTCGTGTCGTGACGGTGGTGGTGGTTGTATGGTGGGGATAACCGGAGGGTTGCTTGCCCTTGTATTGATTCACAACCCCTATTCCCACTATTCCCACCTCCGGAGGTTGGGAGGCGGGAGGCGGATAAAGAGGGCCGAAGCAGCGCCCCGCTCACCACTGGCGCAGGCCTCGGAATTTCCGAGTAAAAATTCCTGAATGCGGGAGCGAAATACCACGGAGAATTGGAAAAGGGTTCGGTGATGACGGTTGTGGGGATTTGCGCCGGGCTCCAGAGGTCGAAGAGCACGGGGGTCTGAGGGGCCTACGTGACTCGGTGACTATACCGTCCAGACGGATGGAAGGAAATGGAAAATGCGGAGGATGGCTCGCTGGTATTATTGGAAATGGAATTTATAAGTAATTCTTAGCTCCTCTTTCGGCTCCACTCATGCCGATACGCCCGATGGAATGTTGGGATTCTCTATTCAGAAACGGAACCCTTCGATGTTCCGTCGCGTTGCTTTTATATCGGATATTCAAGAATAATCATGAGTTAGAACCTGTGCGAGGATTTCAAAGTAATAGAAAAATTAATAGGACAATGATTTCATAGCCTACCTTTTTTCTCCGGCCGTTTTTTTTTTTTTTTTTCTTCTTTCTTTTTTTTCCCTCTATTCGTTCATCATCCGTAACGAAGAAAGCGTGCAATTCTCTGAATGCGTACGTTGAGTGTAAGATTTCGCATCGGATCAAAATTTGGCGAATAAAAAACCGTGGGAAACATACGTCCCTGTGGTAAATATTACCAAAGTTATTTCCCGTTGTACCTAATGATCGGTGGACCTGGAATTTTGATCGGTCAGTATCGAATCCATTGATTCAAAGGTAGAACTTTTCTACGCCAAAAGTCTATTCTTTCAATCAATCTTTAACGCATATTCTCTTTCTTGAACCGAATCTAACGGTGTTGAATAATCGATATGTCCATAAATTTAAAGTTGTGGAAGTTCGCAAGAGTGGATGCCTGTGCCGTCGTCGTTGGATGTATCATGTCAAATTCATGTCTATGCGAATTACATTAAAAGTTTCTTTATAGCGTGATTTTCACTTCAAGTATCGTTATTGTTTGAATATCTTTTTCCCATGCATAGCTATTTTTTCCTTAGAATGCATGGTTTCAGTCGGAAGAACGTAACTTCATCAGGTCTGTGGGTGAATTTCGGTAGGTAGAGTATTTTCAAACGTATAAACATCTTCATGTTCAACTCTTTTCGATAACAGATACGCAGCAAATAAAGCAGATGTGCAAAATCAAAATCATCGAGTGCAAATTGTAAATCACTCTAAAGGTGCCGAATGTGGAGAAAGCAAAAAGCTCTGCAAAGTCGAGTGAGGCTGAAGCGGGAAGGAGAAAAAAGGGTCGAGGATAAATGGCGGAGGAAAATCACGGAGCCGAATGACACCTCGGTTGTACTTGCTCTAAGCTTTTCACAGAGTGAAACTTGTTAGCTTTATTGAAAACTTGAGGAGCATCTTCGACGCTCTGGCATACCAATCCGCGATAGAATTACACGTCAAAGAATCCAATTTGTTAGCATTATAGTCGACGTTTATTTATCTGGTCGCTTTTTGAGTCTTATAGTTTGAATATTTTATACGAATTATTTGCGTTCATTAGTTGCAGCATCTATAATTTGTTCATCTTCAGCCTTACAGGGAATTCGAAATCGGTTTTCAAGAATTTTCGTAATCTTGCGTGAAATTTTCGCGTCAGAAATAGTAAATCCGAAGATACTGAATAATTTACGTAACACCTTTTACTCAATTAGGTTTTTATCTTTTTCTGACAAAAGTTTATAACTCTATTATTATTATTATTCAATATTGCAGTATCTTATTTTTCTTCCAAGCTCTCTAGCAAGCTTTGACAAAAATTGAGTGGTAGCTGTAAAAGAGGTGAAATAACTCGCAACTTGTGCATGTACTATTTTCAAAAATAATAAACTGTCCGTATATTTTTATTGACTAACCAAAAAAAAAAAAACAAAAGCCATAGGTTCGACGGCAGTACCTCGTTCTATTTTTATTCTCGGTACAATTTCACGGAGCTGTAAGTATTGCAGGGTTTATAAAACACTTCTATCCAATCGACGCGGCGTTGAGAACCGTGGCGTTCCCTAGGAATTATTTTATTTCACTTAACGCAATTCGTTTCTGGGACTCCCGTTGATGGAATAGAGTCGTTAAAATTTAATAGAAAAACAAAGACTAACTAAGTGAATCTCCAATATTCGTGGTTATAATCAACCGTTCAACAATTTTCATGTATAAGACTGTAAAATTGAACATGAAATTCCCCATTCGAATACTTGTTGAAAAACAAACGAAATTGGAATATTTTTAATTAACAGTATTTATACGAGCTCGGATACAGTTTTTGCTATCATCGATAAATGCCTTACAATACCAAGTACACGTTTAATTTCACTCGTTCGAGCTCTTTAATTTCATCGCAGAGCTAATACTGGAACGAATTTGTTACAATTAATGAAATTAACTGTGATACGTATTGTTGGTAAATAGATTAAGGTCGAAGCATCGTGGAGATAATCAGTTGAATTTATAGGCAGACCTTAAGTCTAATTGACAGGTTTGATTTAGAGTATACCCGCCTTATACGGGTTTTGCATCAGCTACTGGGATCTAAAACACATTTATCAAAGATCTCTGGTGTTGGCTTATTATATATGTTTGGCAATGCCGTTGTTAATAGGATGTCAATAAGTAATTAATCACTGGGCCAGAAGTGCTCTTTTGAAACTTGTTTACGACAACGATTGGAAACGCCTACTATAAAAGGGTATAACAACAGTGAGTACAATACTTAAACCATAAAATTGTAAGGCGTTTATTACACAGCACAACGGAATGTTTTATATCGAAATGATATAACCTGTACAGATTATCTTTGAGAAGCTATCAATTTCAGAGGCATCTGAATAAGATCATCCATCAATAAATCGATTGTTACTATTTCCGTTAAAGCCTACTACAATACATTCAACATCAATTAATTACCAACCGCTTTGGATGACTTTGATTGATTGATTAACGAACGTCAAACTTGTGATTATTTTCATGTCATTTACGATTGCCAAGGTTAAATTGGTAAAAGTATCGCTCCGACATCATCATTCGAGAGGTTTTTCTTTAGGCCAAGCTGTTCTGCTTGACCGGCATTTACACTGAACAAACTTTGCGCGAAAACCAAACTTCGGATCGTATTTTTCCCGGGAAAACGGTCAGTTATACGATAATGAAGAGCGGCTGGGTCGAAGATTGCGGACTCGAATCACCTCCGGTCTCCGAATTGGGACGGCGATCTCATCTCGGGTTTACTAACGCGAATCCCACGTGTATCGAAAGATTTTTGAGTCCATACACTGATTTTAGAATGTAACAGATGGACCTACTGTATATAATTTTTGAACTACTGGTAAATTCGAAAAATTAACGACGGAGCCAGGA